>NC_138891.1:25291713-26491713 GCF_965194825.1 Balaenoptera physalus
TACATCACGTGGGGGAAAAGTTTCAGTAGAACATGTGTAGCATGATTCCTCTGTCTACGTGTGTATGTGCAGGCTTTATATGGATAGAACTTTGTGGAAGGAACTGTTCATTGTGCCTCTGGGGAAAGGGAAAGGGCTTCACTTTTTATTTTATATCCTTCTCTACTTATTTAAACTTTTTAAAAACCATAGAGCATACATTACTTTTATAAGTTAAAGAACCTGTTTAAAAAAAAAAAAATCATGTACCTTTGGCTCTGGAGTAGCTTTTCTTTTTCCAAAATTTCTTAATAAACTCATCCCCATCTATGGATTTAATAATCCTATATCTACAAATGAATCCCAAATCTTTCATTCTAGCCCATAGATACCTCTCTCTTCTGAACTCCAGCTCTGAATTTCCTGTTCCTTGATGGATATCTTCCTCTACACACAGTAGTGGCACCTTAAGTGCAATAATTCAAAATCTCTTTCTCCTGATGTGCTCCTTCTCTGTCTGTTCCCTGTGGATCCAACTTCAAACGTTTCTTGGACCCATTGATCATTTCCATTACCTCGTCTTCTTCCACAAGTTACCGGAACTTGGATTGGAGCCCAATTCTGGCTGACTCCAAAGGCCCTCCTTCGAAACCACAAGTGGGCAATACATTAGCCCTGACTTTACTTCCCTAGACCAGCCATGGCATGGAAAGATCCATGATTTTCTCAGAGAGGCTCTCCCGTCCCCTTCTCTGCCCCTGAGCTCCCCTGGAAGAAAGACTGAAGTTTTCCTCTGACTCACCTCTTCTGAGGAGTGGGCACTGCTTGCAGACCACGACGACCTTGGCACTCATGTTCTTGCCGGCCTGCTGAATTGCCAGATTTCCCTCTTTATAGATGTTGATGATTGAGACCGTGGCGTGCAAACTCCCACCTCGAGGGATGGTGGTGATAACAGTGCCGGCCAAGACTGCAAAAGAAAACGTTTTTGAAATAATGGGACAGTGAAGGCAAATGTAAGCAGAACTGAACGTAGTTGTACATTTCTCTAAGTTTCAGATGGGAAACATTTTAAAGTTAGAAAGAAGGTCCTAATAGAGCCATTGAATTTGATTCTGTACATTTGTCATCAAAATTCAGGTTGAAAAAAAGGAGTCGTGAAGCTGCAGCTGTTAGGCGTTGATACTGAGTAGGAAAACCAAAATATCTGCGGAATTGCAGTCAGTTGAGACGAGGACTCGTTCCAATGTTTTATCCAACATATGGATCAATTACCAAATAAGGGATGGGCTCATGCGCCTCTACCTGTGAATACTCAACAGGACCTTGTACCTTTAGAGGCAATACCATACTAAGAGGCTGCATGATGGGGGTTTGAGCCACGAAGATCTGAGTCCTTGTGTCTGTGTGGGTGAGCGCCTACCTTTCTGTGTCTCCCCCTGGTTCCTCTCTTTAGCTGGCCTCTCTCCTTGAACATTTTTTTTATAAAACACATATTTATTAAATGAAGAATCGGTCTTACAAATATCCACTCCCTTAAACCTTCTCCCAGGCTTCTACAGCAAATGACCAATTGCAGGTGCTGGAGGAAACTAAAGAGAATTGGAAGCAGCAGTTTGGGATGGAGGTGGGGGGAAGGAAGAGGGAAGATGGGGGTCAGAAAATAAAAGCCCCTTTCAAGAAAGAGTATCATAAAAGCAGTGAAGGTAATCAGGGTTAGCAAAAACCAGAATTATTTCTGTTCCTTAGACCAACCCCCCCCTTCATCCCTTATTTGTCTTCTCTCAGTGGATATCAGGTGCTCTCTCCTTGAACTTTGATTCATCCATAGATCCCCATCTCCCTCTAATGATCAGTAAATGTCTGTCTTTTTCTGGGTCTTTCATATTCTCTTTTTTATCCATCCTGTTTAACGCATTTAACAAGTCAAAGTATAGAACTGAGGTATAACTTAAGACATTTTCTTGCTTAAAAAAAAAAAAAAAACTCTAGCAAAATTCAGTTGCTTTTCATTATGTCACTCTCTCTTCTTACTATGTGACACTCAGAGAAGAGTCTCACTTCTGACCCACAGAAAGAAAGATGCTGTGTTTCTCAAAGGCGTGCTTTTGGCATTCTGGGGTGGGGGGGGCATGGGACATTGCATGTGAGGCAGGACTTGCATTGAATGACTTTCTGATGAATCTTGTCTCTACCCAGAAAACCAGTAGCACCCGGAAGTTATTGTGACAATCAAAACCTGCCCCTAAAGGAGTGTTACCAATGCTGGTTGGGAACCAATGGGCCACTGGTGATAGTATTGGGTCGTTTTGCCATGGAAATGAGTCACAGTGGAATAGATCGAGTTTTGGACTTGGCTGATATGACCCTTTCAGGATAAAGTGAGAACTCACTGCTTATGTGGAACGCAAAGATCATAACATCAGAATTCTTCTCATGCCTTACTTTGACTCTCAGTCATGAGTGTTTACTGCAAAACGTCAGTCAGTAGCCGAGTGAAATCAGGTCGCTCTGAAGGACAGGAAGGGAGATTTCCTTAAGCACCTCCTACAGAAGACCACACTGGCGTGGGAGCAATGACACCTCGTGCTACTGGTTTTCATTTTCATGCCATTATTTGAATTTCGGCATGCAAACTCCAGTTAGATTTAGGGCCCTAGATTCTTTAGTGCCTTCATACCTTCTCTACAACATAGTCCGTCTGGGCTGCAGCTACCACTTGAAGGCATAAGAAAAAGCAAGCAAAGCCTCATCTGGGAGGCCCTTTGTTCTGGGTAACCTATTTAAAGGCTGTACCAACTTTCTTTTCCTGATAAGACTTCTCTTCGATGTTCCTTTTAAACATAGCCAACATAATTAAACTTGGGATCTTTTGCTCTTAAGTGGTTTTCACGGAAAGTGCAATTTTTTTTTAATTGGAAAAAACTCTTAGAAATTCTAAGTCATTAGGTAATATCTCCTCAGGTTCCAGTTTATAAGAGTTTCCAAATGGATTTCAGATTTCCAAGTTTTAATTTACTACTTTGGAAGGACACTACAGAGGAAACACTTGAATTTCTTCTGAGAGAGGCCAGCTTGGATATGTTTCTAATTAACTTCAGTTGAATTACAGATGTGTGAAAAAATACTCAGTACATGAAAACTATGTGAGAAAAAAGGGATACAGGTTTTTTCAGGAATACGGAGCCAGCCAGAATACACAGAGCGGTAGTATCACGTACCAGGAGTCAAACTATTAAGTTTACGTGGAAAATGTATATTTTCTGTACATGAATTTTTCTCAGGTGTGAAATCTAACACTTCAAAAGGCACAAGTCAACATACCCTAGTGTGTAAGAAAATATTTTCTTGGGTAAATGAAGAGTGTAACTGACCCTTTACCATCACATTCACGGCAATTCCTTTGAGATTAAGCATGCGGTTTCAGGTTTCTGATTAAAGAGGAAAGGCTGGGTTTTATTTCTTACCAAAGTTACTCAAGCAATAATTGCTCTCCAGAGTCCCCGACCGTCTACACTTCTGCTGACACAGGGCCACGGTGGGTTTTAAACCTTCATTCAAAGAAGAAAGACATAAGATTCAGGAAAATGAATTCAAGTATAATTGGTGTTTAGATCTGAATCTACCAATTTAAAATTCCCATATATTTCCCTGGGCCACCAATCTGTCATTGCAATGAAATAATTAAAAAGCATGCAAAGGCAATTCTTCATGCTACCAACTCCTGCTCTAATTTCTTCAGGGTAACTCAATACCCTCTGCTGAGTTTTAAACCTGAGATCAAAGATAACCCAAATTTAGCCCTATTCTCTTCTTCCTTTATATATAACTAATGCTGTACCAAAAATAGATACAGTCTCATGTACCCTGCTTAGAAAAACCCAGTACAACAGATATGAACACAGGAGATGTAGGTTAACTCCTCATTTTCCAAAAGGAATCCTATGGGGCTCCCGCTGAGGGTAGAGGGAGCTTTCTTGGTGCATCTGAAATACACAGTCGCCCAAACGTGAGCAGTACAGGTTTCTGGGAACACTGCTCATGTGGTAAAGTGTGCTATAGCTGTAATCAGATGCAACCAGTCACTAAACATTTATTTTGAGCCTGGAAGGATTATTAGTAAGGCATTATTCATTGCCTAGAAGGATCTTAAGAACTGAGAAGTAGACAAATTTGAAAGTACAACTAAATAGATAACCACAGTGGTTCTCAGTCAGGGGTGATTTTGCCCACTAGGTGACAATTGGTAATGCCTGGAAATATTTTTGGTGATCACAACTAGGGGATGCCACTGGTATCTAGTGGGTATATAACCAGGGATGCTGCTAGACATCCTACAGTGAACAGGACAGCCCCCAACAGCAAAGAATTATCTGGGGCTCCCCTGGTGGCGCAGTGGTTGAGAATCTGCCTGCCAATGCAGGGGACACGGGTTCGAGCCCTGGTCTGGGAAGATCCCACATGCCGCGGAGCAACTAAGCCCGTGAGCCACAACTACTGAGCCTGAGCATCTGGAGCCTGTGCTCTGCAACAAGAGAGGCCGCGATAGTGAGAGGCCCGCGCACCGCGATGAAGAGTGGCCCCCGCTTGCCGCAACTAGAGAAAGCCCTCGCACAGAAAAGAAGACCCAACACAGCCAAAAATAAATAAATTAAAAAAAAAAAAAAAAAGTAACTCCAGTACTCACCCTTTAAAAAAAGAAAAAAGAAAAAAAGAATTATCTGGCCAAAAATGTAAATAGTGCCAAGGTTGAGAAACTGTAATATGATGAAACGAAATGAAATGAAATGAAAATAATCCTCATTATCATCATTAAAAATGTTTCCAAAATATTTCCTAATGATTCACTTACATGTGGCAACATGCTAGGAAGAACTAAACAAAGCTGTCACAGAGCAGTACTTGGTGGGTAAGAATTTACAACTGTAAGATTGCCCTGCTAATATGTTCTGCTAACTTTTCTGTGAATTTACTCTTAATTTGTAGCCCTACTTAACTCCAAAGAGGATCCAAAGTGGATTATAGTATTAAATATATACAATTTAATGTTAAAATACACACAATAGCATATATATACATATATATGGAGAAAGAGCTCAGAAAGCATTTAGAGGGACTATTGTTCCAGCAGTTGGGGACCTGAATTTACCTAATTCGCTGAGTCAAAAGGTAGTGGCATTAGTGGTTCTCCCTGTCTCATGAAAGAGCATCTTTTCACGTGGGCCACTGGAAACCAGCTCCTTCTCGGCCTCAGAATGTTAGTCTGGAGGTTGGGTGGGTGTCCCACACGGCCCCTTCTCTCCCTTGGGCACATCCCCGCTCTCTTGCCTTTAAGCCATCAGCTGTCCCACCTTGGCCCTCCTCATCCTCCCGTCCTCTCCCTGCTGCCCCGCTCCCCCCAGCATGGCACCTGGGTCTCAGCCCTCCTCTCCATGTGCTCCCGTGCCCGTGGGTGGGTGTGCTTGGTGGGTCCTCCCTCCTCGGGGACGATCCCTCTCGGTGCCGCCACGGCCCCATCCTTCCCAGACACGTCCCCTCTGCTCCATCTCCGCCCCTCAGTCCCAGGCTTACATGCCCTCCTGCTGAAGTCTCATCACCAGTCTCCCAAATGTAGACACCTGGTCAGCCAGTGTAGCCTCCTCTCCTTCAAGCTTATTTATTTACTCTCAGACTCTCATGAGTACTTGCTTTCTGTCTGTAGAGGTTCAACACATTGACCCCTCGCATTCTTCCCACTCCACCAACCTGGCCCGTCTTCACTTCCTTAGCTACTCCACTTAGTTTCCATGGTCTGTTATCTCACTTTCTTGACAATATGTTAAACTCCCTTTCCCCTCTGCCCTCCAACCCTTAGGAAGCCTGAAGGAGCCTCTGCTTCTCTTTCTGCACGTAGACAGCTGAGGACACAAATGGACCCTCGTCCAAGTGACAAGCTGTCTCCAATTTCCACAGCTGTTTTTCGGATTCCCCCAAGCCCCCCGGGGCTCCTACCTCCCTTCTTTCTCATTCTCAGCAGGTGACCTTGCCTATTTTCTGGGGAAAACAGAGATCACAGAAGAAAATGTCCTTGAAGCCCCACCAGACCTCTGAGCTGTCTTTATCTGCCCCCCTCACTTCTTTCCTCCCCTGAGAGAGGCTGCCCACGTCTGGTCTGAGGTTTGTCCTTCTGTGCGTCCTCCGGAGGCCAGACCCTCTCATCTATGTGGAAATTTCCTCTTCAGTTTATTCCTTCACTCTGCCCTTCTGTTCTCCTGCTGTGCCGGCTACTTCCCATTGGCTTTACCACGTTCACACCCTCCCTTAGGCTCGAACCTGCGGACTGAGCTGCTGGACTTAGTGTCAGTTTCCTCGCCTTGCTCTAAACGCCCCTCACCCCCATCTGGCTTCTGCCTGCACAGCTCCATTCATAACCCTTGCCAGGGTGTCCAGTAGCCTCCACGTCATGAAATGAGATGGTAACATTTTAGTCCTGCCTTTGTTTGAAGTCTCATCAACACTTGGCTCTTCTGAGTACCCCCTTCACAAAACACTCACTTCCCCGGCACCTGGGTTCCCCCCACGTCCGCCGCCTCCCCTTAGCTGCTCTTTTCATTCTTCTCTGCCAGCAGATCCTCCTCTTCAAAGACCTGGAGTTTCTAGAGATTTAATTCCAGCCCTTCTTCTCCTTTCCCCGTAACCCCTCCCTAGGCAATCGCATCCTGCACCATGGTGTCAACCACGTACACGTTGAAGACTCAGATTTGAATCTCTTGCTTACATCTCTCTTCTGGCCTGGAGGTCCGTAGATCTAACTGCCTACATAACAGCTCCATTTGCTCGTCTCACAGACACCTCTAACCCCACAAGGGCATAGCTTAACTTATTTTTCATTAAAGTCAAATTTAAGTTTATTTATACATATTGTATATATTCTTATGTCAATGCTCTTGCCATATAATAACATATTCAAATAACTTTAATAATATTATGCTAACATGCTTGGATATTTACTATTTATTTGCCAAAGAGTCAGCTGAATATTGTACATGTTATTTCATTTAAATCTCATAATAAGCACAGCTTAACTTATGAATCTACCCCTCAACCTATGACTCTACTTCTATGAATGGTAACCTGTGCAAGCCAGGGACCCGGGAGGCATGCTTCTGGATCGCCCTAGTCCAATTAACACCGAGCCCTGTCAATATCTCCCCAGGTCTCTGGCCTGCACAACTGTCAGCGTCTCTTGACCGTCTCTGTATTTCTGTCCGGTGCACTTCCCCTGGACAACCTCAAGAACACGCTGACCCTCCTGACCCCTACAGTCCATTCACCTCACTGGGGCCTCACAGAGTGATCTTCACCAAGTGTGAATCGAATCCTGAACTTTGCTTAAATCCACCAACAGCTTCCCCCCGCACTTAGGATAAAACCCCAGCTACTTAGGGCATCAGGAGTGAGGTGGTAGGGCCTACAGATGAAACCAGCAAGAGAGGCTAGGGTACAAAGTGCGAAGGAGTTTGGCCCCTGTGCCGTCCAATATGGTAGCCACTGGCCACGGAGGCTTTTAAATTTTAATTAAATTAAAAACTCAGATCTTTAGTAGCACTCGTCACATTTCAAGTGTTCAACAGTGGCCACTGTATTGCATCGCACAGGTGTAGACAATGAATTTAAGTGGGAGAAGGACACTGCTCTGTGTGTGTGTGTGTGTGTGTGTGTGTGTGTGTGTGTGTGTGTGTGTGTGTGTATGGGGCATTCAGTGGGGAATTAAGACAGAGGAAGGGGACCCTAAGAGTGTGGCTACAGTTGCTGTGGACCATGCTTGGGAAAACGGGTGGAGAAGCAGAACTGAGACAGAAAATAATGTGATAGAAATGAGTTACCTTTGATATGTTTTAATTTAAATGTCTAGCAGTTGCAAAACTCTAGGAGAAAATTACAAATTCATGTTTGCAATTTCAGAGAAAGTTTAGGACTGGAGATAAAAGCTGGGGAACCACAGGATAAAAGCTGGGGAACCACATGAGTGCAGACAGATAATTCACTGGAAAGAATAAGGACACCAGGGTCCACTGAGATGGGCTGGAGAAATATTGCTGTAACATGCGGCAGTACACTTGCAGGCCACAAGGTGGCACACTGTGGAGTGCTCAGAAAAATCAGCCCTTCTAGAAGTGCCTGTACTCAGGAGAGCCCTGCTCTGGGTACCTGCAGAAAATGGTGGGCAGTAAAGCTGGGTTTATCTCAGACTATTTCATATCTTAACCTTAGGTCCTTCCTTCCCACTTTTTTTCTCCTCCCTGGACTTAGATTTTGAAATCTCAGACCTGAAATCCTGGTGGGTAGAGCTGACAGGGTGTAGAGACAAGATACAGGGACCCACACTTGCCTCTCCATTTCTTAGATAATACCAGAGTTTCCTGACTGGCTTCTATAATACCTCAAATATTTTTGTTTGATTTACTCCAATTTGAAAAAATAATACATTTTGTATGACACATTTTGGAGCATACCCCTTCCCAAAAAAGTCCAAATACTGGCAGATGTGAAAACAGGCAGGTATCAGGGCCCTGAAACTTTAACCTAAAACACTACAGTTCTATGTAATCAAAAGAAAAACATAATTTTATAAGTGCCAAGAAAGAAAAAGTAGGCTTGTAATGATCTGTGCCAAAATAGGGCTCCTAGCATTTTTAAGTGACCATAATTTTCTTAGATAACATTTTAAAATTATTAGCTTAGAAGCATTCTTACACCTTACACTTTTCTTTAATTCATGGAATCATATTATTCTCTTCCATAAGTTTTCATCTTATTTAACTTATTTTAGTCTCAAGTATTTTCCTCTTATTTAATTTTTTTTTTCTACTTCAGAAGAATTTTTCTTATACTCCTCAAGTTTGTGTACAAACTTTAAACGAGAAAAACTTACCTGTAGTCACAGGAAAGGTGGTGGTAACAGGTGGTGCTGTAGTTGCCGGCAATTTCTTTGGCCTGAATTTGTAGTGACCGATAAATCCATCTGCAGTTAAACTTAAGTCTGATAAAAACTGAATGAGAAGTTCATTTCTCTCAGATACAATTGGCCTAAAAGAAAAAAAAAATGTAACTATATATATATTTAAAAATTTAGGTGACGCCTCTCTGAAATGTAGAATTTTCTAACTTTCCATCAATTTCTGACGATAGGTTATTCTTTGTTTAAACTGAAAAGCTGAAATACTTAAAAAGATGATGGTCTTAATCTGCTCAGCATTAATGCGAATAGCTAACATCTACTGAATGTTTGCTCAGTTAGGCACGTGCTTTATGAAAACCGTTGAATTCTGTCTTCACAACAACCTGTTATTATCCCCTTTTCATGGAATAGGCAAGTGAAGATCGGAGAGTTCAAGTGATTTGCCCAAGGCCCTCGGTTAGTATGTGGGAGAGTCAGCCTTTGAAAGGACCAGGTGCATTTAGAGACGCTGGTAGACATTGGGACCAATGTAAACACTGAAGCTGCAGCTGGTTCCTCACAAGCGCCGCAGGGTTGGGCCTGACTTGGCAACCACACAGCTTCTTTGAACTAAGACTGTGGGTTCCAGCTGGCCTGGGGAGCTAGTGGTGCTGGCCCTGGGGAATCAGATGGAGAACTTCGGTGAACAAATTCCCACACCCTGTGAAGACACCACCAAAGGGATCACCTCAGTGGGCTGGTCACCTAGGGATAAGAAAGCCATGCAGGATTTAATGGGACTTTCATTTCATTGTTAATGAGAGTTCTTACGCGTGCCTGAAATGGAAACCTTTCTGTTTATAATCTGGGTGGCAAAATGCTGTGAAGGAGAAAGAGAAAGTGATTACTTTGTTTTGGTGGTCATGAACGACATCATTAAGAATTCTAATTTTAAAGCAATTTTAGGGGCGTGCTGGTACTAAAGGTTTAGTGGCGATAATAACTGAGGCTCAGAAGCTCTGTTAAATCTTAGGGGATAACTATATTATACAAGACGGTAGTTTCATTTAATCTTGCTATTGTTATTTAAACAATGGTTTAAAAATGCTGTTTGGCTAATTCTATTTTAAAACTATTTAATTCAGAAGTGGAAAATTTATTTAATTGAGTTAATTGGTGGTTTGACTAAACTCCTTTTTTTGAGGCGTCTTCTCAGCTGAATCACTTCTTAGCCCTCACGGACAGTAAGTAATGAGGCAACCTATCAGCTATTTTGAGTGGAGTGGGTGGAGGGGAGGGTAGATCTGGACTTGACCCAACCAGTTAGAAAAACTGCAGGATCTTTTCTGTCCTGAAGGTTATTGCCTTCTTAGCCAAGGGCTGAGACAAACCTAAGAGCAAGCTCTGTGACCCACATTTAGAGTTCCAGTCACAGAAGTGACCAAGGTCATTTAAATAATGCTTCTGAGAATCAAGCCTGGAACAGAAATATTTTATCTTGCTTTTGAAAACACATTCCATTGAATAAATACAGTGTGCACGAAACACAGTTTTCAACTACAAGTACGAATAAGACACGTTAATCTTGTTTAGATGATAAAATTACAAAAAGCACTTCTTATAAGCAGCAAAGAAAACCTTAAGATCCAACCAGGTCAGCCTTCTAGGCATGATGTTATAATCATAGTGATCACTCACTGCCTTTTCTATGAACTCATCTTGGAAGCACGATATTGGAAGCTGAATTTTCTCAAGGAAGAGTATTTTAGTAACAAAGGTATCTTTAGTTAGGCTGCTACTGAGCTTTAGTATGAGTGTGACAGAGTCACAATGCCGTGAATATACTGAGGGTAGAGCGTTGCATCTGCAAATTAGTTACAAATCGCTAGGAAGGCAAGGGGGCATCTCACGTGGACCCACTCCCCACGGGCAAATCCCAGGAATGGACTGAGGATGCCGACCGGTGTCTTACAGAGCCGGCTATGTGAGCGGTCTCTGCTTTGCCATCTACAGCCTTCCTCTTCTTCAATCACTACAGCCAACCAGCCACCAGGTCCTGCCAATTTTGCCTCCTAAATATTCCTTGATCCACCTCCTCTTCATCTCTACCACCTCAGCTTTACCGGGACCACTGCTACAGCCTCCTTGCCAGCTCCCTGCTCCTCTTGTCTAGGGCGGGCGTTCTAGAAGCACCGATCCTGTCACTTCCCCTAACTGCACTTCGAGAGCTCCCATGTCTGCAGGACGTGGAACCCAACTCCACTCTCCGCCTCCTGGCTCTCTGGGCGCCCACGCAAGGTTCAGGCTCCAGAAGAGCATATATCTCCCCTGTGGATCTTCAATAACGGAGTTCCCTCTGCTTGGAATGAGTCTGTCCTAAGTTCTGCCTCTAACTCTCTCTCTTGCTTCAAGACTCAGCTTCAAGAGGCATAATCTCTTTTCCCAAACCTCCCCTGACCTCCCGCCACTTGTCCCGACTGGACCAAAGGACTCCTTGTCAGAAATCCACCAGGACATTCCGTTGTCAATTTACCTATCTGCCTTGTTTTGGTCCTTCCCATACTTACCTCTGTATCTTTTGTTTTATCTTTGTGTTCCAGGTCCCTAACATCGTGTCTGCCACACGGCTGGGGTATATATAGTAAATGTTTCTGAACTGAATCCAATGGTATCGATACTGATTTGAACCAGGCACAGAGATGCTGAAGTGATGTCCCCATTGCCCCCACCCACCCTGAGTTTTGTGCTTCTCCTTTCCTTTCGTCTACAGATTTACTCATACATATGCATCATGAAACCATATATTCTATAGGTTTGCAGTTTTTTAAACTTGATATAAATGAAAGAGTATAGTGTGTCCTTTTCTGTTATTTTTTTCACCCTCAACATTATAACTGTGAGATTCATCCACTGTGCTCGGGGCTGTACAGTGTGAACTATAACAGAATCGAACTATTCTTTTGTTGATAAACATTGTGCTGTTTACTCTCCCCCCAGTACAAATAATATTGATGAGAACATTCTTGTATATGTCTTGTGATGCACAGGGACACAACTGTCCACGAGGAGAGTAGGGTATATGCTCTATACCGGGTCAGAGGATACAAGCTCACTTTCAAAATTTTTTTTAAAATTATTTATTTATTTTTGGCTGCGTTGGGTCTTCGTTGCTGTGCACAGGCTTTCTCTAGTTGCAGCGAGTTGGGGCTACTCTTCGTTGCGGCGTGTGGGCTTCTCACTTCGGTGGCTTCTCTTGTTGTGGAGCATGGGCTTTAGCCGCGTGGGCTTCAGTAGTTGTGGCTCACGGGCTCAGTAGCTGTGGCACACGGGATTAGTTGCTCTGCAGCATGTGGAATCTTCCCAGACCAGGGCTCGAACCCGTGTCCCCTGCATTGGCAGGCAGATTCTCAACCACTGCGCCACTAGGGAAGTCCTTATTTTCAATTTTATTAGATATTGCCAAACTGATTTCCAAAGTGATTGTACCAATTTACATTCTTGTCAAAGATTTATTCACTGTGCAGCTTTCTTCTTTGGGGCATGCCTTTTCATGTCTTTTGCCCATTTTTTCTGAGTTGTTATCTTTTCCTTAATAATTTTTAAGGATTTCTTGATATGTTTTGGAACCTAGACCTAGGTCTTTGTCAAATATATCAAATATTTTACAAATATCTGTTTCCGTTTTGTGCCTTCTCTTTTCCCTCTCTTTAAGGTGTATTTTGATGAGCAGAAATTCTCATTTCAGTTCCCAATCCATCTGTAATTGACGTTTGTGTGATATTAGATATGAATACAATTCATTTTTCCCATAGAAGCAAAAGTTGTCCCTGCCTCATTCTCAACAGGGTCATCCTTTACCTGCTGATCTGTGCGTCTCTGGGATATGTCTAATCTGCAGAGACATGTGGATATGTTTCTGGCCTCTCTGTGGTGTTTTCATTAGTCAATTTTTCTATCGCTCTGTTAAAACCACACTGTCTTAATTACAACAGCTTTCTGACCTGGCTCCACCGTGGTTGGTCAAATCCTCCTGCCGGTTTCTTCTCCTTCAAAACTGTCTTAGTTTTGTCCCCTCCCCTAGCAAAGCCATGTACATTTTACAGCTGGACTGTCAGGTTTAATGGAAAGCCAATCTTTAAAATTTTTAAATAATACTGATTTTTCCTATTCATGAGAATAGCACATAGCTCCATTTATTTAGGTCTTATTAAAATATCTTTTAGTAACGTTTTATAATTTTCTCTATTAAGGCCTTGTACATGATTTGTTAGATTAACTCTTGAGGTTTTTTTTTGTTATTGCTATTAAGATACCTTTTTAAAAATACAAACTTTTTTATTCAAGCTATTTAAGATAGTCTTATATAAGTTAACGTTTTCAACTAATAAAAACATAAGTTTGCAAGTCACACTTTAATTTGGTAATATATAAAATTAAATTAATAGATTTTTCTAAATTCAAACCAACCTTGAACTCCTGGTCATAAAGTATTTTTTGATTGTTAGATTTGGCTTGCTAATATTTTTTCTTTTAGGATTTATTTTTCATCACATTCATAAGTGACGTTGGTCTTCAGTATTCTTTTCTTTGTCCTTATCTTGTTTTGGTGTCACTTTATACTAGCCTTGTAAAATTTGTTGTGGAACAATCCCTATTTTTCTCTGGAAGAATCTGTGCAGTGTTGGAATTATCTGTTCCTCAAATGTTGGTTAGAACTCATGGAGAAAAACAACCGGGGCCTGTTTTTTTCCCCCCTTGATAGGAAGACTTTTCAACTACAGATCAAATTTCTTTAATCATTACTCTGGCTTTTTCTTTTGCCTGCGTCCATTTTGCTTAAAAAAAAAAAAAAAAAGGAAAAGTATTCTCTCCAATGGTTGAATGCAGTGTTCTCTATCCATTAGACTAAGCCTGTTGCCTTCAAATCGTCTACATCCTAATTTCCCATATTGAAAGAGATGTGTTAAAAATCTCCTACTGTAACAGTGGACTTTGTAGATTTTTCTTTTAATTTTTATTATTTTTCTGAATTAGATATTTTGATGTGCATACAAGTTTATAATTATTATACTTTCCTGATAAACTGCACCTTTTATCATTACATAGGAACTATTCAGAACTGCTTTCTGCCTAAAATTCTTTTCCCTGTTATCAATAAAGCTATGCCAGTTTTCTTTCAGTTAGCATTTGCTTACAATAGATCTTTCTATCCTTTCATTCTCGAATACTCTGTGTTCTTATTTTTTGGAGACGTGTCTTATAAATAGCATATAACTGGATTTTACTTTGTTATCCAGCCTGACACTCTTTGTCTTTTCATCAATGATTTGATCCATTTGCATTTATATTGATTACAGGTACGTCTAGATATATTTCCATGGTCTCCTTTGGTGCTTTTTTTAAAAAAAAAAAAATCTTTATTTATTTATTTATTTATTTTTGGCCGTGTTGGGTCTTTGTTGCTGCTCGCAGGCTTTCTCTAGTTGTGGTGAGCAGGGGCTACTCTTTGTTGCAGTGTGCGGGCTTCTCATTGCAGTGGCTTCTCTTGTTGTGGAGCATGGGCTCTAGGCACGCGGGCTTCAGTAGTTGTGGCACGCAGGCTCAGTAGTTGCAGCACGTGGGCCCTAGAGTGCACAGGCTTCAGTAGTTGTGGTGTGTGGGCTCAACAGTTGTGACATGCAGGCTAAGTAGCTGTGGCTTGCGGGCTCTAGAGCTCAGGCTCAGTAGTTGTGGCGCACGGGCTTAGCTGCTTTGCGGCCTGTGGGACCTTCCCCAACCAGTGATCGAACCCGTGTCCCCTGCATTGGCAGGCGGATTCTTAACCACTGCGCCACCAGGGAAGTCCTCCTTTCGTTCTTTTTATTTGTCCTGTCTTTTAAAATGTTTCTCTTTTTCTCTTTTGTTGCTTTCTTTGGATTGAACTTTTTCTCATTGCATGTTTTCCCTCCACTGTTTTGGAAGTTAAAGACTCTATTTCTACTTTTTTTAGAGGTTGCCTCAATTTAACATCCATATTTACTCTGGCATATTATAAAGTTTCACAATATCTCCACCCTATTCTCAAACAATACAAGGACCTGAAAATCCTTCAACTCTACAACCAGTATCTTTGCTCAGTGTTTCTTCCTGCAGCTCTGTCCTTTATTCCGTGATCATCATCTTTCTGCCTGAAGTAAAGTCATAATGAAGTTTCTTTAGTTAGGGTTTGTTGGTAGTAAACTGTCTCGGCTCTTATTTAACTGAAAATGTCTTTATTTCACCCACATTCACAGAAGAGAGGTTTTTCTGGGTAAATAATTCAAGATTGACAGTAATTTTGTCTCAACACTTTGAAGATATTCTAAGATCTTCTAACTTCCACTGTTGCTATTGAGAAGTCAGTTGTTAGGCTCTTTCCTTTGTGATAATCTATCTTTTCTTTCTGGATGTTTTTAACATCTTTAAAGTATCTTGCTTTAACTCAAATGTGTCTATGGAAAATCATAGAAATGCATGTAAGATCAAGTGATGCAGATATTCTAATTATGTTGAAGCAACAGAATAAGAAAGGTTATTTAAATTGGCACAGTGGTGACTTTGCCGGCAAGCTGTAGTAATGTCATTGCCACTTTTCCTAGTATTGTATGTGACGGTGTGAAATACCTTGCACCAAAACAGTCATGTGTTGCACCAAAATACAGCACAGAGGAGTTAAGTAACTTGTCCAATGTCATGCATCTAGTAAGTGGCAGAGCTCTTAGCGCCATAAATATTTGCTGATAAATACACAGTACCTTTCAGGCTCACTCAGCAAGAATTTGAGCAACAATGCGAGGCGGCGTAAAGACCCCAAAGTCCAGGACAGGTAAAATCATCTGGATCTATCATAAGCTTCCAGGTTTCCTCATCTGGATTCCCAATAATCTGCCCCCTAGTTTTTGCTCAGAATTTTCCTCATTCCACTCTGATGCTTCAGCTCCCCCTTGCAGGGCAGTGAGGTATCCAGGTCAGCTCTCTGGCTCAGCATCTGCCCCAGGGGCATCACCAACTCTACTTCGGTTTATCTGTTTGGCTGCCGAGCCCTCTCTACACTCTTGCTAATGCTGCCTCGCTCTCTGGGTTGGCTACTCTTTGTGTTGACGATGTACGGGACTCCACTGCCATGGAACCCAAGAATCTGAGAGCAAAACAACACCACAAAATCTTCCAGAAAATACAATATAATTGGGCAATTTAATAAGAAACAAGTTTAGAACCCCTAAAATATTAATGAAATAAAACAGGTGCTACTCACGCAGGGGGGCTGTCGCCACAATACTTCCCAATTCTTTCAGCGTCGTTGATCTCCCCACCATTAAACACGGCCACATAATCGTACCGGCAGTAGTTATCACGTTCAACATCAAACTTCTCAAACTTTAATTCTATAAGCTTTAGTGAAAGCACAACATTAGAAGTGTCAGAGGAGCAGTGCGGAACAACCTCAAACAGAATTCTTCCTCTCCCTAGATTTGTAGGGTACCACGATTTTCCTTCTTAAAAAAATGTATTCACCGTGTTTGAATTTTTTCTTAGTGTTTGCATACTTATTAGTTATCAAAATTGCGGTATTCTTTTGCTTTCATTTTTAATCATTCCGAAAGACCATCTCAAGCCCAAATCAATCCTAATTAGGATCTTAAACGTGGGAACTCTGTTCACTTACAGCTAAGAAAGTATAAAAACACTATATAACCCCAGAAACCTATGTGAAGACTTAAATTGGGCTTGTGTTGGAGTGGGAAGCAGGGCTATACACCAACTTCATTCTTCTCTAGAGGAAAACTAATAGAAATAAAAATATTATCTACAATGTCCCCTATAGTAGTGTGTGTTGGGGTGTGTGAGATGGGTGGACACAACAGTTCCTCTTTCAAGAAAAGGAGACTCACATTCCCACCACATGTAAAGAAGTCAAATTCTTTAGGACCAGAGGTTCAGGGAAGTGGGAACTGACTATGATGTCTTCTGGAAGTATGTTTGAAAACTGTGCCTGCCAAACACCGTCTACTTGGTGATCTGGTTGATTTTTGAAGAGGGTGCATAGAAGCATGGATACACAAAGTCAGTGTTAGATTTCTGAAGTATTAATTTTTTTTTGCACTGGTACCAGTAATAGTGTCCTAAATTATTCGAATCAATAAGAAGTTTTGATGTAAGAGCAATCATTCCCCTCATAAGCAGATTTTTCAAGACTCCCTCCAACGTGTGAATCAGAGGAAGTCTCACTGGGTTCATAAATACCCATGGCACCCAGAGAGCTGGTCTCCACTCTTGCTGGATGGCAGGTGGGCAGGCAACCCTCCTTGCTGCTTATGGAATATAATAGGCATTAACTCCTGTTAGGACAGGCACACTGTTACTAGTTGTTAGCTAGCAAAGACTTAGACACAGTAATGTGGGTGAAGGTGATAATAGCAATGGCACCACAGAGAGACACAAAGGTAAAGTGTGGCTTTGAACATCATTGCCACTTATCTACATATTTATCCACTTTTAAAAAGTCAGCACCAGTGATGGGTGAATAATTGCTTATTCATACTTAACACTGCTTTAAGTTATATTAAACTACTTCCTCTTTGGGTCCTGTAACTCCTTACCGGTTAGTAATAAAATGTGTTCTAGGTTACTAAAACATTGGCTGAACTTTTTCTACTTAGAAATTAGTCACAGAACTTTTGAAGAGAAAATAAAAATAAGTAAATAAATAGGAGGGTAAAGGGGAAAGCTATGATTTTTTAAAAAGTAAGTCTTTAATAGAAGAAAATGCCCGTAGATTTACATAGAAATTACTTAGGACTTAACTTTCTCATATGATTTTTCTCATTTGGACAGTTTCCAGTGATTTCAGACACTACAACCATGATTAAAAACTCAGCTGGCTGAAGCCAAAAGTCATATAAATAAGATAAAACCCAAATTTAAATTTAAATAATCCAAGAGAAAAACAATAGAAAAAAGATGCTAAATTGTAATCTGTGAGTATAATTAAATTCAAATTATTTAATCTAACATATTTACAAATGACACAGAGAGAAAAATGATCAACACAATCTCAAGAATTACATAATGGCTTAAATGTTTGAGAAATTTAATTTTTAAATGTTATTTTAAACTATAAAATGTTTAATAGATCTATAGAATCTTTCATTATCAAATAAATGAACATATTTTTCATCCTAAAAATAAAACTGAGTTTTGGGATTATGATCAAAGTGTGTGAAGTGTGTGTGTGTGTGTGTGTGTGTGTACTCAAATCACTAACTTGCAGGGTATATTTACCTGAATAATTTTCCACTAAAGAAATGAATATATGTCAAATAATATTTGTGTAAGCAATACAAAAGATCAATTTAGAAAAGTTTTTTTAACAGTATTATAATGCTCACCATACAGTGTTTTGATTTAAGTCTATAATGTTTGTAATAATAACAATTTTTTAAAAGTTATTTTCAGAATTCCACAACGTAAGCTTGGTCTATTCTCATGCCAAGTTCTACCCTGCAATTAATATCTGAAAGTGGTCCCCAAAAAGGGTAAAATTTCATATAACCACCTACTAATAAACAATGGAAAACTAGACCTTCTCTGTTGATTGTTTTAGAGCAATGAATAAAGTTATTTGTGGGGAACCTACACAAATTTTATTTTAAACAGCACCCAAAAAAAAAACAACCACACACCACCAGTTTTCTCATCAGACACCTTGTTCTTAGAAAAGATGATGTGGTATGCTTGCATTGGCTTTGTTAAAGTGAAGCATTCAGGCTGTTTCTGATTTGGTGACTAAGAGGGCCATTATCAGGACATAATGCTCTGCGAGCAAATGGTAACCTGAAGTGTACATGTACTTGGGGATTTGTTATGCTCCCATGGTTAGTCACTGATGCTTATAACCCCATGCTTAACAACATCTTCCACAGGGTTAAACAATCTCATGTGGAATTTGCAGGCCATTTGTATTCCAAAACCTGTTTTGAAAATTACAATTCTATAATAGGAAATTAAATCCATGACTTTGCAAGTCAAATGGCACAAAGGCAAATTTAACCTGGGCCTTTGCATGAAGAAATACTGTGTCCAGGGGGTCTTCCTCACCCTGTATCTTTAACAGTTCACACTAATTCACACATGCATACTTTCTTCATGTTTTCAGGGAATCTCACCTGATTCTTTGGGGCTACAATGTGCCACACACAAGTGACTCCTGCAGGGTAATCACGGTCTGGCCAGTTGGGGGTTTTAAAAGAGCCGGAAGGTCTTTCAAGCAGTCCTCCACAATACTGATCCCCTGAAGTTATTAAAAATGAAAAAAGAAAATCCAAGTTTACGGCAATGCAACCATGGGGAAATTAGGAATTTGGAATATTGATAGCATAATAAAGACAATGGCAGATGGCTTTAAATTTGCTCTTAAAAAAATGGTTAGTCTCCTCTAAACCCACCCTGCTCCCTAACACACACACACACACACACACACACACACACACACACACACACACACAATGATCTCTAGGTTACCTGACATATCATATTAGCATACGAGAGAGAAGGAGTGAAATCAGGGCCATAGCTTCCTTCCTTTTGCCCATTTTTTTGGATGAGACAAAACATTTGGGCATGCACTCATTCAGAAATCATGCAGGCTCATTAGAACTCTCAAGCCAGGGGTATTATTTACTAATAATATTTTTGTCCGTGTCCATGGACAAAATCTGAATTAGCTGTTATAGACAACTCTCGTTCCTAGAAAACTTTTTATACTATACATCTTTCACCATTTTTTAAGAATAATTTTGTTTGTAAAAACTATACATGTTTATAAATTTTCAGCAATACAGAAAAGCATTAAAGAAGGTGGGAGTGATCTCTAGATTGGGCCTGTGCCGGGCAAGCTCCCTCTTGGTCTGAGAAAGTGACTGCTCCAGAAAAGCCTCCTGGACTAACAGGTACAAGTGTCACAGGGGGGCCGCTCCGTCCCGCGCAGCTGACCATGACCCTGGACTTGCTGCCAGGCATGGGCAGTTCTGCTCTGATGAACTCAGAACAGAACCAAGAAGGCTCTCTCCCAGGGGCCTCAGGAAGGGGTGCCACCGGGTGTTGCCGGGACCTGCTGGAGGTGCCCTCAAGCCAGACAGCACAGGCCCTGTGCGTTATGGCAGGGACTGTGCTTCTTCAGCCAGTGTCCCTCTGCTGCCCTCGGTCCCCAAACCCACGGTTCCTCCCTCACCTGCACACTGAGATGGCCTTGTGTGGGGATGAGACCATCCCCTACCTTTTCCTCTATTCCTCCCACCCCAGACCCATAACCTCAGGTAGAGCTCAGACTCAGCAGTGCTGGAGGTTCTCCCTTTATGCACAAGTCTCATTATTTCGCTAGGAGCTTCCAGAAGTTTCACCACAGCTAAACTCAGCAGCATTTCTGATGGTTAGGATATTAAGATGGAGGTTTAGTTTCACACTTGGTCTTCAAGAGAAAATTCTGCAGTGCTAGATTCCTGCCCTGTGCCGATATTAGCCTCACTTCTCTGGGACTGAACTGGGTTTCCCAAATACGCCTAGACTCCTAGTAAAGCTGTTTCTTCATTGGTGGGGGAAAAAAAATTAAAATTAAATTCGGGGTAAGATTACCTCAAATCCCACTAACCACAATGAACATGTGACACACATCGTTTCAGACCAATCTCTATGCGTATGTGTTGGGTTGGCCAAAAAGTTCGTTTGGGTTTTTCCTGTTAACATCTTATGGAAAAACCCGAATGAACTTTTTGGTCAACCCAACACAAAAAGGTTCACAGAAATAATTTTAGAAAGACATTTTAATACAAGTTTTACATTTAATTTTACTTGGACTTAACAAAGAAACACTGAAAGGAATTAATATACTTTAATAAAAATATTTCTGTGACACAGAACCTAATCATTCTCAAAAGAAGTCTCTAAATTTAAGACAATATGTTATAAAAATTGAGCCTGGAGTAATTTCTGTAACTTTAAAAAATATATATATATTTCTTTATTTTTGGCTGTGTTGGGTCTTCGTTGCTGCGCGAGGGCTTTTCTCTAGTTGCGGTGAGCAGGGGCTACTCTTCGTTGCGGTGCGCAGGCTTCTCACTGCGGTGGCTTCTCTTGTTGCGGAGCACAGGCTCTAGGCATGAGGGCTTCAGTAGTTGTGGCACGTGGGCTTAGTAGTTGTGGCTCACAGGCTTTAGAGCTCAGGCTCAGTAGTTGTGGCGCACAGTCTTAGTTGCTCCGCGGCATGTGGGATCTTCCTGGACCAGGGCTTGAACCCGTGTCCCCTGCATTGGCAGGCGGATTCTTAACCACTGCACCACCAGGGAAGTCCATCTGTAACTTTTAATTCATGGAAAATTTCAAGCATATACAAAGTAAACAGAACAATATGATGAATCTCTATGTATTCATCATCCAATTTCAACAATTATCATCATTTTACTATTCTATCAATATCACTACCCAATGCTCACCACCTGCATTATTATTATTATTACTATTATTTTACAGGTTTGGGAGAGGTAAATTCAATACTCTGAAATGCACAAGTCTTAGCTGTAAAAATTTGAAAAATGGATCTGCCCGTGTGAGCCACACTCCTATGATGATAATAGAATCATTTCCCACAAAATTCCTGTATCCCTTGTCAGTCAATCTGCTGGCTCCTCACACCATTTTTCTAAAAACTTTCACCTTAGATTAGTTTAATTCTAGAGCTTCATATACCTGGAATTATACGGTGTGTCCTCTTCTGTGTCTGACTTCTCTTGCTTAGTACAATTTCTGAGATACATTCATGTTGCTGTGTGTATTAGTAGTTTGTTCCCTGACATTGCTAAGTAGTATTCTGGGGTGTGGAAACCAGAGTTTGTTCACCTATTCTCCTGATGATATTCATTTGGCTTGCTTCCAGTCTGGGCTTCTGTGAATAACGCTGCTATGAACATTTTTGTATAAATCTCTTTAGGGACATGTATTTTCATTTCTCTTGTATAAATACCCAGGAATGCAATTGCTGGGCCAAGAGTAGATGTAGATGTTTAACTTCATAAGAAACTACCAAAATTTCTTCCCCAAGCGGTTGTAGCATTTTTTACCTCTCAAGGGATGAGCACTTTGGTTGCATCACAACCTTGCCACCATTTAGTGCGGTCAGTTTTTTTAGCCAACCCGGTTGGTATGTAATGGTATCTCACTGTGGTTTTAATTTGCATTTCCCTGTTAACTAAGGACACTGAACAGTTTTTCATGTACTTATGAGTCATTCATATACCTTCTTCCGGAAAGTATCTGTTCAAGTATTTGCCCATTTTTATATTTATGGGGATCTTTATCTTTGTACTGTTGAGTTCTTTATATATTTTGAATAAAAATCCTTTATGAGGTCGTTTTGCAAATATTTTCTCCTATTCTGTAGGTTGCCTATCCATCTTTGTAACATTGCCTTTTATAAGCATTAGTTTTGATTTTAATGAAGTTTGCATGGTACATATTTTTCCATCCTTTTATGTTGAACCTATTTTGTCTTTGTATTTCAAGTGCTTTCTTTTAGACAATTATGGTTGGGCTCTGCTTTTTAACCCATTCTAATAATTACTGTCTTCTAATTAGAGTATTTAATCCTCTACCTTTAATGTATTTATTGACATGTTTGGATTGAGTGTGCCAATTACTATTTTGTTCTATTTGTCACACCTTTCTCTTGTTCCATCTGTTCTTCCTTTCCTGCCTTCTTTGGGCTGTTCAATAATTCTGGCATTCTATTTTAATCTTTTGCCTTTTAGCTAAAATATGTGTGTTTTTAATGGGTTCTCCAAGGACAGCTTATTTAGAGTTAACAGTGTATTTCTTCAGGTACTGTATATTTCCATTTGCTCCTCCATCCTTTGTTCTATTGTTGTCATATATATTATGTCATACAGTACGCTTGCCACAATAGAGTGGTAAAGTTTTTTGTTTTGTTTTGAATGACACATGTAAAGAAATTAGAGAATAAAATAAAATATAGCCTTCTATATTTACCATTTCCAGTGGCCTTCAATCCTTCCATTACCTTTGGGTTACCCTGTGGGGCCACTTCCCTTCAACTTGAGAAACTTCCTTAAATATTTCTTGTGATGCAGGTGTTTATCTGAAAATGTCTTTATTTCATTTCCATTTTTTTTTTTTACCGTTACTATTATTCCATTTTTTTAAACATCTTTATTGGAGTATAATTACTTTACAATGGTGCGTTAGTTTCTGCTTTATAACAAAGTGAATCAGCTATACATATACATATATCCCCATATCTCCTCCCTCTTGCGTCTCCCTCCCACCCTCCCTATCCCACCCCTCTAGGTGGTCACAAAGCACAGAGCTGATCTCCCTGTGCTATGCGGCTGCTTCCCACTAGCTATCTATTTCACATTTGGTAGTGTATATATGTCAGTGCTACTCTCTCACTTCGTCCCAGCTTCCCCTTCCCCCTCCCCGTGTCCTCAAGTCCATTCTCTACGTCTGCGTCTTTTTACCTGTCCTGCCCCTAGGTTCTTCAGAACCATTTTTTTTTTTTTTTTAGATTCCACATAAATGTGTTAGCATACAGTATTTGTTTTTCTCTTTCTGACTTACTTTCATTTTTGAAGACTAGCTGTAGAATTCTGGATTGATACTTTTATTCCAGCACTTTAAAAATGCTGTTCCACTGCCTTCTGGCCTCCATTGTTTCTGATTAAAAGAAAGCCATCCTTTATACCATTGTTCTTCTGTACGTAATTTGGGTTTTATCTAATTGATTTTAAGATTTTCTCTTTATCTTTCGATTTCTATAATTTAATTATGATGTGCCTAGGTGTGGCTTCATTTTTATTTATCTTAATTTGGATTTGTTGATCTTCTTGGCTCTATAAATTGATGTTCTTCACTAAATTTGGGTGGCCTCAAGCCATCATTTCTTGAGGTACTTTTTCTGCATTATTATCACTCTCTTTTTCTTTTGGGACACAAATTACACACGTGTTAGACCACTTGACATTGTCTCACTGGTCTCCGAGGCTCTCTTTCTTTCATCTTTTTCCTCCTGGTTCTTCAGTTTGGATCATTTCTATTCAAATCCACTGCCTTTTTCTTCTACCACCTCCAATCTGCTTGTAAGCCCATCAGGTAAATTAAAAAAATTACATATTCTATATCTTTCAGCTCTAGTATTACCATTTTCTTTTTTTATATAGTTTCTTTTCTGAGATTCTCAATCTGTTTATTTTTTACACATATATTTCCCTTTAAATCCTTAAACATTTATAATAGCTGCTTTAAAGTGCTTGTCTGCTAACTGTAACTTCTGGGTTATTCTGGGGTCAGTTTTTATTGACTGCTTTTTTTCTTGAATATGGACACACTTTTCTGGTTTCATCACATGATTGGATACTGGACATTATGAATGATACATTATAAAGTCTCTGGATTCTGTTGTGTTCCTATAAAAAGTGACTTTTGTTCTAGCAGGCATTCAACTTAGCTAGACCCAAGCTCAAAGTCTGTTGCCCTGGCAGTGGGCGGCAGTTGTAATCTCTGTTTTTTTCATCCTCCAGGTGATGCTTTTGTGCCAGGCCGACTGAGTTCTCCCTCACATATGCAGAGTTTAGCCATTAGCCAAAGATTTAGCTGGATTATACCTAAATTTTTTGTGCCTCAATTCTTCTTTGGGATTTCCTCCCAAAGGGTCTGGCTGCTCTCTCAAACCAGCGATGTTGCACTATAGCCCAAGGCAAGAAAAGATTAGGAGTGCCTGCAGGCGGAAGGCTGTAAGTTTAACAGATCTTGACCACTGTGGTTGTCTTCCAAGGGTAGAGGTTTCTACCCTTGGGAGCGCACATGTACTGACACGAAATGATCCCAACTCATACTATGAAGTGTAAAGAAAAAGTTGTGAAACAAAATGAATGTATGATACCACTTATATATTTTAAAAGCTATTGCAACAGTTCATACATATAAGTAAGTGCACATAGATGGTATGGGAACTACCAGCCACGGCTATTTCTAAGAGGGGACTACAATGGGGTGAAATGTTTCTATAGCTGCATGTGTATTTCTGTATGCAGGCTTCACATTTTTACTCCATGAATTTCTACATTTGAATTTTTATAAGAATATATATGGGCTTTAAAAAAGACTGATTTTTTAAATGGTTTATCTCAGAATATTGAATATAGTTCCCTGTGCTATACAGTAGGACCTTGTTGTTTATCCATTCTGTATGTAATAGTTTGCATCTGCTAATCCCAAACTCCCTGTCCATCCCTCCCCCACCCTCCCTCCCCCTTGGCAAGACTGATTTTTTTTTTTAAGATTTTTTTTTGATGTGGACCATTTTTAAAGTCTTTATGAAATTTGTTACAACACTGCATCTGTTTTATGTTTTGGTTTTTTGGCCGCAAGACATGTGGGATCTTAGCTCCCCGACCAGGGATCGAACCTGCACCGCCTGCATTGGAAGGCGAAGCCTTAACCACAAGACCACCAAGGAAGTCCCAAGACTGATTTTTTAATGGTCTCTTTATGGTTTGGTGGTATTTATTAGCTCTCTGTTTGAGAAGAATTGCTCTTAAACTTTAGATTAAATGAGTAAATCCATATAAAGTGCCTAGAACAGTGCCTGACACACAGGAGGCATTCAACAACCGTGAGCCCTTATTATTGCTGTTATGTGGAAACGATACCTCTTTCATTTGGTTCAGCGGCAGAGAACATGGCCATGAAGCCATTCCCAGCTGTGTTGGCATCGGAAATCATCTGCACCATCATCTTGTTGCCACTGGACACAAGAGCTCCGGGCCGGAACGTGCCGCAGAAGCGCCCGATGCGCTGGCCATTGGAGTGGCCGTTGTACACGTCCACAAAGTCATAGCGACACAGGTTGTCACTCTCCAGGTCTATGAATCGGAAATTAAGAACTACTACTTTTCCCTCGGGGACCTGCCAAGAAAAGGGCCAAGTGGAAAACCGTGTCATGAAAACATCTGAAATCTTCACATCTAGCCAATTACTAAAATGAGCAGATAAAAGTTTAATACCCAAAATGATGCTTTTTCTTCCCTCAACTCTGAACTAGGCCAGAAAAGATTTTCTACCATAATGCATTCCTAGTAAAAGATTAGCATTTGTTCTCTTTTGACAAATTCCACAGTTCTCTAGGGTACAGGAGCTTATTCCTAGGGAGTTTGTCTCAATAAAGCTGCAAAATATTGGATCAGTCTTATTAATTGATAAGTCATTGCTGACAAAGAATACCAGTCCTGATTGGACCTTAGCACACATTTGCATATTTTAAAGCACCATGGCACTCAGAGATAGTGCTTGGCAAAGCAACATTTGAAATGCCATTTTTCACAAATAATACAATAGGACGATCTCAATATACAGAATGTTTCTATGAAGTTCAAACTGAAGGGGTGATTTGGCAATTGTGCAGTTAATTTACAGATAATCCACTTTGGGTCCTGAAGAATCCCGATCAACTATCTACACTGATTATATTAATTGAGTAATTGTTGAATCATCTCTTTTCAAAGTCGCTGAGTTTTTACTTGTTTTCCAGGTGAAAACTTTGTATAACAGGAAGCCTTGAAACACAATACACTGATGAAAAAGATGTGATTTCACTTCCTCATAAGACTTTCTTCACCATAATCTCCTCCTCCCTCCTTGTTCCCTGAATAGGTAGAGAAAATAGGCTACAAAAGCATTTGTCAGGATTCTTACAGAAGCCCCATTTATTTCCCAGTTCACACTATTTTAATTTCTTCATCCAAGCTGTTTAAAGTCTTGATCAGCTTTGTTTCATACTCAATAGAATAAGAATTTCATTCTGTAAAAGCATACAGATGGGCTTCCCTGGTGGCGCAGTGGTTGAGAATCTGCCTGCCAATGTAGGCAACACGGGTTCGAGCCCTGGTCTGGGAAGATCCCACATGCCGCGGAGCGACTGGGCCCGTGAGCCACAACTAACTGAGCCTGCGCGTCTGGAGCCTGTGCTCCGCAGCAAGAGAGGCTGCGACAGTGAGAGGCTAGCGCACCGTGATGAGGAGTGGCCCCCGCTTGCCGCAACTAGAGAAAGCCCTTGCACGGAAACGAAGACCCAACACAGCCATAAATAAATAAATAAATATATTTAAAAAAAAAAAAAAAAAAACATACAGATGACAAAGGTCAGTGATTAAAGAAAAAAAAAAAACACAAGCAACACTGATTGCTTCATCTTAGTTAACTATCTCAGACTCAAAGATCAACAGATGCTTTCATATAAATATGGCTTCCCCATGCTGGTAAATGCCATGAATTTTTTTTTCCTATAATAAGAAGTGTTTCAGTGTTGTTTGCCTTTTTTGTCAAACACATACACGCCCAATGTAGAAGCTGTAACAGAGTAGTCACAAGAAGAGGGATATTTTGGCTTTGACATGGTTGCATTCTAATTGCTCGAAGCTTATCTTAAGTGTGAATATCAGAAGCTCTAAAGCCACAGTCTAAGAAGCTGATAGCAAAAAATGCAATTAAATTTTTAAGCATGCTCACAGTGATAGCTGTTGTAGAATGCCTTGGTTTTATGTTCTGCTTTGTTGCATACAATCTCTATTTATCCCATGATCAGAAAATGATCAAAATGTGATGCCACGTTTGTAACCCTGAGTATAAGCAAGCTTTCTATGAAATCACTGAAACATTCCCGGCCAGGAAAAACATTTTGAACTGAATTAGTTAGGACTCTCCTTGTATGAATAATGACTATTTTTATAAATGTATCGATAAACTCTATGGAGGGCAATTCAAAGCTATGAGACTCATCCACCCACAGAGTGAGTGTAGATGAAAAAGGGAAGAGGTCTCAGGATGGAGCCCTGGAGCATTCCAATGTCACTGGGTCTCCAAGATGAGGTCAAACCACCACAGAGGCTGAGTCAGTTAAGTAGGAGGCAACCAGAAGGATGTGGTGCTCAGAACCCTGATGAGAAGAGTGGATCAAGGAGGAAAGACTGATTGGCTGAGTCAAGTGCTGCTGCTGAGTCAGGAAGATGAGGACTGAGAAATGACCACTGGGGTTAGCAACCAGAGGTCACCGGTGACTCAGACACAGCTGTTTTGGTGCAGCAGTAGGGACAAAGCCTGCTAAGAGAAGGATCGAGAGAAAATGGAGTGAGAGGAATTAGTGATAATGAATGTAGACAAGCTTTTCAAGGAATTTAGCTGGAAAGATGAACAGAGTAATAGGAGGGTATCTGTAGCTGGAAGGGGATATGAGGACCAGACAGGATTCTTAAATGGGCTGTATTAAGGCATGCTTGCAGGCCAGTGGGAATAATTCTGTAGAGAGGGCAAAACTGAAGTAAAAGAGAGGGAGGATTGCTGGAGAAATGTCGTTGAGCAGGCCAGGGGAGATTTGATCTGAGACAGCGATGGAGGGGGCAGCCTGAGATAGCAGCACGGATGGTCGGCCCAGTGAGAGGAAGGAAGGCAGATGCAGGTAGGTTAGTACACAAGGTTGTGATGGCATGTGAAACTTTTCTTCTGATTGCTTTGCTTTTCTCAGTGAAATAGGAAACAAGGTCATCAGCAGCAAGAGTGGATGTGAGAGGAGCTACTGGGAGTTTGAGAAAAGAAGAGTAGGTCTGTAAATGGATGAGGGAAATGTAGTAGGGCTGCCGTGAGTGCTGAGGGTCCACTTGAAGCAAATGAATTAAAAGTGAGGCCTTTCTACTGTATGACCCAGCAATTCCACTCCTGGGTATATATCCGAAAAAACTAAACACTAATTCAAAGATACATGCACCCCAATGTTCTTAACAGCATTATTTACAATTGCCAAGATATGGAAGCAACCTAAGTGTCCATCAACAGATGAATGGATAAAGAAGATGTGGTATATATAAATACAGTGGAATACTACTCAGCCATGAAAAAGAATGAAATGTTGCCATTTGCAACAACACGGATGGACTTGGAGGGTATTAGGCAAAGTGAAGTAAGTCAGACAGAGAAAGACAAATACTGTATGATATCACTTACATGCGGAATCTAAAAAATACAACAAAGTAGTGAATAAAATGAAACAGGCTCACAGATATAGAGAGTACACCACAGTGCAGAGAGGGCAGGGAGGAAGGGCAAGATAGGGGTAGGGGAGTAAGAGGTACAAACTATTATGTGCAAAATAAACAAGCCACAAGGATAGAGTGTACAACACAGGGAATATAGCTAATAATTTATAATAACTATAAATGGAGTGTAACCTTTAAAAATTGTGAATCACTATGTTGTACTCCTGTAACATGTACATCAACTATACTTCATTAAAAAGGAAAAAAAAGTGAGTCCTCTCTTCATGGTTGCGTTCTTTTTCTCCCCAGCCACGTTCAGCTCCCTGGGTGGAGGTGCAGAGCGGCTGGAGCTGGATTTAAGCAGTGCTGGGTGGGGAGGTTGGGAGGTGGAGGGGTGTTTGCCAAGTGAGGACTATGGTGGGGGAGAGGATGTAGGCAGGAGAATGACCATAATGGTGGACCATGGAATCCAAGTTGGGTTATAAGCATAGAAATCAGGACTCAGTAGGGTGAGGGCAGTAACAACCTAGATCATGGTAGAGGCAAGGACAACGACAATGGAAGTGGGTGGCTGAGGAGCGATGGAGGAGAGGAGGCTAAAGACCCAAAGGGATCATCCACGTAGATATTGAAATTCCTGCGAATGATGACAAGGAAGGTGCTGAAGACAGTGACCATGAGCCAGGGGCTAAAGTTTACAAGAAAGGAGGGAGACTGTCCTGGAGTCTTTGGATGACTGCAACAAGGAGGGACATGGGGCATCACAGTCTTGTTTCATTGGTAATTTCTCAGTTCTCTGACACTGAGAAAATTGGGTGACTGTGGTCAGGCTGTTGAAATGGAATCCAAGCCTTGGATACTCATTCCCAATGGGATAAATCTTTCCTTCTCCAACATTCTTTATTTGGTCTCGATGCAATGAAAAGTGGAAATTTCTCTGAGAATGAGACACAAATATATCAGCAGCAGAAAATGGGTTACATCGTATAACTTTGAACACAAAACCCAACAACCCTGACAAAAACTCTTTGGAAGGAAGGTTTCAGGGGGAGATCTGTACCCATTGTGGGTCTATTGGAACCACAGACGAATGCCATCTCACACTGAAGGCCAAAGAGAAATTCTACTGCAAGTGAGATGCACACTGCATCAAACCCTTTCGCTGTAACACAAAAGCTGTTCTTCATATTTATATAAGGAACCAAGATTGTCTGATGCTCTGTGAGGTGAACTTTGCTAAGAGTTCCTGGATTCTCATTCTAAAGGACTTTGGAAAGCATATTCTCTGAAGATGACCTTCCACTTGAAGAATCTACGGCCTGTACCCTTGATTTTTCTTTGTTAGGGATATAAAAAAATATAGAAAGAAACAGAGGGTAATATAACACACACCTGGGTACCAACCAGCCAGAATTGATTATTGTTAACATTCTGTCAACACATTTTTTAAAGTCTCCTTTAAAAAGTAAATACATAATTTCAGATAAAATGAGTTTTCCTTTGTCCTCATTCATAGCCTCATTCTCCCTCCTTTCTCAGAAGCAGCCACTGTCACAAATTTAGTGAGTTTTCTTCTGCGCCATGCAAAATACTTTTATATACGTGTATATGTATCCATGCAAAATACATAGTTATGTTTTTGTGTCCGTTTTCCCTGAAAGATGGAGCTCTAGAAGGTAAGGATCCCCCCTGCCTTGTTCACTGTTGCATCCCCATCTTCTGGACAGCACGTGGCCCCAAGTAGAGGTGCACCATAAAGATTTATTAAATGAATGAATCCATCAAGAGCTAAATGGACACCGGCCTCTTTGCACAAATCCTGGACGAGGCACCTTCTGGGTGGCTCTGCCTCTTGGGTTTTAATCTCATATCCCACCAAGCAACAAAACTCCAGAAGGCCCCTCTCCTTTCTGTCTTTCTTTACCAAAAAAAGAAGACACATATCTTTGGGGAAACTTTATATCTCAAATCTCCCGTAAATGCTAACACTTAATGCAGAAACTCAAGTAAGATACTTTTTTGGGGTAGCAAATTAGACAAGGCTACTGAGTTCTTGAGATTCTATTGACCAAGGGATTCATTATCTGCCTGTAGAAAAATAATTCTGGGCTTGTGATTTTCCCTACCAGTAGCCGAGTCCTGTGTGGGCCAAAGCCCAGCACTGCAGCAGTGACCTCAGCTCACCCCACGGCCCCTGGGGTGTCCTTATGGTCAGAGGCAAGTACGCCAAGTCGCTGGATGCCAACGCCAGGCTTGCTGCCAGAGAATGAATGGGGAATTGCATTCTGAGCTGGTCATTTGCATTTTCAGGATACTATGAGCAAATGCAAATAGAAGCCAGCTTCTTTGGTGTGGAGGAATAGATTTCGGTAGAAGTGGGAACGCTCCTTTGTGTCTGTATCTTTTCTTCCCCCAACGCATCATTTACTAATTTGAGCAAAAAGATCTGTTGCTGCAGCCTGTCTGATTTTTTTAAAAAGTCCTCGTTTTAATCTTCTTAGATTTTCTTCTTCCACAAACAGACCTTTCGGAAAGCGTGTTCTAAAATGCAGGCCACATTTTTATTTACAGCAAGTTCAAGAGGCACGGCAGCTCTGTGTCAACTCACTTACATCTCCAAATGTAATCCAGAGAAATGTATGTACAAATTACGCACAAATATTTGGCTAGGCTTCAAGAGGGGGATCAATCAGAAACTTCAAGATCTTATTCATGTGTCTCTTCTATTTATTTATTTATTTATTTATTGGCAGTGCCATGTTGCTTGGATCTTCGTTCCCCGACTAGGGATTGAACCTGTGGCCCCAGCAATGGAAGTGAGGCATCCTAACCACTGGACCACCAGGGAATTCCCATCGTCTGTGTCTATTTAAATTTATTTATTTATTTATTTATGGCTGTGTTGGGTTTTCGTTTCTGTGCGAGGGTTTTCTCTAGTTGTGGCAAGCGGGGGCCACTCTTCATCACGGTGTGCGGGCCTCTCACTATCGCGGCCTCTCTTGTTGCGGAGCACAGGCTCCAGACGCGCAAGCTCAGTAATTGTGGCTCACAGGCTTAGCTACTCCGCAGCATGTGGGATCTTCCCAGACCAGGACTCGAACCCGTGTCCCCTGCATTGGCAGGCAGATTCTCAACCACTGCGCCACCAGGGAAGCCCCGTCTGTGTCTATTTAAATACCCCTCTTTTTAAAGATGGAATCTTATAAACATTTGGAAAATAAAACATACATTTTGATTCATGGAAATAACATGTGATGTTTTGAAAAAAAAAAATTTTTTCTGGTTAGGGTTTTTACCAAAAAAAACCCCTTTACACCCTTACGTCTGGAAGGAGGGTGGAAATCCCCAACTACCTCAAGCCCAGCCCACGAGAACCAGTGGAGATGAGGTTACACTCCTCTGCTGAAAACTGTCCAAAGCTTTCGCAGCGTGGCAGGAATAAAATCCTCACTGTACCTATAATCACACACTTAAGTAGTGTATAAAAGGTGCCGGTATTTTTCCAAGCCCTTTCCACATATTATTCCACTTAATTACAGCAACCCTATGAAGTTGATATTAGCCCAGTTTTACAATTTACAGGTAAGGAAACTGAAGCAATGAGAGGTTTAAGGTCCTGTATGATATGGCCCCTGACTATCTCTCCGACCTCATCTTTCCTTGTCATGCAACAATCTGGCTGTTCAAGGAACCCTCCAAGCTGGTTCTCCACCTCAGGGCCTTTGCACAGTCTGGCCCCTCTGCTCGGCACACTCTCCTCCCTGATAGTCCCAAGTCTGCCTCTACCTATCTCATATTTAACTCTCAGCTCAAGTGTCACCTTTCCAGAGGGGTCTCTCCCGAGCCCTTCAGTTGCTTTAGATCATGTTGACCATATAACCGTGTTATTTCTTTACAGATTATTTATCATCTGTCTCTTCACCAGAATGTACCATCCAGAGATCAGAGGTTGCCCACAGCTAGTTCAAGACTTAGTTATTACAGGAGTTCAAAAAGTAGTTATTGAGGGCCTTCCCCAGCGGTCCAGTGGTTAAGACGCCGCGCTCCCACTGCAGGGGACGTGGGTTCAATCCCTGGTCGGGGAGCTAGGATCCCGCATGCCGTGTGGCACGGCCAAAAAAAAAAAAAAGTAGTTATTGAATAAATGACTGGAATCCTTATAATCTTAATTTTAAAAAAGCAGTGCAGACCACAACTCCTATTACTAGCACATAAGTTTACATAACAATGTAAACTAACTAACAGGTACGAGGCAGGCAGTAGTGGCACCCTTCTGAAAAGGAAGAAACAGTTCAGAGTGGTTATGATGACTTACAGCCACCCAGCAAGTCAGCGGCAGAGCCCAGGTGTCCTGACTTCTACCCGACTGTGTTTCCCATGGCCTGACCGTGGCAGAAGCTGAGGAGATGCTCGCTGATCTCGGTTCCTTTCCCCAGGCACACAGGAAGGTGACATGCTCCAGCCTGCACTGCACTTAGGTTGGGGCCAGGTGCCTGGGTCCTGGTCAGTGGGATGCAGGTGAAGTGAGGTATCCACGTCCAGGCCGAGCCATAAAAGTCCTCTGCACAATCCTTTCGGAGTTCTCTTTTTGCTCTAAGGAGGGGACTCAACGGAGGAAACAGGAAGGTTCTAGGAGATGGCAGAGCCACACAGGAGCTAATGCTCAAAGGAGAGCTGCCCGGGACAGCCATCCAACTGCACTGGACTGTGGCATGAGCAAGAAATGACCATTCGTTCAGACTCACAAACATAGAGAACAGACTTGTGGTTGCCAAGGGGGAGGTGGGGTGGGGGAACGATGGATTGAGAGTTTGGGGTTAGCAGATGCAAACTAGTATATACAGGATGGATAAACAACAAGGTCCTCCTGTATAGCACAGGGAACTATATTCAATAGCCTGTGATAAACCATAATGGAAAAGAATATGAAAGAGAATGTATATGTATAACTGAATCATTTTGCTGTACAGCAGAAATTAACACAACATTGTAAATCAACTATACCTGAATAAAATAAAGAAAAAAAAAGAGAAAGAAATAACCGTTTGGGGCTTCCCTGGTGGTGCAGTGGTTAAGAACCTGCCTGCCAATGCAGGGGACACGGGTTCGAGCCCTGGTCCGGGAAGATCCCACGTGCCGCAGAGCAACTAAGCCTGTGTGCCGTAACTACTGAGCCTGGGCTCTAGAGCTCAAGAACTACAACTACTGAGCCCGTGTGTCACAACTACCAAAGCCCACGCACCAGAGCCCGTGCACAGCAATGAAGAGTAGCCCCTGCTCGCCGCAACTAGAGGAAGCCTGTGTGCAGCAACGAAGACCCAACACACCCAAAAATAAATAAATAAAATGAATAAATGTATAAAAGAAATAACCGTTTGTTGTGTCAGGCCATTGAGATTTGGGGGGTTGTTTGGTACAGCTTTACCCTTTGGGTTAATTATCCTGATTGACACATGCATAGTGACACGTGCCAGTTGTTCTGACCCAGCAGCTCAGTGACAGGCAACTGTGGAGATATCTTTGTTGTTTTTTGGTGCCTATAAGTTCCATATGAATCAACATTGTAATATGGCCACCAAAAAGTGGACACGGTCTCAGGCTGTGTGAATAGCAGGGGAGGTGACAGACGATTTGAAGCAGTCAGAAAAGAGTGAATTCAGAGGCATCACCGAGGTACGTGCTGTAAATTCAGTGGCTCCTGCAAAGTCTAACTGGCTCCTCTGGCACCACCGTCGTGACCCCTGAAGCCTTTATCTGTGGCTGGGCAGCGAAGGTGAGAAGACAGTCAGCAGTCATGGGTACTGCTCGAGATGGGAAAAGAAATGGGTCTTCTGATGGAAGACCTGGTTGTGAAATGAACAAGAAGCTGGTCATGCATCCTAAGCCTGAGGGTGAAGATGGAAAAACCAGAGAGGACAAGGTGGCTCCGGCAGGGCCACTCAAGTCTGCCACGGGAAAATGCAGATGGGAAAAATGTGAAGGCACAACAAAGCAGCACCCAGGGCAACAGGAACACTGAGGGAAGTCCAGCCAGGATGGGGAGACAGGCAATTGGGCAAAAAGCTACTCATTTAGGTTTTGCCTGGGGGAGGAGAAAAAGTCAGGTTTAAATGTAGACTATTCTGTATAGCTGATTCACTTTGTTACAAAGCAGAAACTAACACACCATTGTAAAGCAATTATACTCCAATAAAGATGTTAAAAAAAATATATATAAATAACATATATAGAAATTTTTAAAGATGTAGAGTATTCCTTTTTTTTAAAACTCTAAATGAAGTAATTTTATTTATTTTTACTTTTTTATTGAAGTATAACTGATTTACAATGTTGTGTTAGTTTCAGGTGTACAGCAAAGTGATTCTGTTATACATATATATATATATTCTTTTTCAGATTCTTTTCCACTATAAGTTATTACAAAATATTGACTACAGTTCCCTGTGCTATACAGTAGGTTCTTGTTGTTTACCTATTTTATATATAGTAGTGTGTGTATGTTATCCCAAACTCCTAATTTATCCCTCTCCCCCTTCCCCTTTGGTGACCATTAGTTTGTTTTCTGTGTCTGTGGATCTATTTCTGTTTTGTTTATAAGTTCATTTGTATCGTTTTTTTTTAAGATTCCACATATAAGTGATATCATACGGTATTTGCCTTTCTCTGTCTGACTTACTTCACTTAGGATAATCTCTAGGTCCATCCACGTCGCTGCAAATGGCTATATATCATCCTTTTTATGGCTGAGTATTATCCCATTGTATACATGTACCACATCTTCTTTATCCATTCCTCTGTGGATGGACATTTAGGTTGCTTCCATGGCTTGGCTATTGTCAATAGTGCTGCAATGAACATTGGGGTGTGTGCATCTTTTCAAATTATGGTTTTCTCCGGATATATGCCCAGGAGTGGGATTGCAGGATCATATGGTAGCTCTATTTTTAGTTTTTTAAGGAACCTCCATACTGCTCACATCTTTTCACAGATGTGCCTCTTCTATTTTTCCTGTGGCTCATGGTATCACTAGGACCCTACCGTGGATGTAAGTGGTGACACATCCTCTGGGCAAGTTATGCATTCGTTATCACTTTTCCTGAGAACTGGAAATTCACTGCTTAATTTTTCACTACATGTGAGCTGTCTTTTTAGCTATTTGTTCTTGAAAGACTTTACTGCAAAATAAAAAAGCATTACCCAACAATAAAATAAAAAAGCACTACCATACAATAAAATATTGATTTATAAAATAAAGAGCTGTAGATTTATACCAAGCCATAAATAATGAAACCACTGTAGCAAGAGCACTCAGACTGTCTTACAGCAGGACAGCTCAGCCTCCTTTCCCCAGCATATATTTCACGTACAATGAACCTATACTTCCCACGTTGTCCATTGAACCAGCCAACTGGTAGCCTGGTGGCTTCGTGTGTCTCACTGGTCACAGCAGCCGCCACAGCACTGGTGCCACCTGGCTTCTGGGACCAGAAGCATCAAACACTCATCCCTCTACCACCCAAGACTGGAAGGAGTGGCTGAACCTAGTGGCTAAAGCCCAAGCTATTGCACGTGATTAGTGGGTGTCTTGAATGTTGTCCTTGAAAGGTCTTAGCTGTGCTGGGAAAAAAAGAGACAAGTTTGCACTGGTTGTCTTCCACATTCAACCACGTGCTGAAGAGAGAACTCTGCCTACTGCATAAGTGTACGATGCCCTTCTAGACAAGACCACGGCAGAAGATGGAAGCACAAAGGGAAGCTCTACCAGACCCAGCTTGCATTATTTTAAAGCAACTCTCAGGAGTAATATTTCTTTTAAAACAATAAAAAATCCATGACAAATGGTAAATCACATGAGATGCCCTGAATGACAGGTACACATCGGAACTGTCCAGAACAAATGAGGACGCCTGGCTATCCTGGCCGCAGGGTATCTGGGTCGCTCCTCTAAAATTTGAAGCTGCCCCAGTTAAAACCATAGGTTGACTAAATGAAGAGCTGCTGAATGGATAAAAGGATGAGAGCATGGCTTCCTGTTACCTGCAGAATGAAGTCCAAACTCCTTACACTAATGCTGTGTGAGGCCCACCCCTCTGACATTCTGGTCTCATCTTCACCCAGCCCTTTGTATCTTGGGCTCGAATCTCCCCATCCCCGAAAACAGCCAGCCCCTTTCCGTTCCCATCTCTATGAGATCACGTGCGTATCCCCTGCCTGGAATCTTCTCTCCCCATCTCAGTCTATCGACTGCCACCCCGATTTCAAAGTCTGGGCCAAATGCACCTCCTCTAGGAACCCACCAGCCTCCCACTGCTTGACCAATGTCCACACTCAGGGGGATGTTATCTTCCCTCTTTCCGCTCCCAGAGCCCACTGTTCTACTGTTCTCGCCTCTCTTTTGGTAGATCCCTCAGCATCTACGGGGCCCACAGGGGCCCACAGGGTCTGGGGTGTGTGCTCTGTCTCCAGGCAGACTGTGAACCTTTCAGGGGCAGGACTGCTCTATCCTGATTCATCTGAGTCTGAACCCACAGGCAGCTGGAGTCCAGGCATCAAAAAAATGCAGGGAAGGTGAGGACAGAGATGGGGAAGAGTTTTCTATCTTCATTTTAGTCTCAGATCTGCAAACAGTTTGGGGACTTTCTATGCCATTTGATTATTTGTTCTGCAGATCAGCAAGTATTCGTTAAATAATAGCAGCCGGCACAGTGACACATATCCAGGTGGAGAAAACATAAACTGCGAGGGTCCCTGTGACACAGAACCTGGCAGTGCCTCCCTGGATCAAGTTAGGGCTCCATTACGACATGTGAGAGAGAAAGACTGTAAAAGCAACACCCATCCCAAGCAGTCTGGTTTGCTATAATCTCTCAATCTGCATATGATGGATTATAACTTTTTTAAAGAAAGGATAGTCATTGTTTTTTCTTAGCTGTGTTTCATGATAAAAGACTACAGATAAGTCATAGAATTAAATCTAGCCAATTTCTTCACACCTTCAAAAAATAGAACAAAGCACTTAAGTCATTTTAGGATATATTTTCAATTCTCCAGAAGCTGTCAGCATGAGTTAATCCAGAATGGGATAAACATGAGTGGTGGAGATTCATGGAGAAAAAGCAACCCTACCCTAAGCCACTGGTCTGTGTCGTCTGACAGCTAGGCTTAAGGGTAACAGACATAGAAGCCAGGGTTGTTTTTTTGCTAGCCAGGGGCCTTTGGGTCATACAGAACCCGTGTTTTCTCCTTAATGACACGTGGGTGTAATTTTTCTGAAAGTTTTTATAGGATAGCGTTGATTTCTATGAGATGACCTAAGAAAATAATCTGAAATGATATTTTCAAGAAAATCCTTTTGTAATCTGTGATATCATCTGAAAAATCTGTAATGGCCCAGGAACACAAAATTCTACTATTTTACTAGGAATGAAAGAGAAAGCCTTTCCCTTCTGGGATAAGAGAAGTCACAGGAAGGTAATAAACACATTTCAAGCAGAACAGATGCAAATGTGAGCATCCAATGTTCTCTTGAAGGAGTAAGAAACAGCGTTCATGTGGCCACATTAGGTTGTTACAAGAAAGAACTCAAATTGTTTTTAAACCTAATTCTTTTACCCAAAAAAATCATGTCCATAGTTTATAACTTAAAATAGCACTACAAGGCTTTAATGGAAAATAACAGCCCTGCCCCTCTTCCCATCCCTGATTCCTCAGGGATAACCAATTTAACTCTTTCGACTGTTTTATCTGGCATTTACCTACTTGCTCCTTAATAAAATGCTTGTGCTTCTATTTCTTTTTTTTTTTTTATCTATGGCTGTGTGCAAGCCCATGTGCAAGGGCTTTCTCCAGTTGCGGCAAGCGGGGGCCACTCTTCATCGTGGTGCGCGGCCTCACTATCGCGGCCCCTCTTGTTGCGGAGCACAGGCTCCAGACGCACAGGCTCAGCAATTGTGGCTCACGGGCTTAGTCGCTATGAGGCATGTGGGATCTTCCCAGACCAGGGCTCGAACCCGTGTCCCCTGCATTGGCAGGCAGACTCTCAACCACTGCGCCACCAGGGAAGCCCCTGTGCTTCTATTTCTTGATTTATCCTTTTAAATCTTTATCTCTTTACCTACTACTATTTCCCCTCTTCCCCCATGAAAATTCTGGTTAAATCAATATTTAGGATTTCCAGTACTACGACCACATAATTATTATTCACTACTGAACTAAGCTGTTACATTTCTTGCACAATTTTTTGTTTTTCTTAGGGCTAATTTATTGCTTTGTTCTTTAAGCTTCCTTTGTTTTCCACGTGCCTGTCACTAAAACCCCTCTCAGTAATGGTCAGCCACGGGTGTTTTATCAGTTCCATTTTCCTCTTTGAAGTATCGATTCTGGAGCCTTCCACCCTCCTGCCCTCTATCTCTCCGGTCTGGTCTGGTTACTCTCAAGTCCTGCTGCACAGCTGTTAGGCTGGGATTTTGCTTAGCCATTAACTCAGGAAATCCCCATGGGGCTCCTATGTCTTCTTTCTTGCTTGCTTTATTCCTTCATTTTTCTGGAGCGCATCCTCTTGCAGTTTTCTTACAAAGGGTATACAGAGATAAAGAGTTTCAGATCTTCCATTTCTAAAAACGCCTTGGGTATTCCCTGGCGGTCCAATGGTTAGGGTTCAGCGCTCTCACTGCCAAGGGCCTGGGTTCGATCCCTGGTCAAGGAACTAAAATTCCACAAGCCGCATGGTGTGGCCAAAAAAAAAAAACAAACCCCAAAACAAACAAATAAGAAACAAAAAAAATAACGCCTTAATTCTGTGCTCACATTTGTCTGACAGTTTGGCAGGGTATAGAATTGTAGCTTAAAAATAATTTTCATTAGAATTTTAAAGGCATTGTTCCACTGACTTCTAGCTTCCAATAAACTAATGTTCCTTTCCCTTTCTACGTGATTTCCGCCTCCTCCAGAAGCTTGCAGGATTTTCTCGTCTAAGTTTAACAAATACATGTCTTGGTGTTTATCTTTTTCATTCATTGTGCTGAGTATTATTTCTTTGATAATTCCCTCCCCTTCGTATTCTCTGTTCTTTTTTTCTAGAACTCTCCCTAGTCAGATGGGGCTTCCTGGATCCTCTAATTTTCTAACCTTTTCTCTCTAATATTCTGCTTTCTGAGTGTCTTCTTCAAGTTTATCTTCCAGCCCTTCTATCAATTTAAAAATTAATTGAAATTAATTTTTCATTTCTACCAAATTATTAATTTCCAAGAGTGCTTAACTTACTTTTTTTTTTTAAGCATCCTGCTTTTATTTCACATGAACAATATCCTTTTTGATCTCTCTGAGGAGAACAATATTCATTTCGAAATTTTCTTCTGCCCTCTGCATTGTCTCTGTTTCCTTGGAGTTTTTTGGTTTCTGTCTGTTTGGGCTCCACTCTTTCAGGTAAGAGGCTTTCCTCAAATGTCTAGGAACCCTCGACTGAGGCGAGGCAGATGGGAAGATCCGTGGCAGGGCTAGTCACCACAGCGTGACCGGGGACAGACTGGCTTTTTCCCGGGGTCTCCCAAAAGTCAGTGTCTGGAGGTCCTTCCCTTGGGGCTGTTCATTTTCGCTGAGATCCTTCAATGTCTTGTCCGAGGGGTAAAGACTTTGCTGCAGCTTTCATGAGAGAAGCAGAAGGAAAGGGGATTGGGAGGACCTCCCCAACAGCCTGGCCCCTTCTGCTGGATCTGCAGTTCCCAAGTCCGGAACCTCTCTGGTTCCCAGAGGAGAAGCCCTGCCATGATGGAGGGCGACAGGGAAGGGAGGCAGCCCCCCTGCTGCTGGGAGTGGGGGAGGGAACCTGGGAGGTTTACTGCTCTTAAAAGGCTTTCAAACATAACTCCAGGGCTTCCCTGGTAGCGCAGTGGTTGGGAGTCTGCCTGCCAATGCAGGGGACACGGGTTCGGGCCGTGGTCTGGGAAGATCCCACATGTCGCGGAGCAACTGGGCCCGTAAGCCACAACTACTGAGCCTGCGCTCCGCAACAGGAGAGGCCGCGATAATGAGAGGCCCGTGCACCGCGATGAAGAGTGGCCCCCACTTGCCGCAACTAGAGAAAGCCCTCACACAGAAACGAAGACCCAACACAGCCAAAAATAAAAATAAATAAATAAAAATTAAAAAAAAACCATAACTCCAATTTTTAACCTCCCCTGCTCCGCTGCCTTCCAGGAAACCTGGTGCCTCCAATTCCGTGGCAGGGATTCCGTGGCACAAGTCAGCTTGCTCCTCGGTGGCAGCGCCCCCTCCCCTCTGAAAGACACCATTTCATTCTCTCTCCTTTGCTAATTCAGTTACCATTGACCATCTGCTTTCTTATCCTCCAAAATTTTGTTGGTATCTCTCATGTACTGTTAGTACCATTCCAGTTCCCTTTGTCTTTGTGGGTTTAAATTTTTAAATTTCCTTACTGTAATCTTGGTGGGATCTTGAGAGGGGGCACATATAAACACGTGTGTTTAATCTACCATGCTTAACCAGAGGTCACTAAGGTGATTTTTATTAAGAAGTAATAAGAATGATATGACACTACAGTCTTAGGTTACTTGTAAGAGTATGTTAGGTATAACATTATAAAATTATGTACAAGAGTACATTTAAAAAAGGAAAGCCAGATTCTATTAAGCACTTATCAAATACCAAGAATTATGCTAGATGCTACGGAGTAGTGGTCCCCAATCTTTTTGGCACCAGGGACCGGTTTCGTGGAAGACAATTATTCCACAGACGGGGTGTGGGGGGATGGTTCAGGTGGTAATGCGAGCGATGGGGAGCCGCAGATGTAGCTTCACTCGCCTTCCCGCCGCTCACCTCCTGCTGTGTGGCCAGTTCCTAACAGGCCGCGGACCGGTACCTGTCCGTGGCCCAGGGGTTGGGGACCCCTGCTATGGAGGACTTAAAAGAACTAAAAGACAGCTACGTTACCATTTTTAATGGCTTTATTCTAATGTATGCCTGTACCATAATTTACAGAAACAATCACATATTCTTCTGCTTTTATATGTTTCTAATAATTTCTAATAAAATTAGTGTGTTTCTAATTTTTCATTACTATAAATAATGCTATTATAATCACAATAATATAAGGCTTCTTGTGTTTAAGGGAATATTTCTGTAGGATGAATTCCTAGAAATGGATTTGCTAAGTCAAGGAGTATGGGCATTTTAGATGATTACAGAATAGACCCAAGAAAAGCTGAATTAATTCACAGTCCTATGTTTCACACCCTCAACTACACAGATGCTGTCAAGACATGTCAGTCTGGTAGGCAAAAGTGACATTTTGTTGTTGTTTTAATTTCACAGTGAGCATCTGCAGCGGAAAGCTGGGTTCACTTGAGGTGGTGGGGACGAGAGGGAGGATGGCAGGGAGGAGAAGTTTCACTAAAGATGACCTCGAGGCTTCAATCCCGCAGGCACCATCCACATCAGAAGGACAGTGAGAAGGAGAGAAAGGTTTTGTGCTGTTTTGTTTTAGAGGAAAGCAGGGTGGAGGGACAGAGGATGTAATAAGTTTGCTTTTGGCAAGTTTAAGATATTAGAGGTATATGTTTCAGTATCAAAAGGCAGCTGGAACGATGGGTGGAGGGAGGGGAACGAGTTTAAAAGGTGTAGTTCTAGACATAGAGAACAAATGTATGGATACCAAGGGGGAAAGGGGGTGGGATGAATTGGGAGATTGAGATTGACCTATACACACTATGGATACTATGTATAAAATAGATAACTAATGAGAAACTACTGTATAGCACAGGGATCTCTACTCAGTGCTCTGTGGTGACCCAAATGGGAAGGAAATCCAAAAAAGAGGGGTTATATGTATAGGTACAGCTGATTCACTTTGCTGTACAGCAGAAACTGACATAGCAGTGTAAGGCAGCTATACTCCAATTTAAGAAAAAAAAAAGGTGTAGTTCTGTCAGGAAAGAGGATGTGGAAAACTTTTACAAGAGAAAACACAATCTGAGGCCAGAGATGACTCTTACTGTAGCCAGATGTCTCCCAAATGCGGAGCCATAAGGAGAGGGTAAGAGAGAAAGAGGGTGTGTGTGGGGCTCAGAGATGCCAGAAGCCACAACCCAAAGGGCACATCCTGGGGATGGCGGTGAGCAGCGTAAACAAAGGCGGCACCTCCATTATTTCCACAACTGTCTTCCCAAGACCAACAACCTAGCTAACTCTGCTTATAAATTCTCCTCCCCTCAGATCCCCACCCCGCAAGGAGACTTTTCAAAAAACATAAATGAAATTAAAAACAAAAGAAAAATGGATAAACTAACGTGCTATTTAAGAAAAACCTCAGGATTCCCAAAGGAGAGTTTAGTCAGCAGGAGAAAAGGCACTGAACCCTCCTGCTCACATGGTGTGACATTTAAATTAAATGTTCTGTGACAACACATTTAGGAAAAATCATAAAAAGAAGACACTCGTGGATGGGAAGAACAAAATTGGAGAGAGGCTCAGAATAAACTCACTAGTTCAGACTGCTTGTAACTGGCACAGATGGCTTGAAAAGTCACGGCAGGGCAGGGGTCATTACGTTCAAACGTGGCCTGGCATGGTGTTCTCCTCCACCTCCATGCTGTCCCCTGTCTGTTCTTGTTTCTTCAACTGCAAACCTTGGGCTTATTCATAAAATGAGAAGACCCAAGTTTCACCAAGCACCCTTTCCTCAAAGCCCCTGGCTGCCCTAGAGTGTGGGCTGATGTTGAGGGGAGGTGTTATCTTGTGGGTTTTCAATTCAAGAAAATGATTCTTTTTTTTGCTGTGCGGCATGCTGGATCTTAGTTCCCTGACCAGGGATGAAACCCGCGCCCCCTGAAGTGGAAGCATGGAGTCCTAACCACTGGACCGCCAGAGAAGTCCAAGAAAGTGATTCTTAAAACCAAAGTCCTATAATGCTGGACACGGCAGTTCTGCTTGTACCATTCCCCACTTGGCCACAAGTGTCAGGTAGGGTCTTGGTGTTTCCTTGATATCTCAGACCCCATTCAGGCCAAAATGTCCCAATCCTAAAACACTTAAAAAAAACACAAAACTTCATTGAGGTAAAACTTACAAACCATACAACTCATTCATTTTAAGTGTACATTTCAATGATTTTTAGTAAATTTTTACAGTTGGGCAGCCATCATCACAATCCAATTTTTTAAAATATAAATCTTTTTTTTTATAAATCTTTTTTTTACTTTTTAATTTAAAAAAAATTTTTGGCCGTGCCACATGGCTTGCGGGATCTCAGTTCCCAGACCAGGGATTGAACCTGGGCCACGGCAGTGAAAGCGCCAAATTCTAACCACTGGACCACCAGGAAACTCCCTCACAATCCAATTTTTGAACATTTCCATCACTCTTCAAGTCCATTCAGTCATTCCTCATTCTCATGCCCAGTCTCAGACAACCACTAATCTCTATAGATTTGCTTTTCCCAGATATTTCATATCAATGGAATTATATAACATGTGGTCTTCTGCATCTGGCTTCTCTCACTTAGCATAGCGTGTTTGAAGTTCATCCATGTTGTAGCATGAATTAGTACTTCATTCCTTTTTATGGGTAAGTAATAGTCCACTGTATGACATAACACATATCATTGGTTGATGGATATTTGAGATGTATTTAATTTTTGGCTATTGTTAACAATGCTTTTATGAACATATTTGTGCAAAATTTTATGTGGATGTGTGTTCTCATTTTTCTTGCACCTGAGAGTGCAATTGCTGGATCATATAGTAAATGTCTAACTTTAAAAGAATCTGTTTTCTAAAGTGGCTGCACTATTTTACATTCTTACCATCAGTGTACAAAAGTTACAATTTTTCCACATCTTCAACAACACTTGTTATTATTCTGTTTTTTGATGATAGTCATCCTAGTGGAGGTGAAGCGGTATCTCATCGTGGTTTGGGGCTGCATTTCCCTAATGACTAATGATGCTGAACATCTCTTCATGTGCTTATTGGCCATTCATATATCTTCTTTGGTGAAATGTCCATTCAAATCTTTTGCCCATTGTTTTTTTTTCTTTTTAAATTGTCAACCCTAAAACGCTTTCAAATTACAAATAGAAAGAAAAGCATCAAAACTTAACTTGTAATAAAGATGAGCATCTGAGTCACACTGCAAAATCTGGTTTTGCACATTGATTTCACGCCAAGAGGGAGGGACAAGGCACCCCTAACAAGTTTGTTTGATGAAGTTATTCTACACAAAAGAACTGTGAGTTGACAACAGTATCCTTCAAAGAATGCATTGGTTAAGAACACTGGTTTCTCACTTTAATTTCTCAATCCACAACAATTTCTACAAAAGATGTTGGAAAAACTGGAAACCCACACAGAAAAATATGAAGCTTGACTTCCACCTCACACCATACACAAATTAATTTGAAATGGATCATAGACACAAGTGCAAAAGCTAAACCTACAAGCTTCTAGAAGAAAACATAGAAGAGTATCTTTACAACCCTGGGTAGCAAGAAAGCACTAACTACAAGGGTAAAAACTGAAAAATGGACTTCAAAAATTTTTTAATTTCTGGGCATCCAAAGAAACTCATCAAATGAGTAGATAAACCACAGATGGTAAGAAAATATTTGCAATACGTATATCTAACAAATAACTTATATTCAGAATAAACAGAGAACTCCTATAACTTAATGATAAAATACATATAATCCAATAAGAAACATGGGCACAAGACTTGAACAGGCATTTCATAAGGAAAGACCAATATGCACATGAAAAGCTTTCAACCTCATTAGTCATCAGGGAAATGCAAACGAAAATCACAATAAGACATTACATCCTCTAGAATAACTAAAATTAGAAAGATTGATGATCATCTAAGGTTTATCTATGGTGTGCACCTCAGTGGTGTATTGGTGCTGCTCCAGAGCTCATCACATTTTCACTCCAAAAGACCCTGGACTAGAGATTCAATATGGGTTCCAATGCCGTGTGGCTGACAGAGTCTTGGTGCTCCAACCGCGTGTCAGGCCTGAGCCTCTGAGGTGGGAGAGCCGAGTTCAGGAAATTGGTCCACCAGAGACCTCCTAGCCCCATGTAATATCAAACGGTGAAAGCCCTCTCAGAGAGCTCCGTCTCAACGCTAAGACCCAGTTCCACTCAATGACGAGCAAGCTACAGTTCTGGACACCCTATGTCAAACAACAAGCAAGACAGGAACACAACCCCACCCATTAGCAGAGAGGCTGCCTAAAATCATAATAAGTTCACAGACACCCCAAAACACACCACCAGACGCAGTCCTGCCCACCAGAAAGACAAGATCCAGCCTCATCCATCAGAACACAGGCATGAGTTCCCTCCACCAGGAAGCCTACACAACCCGCTGAACCAACCTTACCCACTGGGGGCAGACACCAAAAACAATAGGAATGACGAACCTGCAGCCTATGAAAAGGAGACCCCAAACACAGTAAGTTAAGCAAAATGAGAAGACAGAGAAATACACAGCAGATGAAGGAGCAAGGTAAAAACCCACCAGACCAAACAAATGAAGAGGAAATAGGCAGTCTACCTGAAAAAGAATTCAGAGTAATGATAGTGAAGATGTTCCAAAATCTTGGAAATGGAATGGAGAAAATACAACAAACGTTTAACAAGGACGAAGAGGAACTAAAGAGCAAAGAAACAATGATGAACAACACAATAAACGAAATTAAAAATTCTCTAGAAGGAATCAATAATAGCACAATAACTGAGAAAGAAGAACGCATAAGTGACCTGGAAAATAAAATAGAGGAAACAACTACCACAGAGCAGAATAAAGAAAAAAGAATGAAAAGAATTGAGGACAGTCTTAGAGACCTCTGGGACAACATTAAAAGCACCAACAATCAAATTATAGGTGTCCCAGAAGAAGAAGAGAAAAAGGGACTGAGAAAATATTTGAAGAGATTATAGTTGAAAACTTCCCTAATATGGGAAAGGAAATAGTCAATCAAGTCCAGGAAGCGCAGAGAGTCCCATACAGTATAAACCCAAGGAGAAACATGCCAAGACACATATTAATCAAACTATCAATAATTAAATACAAAGAAAAAATATTAAAAGCAGCAAGGGAAAAGCAACAAATAACATACAAGGGAATCCCCATAAGGTTAACAACGGATCTTTCAGCAGAAACTCTGCAAGCCAGAAGGGAGTGGCAGGACATATTTAAAGTGATGAAAGAGAAAAACCTAAGGCCAAGATTACTCTACCCAGCAAGGATCTCATTCAGATTTGATGGAGAAATTAAAACCTTTACAGACAAGCAAAGGCTAAGAGAATTCAGCACCACCAAACCAGCTTTACAACAAATGCTAAAGGAACTTCTCTAGGCAGGAAACACAAGAGAAGGAAAAGACCTACAATAACAAACCCAAAACAATTAAGAAAATGGTAACAGGAACACACATATCGATAACTACCTTAAATGTAAATGGATTAAATGTGCCTACCAAAAGACACAGACTGGCTGAATGGATACAAAACCAAGACCCATATATATGCTGTCTACAAGAGACCCACTTCAGACCTAGGGACACATACAGACTGAAAGTGAGGGGATAGAAAAAGATATTCCATGCAAATGGAAATCAAAAGAAAGCTGAAGTAGCAATTCTCATATCAGACAAAGTAGACTTTAAAATAAAGACTATTACAAGAGACAAAGAAGGACACTGCATAATGATCAAAGGATCAATCCAAGAAGAAGATATAACAATTGTAAATATTTATGCACTCAATATAGGAGCACCTCAATACTTAAGGCAAATGCTAAGAACCATAAAAGGGGAAATCAACAGTAACAAAATCATAGTAGGGGACTTTAACACCTCACTTTCACCAATGGACAGATCATCCAAAATGAAAATAAATAAGGAAACAGACACTTTAAATCACACATTAAACAAGATGGCCTTAATTGATATTTATAGGACATTCCATCCAAAAGCATCAGAATACACTTTCTTCTCAAGTGCTCATGGAACATTCTGCAGGATAGATCATATCTTGGGTCACAAATCAAGCCTTGGTAAATTGAAGAAAATTGAAATCATATCAATCTTTTCTGACCACAATGCTATGAGACTAGATATCAATTACAAGAGAAAATCTGTAAAAATTAAAAACACATGGAGGCTAAACAATACCCTGCTAAATAACCAAGGGATAACCGAAGAAATCAAAGAGGAAATCAAAAAATACCTAGAAACAAATGACAATGAAAACAGGACGACCCAAAACCTATGGGATGCAGCAAAAGCAGTTCTAAGAGGGAAGTTTATAGCAATACAATCCTACCTCAAGAAACATCTCAAATAAACAACCTAACCTTAAACCTAAAGCAATTAGAGAAAGAAGAACAAAAAACCCCCAAAGTTAGCAGAAGGAAAGAAATCATAAAGATCAGATCAGAAATAAATGAAAAAGAAATGAAGGAAATGATAGCTAAGATATCATAAGACCCCGAATAGCCAAAGCAATCTTGAGAAAGAAAAACAGAGCTGGAGGAATCAGGCTCCCTGACTTGAGTATACTACAAAGCAACAGTAATCAAGACAATATGATACTGGCACAAAAACAGAAATATAGATCAATGGAACAGGATAGAAAGCCCAGAGATAAACCCACACACATATGGTCACCTTATTTTTGATAAAGGAGTTAAGAATATACAACGGAGAAAAGACAGGCTCTTCAATAAGTGGTGCTGGGGAAACTGGACAGCTACATGTAAAAGAATGAAATTAGAACACTCTCTAACACCATACACAAAAATAAACTCAAAATGGATTAAAGACCTAAATGTAAGGCCAGACACTATAAAACTCTTAGAGGAAAACACAGGCAGAACACTCTATGACATAAATCACAGCAAGATCCTTTTTGACCCAACTCCCAGAGAAATGGAAATAAAAACAAAAATAAACAAATGGGGTCTAATGAAACTGAAAAGCTTTTTCACAGCAAAGGAAACTATAAACAAGTCAAAAAGACAACCCTCAGAATGGGAGAAAATATTTGCAAACGAAGCAACTGACAGAGGATTAATCTCCAAAATATACAGGCAGCTCATGCAGCTCAATATCAAAAAAGCAAACAACTCAATTCAAAAATGGGCAGAAGATGTAAACAGACATTTCTCCAAAGAAGAGATACAGATTGCCAACAAACACATGAAAGGATGCTCAGCATCACTAATCATTAGAGAAATGCAAATCAAAACTACAATGAGGTATCACCTCACACCAGTCAGAATGGCTATCATCAAAAAATCTACAAACAATAAATGCTGGAGAGGGTGTGGCGAAAAGGGAACCCTCTTGCACTGTTGGTGGGAATGTAAATTGATACAGCCACTATGGAGAACAGTATGGAGGTTCCTTAAAAAACTACAAATAGAACTACCGTACGACCCAGCAATCCCACTACTGGGCATATACCCTGAGAAAACCATAATTCAAAAAGAGTCATGTTTCACAATGTTCATTGCAGTTCTATTTACAATAGCCAGGACATGGAAGCAACCTAAGTGTCCCTTGATAGATGAATGGATAAAGAAGTTGTGGCACATATATACAACGGAATATTAGTCTGCCATAAAAAGAAATGAAATTGAGTTATTTGTAGTGAGGTGGATGGACCTAGAGACTGTCATATAGAGTGAAGTAAGTCAGAAAGAGAAAAACAAATACCGTATGCTAACACATATATATGGAATCTAAAGAAGAAAAATGGTTCTGATGAACCTAGGGGCAGGACAGGAATAAAGACGCAGACGTAGAGAATGGACTTGAGGACATAGGGAGGGGGAAGGATAAGCTGGGACGAAGTGACAGAGTGGCATGGACATATATACACTACCAAATGTAAAACAGATAGCTAGTGGGAAGCAGCCGCATGGCACAGGGAGATCAGCTCCATGCTTTGTGACCACCTAGAGGGGTGGGATAGGGAGGGTGGGAGGGAGATGCAAGAGGGAGGAGATATGGGAATATATGTTTATGTATAGCTGATTCACTTTGTTATACAGTAGAAACTAACACACCATTTTAAAGCAATTATACTCCAGTAAAGATGTTTAAAAAAATAATAATAAATAAATAAAAAGAAAGATTGATGATGATATCAAATGCTAGAATTTGGAGCACACAGAACTTTCTGCCATTGCTGGTGGGAGTGTAAAAGGGTCACCACTTTGGAAACTGATCTGGCAGTTTCTTATGAAGTTAAATGTGTACCTATCCCATGACTCATAAATTCTATTCCTAGGTAGCTACACAAGAGAAAAGAAAACACATATGCATTAAAAAGCCCTACACAAAAAGTTCACAGCAGCTTTATTCATAATAGCCCAAATGTCCGTCAACAGGAGAATGGATAAGCAAACTGTGGTGTACTCATACAATGGAATAATATTTAGCAATAAAAGAAACAAGCTACTGACACAACAGTATCGATAAATCCAAAAACATTATGCCGAGTAAACTCTGAAGAAGAGAAAAGAGTGCTTTCCAAATTATTCCATTTTTATGAAGTTCTAGGACAAGAAAAACTAATCTATGGTCCTTGTACCGTGGAGGGATGTTGAATTGTCTGGGAAGGAGTGAAAGCAAAGGTTCTGGGTACTAGAAATGGAGGAGGTGTCAGTTACACAGGTGGATGCATTTGTCAAATACATTGAATTATAAATATTAAATTTGTGCATTTCACTCTATGTAAAGTATACCTAAAAAAAACCCTCCAAAACTAAAATAAGCAGAAATACACAATGTCATGCAGATGGTAGGAACATATATGTATCAGTCTACTGAGTTTAGAACAGTGCTTGCTGCTTACTTAAGGCTCAATAAATGTTGGCTAAAATTACAAGTATTATGTATCATAACACAGCCACTAGTTAAGTGCCATCCACAACACTGTGCAAACTTGAAACCTGCTATTGAGGAATTGTGAAATTGATATGAACCGGAACAAGAAATTGCTATAAAGTCTAGTCATAGTCCATCGCCCTGTGATCCAGTATAAAAATCTCACAACTTACTACAAGCCATATCTAATTTATGCTGTCCTGTTAATGAAACCCAGTCTCCCTAAAACTGAGTTACCCTGCCAAGTTTACAATTAACCTCTCTATCCAAAACTTTACTTCCGTTCTTGTCCCGCCCCTGTTCCCCTCAGGATTGAAAAGTATCAAAGAAAAGGGGGAAGTGAAACCGAGCAGGACCCCGTGGAGCCCGCAGAGGTACAAAAGCCACCCCCTTCCGTGTCCCCTGTTTCTTGTGTGCAGAGAAGGGCTTTAGTCTCTTGGGCCTTCCTTTAGTTCCAAAGCACAGACTCAACCAGTTACTAATTAGAGAAGTGGTGGAATTCAGAAACAAAGGAAAAGCAGTTAAGCAAGAAAAGTAGCGTTAGCCTAAACAATAGTTCAGTGATAAAACAGAGTCCTAGTTCCTCCTCAAGGGATAAACATAACAATGTGATGCATATCTTCCAGTTGTTCTGCAGAAACTAAGACCCACACTAAAGTGGAGAATAGTGACTACATGCTTATCACAAGCTTGTAGACCCCAGACTGGCTGGAACCAGAAGGTTGGTGGTTAAGATTCCAAAAACATCACCCTGTTACCACGCCACCAACCAATCAGAAGAAAGTCCATGATCTGCAACCTTCATCCCAAATGTTGCCTTTAAAAACCCTTCCCTGAAAGCCATCAGGGAGTTTGGGTCTTTTGAACATGAGCTGCCCATTCTCCTTGCTTGGTGCCCTGCAAATAAACACTGTACTTTCCTTCACCACAAACCAGTGTCAGCAGATTGGCTTTGCTGCACAGTGGGCAGGCAAGCGGACTCAAGTTCAGTTCAGTAGCATTAATATCAACTGTATTCTTAATCTGAAGTAACAGCCATTTCATAAATGAGTAAAAGCAGAAAATATTAGTGGTTAATTTGACAGTTTCCCAATGGAGCTAAAGCTGAATTGTTGCAGAGGGTTGTGACTTATGGTTCTTTGTCTCTGCTCAGCAAAGTACCTGAAACGTGTGAGGAAAGTGCAGCAGAATGTGTTGACAATAACTCATCAGTAAAACACAGGAATGTGATGGCTGTAAACTCTTCCCAAACGAATGCAAGCTCCTTGCAGGCAGGACAAAAAACACAAGGGAACAATGATAATTCTTTTGTTTCTTCTAGGAAGGCTATCCAATTTTTTTCAATAAATTAATCAAATAGTTATCAAGGACCTACTATGTGTCAGGTCACCTGCTGGGCTCTATGGAAAGGACAAACATAACTGTGGCTTCTGCTCTTAAGGAGAGCACTGTCTTGAATAGTGTTTCTCAAACTTTTGGCCTCCAAGGACCATTTAACAGATACAGGCAATGTACACAGTTTGTCAACTCTAGGCCTGTTTTTAAAAGTCTAAAATTAAATTCATTTACTATCTTACAATTAATAGAATTTTCACATAAACAAGAGGGATGATTCTAGAGTGTGCCAATACATTTGGTAATAGTACCAAAGGCAGTCAGTTTTATTTTTTATTCTTGTCTCAAAAATTAGAAAATCTTAAGCATCATAGGATGTCAAGAATGGCAGCAAGTGTTTGCTGGCTTTGTCAGAAAGTTCTGGAGAGTCAAATCAAATTAGGACCCGGAATAACAGAGTGATTTCTCGTTACACACGGTAGCATTCTGTAAAATGTTAGACTGATGGATTTATCACACTCAAGGCCTAGAAAGCTGACTGTTTCAATTTGGGCAAGAGCAGTGAATGGGTTCCTGATTCTGTCTTGATAATATTTAGCTCTAAAAAGTATTTTTTCACTTTCTGCTGCAGCATTTGGGTGTAGCTTGAAAATATGCCCAATGTTAAGTTACTGATTTATTTCTCTGAAAAGTGAAGAAAAACATCCAGTGTTGGGAATATCCCAAAGTCTCAGCAACCAAACACTTTGTACCCCAGTTCAAACTCAAAAGATTCCAATTCCTAATTTTCAATGTAAAATAGTGATGCTATGGCTCTGAATAATAGGTTTAGGGTAGGCAAGAAATAGGATTTATTGCTATAATACACCAGAGCAGGTCATTTGAAGCAGAAGAAATGTCTTTATAGACATTAACAGTGAAGTGATGTGATTTTTTTGTTTTTTTACTATATACCTTCTTCATTTCAAAAGCTTCATGAGCACCTTTATCTTCAGCTGCCAGCACACCTAAGCATAGTCATATACTGCAGCCAGTTCCTTGAACCCCACGCTTTAAAGACGGTACTCACTGCTGCCGTTTGATCAAGTTCGTAACATTTTCATTACTTTTTCTGAGGCACTGAATCAAGAATAGGAAGCATCTGTTACCTGCCGCCTGTTCTCTCTGCTGGTTAAGCAGTATCTGGAAGGACATTTTGCTGTGGGGTCTGATGTACACCTCAGCTTAACATGTCAAAACGGAACCCCTGCTCACCCCGGCAAATCCGCTCCACCCCACCTTCTGTGCCACCTTGATCTCCTCCTTCCGGTTTGCTCGGGCTAAGAATTCTGAAGCCATCCTTGGCTCCTCTGTTTCTCTTCCACCCTACATTTTGTCCATCGACAATTCTTATTGGCTCTACTTTAAAGTATATCCAGACACTGACCATCCCTCACCTCCTCCGTGGCTCCCATGCTGGTCCAAGCCATCATCTCCTCTCATCTAAATTACAGAAGGACCCTCCCACCTAGTCTCCCCTCTTCCACCCCAGCATCCTATGCTCTATTCTCAACACAGCATCCAGGTGATCCTTTATGCACAAGTCACATTATGTCACTCCTAGCCCAGAACCCTGATGTGGCTCTGGATGGTTAGTTTCACGTGTCAACTTGGCTGGGCTGTAGCACCTAATGATTCAATCGACCACTAACCTAGGTGTTGCCATGAAGGTATTTCATAGATGTGTTCACATCTACAATCAGCTCACTAAGTAAAGAAGGCTGTCTTCATAATGTGGGTGGGCTTCATCAAATCAGCTGAATGGCCTTAAGAGCAAAACCTTTCCCTGAGGAAGAAGGAATTCGGCCCCGACTGCAGCATCTCAGCTCCCGACTGACAGAATCCAGCCAATTGACCTGACCTACAAATTTCAGATTGGCCAGCCTCCATAATTGCATAAGCCAATTCCTTGAAACAAATCTCTTTATATATGTATGTATGTATGTATGTATATGTGTGTATATATTTATATATACATGTATGTGTGTTTATATGTATACATATATGTACATTATATGTACATGTGTATATGTTTGTATGTATATATGCATGTGTGTATAAGTATATCCATGTCCTACTGGTCCTGTTTCTCTGGAGACTGCTGATACAGGCTTCCTGTGCCCAGTGTCTTCCATTTGTCCCTCTGGATCCATTCTCTTCCCAGCTCCATCCTACTCCCCTTACTGGGTGGTTGACCTAGATCAATGCATCAACCACTGTCTTCGGGTGTTGTGGCCATGGGAAGCCCCAACAGGAAACGGAAAACACGGAAGAGAATTAGGTCAGGATATTAACTTCCCTGGCTCCTTCTCTGTGAGGTCTGCTTGGGTTGACTCCTGGGTTCTAGTAATATCTCTCTCCTCTAGGCTTCCCTACCCTTTTTAAACAGCTTCTCTGTAAACAACACCCCATCCCCAACATGCTATTTCAAGCATGCTGTTTTCCATGGAGAGCCTGACTGATAAGCTCTCTATCTCACGCACACTGGTCTCCAGGCCTTATAGGATCTACCCCACCCTTCCCTGTCTGACCTCAGCATCTGCTCCCTTCCCCTTTGTTCACTCCACAGGCTTCTTTGCTGCTCCCAGCAAATGCCAGGCATGCAAAGCTCTTTGAGGGCAAGAATCTCTGTCTGCCCGGATCATTGACATATCCCTGGTGCCCGAACACTGCCTAGAACATGGTAGGTGCTCAGTAAATATTTTTTGCCTAAATCAGATAAAATAATTTCATTGATTCCCATACCAGCATCCTTCCTTGTTGCATCCCTCATAGGTGCTCCATCTTGTGTCTTCGTCACAGCTCACAGAGTAACACTAAGTGGGAAGAAAAATCTTGCCTCTTGTTGCCTGGCTTTGCAACAGAAGCTACCATGTCTGTTTCCCTCATAAAAGCCCCCAGGATCACTGAATACATATCTTGGGGAAGTGTGAAAATCACTACTCAGCCAGAGGCAAGTATCATCATCAACAGGATGACAATTTTACTGTTAATTCATCCTCACAAGATGTGAAGAATTCCCCCCAAATGACATTTTTTTCTTTCAAAAGATTTATTGACTAAATGGAATGAAATACCTAAACTTAAATATAATACTTAAGGTGATATTATTCAATGTTATAAATGCTCATTCAACCAAGCAATTCTACAAATGTGAGAATTATGCTATAATCTAATCTCTTTCATTCAGCCTTCTATCACGTACATTTTTATAAGGATGTGTTGGCTTTAAAAGAAAATAACGTTTTTACCAAAGTGAAGTAGCTAACAGAACACACTCTTGGTGGTGGTGGTGGGATGAATTGGGAGATTGGGATTGACATATATACACTAATATGTATAAAATGGATAACTAATAAGAACCTGCTGTATAAAAAAAATTTTTTTTAATAAAATAAAATTCAAAAAAAAAACAACACTCTCTTAATTCATATTAACTGTTTATCTATTTCTCTACTTAACTATTTACAAATTCCAACCCCGAATGGTTTTATACATAAAACTAACAGCTTACAAAGTCAACATTAATATTGCAGCACTGTACTTTTGCATATATGAGAAGTGTGATGCACATTTATAGTGACACCGTGCAGTGGAACAGAAGGCACCGAAGAAGAAGTTCACACAATGATGCATCTAAGAATGTTCACCCATGTTGGAAAGTAAATATTCAGAAATCGACATTAAGTCCACAGGGTGTGTTGTTCTGTCCATGTCACTGATGTTATGCTGACTGACTGGTGGTCACCCAGTACAACCATAAGGTGACTGATAATGCACAAACGCAGGGGGAGGTGCAAACAGCACACATATGGCACACAACTAGAAGCAAGGAGGATGCAGGAAGGGAGCATCTCTTTTAACGGTAGCATTCTGCAGATTACAAACATTTTCAGAATAAGTCTCCTTCCCTAGAGATCTTTGGCAATAAGTTGATACTCTTCTGCAGAGATCTATAGCTTCTGTGCCTAAAAGGAGGTGTAGTCATTGATCTATTCATTCATTCACTCATTCATTTGAACATTCATTCATTTATACATTCATTCTTTCATCAGCAACTATTGCCTGTGTCAAGCACTATGTTAGCTACTAGGAGAACAGACAACTAAAATAAGGGTCTTGTCCTCAAGAGCTTTTCAGTTTAGTAGAGGAGACAGATTAGTAAACAGATGATCAGTGATCAGTGTTGCAATAAAGATACTCCCCAGATGCTACGGGAACACAGAGGAAGTAGATTCCAGTCTGCACTGGGGGATAGACAGTCAGGAATGCTTTCTGGTAATTCCTTTCTGACTTAATAATTCTATGATTTATTTCTCTACTAAGAAATATAGTTTCATTATTTTCAGATATATAAATAGCTAAGATTTATAGAGAGTAATAAAACAATATATGCATTGCTCAGATTTATAGGATAAATATATATAAGACTTATGGAGAATAATAAAGCAAGTTCATTAAAATTATAAATCACAATTATAATATAATAATTAAAACAAGTATATTGGGCAATTCCTAGGGTAGTTGCATGGCTCCTGATAATTGCCTTGCACTAAAAAAAAATTTTTTTCTACCACATATATGTATCCCCCACACAATAAATGCTTAGTTGTAATCCCTAAAGAACAACAGTGCAAGTTCCTATTAGCTTGATGACTGTGCCAGAATCCCCCCTAAAATCTCAGTTGTTTTGGAGTATCTCCAAGGGATGTCTACACAGGCCCACAAAGCTGTCTGGCTCCCTAGTGATAGCGTTCACATGTCTTTCTCTCTTACTGCTGGAAAGCAGTTCGGTGGCTCCTCATAAAGCAGAGAATTAGCACATGATCCAGCAATTCCACTCCTAGGTGTATGCCCAAAGGGATTGAAAGCAGGGACTCAAACAGACACTTGAACACCAGTGTTCACAGCAGCGTTATTCAAAATTGCCAAAATGTGGAAATAACCCAAGTGTCCATTCACAGATGAATGGATAAGTAGAATGTTCCCGGTGATGGATGTGCCCACCAAGTCCCCTGAACGGGCCGATGAAGAGGAAGCATCTATCTGTTTCAAGGGTGTTATTTTCTGATGCGCCTAAGATTCTGCACGCTCCCAAGTTGCAGAGACTTGTGAGCCAGGATGAGGACAACACCTTCCTCCCAACTCTGCAGCACTCCGTGTCACCTGGGACCCAAGACAACATTACGCACAAAAACTGACCCTTCAGCTCCTCCCCTGTCCACATCCCAAAGCACCTTTCAAAAGTAAAAGCCAAACATACCAAATAGAAAGAAGCAAAGAAGCAAACCAAATCCACTACCCTCTCCACAGGAGTTAACCTTAATTCATGAGCAAGGCCTTTCCACTCGTAATCATCCAGAAGACATTTTGTACTCATATGGGCAAGAAAAGTCAGAAGTTGCTTAATGCCACATACCTAGTCATCTGCATTCAGAGCAGTGATGACCTCATAATTTCTTCAGGAACCATCAGTGGGGAGACGCTTTGCATCACCCAGGTTTCAGTTCAAATGTCACATCGTCAGCCTCAGTCTCTATTACATCACCTTGTTTTATTGTCTTCATGGTACTTATTCCCACCCTACTATTTGTGATCTATTTTATTGTTTCTCTTCCCCCCTAGAGAGTAAACACCATCGGTACAAGAACCTTCACTATTATATCTCCAGAATATAAAACAAGGCCTGACACATATTAAGCATTCAATAAATATTTCATGGATGAATAATACTTTTTTTTCAAGTACTTACCATGTGCTAAGCACGGTTTTTAATACTGTACATGCAATAACTAATTTAATGCCCAAAATGATCCTATGAGGTAGAGAGTATTATTAGCCATATTTTATAGATGAGGAAACTGGGACATGAAGAGGTTAACTAACAAACTCAAGGTCATACAGCTAGTAAGTAACTGTTTTGGTAATCTACTGCTGCATAACAAACAACCCCAAAATTTGGTGGCTTAAAACAACAATGCACTCTTATTTCTTATGGTTTTGTGACTTCACTGGTCTCATCTGGGTGATTCTTGCTTGAATTACCTCATGCAATTAGTATCAGTTCTCAGCTAGGGCTTAAGTTGTCTGAAGGCTTAACTGGGGCTGGTTCTCCAAGATGACTTTCTCACTCATATGTCTGGCACCCCAGCTGGGAATACTGGAACAGCTGGGGGCTGTCTGAGCATCTTTCTCTCTCTCTCACTACGAGGCTAGCTTGGGCTTCCTCATAGCACGGCAGTCCTTTTATGGCAGCTAGATTCCCCCAGAGTTCATGTTTTAAGAGACTAAGGCAAAAGCTTTAAGATTTCTTATGCCCCAACCCCAGAAGTCTTGTAGTATCACTTCTGTCTCATTCTATTTTTTCATAGGGCCAGCCAAGATTCAATGTTTGGGGGTACTAGAAAAAGGCGTGAATACCAGGAGGTGAGGTTATTTAGGGGTCATCTTTGGAGATTCACCACCGTAATAGGAGAGCTGGTATTTGAACCCAGGCAGTCTGGCTCCAGAAACTGCACTCTTAACTATCAATAATATATCATGGGGTATCTCTATTAGGAATAAATGAATAAATTCATTACTTAATTTGTATAACTAGTGGGGACTATTCTGATGATTTGAGCCTCCAAAAGTGAATTAAAATCCCCATCTCTAAAGACAGAAAATTATTTGTGATTCTTAACTGACAATCCTTTCTCTGCCTCTAAACACCCTAGTTTTAAAAGTTAAGGGGCATTCTCAGTTGGTGCTGGGTGGGAGGTGGTTAGCTTGAGGAGAATCAGGGAAGGTTTGGAAGCACTTCTGTGGACAAAGTCTTATGAAAGACCATATTTTAAGTGAAGAAAGGACATAGTGAGTAGGAATGGGTATTTCCAATAACCATGGGAGCTAGCCATGCCCCAAAAGGATTACCATCCAGCTTGAAATGCGTTGGCTTGCAGACAAGTTCTACACAAACACCACACTTTTATGACTTATTACAGTCCTGGAAGAGAGGTTGAAAAAAAAACATTTATTGAGTACTTTCTTGCATCAAGGGCCGTGCCAAGGGCCTCTCATCTACCACCTCCTTCAATCCTCACGTTACCTTTACGATGCAGGTCTGGCCATGATAACCAACTTTGGAAAGTTCTGGGAACTGCATCACATTCCTAGTAAATAGCTGAAAAATATTTCAGTATGACTTGACAATGCCCTTTCTACTAGTCACTGAGTGATGCCATACTTACAACCCTCCACCGTGAACCTTGTTACCCTGTGCTACTGTGATTCATTTCCGGGACATTTCCCAGACTAGTGAAAGCCTCCTTGCCACCCCAAACCCTGTTCTGGGACATGGTTTTCCAAACATTACAGTCTCTCTGCCCAACCCAGCATCTGATCTCTGGAAGGTACTTTAAAAATAGTTGTAATGAATTATGATTTCTTCCCAGAAGGTCAATCATAGCCCAGGGCTTTTAGAAAGTCTATATCAGACCTCTATCAGACCCTTACTGAGACAGGCTGGGACCGGGGACCCCCTGCTGCAGTGCTTGCACCTGGAAAAATGTCTCCTCAAGCAACAAAATATAAAGAAACTATAAGGGACTAAAAATAACTGCATGCATGTCCAGTTGGGGCAAATTATGGACAACAAAATACAAAGAGATCAAAAACCCAACTGCCACTTCTGAAGAGCCAGGAGCAAAAACAGGGGTAATGTGCACGTCACCTGCACTCAACTCCACCAAAAGGGTGGGCAAGCCACCTAAGCCACACCTCCAGCCCGACCCCTGGACACACCCTTATCCTCACTCCATATAAGGAACCAGCTCGCCACCCTCCCCCAGAAATGAGCAAGGGAACATGTTACTTGTTTTCGCTCCCCACCCCCCACTGCAGCAGGGGCCCCAATAAAGCACGGCCTGAATTTCTTGTCTGGCCTCGTATCAATTTCTATCGATTAAGGAAGGTCAAGAACCCTAGTCCGTAACACTATCAATTCACTTCTAGGAAAGTAAGCAGCAATCAAATCTCCACTGGCTTCCCCGTGCTTCTTATCAGCTTGGTCCATAGAACAGACCATCTGTGACTAAAAGGTCTCTCCCTCCCTCTGCACTTTGGGAAACACTATTTTATTATATGTCATGTCCAGGAGTGTCTTGGGGCTGAGGTGGTGAAAGAGAGGTGATATTTAGTGGCAGGGCTTGTGCAGCTTTAATTGCAACTCCCCACGTCTCTGTGGTTGTTCCATTTATTTTTAGATATTTATATTGGTTTTACAGAGACTTGCCACCTTGACTCTTAGGAGCTAACAAATAATATATCTGAAGAAAACACTTCTATTCTCCCAAGTCCCTAGAGTAAGAAATTCAAGAGTACCCCCAAAGCGCCATTGCCACTGTCAATAAAGCTGCTAAATTATAACGTGCAGGGGTGTTTTAGTGATTACGTTTTTCATAGGATCAAGGAACAATGATCCAAACAGATAAAACTTGACTGTGCAGCAGCTATGCACGGGAACACTTTCCAAACTCTAAAAGCAGGACAATGTGAAAAAAAAAAAAAAAAAAGAGAAAGCCTTAGAATTAGGAGCCCTGCAAATGCTTCTCTGGTCTCCAGCATACAGCAACCAACCAATGAAACCACTCTCTTTTTCTTTTTTTTTTCTGTCAATACCTGATAGATTGCAAGGAATCTGAAAATTTATGGAACAATTCAAATTTGCCTATAATTTCATATCATAAATTGAACTCTGGGATAGGAGTGTGAAACTAATTCCATCAGTCTTTTTAATAATACAATCTTTAAAACCATTTCTGGGTGTTTTACTTCTGTTAAATGCTTTCTCATTATACAGCTCTTTAATAGAGTGGTTTTAAATGTGTTATCTTTGTGCTCTATTACTATAGTGATGTTTCAGGAAAAATGACTTTTTGTCATTAATATATTATTAAAGAGAATCTCTTTCAGAAAAAATAAATACCCAAAGAGGACTTCATTTTCATGGTCTCTCATTTTCTTCTCTACTCATTAAGCCCTTTCTAAGGCATCTGCCTTCGACCAGCTCTAAAAATACAAGCGGTACAAATAAGCAAATTAATAAAACATCAGGTTTTCAATCAATAAAAACATATTTGATTTCCATGTGAGACAGCAAAGAAAAACAAAACAAAACAAGCAACAGAAGCCCTTAAAAGCAAGCAGGAAACTAAACAAATTTAGAAAAATTGGGCTGAGGCTCCAGTGGGAAAACGTCACCTACTTGCTTATTTATTTAGGATTTATATTTCCCCTGCTTCTCAGAGGACTGAAGGCAGCATGGAAAATGTTTTAATGCTCCCAGTATTTTATCAATTGAAACCTAACTGGGACAGTTTAAGTGTCATAAGAATCACAAAGTTTCTGAATTATTCTCTCCTAATTAAAAAACAGACAACATGTAGCTATAGTGTTCTTTTCCCATTCATATAGTGCTCAAGTTTGGGTATGCAGACATTCTCTGTTAATTGCACTCATCTTTACTAAGGAATTAGATATAAATAATATTAAGTCAAGCATTGGGTTAAATTACTCTTCAGGCAGCTGAAGTAACGAAGCCTAGTCCAACAAATGTATAGGTACATTAAAACAAACCCCATAGTTGACTGGAATTTAAATCTCGATATAATTCTAAATCCTACATGTATTGTAAAGCCAGGAAATATGTGTTTAAGGCCAAAATTCCATTCCGCTATCTGTCCTGCTGTGGTTATGCCAGGCAAATAAGAGTTACAGTAATTTTAGAACCCCTTGCCATACCCTTAGGTATAATTAAGCGACTTAAATGTTGAGTTCCTGTCTAAATTCACGATTTGTTTTCTCAAATTATATACCTAGCACCAATCTAAATAGAACATCACTATATGTTTCAATTTTCATGCAATTCCATGCCCCACCACTGCTGACTTGCTTTTCATGAAGCCGTATGAAGGTTAGTGGGAAGATGTAAATCCCAATCACATTTTCAATCTATCATTTCTCTAAAGTAAATGTGAATGCCATTTAAACTTAATCAGGCTTTTGGAGGATGGATTCAGTATGATGACTTTAGCACACATGAGTAACAAAATCGCCCCATGGTAAGGAATGCCTTTACACAATTGTTTATTAGGTGTATTTGGAAATATCAAGGCATGTGCTGTAAAACAGCCCTGTGCTGTCAGACAAAGGACATATAACAATTTCTCAAGTCTTAGAGCAGCACAGATGTAAAATGGGTCATAACATCTTTTACTCTTTGCATGAGGTAATAATGGTTTCCATTTAAATAATCTAAGAACTTCAATAATTTTTAAAATGTCAATAAGCCTTATTCCACATTATCAATACTTAAAACTACTTACAGTGAGTAGCATAATTATTTACACAACATAATTGCTACTGATTTTCTTATCTAGCTACTCCCTACCAGATTATAAACTCCGTAAGCATAGAAACTATGCCTTGACTTTTTACCCTTGGGGCCCAGCCCAATGCTCAGTACATAGTGGATTCTCAATAAGCACTGAGCGAATGTTTATTTGTTAAATAAGTGCATAATAGTGCATTTGTGTCACCGAGTCAGAAAATGCGCTAGTCTTTTCAAACCATTTGCAGGGATATTAGGCAAGATACAAGTTCTTTAGACCTCACTTTTGCCGTTTGTGAAATGGACATACTAACATGTATCCACTGACATCACGGAACTGGATGCAGATGAAGTAACCACATGTTATTATTTTAGATCTGCGACCTATATAATAACCAGTATATTTAATTCCAGTTGCATAGAAAAAAAAAGGTAGTTATCAAAATGACAGTACGTGTATTACCTGGGGAATCTGAAGACCTTCTACATATGACAATTTATGCCTTTTTCCTCTGCATGAATTAGCTAAATAAGGAAAAATTTGCCACATACTTTCGGCTTAAATAGGACTGACTCTATTCATTGCTATAATTCTCCTTCCATCTCTGGCATAAGTCTGTGACTTTCTGATTGGCCCACATTATTTACTTCAGAGTTAAAGGAGCCACCAAATTTTAAACTGCTCAAATGTTTGCTGGTTTTTTCCTAAGCCAGATTTCTGCTCAAAATAATAACTGAAACCTTCAATAATCTGCTCTCTAATTTCAGTACCTTCAAACGTTTTTTGGAAATAAAAAAGAGATGTAAATCATAAACAAATACCTTGTAATTTTGATAATGTTTTATAACAATAAGATCACATACATGAATAATCTCATTTTTAAAAACTGTTTTGTAAATTATGCCCACCTTTAAATCTAAGAACAAAATCATTTTCACTGACATCTGCATACCAACTGCTGTTTCTGTTAGATAACAACAGGAGTTCAGATGCAATATTTAGTTTTAACTTCGGGAACCAATTTAAAATAACAATTCCTACATACCTATTCGAGGAGAGTTCCCAGAATGTTCTAGGCTTCAAGTTTCCTCTAATTTGCATAGTTGCTATAAACCAAGTTTCAGCTGGTTCCACTTAGCTGGCCATACCATATGCAGCCCAAGTCAAACTCTGAATAGAGTTGCTTTCACAAGGTATTATTTTGCTACTAAAGCCTCTTCTCTCTTTTTTTTTTTTAAATTGTGTCAAATCATCAATATGAATCTCTAATTCTCCTGGGATTATAAAATGAAGAAGTTATTGATGAAAAGATCAAGGAACCGAAGGATTGGGTGACTTGCCACGCTTGCAATGAATTTATAAGGAAACCGTTAATAGAATGGTGATCTTTGTGCCGGTGGAGCCAAGAAGGCAAGGTGCCTGTTGGGTTTTATTTCCCTTCCCACCCAGAGCCTGGGGAGTGCGTCATCCCAGGCAGCCTCCCATGCTCACGTCTCCCAGGTATTCATCTGTGTGTCTCCAGCACCTACAGGCGTGCTTGGTGGGCTCTTGGTAAACGTGCCTTGCCAGTGTAGCAGTGAGCCACAGCCCACCGGCTGCGCTCTTTTTGACACTGGTCCACTCTCCCTGACTTGTTTTAGGGATCTCAGAGGTCTCTTACTGTCTCCTGCACAGTCTTGCCCCTTTGGGCACATGTACCCAGCAGGGGGACCACTGTGATAGAGCGGTCCAGGTGGTGCTATGTCAATACTTGGAGTTTCATTTCTTGGTGCCGGGCTTGGTACAGGCGCAGTTACTAGCTCTCATCCTTCAATTGCTTTGGGTGACTTTTGCCTCAACCCAGTCACGTTGTCCTTCCAAGCCTGCTTAGAAGACCAGCCACCATTTTCCAAAAATTATACTTCCCTTAGCTGTCAAATCATACTTAAGTCCTACCCATCCCCCCATGTATGCAGACTTGGTATTTTATGCAGATGCACCTTAGGTTACAATCCTGAACCTTAACTCTTATGAGAAACTAAGAAACCCTCAACTCCATCATTAGTAACAAAATATTTAACAATTTCTTAACCCTCAAATTCTCTGATTTGAACTCTAGCCATACGTTGTTTAGAACACACTCAGCAAAATTAATTAGTAAAACCTAAGACTAGTTGAGGTCACCAAGAGTTGGTGGCCAGAAAGATAGAGTTGAGTCAAGAGGCTTGAGTTCCAGGCACAGTTTCAGCACTACACAGAACAAGCGTCAGCTTCCTCGTCTGCAAAGCAGAAGTAAGCAGCACGGAGCACGTGCGTCCTCAACATATCTTCACATGAGTAAAATCAACCTCGAAATTTTTGTAGAACAGCACTGCCCAAAGGAACTTTTTGTGATGATGGAAATATTCATATTATATACTGTCCAATATGGTGGTTGCCATCTACATGTGGCCATTGGGCATCTGAAATATGGCCAGGGTGACTGAGGAACTGGATTTTTAATTTTTAACTTAGTTTTAATTAGTTTAAATTTAAATAGCCAATGTTGATAGTGTATTTAGACAGTGCAGCTGTCCAAGAAATAGCAAGGAAAATGTTAAAGTCCTATCATTTAAGGGCAAATCTAAATTTCCATTCTGCAAGCTGTACTTCCATCTCAGAAAGTCCAATACAAATGGCTAGAAAGTTTGCTTGTGACCACTAGCCTTCACCTTTCTCAAAGTATACAGACCTTAACATTAGGCTTTTCCCACCTCCACACCCCCACTGATAAGATAGAGTTTGATGAAGAAGATTTGGTGGTGAAAGCCACCTTGCTGGGACACAGCTCTCCAGTCTGGAAGAATGAACTGCGAAGCAGATGAGTGGTGAGAAGCAGGACCTTTCTAGCTACGGGAATTTGAGTTTGGGGGCTACTCTCAGGCTCTTCCGACTTGAGGGGTCTCTACGATGTTGAATAACCAGTGGGAATTCTATTCTTGGTTTACTGACTGCAGGAGCTGGAAAATGGACTGGATCCACTGGTTTCCAGAAAGCCTTTAATGGACTGCCTTGGATGAGGCCACACCAGAGCACAGCCCTGTCTGGAGCAGATGTCAAGCAAGGGTCCAGAGCCTGGTGCGTTGGGCCTCTTGGCTGGTGCCACTCTACCCTAGCTGCGTTCAGAACTGCTAAGACAACTGCTTTAGGCAGAAGAGTCCACATTTCTTCATCTCCTTGGTTATCCCTCTTGCCCATTCTACCATCTTCTCTCTCCTGGAGACCACACAGCTTCCTAATTGGTCTCCCTGTTTCCACTCTTAACACCCTACAATTCATCTTCCACACAGCAGCCAGAATGATCTTTTAAAATCAGAACATCTCACTCCTTTGCTTAAGATTCTCCAGTGGCTTCCTACTCAAAATAAAATTCCAACTCTTCACCATGGCCTACAGGGCCCTGCTCACCTTTTTTACTTCTCCCATCGTCCCCCTTACTCATTCTGTTCCAGCCACAGTGACCTCCTGGCTGTTCTTCAGACAAATCAAGCTTGTCCGTACCTCAGGGCCTTTGCACCTGCCGGTCCCTCTGCCTAAAATGCTCTTCCCCAGACTTTCACATGGCTGGATCCTTATCACTCAGGCCTCAGCTCAAATGTCACCTCCTCAGAGTGGCCATTCCCAACCACCTCATCCATAGCTACTTCTATCCCATCACTATGTTATGTTTGTTGGGTTTTTTCTACATATTTCTTGAGGTGTATTTAACATACTATAAAACTCACCCATTTTAACGGCACAATTAAATAATTTTTAGTAACTATACCAAGTTGTACAACCATCACCATAGGTCATTTCCACCTCTGAGATCCCTCATGACCATTAACTGTTAATCTCCATACCTATCCCCTGCCCCAGGCAACCACTAATCTACTCTCTGTCTCTACAGATTTGCCCTTTTGGAATTATACGGTTATTATCTAATATTCCACTGCTCTGTTTTATTTTATTTAAAAAAATTCTTTATTGCGGTAAAACATAACATAAAATGTACCATTTTCGCCATTTTGAAGTGTATGGGTCAGTGGCATTAAGTTGTGCAACAATCACCATCATCCATCTCCAGAACTTTCTCATCTTTCCCAACTGAAACTCTGTATCCATTAAATACTAACTCTCATTCCTCTACCTCCCCAGCCTGTGGAAACTACCATTCTACTTCCTGTCTCTATGATTTTGATTACTGTAGGTACCTCATGTAAGCAGAATCACACAATATTTGTTCTTTTGTGACTGGCTTATTTCACTTAGCATAATGTCTTCAAGGTCCACCCATGTTGTGGCATGTGTCAGAATTTCCTTACTTTTTAAAGCTGAGTAATGTTCCTTTGTATACCATATTGTGTTTGTCCATTCATCTATGGATAGATACTTGGGTTGCTTCCAACTTTTGGCTATTGTGAATAACGCTGCCATGAATATGGATGTATATAGATATCTGTTCAAATCCCAGCTTTAACTTCTTTTGGGTATATACCCCGAAGTGGAATTTCTGGATAATATGGTAATTCTAAGTTTAACTCCTTGAGAAAGTATCCTATTGTTTTCCACAGCAGCTGCACCATTTTACATTCCTACCAGCAATGCACAAGGGTTCCAGTGTCTTCACATCTTTGCCAACACTTATTATTTTCTGTTTTTTTAATAATAGCCATCCTGATGGATATGAAGTAGTATCTATTTTATTTTTATAATTCAGTTATCACTATGTACTATTTTGTTTACTTGTTTGTTTAAACATTAACTGCCTGTCTCTCCAAACTAGGATGATAGCTGCATGAGGGCAAGGAGCTTGGCTGCCTTGTTCACCAAAACTCCAGTAGTACCCAAGACCCAACACACATTTGCTGAATGAATGACAGACCTTAGGGCTACCAGCTTCTACAAGCTTTAGTGCTACCACAGTCCTCCTTCTTTTATCAACCCAAGGATATACAGAAGCTGGGGAGCTCCCTCCTTCTACTCTGACACACCAGAGGACCATGAAGAAGAACTGGGAATATTTTTCCCAACGATTCAGTGCTTTTCCTTGCGAAATACAAAGAAATGAAGATATTTTGAAACTGAGATCTTGAGAGCATCCAAGGCCTTTGGGAACATTCTGCTGAGGCTGTAATTATAACCAGGAGAATGTGCTGGGCTCCTCTGGAAGTTCTTGGTGCTACGCATATGCAAACATAAAAGAGGCAGCCCCTTGAAACAGAATCAAATGGCTAAGAGTGAAAACTATAAAGCTTTTCACTAGAAAAGCAAATTGTGCAGTCCTTTCTTGTGCATTACCTATGCTTTCTAAAAATATATATTTTTCAAAAAAGGCTGGCATTTGCTACTCAACTTTTGAGCATTAGTTCAGGCAGCCTGGGCAAACCACAAATAAATATGTCACAGAGACTGCTTGTTGTTTGCTTGTTTTCCCTTCTTTCCACAGTTGATAGAAGACTTTTATTCAAAAGAAGACTCTTGAATTTTAGCGGAGCACATGGATTCCTGACATGAAGACTTCATTTCAGGGCTTCCCTGCAGCTAGAAGTGGCCATGTAACTAATAACTAGCCAGTGCAATGTAAACAGCAAGGTGCAGGTAATTCTGTACAATGTCCTTAAAGGGAGGATCTGTGCCCTTCCTCTCTTCCTTTTTGTTGGCTAAACTATGAACCTGATGGCTGGACCTTGAGCGCACATCTAAGTGGATACTGAGTGCCTAATGCTTTGAGGTTGCCACACCAATCTTGGATTGCCTACCTCCAGATTCCTTTACATGGGAGAGAACCAAGCTTCTGGTTGAGCGATTGTTACTTTGGATCTCTGTTACTAGGAGCCAACCTAGTCCTAACGCACACGGAATCTCTCCAGTAAGATTACAGGAGAACCCAAGCACAGAAGTAAGTGCTTCCTAAATACACATAACAAAGTCTATTGTTCCATCAAAGTCTGAGCTACTTTAAAGCTGATGCCAAGCCCAGCTTAGCCAATATACTAAGGGGGTGGCAGTGATCTGACATATTGCCTACCAGTCAGAAGAAAGGATGAGTCAATACCAGCAACAACGGTAACGGTGGTAGCTAACGTTTAGTGAGCACTTCTTATATCACAGACACTCAGCCAAAGAGCTTTATACATACCATCTCATGTTATCTTCACAACAGTCCTGAGGTTTAAAGATAAATCCATCACACGGCTTATGAGTGATGGAATGAGAGCCAGCATGCCTCACCTTTACATTGTATCCATAAGGAGCATCCATTATACTTCCTCTTCCCCACACATACAAATAAGGTAGTCAGGCCTCTGCAAGGGCACACCCCTCCTTTACCAAGGACAACTTTCACTGGACACCCTTCCCCACCTCCAACACTAACAATGCCCCGAAGACCCAAAACGCTGGGCTAACCATGAGTCTACTTGCTAGGCATATGGTGCCTCTCAGTCACTAATTTCTTTGGGTCATTTTAAACTTACAGCCATTTAATCATAACTGAAACACAACTATAACATAAAAACCAAGTTACATGTTTGTTTCGGAGCCTTATTTCACATTTATTATAATATCAATATTGCAGAGCTATTTTTCATGACCATCCTCTCCTGGCCCCATGTGTTGCAGTAACATAATGAAATCTGTACCAATTCATTAGATAGCCGATATTTTATAGGAGAGCATCAATGCATATAGGAGCTGACTTTTATTTAAGGAAGGAGACCCCCTCATATCTGCCTGTCAAATGACCTTCTTGGTGGGAAGGCCTCACTGCAAAATAGGCTTTACTTTGTAGAAAGTTGGACTTACCCAGTGCTTGATCAAGTCAGTTTATATCATTGTTCTAGACCTCAGCTTCCTCATCTGTAAAATGGGGATAATAATACTTCCTCACAGTGATTTCAAAGATTCAGTGAGATTATGCTTGTTACCTACTTGGCACAGTGCCTGGCACTCAGTAAGTGCTCAATAAGAGGTACCTACTTTTAAAAATCATTAATTCATGGGTGGTACAATCTGACTGAATGAAGCTTTCAGTGAACTAATGTGTTCAATTACCAAACAACTTCCCAAAATTGAAAAAAATGAAGACGATAATGGTCACTACTATGCTCACTTGGAAAGATGACTCACTCTGGCTGACTAAATCCAGACTTATTTTTTTAAGGCTGGCTGTCTCTAAATCTGATTTCTTATCTTGACTCAGCATAATCTATGCCATTACTAACCAGCCTGGGCATTTTGTTAGTTTTTGTTTGATATTTAGGCTTTTTCTCCCCTAAGTTATTGCTATTCTCTATTCTTAGATTGCCTTTAGTGGTGGTTTTAAGTCAGAGACATTAAGTGGGATTGTTTTTTTCTTTTTCTTTCCCCTTTTTTCCCCCCTAATGGTTATAAAGTAGTCAGAGGTGAGTACTACCTTTGATCTTCTATCCGCCACTGGGAGACATTTATGAAAGGCACAGGCAACAAACAGCTTCTAGAAGTCTTTATGATGGGTCTTTGCCTGAAGATAGCCTTAATTTTGAATCCATGAAACTCAGCTGAGTTAGACTGGGTTTTCAGACACACATCTGCTTTAAGAATTTATCCCTGCAAGCATTATCTCGAGCCCTTTCTAACTGTTAATGCAGGGCACCGCTAGGTCTATTAAAAATCTCCCAAATAGTTGAGATAAATCCAACATTTCACTATTACAGACATTTGTCCCCAACCCAAATTCTGACAGCAGAAGAAAAAAGCAGCAGCTCTTCCACTGTTTCCAATATTCACTTTTGGAGAATACCCTTTTAAAAAATGCTTACTGTGATTTTCCAGGTACATTTGCTATTTGGAGGGTACACTCCAGGAAAACCTTCGCTGCCAATAAAGCCAGACTCTCCAGTAAGAATGCCGCCACATGTGAAAACAGGTCTGGGAAAATAAAAGAGGAAAAGAAATTTGAAACACTGTCTAACAATTTAATGTCAATTTCAGAAAGATGCAGTCTATTAATATGGATAAAGTGAATACTGACAATTAACTGCCTGCATCATATACGGGATTTGAAATACTTGTTAGCTCTTAGAATAAATTCTAGCCTGATAAAACATTCAGTCCAGCTGCCATCTGTCTCCACCATGATAACAAGATCAATCTATCCATCCATCCATCCATATGCAATCAAGTCCTCCATGTAAGTGGTAAGATCTTACAGGAAAATGGTAAATGGAAAATTTAACTGCGGGGAGTGAGAGAGTGAGAGAGAAAGAGAGAGGGTGCGAGCTAGGCTCCGTGAAGTGAATGGTTTTAAAGCTAGACAAGTAACTGGTTAATATGAAAAAGTTTTAATTTCCTGGATTTGGAGAGATGCCTAATTCTCTCTTTGTTTGAAAATCGTTGGCCATTGGCAGAGCCTCCCATTGAAAAGGGAGGTTGATGGTGATGGAGGTGGAAAAGGAGATGGCAAAGTTGGCCATAGGGCAGGTCTCCCGGCCCAGGTCCTGGAGCCATCTGGCAGCTCAGAGGCTGAAGAGTTAAACTTGCCAAAAGCCGCTCCCCGGGCGCCGGGCAACTCGCGTTTTTCCCTAGGCTTCTGTCTCTGGGCAAAGCCTCTCCGGGGAAGAAAACAGGAGTAAACCAAAGTCCACACATTTGGGTCCCAGTGCTCCCCAGCGCCCGCCTGAACCTTCGGGGAGAGGGGAGGTGGTGGCCGGCCAGCTGCGGGGCCGTGGGGCGGTAGGGGCTGGGGGGCGCCGGAAGGAGCCCCGAGGACGGGCGCCATCCCGGGGTCCTGGTGGCGCGTGGGTCCCCCGGCGCCCCGAAGCGGAGTGGGTAAAGCCAAGCCGTGCGCGAGGGAAAGAGAGGGAGGAAGGGAGCGAGCGCGGGCGGGGGTCGCGTTACCTCTCCGGGGGCTGCGGCCGCGAGGGCTGGGCGGCGGCGGCGGCCAGCAGCAGGCAGAGCGGGGCCCAGGCGCCCGCGCCCCTCATGGCCGGTGGAGACGCTCGGGGCTCGCCCCACCCCGGCGCGCACCCCGGAGCACCGCGCGCTCCGCACCGGCCCGGACTCCCGCCTCGGCGCGCCCCGCACCCCGGCGAGCCCTCTCCCGCTCTCTCGCACGCGCCGCCGCGGGGCAGCCCAGGTAGCCGGGTGTGCGCGGCAGGCGGGGCCGGGGCGCTTTTCTAGAGGCGATTACGGTGCAGTCTGCCTCGCCGCTTAATCTCCCCTGAGGAGTTGCTCTGGCAGCCACAGGCCACTGCTGAATATCCCGTTTGTTCTCCGGCGGCGAGAGGGGGCGGCTCCCCGGCCGGAGCCGCCTCCTCTCTCGGGGCGGGCGGGGGGGCGGGCGGCTCCTCGCTGGCACCCCGGGACCCGCACCCCGCTCACATCCCTCGGGCAGGGATGGTGGAGAGAAGGATGAAAGGGAACCCCCTGCCGCATGGTACCCAAATGGGACCTGGCGCCTTGATCCACAGATGATGGGGTGGGAGGAGGGTTGGAGGGGGGTAGCCTTGGTTTGCTTTGCTTTGGGGAGTGTTTTTCTCTAGTTGCTTCTAAATAAAAAGTATTCGTGCTTGCTGATTGCTGGAAAAGAGGGTTCCTCCTTCCGACATCTAGATTCAAAGAAAGAAAAGAGAAAGTAGAAGAGAGATTCTACTATGTTTTAACTCCTACTCTAATTCTCTTACTTTACACACACACAATCTCAGTAGATTTCTTTTTGCTTTTACTGGTGTATGAGAATAGGGAGATAGGTTCTGAGCCGGAGGCGGGGGGCGGTTTAGAAGTGAGTTTACAGCCGTGTGATTAGTGAGCGACTTGTCATTACCGTGACGAATAACGGAGACAAACTCCGGATCGTCTCTCACCACCCCATGTTACGTCCTGAGAATAGCGCTTCTTTGCTGGTGCCTCTCTGTTCTTCAAAGATCTTTTCCAGCGATGCCTTTTTCTGTAGTATTGATTAGAGAATTTGTTTTTCTAAGAACAATTGCAGTCTTATGGAATCAAGGCTTTCCTTTATGACTTTTAATTAATTTAAATTAAAAATAATTTTAAATATTTATTTTGCTAAGTGCTTCCCAATAACTAGGGATTAATAAAAGAAAAAGAAGAATGGAATGGAGTCATTGGGTTTTCAATGACCACGTCACCACAAGGGGATATAGCTGAATTCAGATGCCTCATTTGTGGTGTTCCTCCTAAAGTATTTTCACCATTCTAAGCAAAAAAAATTAAGCCTTAAAATAATACTTATCAAGACTTCATTTCTTTCTTTTTTTTAATTAATTAATTTATTCATTTATTTTTGGCTGCGTTGGGTCTTCATTGCTGGGCGCATGCGGACTTTCTCTAGTTGCGGCCAGAGGGGGCTACTCTTCGTTGGGGTGCGCGGGCTTCTCATTGCGGTGCCTTGTCTTGTTGCGGAGCACGGGCTCTAGGAACATGGGCTTCAGTAGTTGTGGCACACAGGCTTAGTTGCTCCACAGCATGTGGGATCTTCCTGGACCAGGGCTCGAACCCATGTCCCCTGCATTGGCAGGCAGATTCTTAACCGCTGTGCCACCAGAGAAGTCCTAAGACTTCATTTCTAACAATGAGCCTACAGTGTTAAGAACATAAATACTCCGGGCAAGGAAATAAGCAACAACTGGCGGCAGAGAATAATCTCACTTTTTAGAGGAGGGGAATCCAGGAGTCAATAGTAGGAGCCAGAATTTCCCTGTGGGGTTTAGATTTTCTTACTATTTTTGAAAATGCGAAGGAAAAAAACACCAAGAATTACAACTTGTTAAAAATTTTCTGAAGGCACCACACCCTGTATGACTTAAAAAAAAAAAAAAAAGGATTACAGAATTTGGCAAACTACATTACCTCCTGAAACCTACACCCTCAACGCAATAAAATTGTTTTAAAAGAGCAAATAGGAAAATTAATGATTGTTTATTTTGCACACATTTCAAGAATATGCTGTCCAACAGCATACATATTTTAGATGATATTTTATTAAAAAGTCATAGTTTTAAATTACGAAGTGAAAATATTGCTTAATTCACTTTCTGGTAATGATTTGAAGTGATCATAGCCAGCAAATACTTCATTCTTCAAAACTAAGCTAAGTTTTCAAAATTTAAAATTAAAAAACAAAGTGTGAAATATGACTAAATGGATAGAAAACTATTTGAACATAAATATGCAACAACTCTTTTCTTAATTTACAGACTGATGACTGCGTTTATATCCTCACTAAAAAGTTAGGGTTCCAACACTGATAGTTCTGTTGTTGTTGAGACATGTAGAAAGACACTGATGTTACCATGTGATTTAAAAAATTTACTAAGACATTATTATTTGCCCTTAGAAACGCATATTTAACTTGGAACTACAGTTCTGACCAAAATTATAAAGCTTAAATGTCCTGAGAAGCTTAATGTGTCAAAATTGAGACACACCCAAGTGGACTCTGAAGGTTTGTGTAAGGTCCATTTCTGTGAGACCAATTTCTGGACTTCAGAGATGCAGCGTTGGTGTAATGGTAGGAAGCCGCAAAACTCCAGGCACTAGGAAAGGAGAGAGGTGGAGATAGCCAAACCCCTGTGGGTGCAGAGTGGTAGGTGAAGTGATCCTTGTTGTCCAAAGTATATATTACCCAGTCTCTGCAGTTAACCAAGTTGCACAGAGACTCACAATCATGGGAATATGAGAATATTCACCAATGAACTGACCACTTATAAAATTAGACCCCGCTCAAAGTACTTTGTTGCATAATATTAGCACCTAGCTGGGCCCAGTATGTCAACATCTTTGTTGGTTAGTCACTGGTCATTTCATCAACCTTGCAAACATGTGAAAATGCAACATAAATACAATGCACATTTAATCCATGGTGCAGTACTGATATTGTAAAAGATCCAGAATCTCGTAAGATGGATGCAAGTGATATTGAAAGAAGTGGAGGAATGATGGACTTCTTTGACAAATGAACACCTGATGAATCACTCCAGTGAACAACTGAAGGAAAAAAACTAGAGGTCGTTGACCAAAAAAGAATGATTTTTAATGCCAAAAATATTAGAGATGCCCATGCGAACAATTGATTCCCTATGCTACTTTTTCAAAAGTAACATTCTACTTTATGATGTTGTGAAAATCAAAAGTGAAGGGAAGAATGTTTATATTTTGCTCAACTGTAATTTCGTAGGGAAAATTATGCTAAAAAATCCAGATTTGATTCATTCTTTGTTTATTATGAGAATTGGCACATAGCTGCAAATATAGACGAAATTTTGTTAAATACAAAATAAATTTAACTTTAAAAATTTCAGCTTCATTTTTGAAGGTAAAACCCTAAACACTTTTTCAATATCTGCTATGAAACTTTGGATCCTGTTTTAAGTAAGTGGCCTTTTCCAGTACAGTAAATCTCAGGTATGGATTCATTTAAAATCTCAGATAATTTTTCCAACTATCTTGAAAAGCACCTGAGCAGCAATCCAGGGGACTGCATCAGATTGAGGGGGAGAGGCCGGGACAGGACATAGTGGCGGGCTGGGCTCTATCCCTGGATCTCTCCCTTTGTTCTTTTAGAGGCATGAGCCATATCTGGAACTCAGGTGTGGTCTGTGCTTCCTTGAACGTGACACTGCTCCAGCTGCACCACATGGGTCTCTAGATTTATAAGTGCTCCAAATGTATAAAAGGAATGAAAAATATCTGGAAAGCAAATAGTGTGGAAATTCTTTTATGCAGCCCAACTTAGTGACAATACTGTTCGTGACATTTCCATAACATCTGTCGTTCTGCAAAACTATCAAACTGGAATTTCCGCATGTTCTTTTACCTAGGAAAATATAATAGTGTAGAGTTATGATATTAATACTTTACTGATGAAGTGCCTTTTCTGAATTCAGCTTTTCAGATACTATCAACGTTTAGGAACTCTGTAATCTTTGAATTCTTGTGCACAGGTCTATCAGTAGATACTCTTGTGAACAAGGATTTTTAGAATTAAAAGTTAGTTCGATATTTTTTTATAACTTTATTTATTTATTTATATAAATTTATTTATTTTATTTACTTATTTTTGGCTGTGTTGGGTCTTCGTTGCTGCGCGCGGGCTTTCTCTATTTGCGGCGAGCTGGGGCTACTGTTCGTTGCGGTGCACAGGCTTCTCATTGCGGTGGCTTCTCTTGCTGCAGAGCACGGGCTCTAGGCGTGCGGGCTTCAGTAGTTGTGGCATGCGGGCTCAGTAGTTGTGGCGCGCGGGCTTAGTTGCCCTGTGGCATGTGGGATCTTCCTGGACCAGGGCTCGAACCCATGTCCCCTGCATTGGCAGGCGGATTCTTAACCACTGTGCCACCAGGGAAGCCCTAGTTCAATATTTTTTGATGTTTGGAAGCATACTATTCCTCCTAAGAATAGAACATTGGAGGGGAATTGTACTGGTTAGGCTTCTTAGCTACAAGCAATTGAGTCCACTCTGGCTGATTCAAGCAGCATAAGGGATGTATTTTAAAACACAAGGGAGTTCACATTACCATTAAGAGAACTGGAGAAACTTATTCCAAGGCTATTTTTCCCAGAATAGTGGCCAAAACCTTGCTTCAGAAATGTCCCTGTGAGAAATCTGTTGCCACTACTGCCACCAAGGCTAAGTACTAAACACAGGTACTTCCACTTGCCGACACTGTGACACCTGTGAACACAGCAGATCCATTTCTGCCCCGAGAAATTCAATCTCCCAATACTCGTACCCCAAAGGCCAGACAGCTCTGCTGCCACCTACAAATGAAAGCTCATCACTGACCTTCTTTGCTCAGATGGATCTCTTGAATCAGTCTCATGCAAGTGCATATGGTAATGTCTGTGTCACATGCTGGCATCTCAGCTTCAAGAGAGGCTAGGAACACAACTCTTTGTGGGAAATAAGGTCTGCATGCTGTAGAAATTTCCCTAAATATTAAAAAGCTACTCAAAAAATAATGGCAGGCACAAGTATGATTAATGTCCATGACAGGGATATACAAAGTTCAATTAGCCTGTCTCTGTTGAGGAAAACGGCTCCAAGGTAGTCTTTATGTATAAGGGTCCCAAGGCAACGTAATGTGTGTTGAATGAAACCAACTCCACTCATCTGCCAACGTTGGACAAAGAAGTCAGCAGCCCTTTGCTGGTTTGGAATGAAACTTTGTCCAATGGAAGCACTCCGCGATAAATCATCACCCTCCTCCTCCTCATCATCCCTAACTTTTACTGAGCACTTATTATACACCAGGAACTGTGATATAAATGCTTTACAATAATATTTCATTTAACTCTGCCAAAAACCCTATAAGGTAAGAGTGATAATCACTATTTTACAGGTGAAGATTCTGAGATTTATAGAGGTTAACCGCTAACCCCAAACCTGCCATACGTAAATGAAATGCTGGGATTTGAACCCCGGTTGACTGGAAAACCCAAGCTCTTCATCAATACTGCACTCCAATCCAGCAGAGCCTCATTTGGGACCCATGAGTTCAGTGGAGATGGAGATGGTGCCTGGAGTGGATGGATATACGCTGTCTAGGCACCAAGGATCACCGATTCCATTCACTGCTCCTCCGGGCCCCCGCCTCACCTGCCCTGTGGGGCATGTGACCTAGGACTGTCCAATCAGAGAGCTCTCCCAGGACTTTTCTACCGTTGGTATTGAGGAAAAGGTTCTGCTACCCTGTTTCTTCCCCTGGAAGCAATGTGTAAGCAAACATTACGGGAAAGGAAGAGAGAGCCTGAGGTGAATGATTCAGAGCAACTGGACACCCAACTTCCACATGAAGATGGCCCTCCAAGAATTCGAAAAAGATTCTGTTGAGAACACAGGATTCTACCACATAATATGGAGATTTGGCCATGAGAAAAGATGTCAGTACCAGTGTTAATAAAAAAACGAAGTTGATCCTAAAAAATCCTCAGTGTGTGGGCCATTGATGATAATGAGGGCCATGAAGTGAAGAGTATAATTAACACCACCAAATCAAACCAAAACGCCTTGGAATTATTTATTATGTTGACTTTGGGGGATGGGTCTATGTCTATAAGATAGATTAGTATTAACTGTAGGAAAGAAATATCTTTTTTGTTTGTTAGGTGTACTTCCCATAATTAAATAACCTCAATAAATTGATCCAGATATGGATGCTTTTTGCAATTAACTCATCTGGTTCTCTCACCAGGACTCAATATTACTCATAATCATGAGTCATGCCAAGATGGTAGTTGTCTTCAAGGAAGATAGGGTTACTTGGAGGAAAGTGCTGGGACCCCAAAGGTGAGAGGAATGCCACCATGACTGCCCACTAACAAGGAACCGGGAGTCTGGAACAAGAAATGCCAGAGCACCAGAGGGTATTAGCCCAGATCCCTTCGCCCCAGACTACCCTGCGGTTCCTGTGCCCTCCTCACTGATTCTCAAAGCTCGAGGCAAGCATTTGGTGTCAGCACCCAACCCTAACCAACACCAAGGAATGAAAACTGAAGCTCTCTCTTAAGCTGCGTGGGTTTCCATCTTTGGTCACCATCTCTTGTTCTTTTTATTTTTTAAGAAAAAATTTCCCTGAGTAGAAAGGAAATACATGCTCATTATATAAACTCTGGAAAATATGTACAAAGAGAAAGAAGAAAATCACCATTAACTTTGCCACCCAAAGACGACACTAGTGTCACTTTAGTTTCCCGTCCTTTCTGATGTGCCTCTTCTACTATGAAATTATATCTAGGGATTTAAAGAGTTTGTTTTCATTCCAAGTCCTTCTTCGATTTTGGGAAAGTTACCAATAAAGAAAATCAATGATAATGATCTTATAGTGTCAACATTACTGCAGTGACAGACTGAACATAATTTCCTGAGAGGAATGGTAGTGGATCTTTTTCTATTTTCTCCATTCACAAGTCACTTCCTGCTTACTCATTGGTCTTCTAAACTACTGTTTGGAGAAACCAATTCTAAACACAGGCAGAACCGACAAATCTACCTCAATTCAATTGCCTTTTATTTGTTCCTCAAGGAAAAGATTCACATTCATTGCTCATTAAACATCTGGAATAAACGACTTTGTATTTCCAATTTGAGTCTGGTTTGTTATGAGTTTCAAGACTGCTAAAGGTTATTGCTTTTGAAAAGGTAAGATAACTACCTAAAAGGCATTATCCAAATAAATATTATATGCAAACAAAGACATTAAAACTATGAGACTGAATCATTACGAGATTCTTCAGAGTTCTGTGAATTTTGCAGTTGGTTTTCTTTTAAGTGTTTCTGTAGAGAATTTGCAATTTAAGAATTAACTAAAATTAAACGAAATTAAAATTTAAGAATTTCTCTAAAAACTTTATATATAAAGAATTTATAAATATAAAAAATTATATGTAAAGGATTTATATATACTATAGTATATGAATATATGTTTATATATAAATATACCTAAAATTATGGCTATGAACACAGTCCTAAATCCATGATATTAATAAAACTAGTTTCAAGTATGTGTCCTGAGTCCTTTGCCCTCAGAGTTCTAAAAACACTTTATAGTCTTGTAAATACTTTTGAATAATCCAAACAAAAACTTCATTTTTCCTAAGAAACAAGTCAAACTCTGAATACACATTTTTCCACTAAGATAATTGCAAAAGAAGATATATGTGGGAAAACATCACTTTCGGTAAATTTAAATAAAGCCAAAATGCTTGAACATCAACATATATTTATTGTGGACATTAAATGGTTATTAATTTTAAAAATTAGCCTGAGACTTGTTTGATGGAATTTAATAGGATTACAGCTCTTGATAGAGGCCAGAGCCTTTTCTCAGGGACACTGCAATTTCCACATCTTAACTGAGGGATGTTTGCCAGACGCTAATGACAGGAGTACTCTGGCCTGCTGTGTAGAGCTAATTGCACAAATGGGAAGTTGTAGCAACAGAAGTGCTGTGACTGTGCCTGCAGCTGGCGATTGTCTGTTTTCTCAATTGGTAATGTTTCCATTGGCAGTAGCTAGAGGAGATTTTTTTGTTTGTTTCATTTTCCTTTGACCTTTGTGGTATATTCTTGGTATATACTGAGAATTCTGAGCAAGGTAATAGGTATATGAATATATGTATAATATATCCATTATTCCCTACACATTATTATTCATGCATATATAGATATGGATGCAGGTTGGAATGTGTGTATGCATCTGTGTGTGTGTGTATCTTCTCCAGACAGTGTTGAGAAAGTAATAACAAATTTTTACTCTTTGACGTTCCTTTTTCTCAATTCAAAACTGACCATCCTCTCCTGTCTACATGTTTTTCCTTCTAATGCTCCAGTTTTTTTTTTTTTTAACATTCACTAAAGCTTAGTTAGATTTTTAATCTCAGCTAATCCAAAATCTTCCCTTCCTCTCTCCCTCTCTTCCTTTCATAAGTTTTTGAGAGGCTACTTTATGCCAACTGCTGCCCTAGGCCCTGCAGATACAGTGTTGAATAGAACAGACCCAGTTTGTATCCTCACCGTTGAGAAGGTCCTTCAAGTTTATTTCTCTAAGTAATTAATCTCATTCATTTTGTATTGTGTTGGTTCGGGTCCTCTGAGAGACAGTCACTAGTACAGAATTAGATGGCCACAGATATACTGGGGGAAACACCTGTGGAGGATAAAGGGATGAGGAGGCATGAGTAGGTAGGGAGCCTCAGACTGCAATGCAGGTCTGGCCCCTGTGAAAGGAGTTAGCGAAAGAAGTGGGATTGGGTTGGAAGAACTTTAGGTGACAGTGCAGCCCTCAGTAAAAGCTGGGCCAGCGCAACAAGGACCTCTAGCAAGGAGCCTGTTAGAGGAGACCTGTGTTGGCTCTAGTACTTCCGCCATTGGCTGGGAACAGCCTGGGTGGCCTTGGCATGTATCCTGTAGTACATCCTTAAAGTACAGCAGCTGGAGGCTGACAGCTAATGACAGTCCTTATGCCAGGTTCTCTCCTGAAGGGACATCTGTATGGTGTACTCCATGGCTACCACATGGGTGAATTTTAGGGTTTTATATGCAGAGGCAACTTTATTTTCAAGTTCCTGGAAGAGGTGGGAGTGGGAGCAGGAGAAACATTTCACTGCTGCCTCCATGGAAAGATTGTGATATCAAGAATTTAATTTTGTAGCAACAAGGTCCTACTGTATAGCACAGGGACCTATATTCAGTATCCTGTGATAAACCATAATGGGAAAGAATATGAAAAAGAATGTATATATGTATAACTGAGTCACTTTGCTGTACAGCAGAAATTAACACAACATTGTAAATCAACTATACTTCAATAATATTTTTTTTGAAAAGAAGAAGAAATAATATGAATTAAAAGTTCAGGTTATGAATTGGCAATGATGGTACAAAATTAAAAAGGTGAAATTTAATAAAAATAGTTTTGTGTGAAAAAAAGAAAGAATTTAACTTTGTGACACCCAAACAAGTACATACCTGTGTCCTTCCCAGTTTTAGAAGAGAGGTCATTATATGGTCCAACTCCATTGAAAATACATATAGGGCTATTTTGTAATGATGCATTTCTTCGGATGCTTAAGGCTCCAAATCCTGTATTTCACTCTTGTCCCACAACAGACACCTACCAGCAGTAAGGTTTAGAATTAGATACACAGGAGGCATCCTGTAACACCTATCTCTTCTAGATTGCTTGTGTCACCTACAAATCTAGGACATCTTGGATTGCCTTTCCTCTTGTTTTAAAGCAAAATAAAGCCAAAACCACACCATCCCATACCATCACCACCACCAAAACACTTGTAGCTGAGGAAAAGAAAGACCAAGCAAGAAAAATCGATTAAAAAAGAAAAGCTACAAAATGACATGATTATCTCCAGAATAATTATACCCAACTGCACTTCAGTTGAACCCTCCTCCAGCTTGCCCTCTCATCAGATAGCTCTAGTGGGTCTGAAAACTTAGACAGCCCAAAGGATTTTAACCAACAACATACCAGGCCAACAACTCTCCGCCTTCAAAAAGATTACCACCAAGGAAAAATTGAAATACCACAATCAGCAGTCATCTGAATTCTTCAGGGCAAAAACAAACAGCCGAATAGTAAGTGTCCAGATGGGTAGTATTTCAGATGAATATCTGGTGGTTGGACTTTTTTTTTTTTTAACCTCTGCAAAAAGCACTAGAGAAACAGGAGAAACTTGTTTCTTGGCTTCCAAAAAAGGAAATATGAGAACATTAGACACAATGAGAAGGTGATTGGGAGATCGTCTCTAATTATCGCTGCTCCTCGACATTTCTGTGGTTGGATCTCCACTTATCCAAAATACTACCTCCTTACATGAGTTAATTTTGAAACATAACTATGATGTCTTTAATGTTACTCTAAGAAACAGTAAATTAAAACACGGTATAATTTAGCTAAGTATCTAGATCTGTGCCGTTCAGTAAGACAGCCACTAGCCACCTATGGCTATTTAAATTTAAATTTATATTAATTAAAATGAAGTAAAATTGTAAAATTCAGTTCTGCAGTTGTACTAGTGCCCCATAGCCACAGTGCTGATCTAGATGACTAATTAGATTTTAAATAAGTTGGCCTAATATACAGGATAGTCAAACAGCTTCTCACTTGCAAGTGGTTAAATAAATAGTGCATTTCCCTTCAGCAAATGTTTATAACTTCTCTCTTTGCTTTGAGAACTCCCCTCCATGTTTTCCTTCCTCCCTCCTCCTTTTTTCCCTTCCTTTGTTTATTCTTCTGCTGTCTGGTGTGAAGACCAGTCATGCTCCCAAACATTCTCAGCAGGTTTAGCCTGCCCCTACCACCTCTGGTGTCTAAAGCCCAAAGGAAAAGATAGACCTTACATCAGTTAAAATTTCATAGTAACCAACTATGAGATTTGTATCCTTCCTCTTGGGAATGAGCTTTCCCGTCAGGTTAAATTAAAGGTTTTGGAATTAAACAAAATCATAGTATCTTAATCCTATATTTTATTTATCCAAGTAAAGATAAAAAGAACTTAGAGTTATTAAAAAAAAAAAAGAAAAATATATTTGAACGTTAGGCAAAACAGCTTTAACTATCTCTTCAGAGGAAACTTTACAAAAAATCAATGGCTGCTCTCTGAAGACATAATTCTAAAAATGTTTACAATATGTAAAAATCTTACCAGTGTTTTAAAGAAATCAGAAATATTTTTATATACACAATTAGGGACACTAGGTCTATTGCTTAAATCATTAATAAAATCTTGCCTATCAAATCAGACACTAACTTTGAATAGAGTAACCTTTACATGAGTAAAAACATTCATTCACTTTATCAATTGTGCAGTGTGTATGAGTCGTCTAGTGTTAGAGCTAGATGTCATGAAAATGGAAATTTCGCTATGCTTCTATAGCTGAAATTACACCATCTCTCAAGCCCTAGAAGGCAGAGAGCCTCGTCTTACCTACTGAATTGAAACCTACATCACTGCCAGTTTCTTCTCAGTTTATTCTGGGTAGTTGCTCAGTGGTCATGACTTCCCTTCTCTTCCTCTTCTTCAAGGGGTGATCTCACTCATTTGTCAAACACTTACTGAGCTGCTACTATTTACCAGGAACTAGGCACTGGGGATATGGTGGCAAATAAGACAAAGTCCTTGCCCTTGTAGAGCATGTGTTCCAGTGGGGAAGGAGGACAATAAGAAAGCAAACAAATAAATACATGAAAAATGTTGACACTAGTAAAAGCTCTAAAGAGAATTCAGATAGGATGTTGTGGTAGAGGGGCCTCGGTGAGCTGGCAATCCTCACTGTGGTAGTATTTAAGCTGAGAACTGAATAATAAGAAAGAACCAGCAGGTTCTTATTTGTTATCCATTTTATACATATTAGTGTACATATGTCAATCCCAATCTCCCATTTCATCCCACCACCACCCCACCTCACCCCTGCCACTTTCTCCCCTTGGTGTCCATATGTTTGTTCTAGGAAAGAGAAACTTTAATATTATCTTAGACTTTCACCACACAAGAGTAAACATTCTTTGATAACTTGTTCACTTCTCCCCTTTTATTTTATATTCCTTGCATTACTTATTTTTGACTTTTAGTGGAAAATAGAAATAATATTAAGAAAGTCTAGGGCTTGGAACAACGTAAGTTGAAGCAAGAGCCAAGATGATGCTTTATCTTTCCCAGGAGCATTATGTTTCTTGCAGGACCACACTGGCCAATTGTCACTCTTGCCTCAGTTGAGCACCTAAACAACACAATACATATGGAAAAGTTCTTAGGGAACTTCTTTATGCCAGTGTGATTCTAAAAAACATGTATCACAATTAAAATACATCTAATATTCTCCCTAAAAATTTTAAATTATTATTTATTCCTTGAGGCTATGTCATCTATCTGTCCATCCAACCATCCATACATCCATCTACCTGTTGGGCACATTTCACTGAACATCCAAGAGCGAGGTCCTTCTTCATTCAGTCCTCCTTTAACCTTTACCTGTCTCCCTTCCCTCGGAATCCTTTTGGCCCTTTTTGCATGCTGGGCAGCTTAGAGCTTTATGAGATATTACATGCATTATCCATTCTGATCATTGCAATGGTGGCAAGAATTAGGGTAGATATTATTCCCATCTTGCTAATGAGGAAACCAAGCCTGGGGTATTGACATATATGAGTGTTCCATTCTCTACTAAATATCCATCTCCCTGGGCTTCCCAGGTGGTGCAGTGGTTAAGAATCCTCCTGCCAATGCAGGGGACACGGGTTTGAGCCCTGGTCCGGGAAGATTCCACATGCCGCGGAGCAACTAAGCCCGTGCACCACAACTACTGAGCCTGAGCTCTAGAGCCCGTGAGCCACAACTACTGAAACCTGTGCTCTGCAACAAGAGAAGCCACCGCAATGAGAAGCCCGTGCACCACAACAAAGAGTAGCTCCCGCTCACCGCAACTAGAGAAAGCCCGTGCACAGCAACGATGACCCAACGCAGCCAAAAATTAAAAACAAACAAACAAACAAACAAAAATCCATCTGCCTACTTTCTTTTGAAAATTTATTTTTTCTTGAAGTATAGTTGATATACAATATTATATTAGTTTTAGGTGCGTAAAATACTGATTCAGTATTTTTATAGATTATACTTCATTCAAAATTATTGCAAAAGAAAGTTTACAATTCCTGGTGCTGTACAACATATCCTTGTTGCTTTACTTACTTTCTTATAAAGTTAAACATACACTTTTGACCCAGAAACCCCAGTCCCACATATTTTCTCAAGAGAAATAAAAATGTATGTCTACACAAAGACTTATACATGAATTTTATTGTAGCTTTATTCATGGTAGCCCAAAGCTATAACAGTCCAGGTGTTCATCAATAGGAGGGTAGATAAACAAACTGCTGTATATGCATACAGTGGAAAACTACTCAGTCACAAAAAGGAACGGGCTCCTGATACACGCCAGAACATGCATGAATCTCAAAAACATTATGCTGAGCAAAAGAAGCCAGCCTAAAAGAGTGCCTGATATGATTCCATTTATATGAAACTTTGCATCAGGCAAAACTAATCTGGTGTGGCAGAAAGCATATCAGTGTTTGTCTGCGGCCAGAAATGGGAGCGGGTGGTGGGTGAGTATAGATTGCAAAGGGTCACAAGGGAACTTTTGGGGGTGGTGGACATGTTCGATAGCTCAGTTGTGGTGGTGGTTACACGGGTGTATGCTTTTGTCAAAACTCACTGAATTGTACCCTTAAAATGGGTGCAATGTATATCTCAACAAAAACAATGTAAAAGTACATATCTACCTGTGAATTGTATATACACATGTGTGTGTATGTGTGCATAATTTCCCTCTCATCTGTATAAGAAGGGCTATGGGGATATAGGGAAAGTTCCAGACAAGGAAGAAACCGTACCAAGAATGAGAATATTTCTTAGCTTTGAGGATAACGTGCAATGAGCAGGTAGAAATAGATTCCAAAATACTGGAGTGAGGCCACTGCATAAACTTGAAGCTCAGCTCCTGGGGGGGTAAAGCCTCTAGCTGCTCCGACAACTCTCGGCTCGTAGATTCCAATAGGGTATAATAAAAATAGAAAACTGCCATGGCACTACCTGTGGCCTGGCCTCGGTAGGTCCTGGGGGGCAGCCAGGGCTCCCCTGGGACTCCAGGGGCCTCTCCAGACTGCAGCTGCTCGCTGGCTCCCCCCAGAGGCTGGAGGTCTCTGGTGGGAATGAAATAAAAACCTTTCCCAAAGTGTGGGCTCCAGAGAAGACAATGCTTCCAAAAGAGATGACCAGAAGTTGGTCCTTTTGGAGACTCTGACTTGGTGCTAGTCACCTGGGGCTCGTGGTGTTGCATTGCTTGGTTCCAGGTTCCTGGTCAGAATGACACGCAGCAGCGGAGGTCGGCAGCGCTAGAGCTGAAACGGACGTTCGTGGTCAGCTCCACATTCCTGTGATCACAGCGCCTGGATTGTCTTTCCCCACTCTCAGTGCAAGTTGTCCTGATGAGGACGGCTCCACCCTGACTCTCCGGGGAAAGCAGTGACTCAGGCCGCAGTAAATCAGAGCTCACACTCCCCTGGCTGCAGCGATCACTTCAGGGATGGGCATATGACTGCTTCCTCCCCAGAGCCCATGGGTTGCCATGAAACATGTTTGGAGAATGAGACATTTCTGAGAAGCATGGGATGTGGAAGTCTTTTTGCTCTGAAGCTGAAACCTGAGAGGATGTAGGGTCGGATCTGCTATCACCATCTTGATACTTCTGGAGAGATCTCAGAGGAAATCAGATGAGAGACAGATAGACAGCAAGTCCTGGAGACAGTGGTTGGGCCCAGAATCCGGCCATGCCTGATGAGTCCATCCTTGGCCTTTTTGTTTGCTCACTTGGTTCCCTAGTACATTCCCTTCTTCTTTAAACCAGTTGGGCTCAGGTTTTCTGTCTCATGCAACTGGAATGGCAAGCTCTTGCTGCCAGGAATACCTCCACCCACCCCCATCGACTGGCAACTATCTCCTTCTCTTTCAAGACTCAATTTATGCACCAATCATTTATGAGCCTTTTCTGGCTCTCCTGTCTCAGGGGGAACTGACCCTTCCTTTATTTTCCTCCACTGTACTCTGTACACATTTGTATCATCGCACCTAAATTGCTTTAGAACACTTATGCTTATCATTGTGGCTCTCTCTCGATGAGGCTGTAAAGCTGTTGAGGGCAGGAACTGTCCATTTGTGGGCTTTGTATCCTCAGAGTCTAGCCCAGTGTCGGACACATAGTAGGTACATAACTAGCATTTGTTACATGAATGAATGAATGAGTGAATAGCACAAGAGTCTGCACCCAAGTTTTCCTATAAGTGATATTCACATCTCAGCAGGTGGACAGAGTAAGGCCATGGAGAATTTGGGATACACAATGGAAGGAACCAATCTGTCCATTGGTCAGTCATTCAGTCAGTCTGTCTATCTGAATCTCCTTAGGCATCACTCACAACTGGGATCCCCAGGCTGGGGCAGTGACTCATGCTTGGGAATAGGAAATTCAGGGCTGTTTAAATGTCACCTATGCCCAGCACTGATTTTTGTGACAATCCTTGCCCAACTCTGCTCTGTCTCTCTCAGGTGGGCATCTTGGTGAGCAGCTCTGGAGAGCCAAGGGCACAAAAGCTGAGGGAATGAGGTGGAAGGTGATGGAACAGTTTTGAAGCATTTAATAAGTTCTTATTGCTCCATTGAATTTGTTTCCTATAGGAACTTCTTTTGTCCCCATTAATATGAGAAGCCACTTGGAGTTGCAAATATGACCAATGGCAAAATAAAAAGATGACATTAGTGAATGTAAACAGAAAATGTTTGAAGCATCATTTGAAGCACCAAAAGTATCCTCAAGACAATACTATCAGTAAGTAGGTCTGATCACCTCTCATGTTGTGGTGTACTGATCTTGTTGACTTTTCCTGTTTCCCAAATCAGAAGGTCACCAACCCCAAGCTCTGTAATCTACTAGCTAGGAAACCTTGGGCCAGTCATTCAGCATATCAAGGGTATAATTTTATCACCTTTTCAGTGGGACAATAAAACCATCATCCCTACCTATATCTCATAGTTGAAATGAGGATTAAATGAAGGGAGAAATGGAAACTGAAGTGAGATTGGACACCTTTTAAGTTCCCTATCCTATACTGCACATATTACAGACTGCATCTGTCTTGATTTTCTTGGTTGCAAGTGACAGAGAAAAACAAGCCAAACAACCTTAAGCGAAAACAAGATACACTGACACTCATAACTGAAAAATCCCCAGAGAGATCTGGACTCCAGTGGCATCACTGGAACCCAACCAATCTCTCTCACCTCTGTTCTCCTCAGTGTTGGCTCAGTTTCCAAATATTACTGTCCCTTGTGGTCACAAGATGCTTCCAGGAGCAGCAGACCTCATTCAAGTCTGTTGGGAAGGAGTAATTATCCTTTCCTTAAGAGTCCCAGTAAAAGTGTCATTGAGTTTTATTGACTGTTTGGATCATGTCCCCATCCCCAAACCAATCATTGTGACCAAAAGAAATGTCATGTTTTTTCTTATTGGTGAGGCTGAGTCACATGCCCATACCTTGAGCCAAGGCTACAATCAACCCCACCCTTATTTCATGAACTGAGAGAGGAAGAGTTGGTGATCCCCCAAGGGAAATTGTGCTGTGGTTACCAGTAGGGAGAACGGAGGTTAAGTGACAAAACAACAGATGTCAATTACCCATATGTAACTCTTAAGACCTCAGGCCACACAAGAGTGGTGATAGCAGCTTGAGGCAGATGGGAGGGACAAAGAGGGTCACAAGAGCATACAAACTAGAATTTCTCTGGTTTTATCCCCACCTGCTATGTGAGAACTCTAGACCCTCAGCTTCCTCCCCTATTATTTAGGGAGGCCCTGGAGACTTTATTTAGATATTTTTGGCTGCGTTGGGTCTTCGTTGCTGCCCACGGGCTTTCTCTAGTTGCAGAGAGCGGGGGCTACTCTTTGTTGCGGTGCGCGGGCTTCTCATTGCAGTGGCTTCTCTTGTTGCGGAGCACGGGCTCTAGACGCACAGGCTCAGTAGTTGTGGCTCATGGGCTCTAGAGCGCAGGCCCAGTAGTTGTGGCGCACGGGCTTAGTTGCTCCGCGGCATGTGGGATCTTCCCGGACCAGGGCTCGAACCCGTGTCCCCTGCATTGGCAGGTGGATTCTTAATCACTGTGCCACCCCTGGAGACTTTAGCAAGGAGTCCCATATACACTTGTGAAAGAGTTCTTCTGGGTATTGCTCAGGACCTGTAACCTCTTCCCCCTTTGCTGTGGCCTCGTGTGATGTTTTCCGTGGCTGCCAAGGCCAAGGTATGCAAAGCACAGTGCCGCTGCTGCAGTGTACAATGCCCTCCAGGGGCAGCAGAGATGGTGTGCGTGTTGCTGAAAGGATCAAACCCTTTAAAAACTGGTGTCTCTTCTCACTTCTCCAACAGGGACTCCATGTGAAGACAACACCCTTCACTCCCATTTTTGCCATCAGCCCGTCTTACCTGACAGACAGGGCTCAGGTGGTGCGCGCCCAGCCAACAGGTAAGCCAGGGGATGGAGCTGGAGCACAGCTATTTGTGGTTATAAAGCCGAGGGAATGGAGCCCAGGGAAATTCCTGGATGCAGTGCCCTGTTCAAGTCCCAGTTCAGAGCCCAAGTCCAGGGACATAGGTGGGCAGATAGTTGAGGAGCACCGACGTGGGGAAATGGACTTGAGCTTGAGTTGATTGCCTGATGAGTAGCCCCTCTCCCAGAGTTGCTGGCTGGGCGAGACTGTGCTTATTTGGCCACAGAGATTAGTCAAACCACCCTGTATGTTATTACTTACTCTTTCCTGCAGTCCTCTCCCACTGTGAGTCCCTGCGGGCTGGGCTGGCCATCAGTCGACAGGGTAGATGACTGAGAACCATGCTTTTTCTGCAGAAGTTGCTTACTATTGCTCTTGGACCGGTCCCAGGGTTCCAACTCTTTCTCCCTTAAGGGATGTCCTCTTCTTCAGGCAAATCCATGCCTGGAAAGGATGGTAGCAGTGGAGTTGACTGCCCTGCTGGTCCTCCAGGCAGTCCTCAAACACTGCAGAGTGGGCATTATACATAATGATAACAACATCCAATACTGATTGAGAGCTTGCTATGTGCCAGGCAGAGCTTTGTGTGTGTTATCTTCTTCACTCGTAACAGCAATCCCCTGAGTTAGGAACTATTATTATCCATAGTTTACAGATGAGGGCGCCGAGGCAAAGAGAGGTCTAGTAGATGTAACTATACCTTGAACTGGATATTTGTCTGTCTTGGTCACTGATGTGTTTCCGGTGCTCAGCACAATGCCTGACTTAGAGGAGTTATTCAACAAATACTTTTAAAATTGATGCATATGCAGGGGATGCTGTGGTGGGCCTCCTTGATCTCTCATTTAGGACCAAGACATTCATTCCCCCAGTTGCTGAGTGTCAGCTGCTAACACCTCCCAATTGGCACATGTCTAGGAATTTCCCACAGGACAAGATTTACAACCCCTCCCCCAAGGATGGCACCCAGTGGCTGGTCTATGTGGGAGTTAAAAGATCAGTCCCAATTTGAAGGGCCATCCCAGGTCCCACTGGAGATGGAATCAGTTAGGCCTCTGTTGCATCTCCATTGCAGTTCAGTCTCTCTCTCTACTCAGTCTTGCTTTCCTCCTTCTTTCCTTTTTTTTTTTTTTTTTTTTAACATCTTTATTGGAGTATAATTGCTCGCTTTCCTCACTTCTTTATAGATGTTACTTTTGACTACACCCCTCAGTGAACCACCTGCATGCAAATCTCTATCTCAGAGTTTTTCTCCGGGCAGCTTGATCCAAGGCGGATGGAATGTGTCATTCACTCAGCCTTGTGGTTCTCACCTCAACAATCCTCTCTAGAGACTGGCTCTTTTTCTAGAGCTGTTTGAGGTGACATGGCCATGGGCGCCGCAAAAGCCTCTGCCTTCCTCCCTGAAACCTCCAAAGTTCAGGAAGATGCCACCTCTCATCACAGCTGCTCTCACTGAAGCTGGAACTCTTTGTTCAGCCCTGATGGCCAGAGCTGGCTCTCTTGTCCCAGTGCCCCAGGTCACAGTGATAGCTCAAGACACAAGGAAGAAAGCTTCTACCCTTGGAGGTTCTCTCAGGAGCTCCACCCCAGTTTCACAGACCTTCCTATGAACCCTCCACCCTGGCAACCCTCTTGGGTCAGACCAGACGCCAAGGCATCACTTACTAGCACCACTGTTCCCCAGTGAACCAGTGGCCATGAGTTCGGTCTTCTCCTTTCTGCCAGGTGAATTTCCTTGGAGTCTCTTGCTCTTCCTTTCTCCATCTGCCTATTGTCAGGGCCACATTATGCACATCTGAAGCACGAAATGGAAATGGGTCCACTTCCTCCCCCCAGCTCCTCTGTAAATTTGCTTGACTGTCCATTCCCCTTGCCTCTCCCCAGGAACCAGCAAGCTCTGAGAAAATTGAATATATTAGAACAGGGAGGGAGGGTAACGTGGGAGGGACATCTGCTTACTGAGATACGATCCAGACAATGTCTCGTTGTGTACAGCAGAGGAGTTAAGGAGTCAGATAAACCCAGCTTCCTGACATACCATCTGTAAAATGGGGATACTTCACTAAGTTGTTAAGATGAATAAGGTAATGCGTGTAAAGCACTTGGCATTGTGCGTGGCATGAAGTGAGTGCGCCATACGTGATATTTGTGCCAGTTACTTGGTTTTTGTCTCTCAGTTCTAAACCTACCACTGTCTGCTCTGCTTTGTGGGTCTGGGACTCTGCAGACCACAGTTTTGCTTTTCCAGCTACTCCTTGTTGGGCTCTGCCAATGGGGAAACCAGAGGGAGACTACAAGGCTGGAAGAGGGAGAAGGAACGTGCTCCTTCCCTGGGGGCTGGGATCTACTTCTTGTTCCTGTGAGCCTCACGTCAGCAACGCTTATTCATCCCTTCCAGGGGCAGTCTGAATCCAGGTTGCACTTCCCCCCTCACTTGCAGAAGCAGCTTGATCACACCCCCTTGGAGACACGGGCCCCATCCTGCAGAGGTCCTACGTCCCACCTGCACCCTCCTCCTCTCTTCCCCACCTCTAGGGGAGGTAGCTGTTTCCCATAGTTGCTACTGCTGTGATTTCTTAGTGTCTTCTTTCTACCTTTCCAGTCTCCTAGTTAACAACATTAGACCTAGCTAACAGCTTTTTTATGTATATATATATATTAAATTCTCACTGTTCAGATAACTGCTATGGTTTCCTGTCTCCTGACTGGACCGTGATGGATATAGCAGTTTTTCCATTTTATGAATGAGAAAACAGGGGTCTGTGTTGGTTAAGGAATTTCCCAAGGTCACAGAGTGGTTCTTTGGGGTTTGAATCCTGGTCTGCCTTTGGCCGGCACTGCAGTGGCATGTTCTACATGATACAACACAGCTAAGGTAAGCCACGTTGCACCCACTCCAGGTCACCCTCCGGTTTTCATCCCTGCCTTGGCCTCACCCAGTTGCCTGATGGGATGTACTCCACCCACTACCCTGGGGCTTGGAACTGAGAATAAAGCCCAGCTGCTGCATGGATAAAAACGGGACATTGAGTGCCTCTCTAAAACCCTGTATTTAAAAAAATTATTTTGACCAACTTCTAAATTTCTCATTAAGTGAACAGGAATAAATAGTAAATCAGTTATAAAAATTTTAGATGCTAGTGAATCTAAAAGGATTCACTAAGGGTCATAAAAGTATCTTGACCGAAATTGATTCTCTCAGCCTGACCTAGAATTTTGTGGGGGAAAAAAATTCTCAAAACACAGCTATTTTAATTTCACTTTTATTTTTAAAAGTGTTTCATGAAGCACTTTTTGATGGAGGACAGGTGGTCAGAAAGAAGAAAGGGAGTTAGACCGAAAGAGAAATCTTTCACAACAAACAAGAATGGACTGCATATCTTTAAAAGATGAGGAACCAGCATTCTACTAGATTATTTGGGGAAAAGACACAGTGACATTCCTGGGATCTGGCCAAAGGAGGAACTATTACTGGATGTTTCTGACTTTGTTCAGAATATTCCTGGAACTCAATATCTTTATAACGCCATAGAGATAGAAGCTTTTCCTAATATGAAGAATGCCACAGTCCAGTAGCAGAAATTGAACTATGTTTTAATTTCATTATAATGAATATCTAATTAGAAATGGTACCCCAAAGAAAAACAAATGAGTTGTTAAATAATTATTGTCAAGAAATAATGAGTAATGTTATTAGATGAATGGAAAAGGCTGACCCCAACATGTTGGTGAAAACAGAAAATACAATCCAACTTCTGGATCACTACCTAGGAATGAGGGCAGGGTTCTCATTCCAGGCAGTGATAAGTTGTTATGTTTTATGTTTCTCTACTAGAAAAACAAAATCATGTAAGCAAAGAGTCATTTTTACAAGTTTGGAAAACTAAAGCCACAAAATTTTGTGTCATCACCAAAGAATGTTCCTAGGAAACTCACTGACAAATATAATTTTTTAAAAAAATTGTTTTCAGAATCATGCCAGGGAGTTGAACATTCAGAATTTATTAAATATTAAGTGTTGCCAGATAAAAGCCAAGATAAATGAATATTTCTCCTATCTAGCTACTTCCCTTCTTTCTAGTATTCCAATATCTTGCTTTCTCACTGACTATATTCTACTTGGCTATTTTTTGGAGGTTCCTACTGTTTATGCTATTTACTCATTACCAAATTTTAAAGAAGGGAAAAATGACAGAATCCACTGACTTTTCTACCAGTCTGAAAGGGCTTTCTAAAGTAGCATATTTTACAATCTTTTATATGACTGTTACTGAGAGCACTTTTAAAACATTTCTTAAAATTCTTTTTCTCCACTCTTCAAGTCAACAAGGACAGCAGAGAGAACACAGCAAGGTCAATGTGCTGTCCTGGATAAGATCACAAGCTCCAAGGGTCAAGAGATCAGAATTTGGAGTTTAGCTTCAGCCATTCACTAGCTGTGTGACCTTTGGGCAAGTTACCTAACCTCTCTGTGCCTTAATTTCCTCATCTATAAAATGGGGTGATGATAGTAGCCACCTCATAGGATTGATGAGTAAAACAGATGATATGCCCGGCACATTGTGTATGCCCAGGGAGTTACTATTTAATGAAAATGCAGGGGCCCAGAACAGGATTGGAGTGAGGCTTACCTCTTGGCAGGGCATCAACTGTGTATGATAAACACTTCCATGAAGTTCATTGGAACTTTTACTCATTCATATTTGTTGAACTCATACTGTATAAAAAAGAGCTTACAAAGTGCTAAGTAAGCTACAACCCATGCTTTTAAGAAATTTATAGTCAAGTTGGGGCATGAGGGAAATATCCAAACAACTTAGGGACAGAAGAAAAGAAGGGACTTGAGTGTGGGACAAGCACTGTGAGCTGTGGAGAGTCTCAGGGTGGAACATCGTGGCTTTCCTGAGAGCCAGGTGTAGGCGGTACAGGTGGGTAGGGTTGGACCAGGTGACAGGGACATTTCAGGGGAGGGAACAATATAAAGCAAGAAAAAGAGGTGGTGAATTGTGCAATTCGTTTGGGGAACTAACCTATTTGGCTGAAGCACTGGGTGATGGTGATGGGATAGTAGAAAATAAAGCTGGTTGGAATCAAACTTTGGAGAGCCCTGAATAGTAAGTAGATTAGGGAGTCTCGTTGGTTGGTTGGTTGGTTTTGGTTTTAAATAGGTAGTAATAGGGAGCCAATGGTAGCATTCAAACATGCTCAAGTCTCTTTTACCTTCTTTTCCCCTCCAGATAGGTCTTATCTCTCTCTTCTCCTTTTCAGCCATATTTCTTGAAAGTCTTGCCTAAATACTTTGTCTGAAATTCAGATGCTCTGAGCCACTGCAGCCTGGCTTCTGTCCTGTCATTCTGCTTGGAACTGCCCTATTGAGTGCACCAGTGACATTCTTTTTTTTTTTAAATTTATTTTATTGAAGTTTAGTTGATCTACAATGTCGGTCAATTTCTGCTGCACAGCAAAGTGAGTCAGTTATACATACATATACATTCTTTTTCATATTCTTTTCCATTATGGTTTATCTCAGGATATTGACTATCGTTCCCTGTGCTACCAGTGACATTCTTGATGCCATTTTGCAGTCCCTATCGCGTTGACACAACGACCCTTCTTCCTGCACTGTCTTCGCTCGGCCTCCATAAACCAGCACCTCCTTGGATTTCATCTAACACCTCGAGCAGCTCTTTCTCAGCTCCTTAGCAGGCTAGTCTCCCTCTGCCCATCCTGAACCATCAGGACACCTTGGGGATCTGATCACATGCCTCCTCCCTTCTCCGCATCTCTTCCTGACGGATCTCACTGCTCCTCTTCGTTTCCACACCCCTTACCACTTCCGTGCTGAGGATGGGTACCCAGATCTGCATCTGCTTCTGAGCTACATTTCCACTTACTTTACAGACAACTCCTCTTGGAGGTTCTTCAGGCACCTTAATCCCAATGTGCCCAACTGAACTCGTTGGTTACCCCTATCCTGTGATCTCTGTCTTAATAAATGGCGCCACACCCCACACGTTACCTGAGCCAGAAATCCAGCGTCATCTGAGCCTCTTTCCTCTTCTTTATGTCCCACATTCTGCCACCAAGGCTTATTGCTTCTACCTGTGCCTGTTCCTTGAACCCATCTACCTCTCTTCATCCCCATTGCCGTTCTCTTATATTCTCTGCTAGTCCTAAGTGGTCTTCCTTTTCCCTGCGTCCATTCTTCATGTTGCCATCATATTGGGTTTTTTTTCTTTTTTGCAGTGAAAATATTGTCCCCTTAATGGTACCCATTACTCTTAGGGATGAGCTGCAGACTCATCACAGCTTACAGGCCTTACAGGATCTGCAGATCTGGCCCTGAAACAGCAAGTGGGTTTTACCCTAAGAGTGCTTAATGCCTCGGGATGCAGGCCAAATGCAGGGAGTCCATCAGATCTTTCATTCTCTGGCTCCTGTCTGCCTTTCTGTTCATCCCTGGGCTTTCACTTACGTGCACCCTGCCCTCCCGTCACCTTGAACCTCTTCCAGGTCCTGGGATGTGCCATGGTCTCCTCTGTGCCCAGCCGTGCACCTGCTGCTTCCTCTGCATGGAGCATTTATCTTCCCTTCTGCACCTGTCACGTCCTGTTTGCTTTTTAAATGATTTTCCTGGGTCTCTTCCTCCAGGGAACCTTCTCAGGCTTTCAAGTCTAGGTTAGTGGCCCCTATTAAGTGCTCCAGTTTTTGGTTAGTCCTTTTTGTTTGCTACAGCGTTTATGCTTCTGTACTGTGATTGTCAACTCATTTGCCATGTTCCTCTTTTGGACTGTAAGCTTGGTGTGGAAAGGACCATGTCTATCTTATTCATTGCCTTATTCCCAGCACCATTCGCCAGTGCATGGCACATAGTAGGTATTCAACAAATACGTGTTAGGTGAATGAATGCATGAACTCAGCAGAAGTTATTACTACAATAACGAAAAAATCAGAAACAGCAGCCATTAAGTATTACCATTCATTCATTCACTCATTCAATCACTATTTGCTAAGGATTTATCATGTGCCAGGCACTGGGTTAAGAAACTGGTAATGAAAAAGCTACAGAAATATGAATACATGTTTATAATGCAGTGTAATGTAAAATAAATAAATAAACAAAACCAGAATACCAAACTGGGTGTACACTATGATTACAACTCTGTAAAATATGTAGGAGACAGCCTTGTTTTGTGCAGTGGTTTTAAAGGTTTTCTATTTTTAGTTAAAGGCTTTTTGTCCAAATGAAATCGGAGAAGCCCCGAAATATAAAACAGAAAAAGGCAGAGATTTTCTGCTTGATGCAGGGGTGCGGTCCACAGCCTGCCCACGCTTCCCTCCTCCTCTCTGTCCTCTATCCCACCACCTCCACCCCCTACTCCCAAGCCGGAAGGCAGCCACTGTGGCATGTTCAGAGAGGATTAGTTGAAAATCCCCAGAATAGACTTCTGGTTAAACACTGCTGTTTAAAAACATGCACTTTTCTTTGATCCCTTCCAAAACGCCACTAAAATGACAGCAAGCAAGCTAAAATGGCCCAAGTCCACAAGGAGAGAGGGAAGAGCTGGAGTCAGTGTCAGTTCTATGGGAACAGAAACAGGGACCAGGTGAGTGGTGAGTAACCCAGCAGAGCCGAGAAAACGGCAACCCCGGCGTCTGCAGACGGGGAACTGTTAAGAAGGAAGCCCGTTCATGGCACCGCACCCCAGAAAGGCCCTGGGACTGGGGGCACAGATCTTCTGAAAGAGAGGGTAGGAGGCAGGGCTGCAAACAGGAGGTTCATGGAAAGTCTTTTGAAGGGGCAGTCAGATCCCCAAATTCCTTCTCTCCACAGCCAAATGACTGCCTTTCTCCCACCCCAGCAGAAACCAGGTTTACTCTTTGGGGAAAGTGAACCAGAGGAGGCTCCAGACTCAGGGATATGGACCAGCCAAGGGTGTACAGAGACTCCGCACTGAAAGAGGAGAATTAACTGATTGGTCTAGTGTTAGACATGCAACCCACATTGGGTCAGTTGTGTCCATCCTTGACACTTTTATATTCTGAAGCTGGGAGAGAAAAGCAGTTAGAAGAAAAGAATGAAGTCAAACACAGATGAGAGAGATTGTGTGTGTGTGTGTGTGTGTGTGTGTGTGTGTGTGTGTGTGTGTGTGTGTGTGTGTTGAGGCCCTGGATCTAGTCCTGGAGGTTACTGGCTTTGACTGGTTCCGGTAACTCTTCCTTCAATCCTATAGGCTACCCAGTATCTTTCTATATTAGTTTTCTAGGGCTGCCATAACAAAGTACCTAGCTTAAACATCAGAAATTTATTTCCTCATGGTTCTGGAGCCTAGAAAGTCTGAGAGGAAGATGTCAGCAGAGTTGGTTCCTTCGGAAGCCTCTCTCCTTGGCTTAGAGATGGCTGTCTTCTTCCAGTGTCTCCACATGGTCTTCCCTCTGTGTCTGTCTGTGTCAGAATCTCCTCTTCCTAAAAGGACACCAGTCGGATTGGATGAGGGCCTACCCTAATGACCTCATTTTACCTTAATTACCTCTTTAAAGCCCCCCTCTTCAGACACAGTCACATTCTGAGGTACTGGATGTTAAGTTTTCAATATATGAATTTTGAGGTGGGGTAGGGACCCCAAATTTAGCCCATAACAACATGTATGGACAGCAAGTATTGAATAAATAACGTTTCCTTTTCTTTCTTTCTTCCTTTTTATAAAAGCTATTCCTTTCTCTTATTTAAATTGAAGTATAGTTGATTTACAATGTTGTGTTAATTACTGCTGTACAGCAAAGTGATTCAGATATATATGCATATTCCTTTTTTAAATATATTCTTTTCCATTACAGTTTGTCATGGAGTTTTTTTTTTAAATTAATTTATTTTTATTTATTTTTGGCTGTGTTGGGCCTTCGTTGCTGCATGCGGGCTTCCTTTAGTTGCAGTGAGCGGGGGCTACTCTTCGTTGCGGTGAGCAGGCTTCTCACTGCGGTGGCTTCCCTTGTTGCGGAGCACGGGCTCTAGGCGCGCGGGCTTCAGTAGTTGTGGCGCACGGGCTTCGTTGCTCCGCGGCATGTGGGATCTTCCCAGACCAGGGCTCGAACCCGTGTCCCCTGCATTGGCAGGCGGATTCTTAACCACTGCGCCACCAGGGAAGTCCCTGTCATAGCATATTGAATATAGTTCTCTGTGTTATACAGTAGGACCTTGTTGTTTATCCATTCTATATATAAAAGCTTACAGCTGCTAACCCCAATCTCCCACTCCAGCCCTCCCCAAGCCCCCTCCCCCTTGGCAACCACGTCTTTCTCTATGTCCGTGATTCTGTTTCTGTTTCAAGGTAAGTTCATTTGTGTCATAGTTTAGATTCCACATATAAGTAATATCATACGGTACTTGTCTTTCTCTTTCTGACTTTATAGTATGACAATCTCTAGTTGCATCCATGTTGCTGCAAATGGCATTATTTCGTTCTTTAAAAGCCATTTCTAATTTCGTTTCTGCCACTTGGACCCAAAGAGCTCTGATTTACCACTCCCTCAGCTTTGTGTACTGCCTGGTGCACATCAGAGTCTTCCTTAACTGTTCTTTAAATCTGCACTGCCCTTCACCTTTCCTATATTTATGTCCCTTGAGGCAAGAAGTGGATCACAGTTTGTACAGCCTATGGTGCCAGGTGATCAGATTAGTAGAGGATCTACTTATTAGCTGCTTGATCTTGGTGAAGTTCTCTGTGTCTTAATTTCCTCATCTGTAGAATGGGGATGATGATAATAGCAGGTTGCTGTGAAGATTGATGTGTTAATGAATGTAAAGCATTTAGAGCAGAGACTGGCATACGGTGAGTGTTATGCAAGTGTGTCTATTATTTATTCATTCAGTAGTCTCTATAGGAAATAACTCAGGTCACGTACGTGGTGGATGATCAATAAACATTTATTAATTCTACTTTGTAAATGTATGTGCTATAATAAGTGGTTCTTAAAAGTATCCCTCAAATCTTCTTTAATCAGTATCTTGTTATTTGCCAATGTAAGGATATCGTTATAAGTTTCTTTTTCATTGTTTAGTCAGTGGCTACCATAAACAGCTATAATTCTGGAGCACCTATCTTACTTTAAGCAAGTTGATACAATAAACAGGTAAAGAGCCATTTTCTTGTACTACAGAAGCTCAGTCATATAGAAAAAGAGGCTGGGATAAAAGTCAGTGTTGCTGACTCCTTGTCCTGGCTCTCCCCCTTCTGTGACACTGGACAGAAATCTTGTGTTCTCTGGGCTCTGAAGTCTTTACTTACAGACCGAGTCTGGATTATGTAATCTTCAGATGAAAGAATATCTTATCTGAGCTGCTCAGAACCTTTAAAAGTTACATTTTCCCTCTTTTCCTACTTTGAATAGAACCTTTGGTAATTCTAACACATAGTTAGATGTATTCCCCACCCCCCTTCCATCAGTTATATAAATGAGCCATACATTATTAAAATTTGGCAAAGATTAGTATCAGGTATAGTATCTTTTGATAAGTTAAGCATTTTATTTTCTAATGAGTAGCCCTGCCTTCCAAAAGAAATCCGAAAGAGGGTAAGAAGAGAACAAGAAATGCTATTTTGTTTTATTGAATTTTAACTTCCTGGCCATTTTAAATTTCCTCAGAATAGTGTTTTGAGTCTTGACCTCGCAGTCAATTGGTCAGTCTGCCACTGTGGAGACTCCGGCACTGCTGGGGGTAGCCATGGGGAGGATGCAAAAGAAGCAAAATACACGATGTCTGCTCTCTATGGGGTCCCATCTCATGCTGGGAACGCTCGCGCTAAACGCTCAGAAACAGGAACACAGGCAAGGGGGAAGCCTTGTCAGCCAGGGCAGCTCTCCCCATCCCCTGGCAGCTCTCCCCGACCCCTGGCAGCTCTCCCCGACCCCTGGCTCTTAGCTCTGGGGGGGCAGTGGTGTGCCCTGTGTATCTGACACACAGAGCACGGCATTGGTTTACAGATCCTCCTTTATACCTTATTTTCAGTAATAGTAATACAATGAGAAAAATAATATGAACAGAAAAAACCCCACCATGACATTTTTCTTTTATTGAACTTTGTATGTATAATCATGCCAATAAAAATAAATAAGTAATAAAATAAAGGATTCCAGGATCAAAAAAGAGGGAAAAGTAATGGATTACTGCTTTTTAATTACATTACTATTTTTCAAACGGAGGTGGAAAATATACCTACATATTAGTCTGCCACAGAAACTAATAACTTGGCAGGTGAATAGCAATTAAACAGTAAATAAGGAAAATGACAACTAAAAAGGAATCAATTTCAATTTTTAAAGGCATTGTTCAAATGCTGTTAAATTTCACGTATGAACTAATTTCTATTTTTATCAGACAAAAATGTTCCACCTTGCAGTCTGCACTGTTTCACTTTAAAATTTTAATCACAAATTAAAGCTCCAAGTGGTCACAGAATAATGAGAGAATTAAACCGAATGAGAGAATTGAAGTAGCTCAAGTTCTGTTATAATCAAGACTGCCTCTTATTTCAGATCTAGTGTGTAAATGCAAAAGCAGAGAACTCCACCGGAATTGGAGACATGAAATGTGCCCAAAGCAAGCATGAATGATTCCAAACTATTAGGAACTAAGCTATCAAACAAACTCGTGCAGATTAGTCCAGTTATGCGAAGGCTTCTGTGAGTTAACTTCCATGTAGAATACAATGTTTATTGAACGATAAGTGACAAAATGTGCTAATTTTACTTATTACAAAGTTGAATAGTAACCAGAGAACTTTTTCAGAATTTAGACAAACAAAAGATTTTGGGAGAGGAAGAGTATTTCACATTGTATCTGACATTGTGTAGAATTGCCAGTGTGGGACTATGTAAAAGCAGACCAACTTAGTCTGTTTTATTATTGTTTTAAATCTCTCTACAGACTGTTCACTCCCTTATTGCCTGGGACGATTTGTGTGACTACTCTTGGAACACCAATGGCACAGGAAGTGAGGAAAATTAATATAGGAACTATAACTTAAAGCCACATGTATTTAATTGGTAAGACCCTCCCTGCCTCTCTGTTCCAGGCCAGTTCCCAGCCGTGGGAGCCTCAAGAAGCCCCTGCACACCCTCTGGATCTTGCAGCTGGGTGAGGAGCCTGCCCAAGGCTGCTTATCATAGACTCTGAGATGATGGCAGAGGCTGTGTGTCTATTGGGTGAGTGCGAAATAGGAGTCAGGGTGTGTATGCGTGCAGACGGGCATGTTTGCCTGTGGCGTGAGGTTAGGGAGGCTGGTGAAAAGCACTAAGAATAAACGTAAAACGAATTTGTGCCCTCTCCTGGAAACAATGGGGAATTTTGGTTTGAAAATTAATGTGGATTTAAATAGCTTCTCCGAGTTCAAAATACCTCATTTAATTCATATTTTCAGTTTCCCTATGAGTTTGGCAAGAGATTTCCGTAAGCAGGGGGAAATTGTGGAAGGTATATTCAGTGATTCCCCTCACTCCAGGGTGAATTTATTAAACGGTAGATGAGTTTTAGACATATCCATAGGATAGGAAAAGAATGAGACCAAATCAGTAAGAAGTAATTATTTAGGAGCATAATATGACAATACCTGGTACAGTTGAAGATAGACATTCCCAACGATCCAGCCATTCACTTCTCTTTTTAAAAAAATTTATTTTTATACAGTTTTAAAGGTTACACTCTATTTACAGTTATTACAAAGTATTGGCTATTTTCCCTGTGTTGTACGATACATCCCTGCAGCCTGTCTTACACCCAATAATTTGTGCCTCCCACTCCCCCACTTCTGCATTCCCCTTCCCCTCCTCCCCACTGGTAACCACTAGTTTGTTCTCTATATCTGTGAGTCTGCTTCTTTTTTGTTATAGTCACTAGTTTGTCATATTTTTTTTTATCTTTTTTTTTGTCATATTTTTTAGATTCCACATATAAGTGATATCATAGAGTATTTGTCTTTCTCTGTCTGACTTATTTTACTTAGCATAATGCCCTCTGAAGTCCATGCATGTTTGCAAATGGCAAAATTTTGTTTTGTTTTTTTAAATTAGCCATTCACTTCTAAATATACACCCAAGGGAAATCTCCTGTATGTGCACAAGGAGACGTGTGAGGATGTTTCGGACAGACTGAGTTTCTTAGGCTCAGCCGTGGTTTTCTCAAGACCCCCCAGGATAAGCACCTTCTTTGGAGCCACAAGGAGGTCGTTTTGACCATCATCGTAGGGAAGCTCATGAAACTCCACATCTGCAGAAGCCATGCTGTCGTCACGCTCTTCCTGCTCAGCCAGCTGGGCCCATCGTCAAGCTGCTCCGGGTCTCCCAGGCCACCGTGGTACAGCCAGTTATCACCCGGCCTCAAGCCTCACACTGCAGCCCCTTCTTTCCCACCCTGGACCCTCCCCGTCACCATGGAGGTACAAGATACAACAGAACCACTGGAGGCACACTGGCTTGAGAGGGCCCAGATGCTGCGGGCTGCAGGCAGAAAGGGGAGGTCCCTGGCTTGTGCCTGCTCACAGGTGGCAGATGCCACTGCTGTTTCTTCAGGGCTGCCAGGAGAAGCCTACAAACAATGTCGGAAGTGCAGGATATTAATACCCCAATGAAGTAAGTGTTAATCACTGATTCTTTTTTGTTATATTTAGTGTTATTATACACTAGCATTATTTTTTAAATTCCACATACAACTAATATCATACAGTATTTGTCTTTCTCTGTCTGACGTATTTCACTTAGCATAAAACCCTCCAAGTCCATCTATATTGTTGCAAATGGCAAAATTTCATTCTTTTTGATGGCTGAGTAATATTCCATTGTGTGTGTGTGTGTGTGTGTGTGTGTGTGTGTGTGTGTGTGTGTATACCACATCTTATAGAGAACAAACTATTGGTTACCAGTGGGGAGAGGGAAGCGGAGAGGGGCAATATAGGGGTAGGGGATTAAGAGGTACAAACTATTATGTATAAAATAAGCTACAAGGATATATTGTACAACACAGGGAATATAGCCAATATTTTATAATAATTGTAAATGGAGTATAACCTTTAAAAATTGTGGATCACTATACTGTACTCCTGTAACTTAGATAATATTGTACATCAATTCTACTTCAATAAAAAAAATCAAAAAAACATTTCAACCACTGAGATGATGGAAAAGAATCCATGGATGATTTTTCCCCATCCTCTCCCCAAAGGAGTCTTCTAAGAAATGATTCCATGTGGTCTCTGGAAATTTCCTACATGACTGAGCAACCAACTGTGTCTTCTAGGGAAGTGCGGGGGGCCAGCTCAGCCAAAGATCACCTTCTGTCTGTTTCCCCTTCCTCCTGCCTCAGTGCCCTGTTCCCCTTCACTCTTGCTTCCCCGGGTTTGCATTCTTCTAGTAAAGCTTCAGAATGTAAAATTTGCCTCAGACTCTAATTTCCAGGGAACTCAGACTCAGACAAAGAATGCTGACTGCAGCAAAACTGTCACAATGCTCAGACATTGTTTTATGGACACACAAAAAATAATTAAACCATTAGCACAGAGAAAAAGAAGGAAAACTAGAGCGAAAAAAGGGAATTTCAAAGCTGGAAACTAAAATGAAAACAAACATGGACTCACGGTGCAAAGAATAGCCTCTGACCTGGAAGAGTTCACTTCTATTTTTTCTCTGCTGCTCACTAGCAAGCTGTCTTGTAAACTTTTTTAAAAAATTTTATTTATTTATTCATTGGCTGCGTTGGGTCTTTGTTGCTGCGCGCGGGCTTTCTCTAGCTGCAGGGAGCGGGGGTTACTCTTCGTTGCGGTGCGCGGGCTTCTCATTGCGGTGGCTTCTCTTGTTGCGGAGCACGGGCTCTAGGCGTGCGGGCTTCAGTAGTTGTGGCACACGGGCTCAGTAGTTGTGGCTTGCGGGCTCTAGAGCGCAGGCTCAGTAGCTGTGGTGCACGGGCTTAGTTGCTCCGCGGCATGTGGGATCTTCTCGGACCAGTGTCCGCTGCATTGGCAGGAGGATTCTTAACCACTGCGCCACCAGGGAAGCCCCAAACCTTATTTTTTTTTAATGATTACAATATAGTGAAAAGCTTTCGGTTCCTTAAAACCTGCTTAAACCTATGGATGCTAATGACTAGTCTAGAAAAGAAAAAACAATATTCAGAAGAGTAATTGTTGTTTCAGGTACAACTCTAGTACATTTTATTTTGTGAAACTGACCAGAGTTTCAAAGGTTCATCCAAGAGTTCTGGGGTCAGGTGACCTGGGATTAAAAATCCAGATTTAGCCATCATTTAAAGGTTACTACATCTGTTTAAGCCTCAATTTTCTCTTCTTTTAAATAAAGATAAGAGAGTACCTAAGTCATAGGGTTGTCATGGGTTTTAAATGAGATAATTGAGTGTCTGGCACTTATTGCTCACTGAATATCATCACCCATTATAGTCCCGATGAGGGAAATCAATTCTTTGTGAGAAAAAATTGGTGCTGAACAAAGCTACATTTATGCTTGTTATCTTGAGGTAGATAAATTCCAGTTGGAGCTTTTACCATGAAAAGACCATATGATTTTTTCATCATTTTAAGTGTGTGTTTGTGTTTGTGTGTGTGCGTGAACTCAACCCATTTTACCAAGCACCTACCTTAGGCCTGGCATTTTTCTAGGCAGGAGGATAGATAGAGATCAAGATAAATTAGGTCCTTGTTCCTGAGGATTTCTTGTTCATGGAAAACAGCTTATTATTGTTTTGTTTATTTGTTTGCTATTTCAGAAGGAAGTGATCAGCACATCAGCACTTGACAGGGTGATAAGAAGCTAACAGCCCAGGACAGAATGGAAACTTGGGTCAGATGTAGTGTGCTGTCTTTACCAAAATAGTTCTGTAGCCTAATTTTGGCTGTGGTTCTTTCTACCTGACCTTTGAGCTACCCAATATTCTTTCCTACCAACAAATTTGTTATTTCCTAAGTCAATTGGAACCCATCTTTAGTGCTTAAACTGAGAATCCTCTCTAAAAATTTTAGCGAGAACATCCCCTTTTATTGTCTAAGCCCATCTGAGCTGGACTTCCTATTCCTCGAAGCCAGAAACACCCTGACTGATGCAGGAGTACCAGCAATAAGTGTTATCAGAGCTCTGAGCAATAACAAACAGATGGTTAGAGTGGGGCGTGTGCAAAGTTGAATTTAGTCCAGTGCATCTGCTGCAGGCAAGGAGACTGTGGCAGGCTATAGTCATGTGGTGACCACAGTACGGAAAGGACTGTAGGTCTGAACTTAGCTCTGCCACCTGGCTCCTCCTGGATCTGAGGCTAAGCATCATGCCCTCTCCACTGCCCTCTTTGTTGCGGGTAAAGCATGAAGGAAGAGTGACAGGCTAGCTTATCCTTTCCAATTATCATGTGTTCTCCTTACCCCAATCCCATTCAACTTTGATATTGTTAGTTAAGGGTTTGCATGCCTATCATTGTGCTGGTTCAGCAAGGTTGGCTGTCTGGGGTCTAGACTTTCAAGTGATAGGTCTAATTCTGAGATGCCCAGGAAAGCACCCTCCCAATTGGCCCCTTTCCAGATAAGCGCACTTGTTGAGAATCCCCAGGGTGTACGGGACAGCTATTCAGTGTTGAGTCCTTGTTCATAGGGTCATCACGACATTAGGTTATGAGGCAATGCCCAAAGTAAGAGTACATTTAGAAAAGTAAGAGTACATTACACACAAAGTAAGAGTATATTTAGAAATTACCTTGAATAAATAACTACTGGATTCATAACCATGCTTATTTTTCTGTGTTTCCACTTGGACCTAGATTTTGGCTTGATTATTTCTTACTACTTTGTTAGCTCTTTGATGTCTTTAAGACATAATTTTTTTTCTAATTTAGCCAGTATTTTTTGTTATTTTCAGTGGGAGAGTGGTCCAAAATATCTTGGTAACCATATTGTCATAAATGGAAATCTTCCATTGATTTTTAAATTTCATTACTATATTTTTCATTCTTATAAGTTTCAAATGGTCTTTAAGTCTCTTTGACATTTTTAAATGATTTTGTATTGCCTGCCCAGTTTTTCATGCTTGTTGTATTTTTCTAAAATAGTTAAAAGTAGTTATTTCATATTTTGTGTTTGATATATCCAATATGAGGTCTTTGGAGTCCTTTATTGACATCTACTCTTTCTGCTGGATCTTGCTCATGGTGCCTTATTTCCTAGTATATTTACTATTTTTGCCTGATGGTTGTCTGTTTCTTGGAATTTGTATGTTTGTGTGAAATTCCAGAACTAATAAAAAAAATCCATAGATTCAAAGAGCCTTCTCCACTCCCGTTAACCCTGCCTCCCCCCACAAAGAAAAATCCCTAGGAAGACAAATTTAAAAACATATACATATAGTGGGAATATAAATTGCTGCAGCCACTATGGAAAACAGTATGGAGGTTCCTTAAAAAACTGAAAATAGGGACTTCCCTGGTGGTCCAGTGGGAGAGAATCTGCCTTGAGATGCAGGGGATGCGGGTTCAATCCCTGGTCAGGGAACTAAGATCCCACATGCCGTGGGGCAACTAAGCCCGTGCGCCACAACTACAGAGCCCATGCACCCTGGAGCCTGTGCACCACAACTAGAGAAGAGAAAACCCACACACCACAACAAGAGAGAAGCTTGCACGCCACAATGAAAGATCCTGCATGCCGCAACTAAGACCTGACGCAGCCAAAAAATAAATTAAATAAACAAATAATAAATCTTAAAAAACAAACAAACAAAAATGTTACCATATGATCCAGTGAGCCCACTCTTGGGCATATATCTGGAGAAAACTCTAATTCAAAAAGATACATGCACCCCAATGTTCATAGCAGCACTATTTACAATAGCTAAGACATGGAAGCAACCTAAGTGTCCATTGACAGATGAATGCATAAAGAAGATGTGGTATATACACACAGTGGAATACTACTCAGCCATAAAAAAAGAATGAAATAATGCCATTTGCAGTAACATGAATGGATCTAGAGATTATCATACTAAGTGAAGTAAGTCAGGCAGAGAAAGACAAATATCATATGATATCGCTTATGTGTGGAATCTAAAAAAAATGGTACAAATGAACTTATTTACAAAACAGAAATAGACTTGTAGACATAGAAAACAAACTTATGGTTACCAAAGGGGAAGGGGTGGGGAAGAATAAATTAGGAGTTTGGGATTAAAATATACACACTACTATATATAAAATAGGTAACCGAGGGACTTCTCTGGTGGTCCAGTGGTTAAGCCTCTGGGCTGCCAATACAGGGGGACTGGCTTTGATCCCTGATCAGGGAACTAGATCCCAAGTGCTGCAACTAAAAAAAAAAAAGATCCCGCATGCCGCAACTAAGACCCTGCCCAGCCAAATAAATAAATATGTTTAAAAAAAAGATAACTGACAAGGATCTACCATACAGCACAGGAAACTATACTCAATATCTTGTAATAACCTATAATGGAAAAGGTTATTACATATATATATACATGTATGTATAATTGAATCACTTTGCTGTACACCTGAAATATCACTGATGAACACAGATGCAAAAATCCTCAACAAAATACTAGCAAACAGAATCCAACAGCACATTAAAAGGATCATATACCATGATCAAGTGGGGTTTATCCCAGGAATGCAAGGATTCTTCAATATATGCAAATCAATCAATGTGATATACCATATTAACGAACTGAAGGATAAAAACCATATGATAATCTCAATAGCTGCAGAAAAAGCTTTTGACAAAATTCAACATCCATTTATGATAAAAACTCTCCAGAAAGTGGGCATAGAGGGAACCTACCTCAACATAATAAAGGCCATATACGACAAAACCACAGCAAACATCATTCTCAATGGTGAAAAACTGAAAGTATTTCCTCTAATATCAGGAACAAGACAAGGGTGCCCACTCTCACCACTATTATTCAACATAGTTTTGGAAGTTTTAACCATGGCAATCAGAGAAGAAAGAGAAATAAAAGGAATCTAAATTGGAAAAGAAGAAGTAAAACTGTCACTGTTTGCAGATGACATGATATACACAGAAAATCCTAAAGATGCCACCAGAAAACTACTAGAGCTAATCAATGAATTTGGTAAAGTAGCAGGATACAAAATTAGTGCACAGAAATCTCTTGCATTCCTATACACCTACAACAAAAAATCATAAAGAGAAATCAAGGACACACTCTCATTTACCATTGCAACAAAAAGAGTAAAATACCTAGGAATAAACCTACCTAAGGAGGCAAAAGACCTGTATGCAGAAAACTATAAGCACTGATGAAAGAAATCAAAGATGATACAAACAGATGGAAAGATATACCATGTTCTTGGATTGGAAGAATCAACATTGTGAAAATGACTATACTACCCAAAGCAATCTACAGATTCAATGTAATCCCTATCAAATTACCAATGGCATTTTTCACAGAACTAGAACAAAAAATTTCACAATTTGTATGGAAACACAAAAGACCCTGAATAGCTACAGCAATATTGAGAAAGAAAAACGGAGTGGAGGAATCAGCTTCCCTGACTTCAGACTATACTACAAAACTACAGTAATCAAGACAGTATGGTACTGGCACAAAAACAGAAATATAGATCAATGGAACAGGATAGAAAGCCCAGAGATAAACTCACACACATATGGTCACCTTATCTTTGATAAAGGAGGCAAGAATATACAATGGAGAAAAGACAACCTCTTCAATAAGTGGAGCTGGGAAAACTGGACAGCTACATGTAAAAGAATGAAATTAGAACACTTCCTAACACCATACACAAAAATAAACTCAAAACGTAAATCAACTATATTTCAATAAAAAATTTAAAAATATATCTACATATACACATATCTGCATTTATAAGATTACATCAGCTTGAAGAACAAATATGGAAGGATGCACAATGTATTTTTAACCTGGCCATATGGGCATGGAGGTAAAGGTGAGGGTGGAGAAAGAATGATGTGGGTGATGAGGAGAAGGAGGTTGCGAATAGCAAAGCAAAAAAGGAACAAAAGATGCAAAAAGTTATGATTATGTTTAGGTATTTTTATAAATGTATATATGTAGAAAAAAGTTTAAAAATAAAATGCATAAACAAAGAAAAACCATATATCTCTATATAGAGATATTCAAAATAAAATAACTGGAAATTGAAGCTAAAAGTGGATTGAGAAAAATGTCCCGCAGTCACATGCAAAGATGACTCAGTCTTAAGAAATATATCAACATTATTCAATATACTGCATCAACTAATTAAAAGTAAAGAATCCTATGTTAGAATAAACATATGTCCCTAGAAGAGGAATTGATAAAATTCAGAAACCATTCCTAACATATAAAGAACTTCTAAAGTTGGTGAAAAAAAAATCAGCAATCAATTAAAGAATAACCCAACGACCTGAAGAGGTTAAGTGACTAATCAAAATATGAAAGAACAGTAAATAGTCATTAAATTGTTAAGGAAACACAAATTAGAGACCTTCAGTTGTCACATCTGCAGCAAATATTCTCTGAATCTGGTTTTCAAATTTTTTTAAAGTTGTCTTTTTATTGACATGCAGATTTTAAATGTTCTCATGTATGCAGATTTGTCATTCTTCTTATGAGTGTGATATCATTTTTACCCTTGAGATTTGAAAAAACGGAAGAGATTATAATAACATATATAATAACATTATCAAGGATGTGAGGAAACCAACATTCTCATCCCATGTTGTGGATGGGAATGCAAACAACAGATTCTGAAATATAATCAGCTATATGGCTGTTAGCATAACTAACACCTTCTTGGACCCGTTTTAGTTCGTCCTGTCCCTTCACTGATGCTACCTAAGACTATACTGTGTGGTAAACCACTTCTCTGTCGTCAAGGGCTTTGTAGTTAAGATATTGTTTAATAATCATTAGGACCAGGTGGCCTCTATGCTCTGTTAGTCTCCAAACAATGATGAAGACCTTCACTGACGTATTCCTGGTGCCCATGAGACTAGTCACCCATTCCTAAATCTTGACTTAGGAATGGATGTCCTGTTTCCAAGCACCAACCCCCATACCCTAGGTTAACTATAAAGTTGTTTCAGTGGCCCCTCGGTGGTGCTGAGTGCAGCTGCGAATGCTGGATGGTTGTCTGCCCAATCTCCATTACACCCTGTAAGTTACCCTGTAATAAATTGATCCATTGATTAGATGGAGCTGCCTGCTAATTTTTTCAGTCTCAAGATGCCTTCCCAGTTTTGCGGGCACTTTTCATTCCTTCTGTCCCCCAACATCAGGTAACAAATATTAAAACATTAAATATGTTCATCTTTAGAACTGGCAATCCTGCTTTGAGGAATCCATATTGCAGAAATAAATGAACTAGCCAATACAAGGATGTTTCTTGAGGCGCTGCTTATAATATAAAACTTTATGGGAAGTGGGGGGAGCAGAGACAGCTGAACATTCATCAGTAATGAAATGGTATACTTTACAGGAATTTACAAAAATGAGGTGGTTTTTTTCCATTATTGACATTATATTACATTGATTACTTTATATGGAGGGATGTCCATAATGTACCATTAAGTGAAGAAAGAGAGATACAGGAAGTAATAAACAATGTGTTGTTTTTGCTGACCCAGGATTCATTAACCTTTCTGGTAAATGTGGTTTTCCTTTTGGGAGTATTATGAACTGGATGTTTATGCCCATGGCTCCCACCCCGCCAAATTCATATGTTGAAATTATAACTACCAATGTGATGATATTAGAAGGTGGGATGTTTTGGATACTTTGGATATTAGTTCATGAGGGTGGAGCCTCATGAATGGGATCAGTGCCTTTATAAGAAGAGATATGAGAGCTTTCTCCATTTCCTCCTCCTCCTCTTCTTCCCCCTCCTCCTTCTCCTTCTTCTCCTCCTCTTCCTCCTCCTTCATCTCCATCTCTTTCTCTGTCTCTGTGTCTCTGTTTCTCTCTCTCTCAGAGTCTGCAAACCAGTAAGAGTATCCTCACCAGACACCAGATCAAATCCAGCTCTTGATCTTGGATTTCCAACCTCCAGAACTATGAGAAGTAAATACTTGTTATTCAAGCCACCGGGTCTAGTATATTTTTGTTATGGAAGCCCAAACTAAGACAGGGAGCCTACTCTCAGTCCATGTGTACCCATGACACATGACTGGAAGATCACAATGAGAGCATTCCTCTGGCCTCAGGAATGGACATTTCATCGATCCAATCAGAGGCAGTGAGTGCAAAACCTCAGAACTTTCGTTGATTCTGTTGAAAGAGAAACGTACTCTTTTTTTTCCTGGGTTTGGAGCTGTGAAGATGTAAGTTATTGCCACCACAAGGGAAGATTTGCCCAAGAATGGACCAATATAGAGAAGACCAGCACCAAGACAAAGCAAAACCAGGTGTTGATTTAAGTCCCTAGATCCAGCTATTCTTGAAGCCTTCTCAGTTTAGTGAACCAATAAATCCCCCCTTTTAGTTAAACTACTTTCTGTTTCTGTTACTTGCAACCAAGAGTCCTGATTAATATGTAGAATGATGTGAATGATTTGATTCTGACTTTATAAAACAAGCCTTTACAATTATGCATTTGTGTTTGAAAAAATGTACATATTTCTTTAGTGAGGAGAATATACACTAAACTGTTAACATTGTGCTTCTCAGGGAGATGGAACTGGAGGGAGTGAAGGGAAGATTAATAACTTTTTCTTTATACATATCTGTAATGTTTGACTTTCACACAGGTGTTCGTATCTTTTGCAATTTTTAAAACCCTATAAATTTTCATATGTTTTGTGTTTTTTCAAATACGGGAATTTATAAAAGGGGAAATGATGCAAATTACCCAGAAAAAGAAAAAAAAGCTTAAATTTGATACTAGAAACATTTTAAAATAAATAATCATATCAGCTGATGAAAACCTAGTAAAACTTTTATGAGTTAATTCTTGATTTCAGAACTTAAATATAATTGATTATTGCTTTTTATATCCTTATTTTGAATGCACATGATTAAAGCTTTTTAAAAACGTCCTTATTCCTAGTTAACCTGATGCACATATGGCTTTGATTCAATATATTTAGGAATAGGAAACAGGATTTCTCCCCCATGATTAAAATATACCCACCCCTATATTAAGAAAACAAAATAATAAAGTATTTCACTATTGTCCTGGAAATTTGTCTTTCTCAGATTTGAATTCTGAGTTAAAAAACGAATTATAACTTCTTATAACTTATGAAATATGCTTTGAATGATGCCTTCTGATAATGTTTGAGACTTTTTTTCACACTGGCATCTTTTATTTCTTGATTAGAAATGTAACCAAGGGTCTGATCAACCTAAATCAAAAACCTAGATCTTGGGGCTTCCCTGGTGGCGCAGTGGTTGAGAATCTGCCTGCCAATGCAGGGGACACAGGTTCGAGCCCTGGTCCAGGAAGATCCTACATGCCGCAGAGCAACTAAGCCTGTGCGCCACAACTACCGAGCCTGCACACTAGAGCCCGCGAGCCACAACTACTGAGGTCCTCGTACCTAGAGCCCGTGCTCTGCAACAAGAGAAGCCCTTGCACCACAACAAAGAGTAGCCCCCGCTCGCCACAACTAGGGAAAGCCTGCGCGCATCAACAAAGATCCAACGCAGCCATAAATAAATAAAATAAATAAATTTATTTTTAAAAAAACTAGATCTTATAATTTTATGAAAACACAATTCGAGGCATATGTTGTTACAGTATTTACATTTGCATTATTTAGTAAGATGGTTTTTTCCCTCCTGGAAGTTGGGGAAGGGAGATCAGTGAGAACATTAATGACAGAGCCAGGAGAAAACACTGCCAGCTCTTACCTTTGGGTGGCATTTCACAGGTCTTAACCTCACAGCCCATTTTAAAGCCACAAAAGATTATTTACTTTCTCACACAAGCCTCTAACCCACTTGAGAGATGGGTTTAGTCAAAGGTAAAGCCCCTGTGAATTGGTAACCTGGTTTTGGGAAAAGACTTACATAGTAACTAAGGTGTTGGATAAATAGACACTTACCATTTATTTACAAAGACACCTCATAGCTATGAGTATTATTTTGATTGTGTCTTCAGAGCACAATATAGCTGTCTTGGAGCTCCTTTTCCCAAGGAGAGGATCAGTTTAAATATAATTAAAAGTTGGTAATTATTTCCTTGAATTTGGGTATATCAGGTTATTACGTTGTATCTGCAAACCCAGTATGCCATGTTTATAGGTAGGAACTTCTAATGTACCATATATTAAATATTATCCATTAAATCCATCAAAATGAAAATCTTGACAAACGACAGTAAGTGAAATAAATAAATAATGTCCTTGGAAAAAAACACAGTAATATGTAAATAATTTTTATCTTATAAAATTAATCCCATAAGAGAGCATAATTGACTTTATTGATTTACAGTACCGTCAACATTCTTGTAATGTAACATTTAGTAGCTAGCCTTGGACATTAAATTTTAAACTCAGAATCACCATCAATCTTTTATTTAGATCTGATAAGCTTCTGGGGTTGCTCCAGCAGTGGTATCTTAATATGGTTCTCCCACATAGAGCGACTCACCTTCAGGATATTATTTGTCCTCTTTTACAAATCTATAAGCAAAAGTATTACCTATTATAATGGAAATAACATATGACTAAAAGTTTTTTGCTTGGCATTGGGATGAGGATTACATTGCCTTGACTAACAGCTTATATATATTTTTTCTCAGCTTTATTAACTCTAGCCAAGTCCTTAATTTTCATGAATGGAATTGAAAATACTGTTCTTTTCATCTTCTGGGTTGAGTTCTGGGTCATGCAAAGATTAAGTGAAGTGATTCCAAACCTAAATCCTATAATTATGAAATGTCTGTTTTAAGTTGCTGCTCGGTCTTCTTTTTCCCTCTGCTTCTAAGTTGGGAAGAGAGCTTTCTGAACTGCAAATTAAGATAGTCTTGGCTTGTTCATCTGTGGTAAAGCAAACAGATTTAAAGAGGCCATCTACTTAGTTACCATTTGTTTTGTTTAATCTGAGATTAGGCCTAGGTTTACAAAAAATTTACTAAATTTAGAGTAGACAGAAGGCTTTAAGACAGCATTACTTGGTAGTAGTTTCTTCCTACAGCCTCTTCTGAGTGGTTCGTGAATGGGTAACAAAATGTAAATAAGTTTTGACAAATTGGAGGATGCAGTTTTAGAGGGAATCGAAATATCTACAAATTGATCAAATGACAAACTAAAGGACTTCTAAATGGCAGCATATGTTTTTTAACCATTTTTTCAAGGAGCTGGTAATAATTCCTCTAATGATTTACTGAATGTGTTTTTACCACTGACCATTACCTAAGGGAAGAAAGATCATGTGACTCTTTGCTGTAATGGCCCAGATAAAGAAACCCCCGTGGGAGGAAAGACTTAGAACTACAGCCTCATTTCTTTTTTTAAAAAATTTTTATATCTTGATTGGAGTATAATTGCTTTACAATGTTGCTTTGTTTCTGTTGTACAACAAAGTGAATCAGCTATATGTATACATATATCCCCATATCCCCTCCCTCTTGAGCCTCCCTCCCACCCTCTCTATCCCATCCCTCTAGGTGGTCACAAAGCACCGAGCTGATCTCCCTGTGCTATGCGGCTGCTTCCCACTAGCTATCTATTTTACATTTGGTAGTGTATATATGTCAGTGCTACTCTCTCACTTCGTCCCAGCTTCCCCTTCCCCCTCCCCGCATCCTCAAGTCCATTCTCTATGTCTGCGTCTTCTTTCCTGCCCTGCTGCTAGGTTCACCAGTACCGTTTTTTTAGATTCCATATATGTGCGTTAGCATACGGTATTTGTTTTTCTCTTTCTGACTTACTTCACTCTGTATGACAGACTCTAGATCCACCCACCTCATTACTAATAACTTAATTTCATTCCTTTTTATGGCTGAGTAATATTCCATTGTATATATGTGCCACATCTTCTTTATCCATTCTTCTGTTGGATGGACATTTAGGTTGCTTCCATGTCCTGTACAGCCTCATTTCTAATTGGAGTGTGGTGAAAGAGACACTAGTTACAACTGGAACAAGGGGTCAGGATGGCTGCTTGCCTTGTCTTGCAACCAATAGTCAGCAAAGCTTTGCATCAGCATATGAGACAATTTTTGCAGCCAATATGGGGGTTTAAATTGTAGAAACTCTCAAAGGGACTAAATTGAGGACATTTCTGAGATTTAGTATTTGACACTTAGTTTAAGAAAGACTACGATGGGTAATGTGACCTTCCACCTTAGAGACAGTATTATTAATTGATGAAGTGTATTAGCTTAGTTTTATTTTTATAACTCTAATAAACTTAGAGGAATGTCTTAGTGGTCATTCAAAGTGGGAAAACAGGGTTTCCCTGGTGGCGCAATGGTTGAGAATCTGCCTGCTAATGCAGGGGACATGGGATCGAGCCCTGGTCTGGGAAGATCCCACATGCCGCAGAGCAACTAGGCCCGTGAGCCACAACTACTGAGCCTGCGCATCTGGAGCCTGTGCTCCACAACGAGAGAGGCCACGATAGTGAGAGGCCTGTGCACCGCGATGAAGAGTGGCCCCCGCTTGCCGCACCTAGACAAAGCCCTCGCACAGAAACGAAGACCCAACATAGCCAAAAATTAATTAATTAATTTAAAAAAAAAGTGGGAAAACATATTTATGATGCTGTGCTTTTCTGCTTGTTGCTTTCTCTGCTTGAAGAGCCTGCCAGGAACAGGATGGTGAAGGAAGGAAGGAAGGAGTAAGGACTCAGGGCCAGGCAGCCAGACAGACCTGCGTTCATATTTCAGCTCTACAGTTACTGGCTGGCTGGTTGCAAGTGTGAAACTGATCCTCTCTGTTTCCTCAGGGGTTCAGTGGAATCAATGATAATTATACTGAGGGGATGTGGAGATAATGAAGTAACATATGCAAAGTACCTAGCGCATGGCAGATGCTCCAAAATGTTGCTTTACCCTCTTTCCCTATGTCTGCCCGGTAGATCACTCATCCTTCAGACTGACTCAACAAACCTCTTATCTTCCAGCTCTCACGACCCTTCTCTTATCATGAAAATGGAAAGGGTGGACTACATTTGGGATATTATTCCCAGGTAGTCTTTGGAACGCAGAGGACTGCTTTCCTTCCAAAGACACAGAAGCAATTGTCTTCAAACAGCCAAGATTCCGTCAGAAGCTGCAGTAGCAGACTACTTGGATCTTCAAAGTACCTGGGTCCCTGAATCAGTTAAGGAAGATCTCTTGTTCTCTTTTGTATGATCCAATCATAAATTCTGTAAAGTCAACTGACTGATAAAAAAAGCTCTGCCTTTATCACTGACCTCCCAACCTAGTAACATTTCACCTACTAATCTTCCCAATTGATTTGCCCTTTGGTCTAATTTTCCACCTGCTGTTTGTCTGACTGGGAAATCTGCTATGTCTACAGAACCTGACCAGTCAGCATTCACACCAACTCAGGTTGCTACACTGGCTGTCCTTTCAAGGACTTCTTTCCTCCATCTCAGATCTTCAGAGGTACGCTCACTGTTCTGCATAGGTTTCCATCATATGTCTTTGAAGAGGGACAGCTAAATCAATATTTTTGCTCTCCTTTGCTGCCAGAATTCGATGATCTGTCACAGTTCTTGCCCAATTCGTCTAATCATTATTGTTCAAATGTTTTTAGCTTTGTTTGAAGTATTGGGTTAAGTGGTTTCATAAGCTACCTCTGAGCTAAACTTTGAAGTATAACTTTAGCAACATTTTACTATACTTTTCCACAACCCAGAGTACATACTATTTTATGCTTAATGGTTAATCATTAATGGCATACATCTTTTGCAACTATCCTCCAAGATTTTTCCAGTATTTTCTATCTGGGAAGGTTTTTACTGATAATCATCCTATCCTGTATCATCTCACAAACCCTTCTGTCTTATATTACATTGCTCCTAACCTACAGACCAAGCACAGCTTACTCTAAATAATGTTGAATAAGATGCTATGGTTCTGTAAAGCCTTTGATATTCACATCTGAATGCAATCACTTGTAGATTCATAGAATAAATCTCTCTACAGTGGGAGTGTTTATAAGTTGCTTATGTTAAACAGTTCCCCTATCATGCTTTTCACATTAAATAAAGTAACCCTTTCAAATCAATTTTCTATTGTATCTATGACGTAATCATTCGATGGTATAGGTCAGGGTTGGCCAACTTTTTGGAGGGTCAGATAGTAAATATTTGGAGGGTCAGATAGTAAATATTTTAAGCTTCGCAGGCCACGCAATCTCTGTTGCAACTACTCAGCTCTGCTGTGTAGCAGTCACAGACAATTTATAAGTGCATCAGCATGGCTGTGAACAATATAACTTTACCTATAGATACTGAAATTTGTAATTCATATCATTTTCACAGGTCATAAAGTATTACTTTTCTTTTTATTTTTTTCAACCATTAAAAATGTAAAAACCATTCTTATGGCCTGTTCAAAAACAGGCAGAGGGCTGGATTTGCTCTGTAGCTGTGGTTTTCTGGGACAGTATAGTTTAAAGGCAGAAGGCAGATCCAGGTTTTGTGAGGAGAGAACTCTTTACAAGGGGGCCTTTTTTTTTTTTTTTTTAACAGTTTATCATTTTAATGTTTCAATTTGCATTTACTAAGGATGAGGATATTTTCTTAAGTAACATCAGTAAAACTAATAAATTTATGAAATTTAACAGTAATACAATACTTTATTCTAACCTACAATCCCCGCTCCATTTTATTCAATTATGCCAATAACGTCCTATGTAGGACTGTTTTCAGTACAGGATGCCATCCAGGTCATGTCATAAGTAAAGTCTGCACATCTCTTTAGCTTAAGGGGTCCTTCTTTTTTAAAAAAAATATAAAATTACAAATACGAAATTAGATACAAGGCTTTGGGAGGGACCCGTGCAGATGAGAGGGCCTTGAAAATGGAGTCTCCTTGGTGTCCTGGTGAATCTGCCTCTGGTGACACTTGGACAATTCTGCTGTGAGGTTCCCAGACCTGGCTGATTATTCAAGACACCAAGGGAATTTTCTAACGACAGGTTGCAAAGCCCCAACAGAGTGCCTGAATTAGAATCTCTGTCTTGTGAAACTCCCTAGGCAATTCTACTGTGCAGCTAGGTTTGGACACCGCTATTTTATTAACCAATTTATAATAGCATATGAGTCCATTAGAACTAGTACCACAAACACATTTGTTGCCTTAATTGTGTAGCCTGTCCAGAAGTAGGTTTTAACCATTGTTATTGACCCATAGCCCAAATATTTAGTTTTATCCAGAAAGCTCGTGTGTTAAATGGTCTCAGCAGAGCAGATATACATGCTCTTAGGCCAGGCCATCTACTCTCTTTTCAGTGAAGGTTAACCCATCCATAGTGGATTGGCTCTTCACCATTTAGACTCAGTCTAATATTTTTATATATTAATCTTTAATTTTAAAACTCTTTTTAAAAGTCTTTTATCTTTGAGTTGGCATTACATTTCAGATAATCTATGAAGTAAATAAATGGCAGTTGAAGAACATCTGAAACTTACGTCATCACAGTTGGGAGAGTTAGTTTATAACCTTAGGCACAAGGTGGTAGCTAAGTCACTTGTCGTTGCCTGATTAATCGTCAGATTTATAGAAGCCTGTTTTCCTATTCCTGTGAGTATAATGCATTCTTTATTCTTCAAATGTAATATTATTTCCATGATGCTGAGAGATCTTCTTAGTCAGAACTGGGTAGTTCTGTCTGTAGAGTAGGTAGATACTACCACATCCAGTCATTTATTCATTTAACTCATTAACTCATACATTCAACAAGTATTAAACAACTGCCTACAATATGCTAGGCACTATGCTGGGTGCTGAGGGTCTAAACCTGCAGCCTTGGAGCTTAGATTCTAATGGGGAGACAGAAACAGTAAACAAGGTAATTTCACATGGTGATAAATAATGTGTAGAAAATAAAATAAGGTAAAGCCATGGTGAATGTGTGTGTATGAAGGGAGGGAGGAGACAGGGGCCACTACTTACAGAGTCAAAGGTGGTGGTGACGTTTGAGCTGAGACTCAAATTGTGACAAGGGGTCTGAGCTGTGCTGTCCAGCACACAGGAGATTGAAGCTCCTGAAATGCGGCTGGTGCCACAGGTTGAAATGATAGTACTTTGGATATAGTGGGTTAAACAAAATGTATCATTAAATTTAATTTTACCTGATTTTTTGACCCTTTTAACGTGGTTATTAGAAAATTACATATATGGTTTGCGTTATATTTCTATTGGATGGCATTGATCTAGAAAGAAAGTTAATTCAATTCCAGTTTTTTTCCAGACTGCACACGTGCCCCTGAGGATCCTTATGGATTGGGGATGTTATGAGTTCCTAAGAGTCTGAGCTAATATAACCCTAGCTAAAACGTACTGAACAGTTAGCATGTAGCAGGCACTTAGTAAAATTGCTTTACATTCATTCCTTGAATTCTCACACTGCTAGGACGTAAGAAATATTTCCAGCTCGATTTTACAGATGAGGAAATGGAGGTCTACAGGGGCCAAGTAACTTCCTGAGATGACAACGAAATCATGGCGTGAGAAGTCAGACCCACGTCCAGGTCTGATGAGCGGGAGGCCAGGAATTGCAGTGGGAGGAGGCCGGAGTTTAGAGCACGGACAGGGTCGGGACCACCGCGGGCTTTCCTGCAGCCTCCCGGGTCCTGGAGTGCGGATCCCCTGGTCCCCACCGCCGTCCCACCGTCCAGCCTGCGCCCCGCGCCCCTGCGCCGCCTCCGGCCGCCCTCCCAGCAGCTCCCGCAGGCCAAGGCCAAGGCCAAGGGCGAGGCGCCGGCCTACCCAAGACCCAGGCCGACCCCGCCGCCCGCGCCCTCGTCCTCTGGGACCCACCTGCCCCGCGTGCCCCGCGCGCCCATGACCCTCGGCCCTCGCCCCGCTGCCGCTCCGACCCCTGTCCCCTGGCGACTACTCCCCGAGCGCACCGGAGAGCAGCCCGCATCCCTGTGGCTGCTCGAAATTATTTCCCGAGCCAGCGTCGGCCCTGCAGGAATTCCTGCAAAAAATCCAGCGAGAGCCGATTTCCTCCCCCTTCCCCTACTGCATGCATCTCCCCATCTGCTCCGCCAGCCGTGGTTCTGAAAGAGGCCTTTCTGGGGACTTTATCGCTAGAGGGTCATCTCGCCATCTGGAGTGACCAGGGTGCTTGAGTCTGGTGTGTGTATATTTGTCCACAGCTCGTTCGATACCGTTCTCTGGAGAGGCAGGATTCCCCACCCCACCTCCACCTTGGGGGTCCAGCTTTTTCTCCCCGATTGTCCAGAACTTCAGGCTCTGCGCCTCCACAAAGCTGCCTGAGTGTGCAGTCATCCAGCGCCATGGCCGCAGCGGGGACAGTGGGGACATCGTTCCAGACACAACAAGCAGGCTGGACGCTAAGAGGCCCCGAACACGTGGGCAGCGATTCCAGAAGCGGCTTCGCGTTTTACAGGAGGGCACTGGTTTCCTCTTTGGGGTATCTTAGGAGGGGCTGTGAAGAGTCACTAGCACCTCGGGGTGGGGTGGGAGGTGGAGCCAAGCAACACCAGCCTTGACAGGTGTCTTTGTCAGACCTATTTATGGCATCGAACAGCAAGGACGGGGAGGAAAAGGTTCCGTTTTTAAAGTACCCTGCTGCTCACATGACGAGCCCCGTGTTGTTACGCCCAGGAAGAAAGGGAGAACTTCATCTTCACCAGACCTGAGTCTGACTCACAGCACAGCTCTGACTCATTCTTCCAGGACTACTTCCCCAGCCGCGAAGAAGCAAATGATGGCCCCAGGGCTGAAACGATTCTGTGAACCAGTCTGACGGGGAGACTGTGTAGAATTGCCACCTGGTGCTAAGAAAAGCCCTCAACGTTTCCTTTTTATTCTCTTTAAATTCATTTTAGCTGGATTCCATCTGTGTAACCAAATTAAAGGGAGGCACCATGATTTATAGGACTTGCCTGGATCTCCTTACGCGTTCATGTGATACATAGGCGCCTATAAATTAACAAGCTTTACATTTGCCAAGACATAGGTAACATCTGAGATCAAAATGAGGGGCTTCTGACAGGATTTCACATCTACCATTTTTTACATGTGACCCTTTCCTAGGATCTAGAAGTGACAAAAAGAAAACACCATAACCAAAAGCAAAAATTCAGATGAAAACCAAAAAATCAAACCAAAACAAACAGCAAGAGAAAATGAGGACATGCACCTTTTTCTTACCTTACATGCAAGATATGATCATGATCTTCTTATAGTTGGTGTATTATATGCATATATCTGTAGAAATATTTATTTCCTTAAACTCATTTCTTTTTGTACTTTTTGAAATTTCTGTGTAACTAAAATAAGAATATGAAAGAATTCTAAACTGATATTTATAGATTACCATAAAAACAGATTTATAGATGGTAAAGATGAAATAATACAGTGAACCAGTGAATTAGGAGCAGGAGTAAAAACCCACTCAGAGCACCTTTAATTAATAATGTAGCTCTTAGAGAATTACATTTTGTACTAATAAATGCTCACGTGCCTTCTCCCTACCTCTCAGTTTTCTACATACATTTTTACTGTTATATAGGTTCAGGATAGGAAGGTTGGGTACTATGTGAGCAGGCAGGATATGGGACCTCTTTTATTAGTCCTATGATTTTAAGAAGTACTTATATTTGCAAAGGTAATCCAATTTCTTAAATTCTACCTTCTTTTAGGACTTCCTTCAGCTCTTGGAAAAAAAAAAAAAATGGAGGTCAGAAACTGTGAGTGGACTCCTCAGACAGAAAGGAGAGAAAGAAATTATTTACAAATGCTTCAGAAGTCGTCATGACTCAGCCATAAAAAAAAAAAAAGAATGAAATAATGCCATTTGCAGCAACATGGATGGACCCAGAGATTGTCATACTGAGTGAAGTATAACAAGTCAGACAAAGACAAATATCATATGATATCGCTTATATGTGGAATCTAAAAAAAATGGTACAAATGGACTTATTTACAAAACAGAAATAGAGTCACGGATGTAGAAACAAACTTATGGTTTTGGGAGGGTGTGGGGAATAAATTGGGAGATTGGGATTGACTTATATATGCTGCTATATATAAAATAGGTAACTAATAAGGACCTACTGTATAGCACAGGAAGTCTACTCAATACTCCGTAATGGCCTATATGGGAAAAGAATCTAAAAAAGAGTGAATATATGTATATGTATAACTGATTCGCTTTGCTGTACACCTGAAACTAACACAACATTGTAAATCAACTATACTCCAATAAAAATTTTTTTTAAAAAGTCATGTCATGTCTACGTGTAGAATTTCCTTTGTACAGATTTTGAGTGGGTGTTGTATCATTCGCTATGCTCTGTTCCTTTCTCTCTTTTTTCTCTGGCCTTCCCATTACACATATGTTATACTTTTTGTAATTGTCCCACAGTTCTTGGATATTCTGTTCAATTCTTCCCCAGTCTTTTTTCTCTTTGCGTTTCAGTTTTGGAAGTTTCTACTGACGTATCCTCAAGCTCCTTTGTTCTTTCCTGAGTGTCTAGTCTACTAATGAGTCATCAGAGTCACTCTTCATTTCTGTCACCATGTTTTTGATTTCTAGCATTTATTTTTGATTCTTTCTTAAAATTTCCATTGTTTTGCTTACAATTAGCCATCTCTTCTTGCACGTTGTCTGCTTTTTAAATTAGAACCCTTATCATTGTTGTCCTAAATTCCTAGTCTGATAATCCCAGTATCCCTGCTTTATCTGAGTCTGGTTCTGCTGCTTGCTCTGTCTCTTTAAACTATGTTTTTGGCCTTTCAGTAGCCTTGTAGTTTTTTATTTAAAGCTAGACGTGATGCGTATCAGGTAAAAGGAACCCAGTACTTGTTCCTGCAGAGGTTTCTGCTCATGGATTCCTAACGTGGCAAGTTCTAATTCTTTGCATACACCTGTCTGGATCTCTAATTTTGAGGACAGTGGTTTGCTCTGTGATCTCGCTTCTCTGATGGATCCAAGAAGAGTTGTTGATTTTTTTGGTTTATTCAGAGTTTTAGTTGTTGTTAGGATAGAGTGACAATTTGTAAGCTTTTTACATGCCAGACCAGAAACTGGAAGTCCTCAGTCAATGTTCTTTAGTTGCAGGAAATGGAAACCTTCTGGCTAACTTAAGGGGAAAAAAATTTAAAAAGAAGTAATATATTGAAGGCTATGGGTGCCTCACAGGATTACATAAAGTCGTATGCAGGCAAGTCATGGAAAGTACAGAATCCAGAGACACTCTGGGCGCGCAGGCCCACCTTGGGTCACATGCCCCACCCCGCCACTGCCAGGGCGAGCAGTCCCACCAAGGTTGAGTGGGAGGGATTCTTCCTAAAAGGAAATTTAGGGTACTGCTAGAAGAAGCAGGGGGTTGCATTATAAGGATAGAAGGAAACCAAGGGAAAGAGGAAACCAAGCAGCTGCTGAAGTTCCAACTCACCTCTGATGGCCTTTCACTGGGATAGAGGACCACAATTAATTTTTTAGATCAAAGACTCATGGAATTCCTTTCCAATGTTATAATTCTGTACATTCTTTATATTTAATGGATTTTTGGTTATTAGGGGCTGAGTCTCAATATGAAAAGTATAAACACTATGCTGATACAAGGGAATGTCACTTACTATTTGTGAGTTTTGTTATTTTAGATTTCTTTCACTTGACATATGTTCTAAGTATCCATGTTCTATCTCCCTTCATCTATTTAAAGTCAACATTAAGGGAAAGAAATCCTAGGTAATTCTGTTCCTAATGTTCCTTTTTTCCTTTGAAGTAGAACCAGATCTCTGAAGAGAGTTCAGTCTCTGCCTGATCCAGAGTCTGCTTTGTCTTCCAAGGAGAATTAAGGGTGAAAAATCAGAGGCCTAATTGACTACTTGCTAATGATTAGTTTGGGGAATAAAGAGCTATGGCTTCCCATTTCCAGCACTCCTGATCACCATCTTTTTCTGCTTAGCTAGTTTATCAATTTGGAATCAGTTGCAGACAACAGAGTCCACTCAAGCTAGCTGGGGCTGAAGGGGATTTGTTAACAGGCATTGGTTGGCTTAGACACCCACTGAAAGGATTGGAGGAGTAGGCTCAAGGTTGAGCTTCCTGGAACTAGAATTACAATGCCTTGGTGAGTCAGAGAGCTGACAGGAAGTGGCAGAATCAAGCTGCTAACCGAGTCCTTAATGTATACTATACATAGTAGAGGGTCTGCATTCACACTTTGAGAACATCGACGTCAGGCGTCAACAGGGGAAGAGGAGTCAGCAAAGGAGATTATGAAAGAGTAGCCAGAGAGGTAGGAGGAAATCCAGGGAGTATGGGGTCACAGAGGCCGAGGGAAGACTTTCAGCAGAAGGGAATGGAAAAGAGGATCTAAGAAATGTCCAGGACACAATAAGGAGGTTGTTAGAAATCTTGTAAAAAACCATTTTGGTGATATTAATGAAGCCAGAATGCAGTGAGTGAAGGAATGAGTGGGAAGTATGAAAACAAAGACAAGTGTACACCACTCTTGCAAAAAGCCTGGCTGTGAAGGAGAAGAGAGAGGGGAGTGGTCGTTAGAGTGTGACATAGTGGGGAGAGGGTGACTCTTTTTTTAGAAGATGGGAAAGACTAGTAGCACATGTTAAAGTGTTCATAGGGAGAATCCTATTGAGTAGAAGTAGTTGAACATACAGGAGAACAATGTGCAATCCATGGAGTGTGGTTCCTGAAGAGATGGGAAGGGGTAGGAGGAGAGATCTGAGGAAAGAGTGGGAGTGGGAGGATCAAAGAGATGAAATACCTGCAATGGAGAACAGGAGGGTCACTGGGCAGCCCCGAGTCCTAATATATCAACAGAAATCTGTACTTTAAGAAGATATTTCAAATACCTGACATACAGATCCTAGAATGGGGAACTGGCTGAGTGAAGGTGAGATGGGGGCTGTGCAAGTCCTATTATATATAACTGGGACGCTAGCAAACCTTATGGATCAGTTAAGATGTTTCTGATTACATGCAATAAATACAACTTGAACTAGATTATATAATGAAGGTTTATAAGGAAAAGTCCAAAAATGTGTAGGCTTCAGGCATAGATTGATCAAGTCTCCTTTTGTGATTTACTCTATTTGACCCCACTCCATGTGCTAGCTGTATTCTTATTCTGGCTTCCCTCAGGGTTACACTTAGACTACCAGCAGCTGCCAGGGTTAAGGATCCCAGAAAAAATTAGAACCATAAAGGAAGAGGGGGAGGGAAAGGGAAAAAAATACCTACCTCCTGCCATCTTCCTTCCATCCAATCTCCCACCATTTCTCTCCCTGGCAGGACCTAACAAAAGCCAGAGAGAAGGGGGCCCAGAATCAGCTCTAATACAGAACAAATGAGGGGAGGGATGGGAAATGGATCTGAAGGCAAACAGGCAGATATCTGGCACAGGCCCAAGGTGGACAGAAATCCTCCCAGCACACAGAACCTGAGGAACTCGTCCTACAACCAGCTCATGGAGGGCTCGGCCTTCCTAGATCATGGGAGGTGATGGCTGCCATTTATTGGTGGCATAGTATGCTATTAGAAGTGGTACAATATTGTGAGCGGGAGTTTGCCTCTCAGTGATCCAATTCTTCTCCGCCTACAGTGAGTTGGGGTGTAGCTGACTGTCTCACTGAGAGGAACTCCTATCACATGGAGATCCTAGGTGCTGGGAGCTGGCTGCAGTTCTAAGCCAGGACTTTGGGCTGATTTTGGGAAAGGGGCAAGAACACTTAGATTATCCACGTAACGCGTCTATTGCATGAGGCAAGCATATATGGAAATGAGAGCGTGGGCTAGCCAGCCAGGTGCTGGGCTGTGGTTGCTATTGTTTGGGGCTGCCGGCATGCATTTCCTTCCTTCCTTCTGTAACCGGGTGCTCCAGAACTTGGACGGGAACCCCACATTGGTAAGACACTCGGCTTAGACAAGCGCCTTACATAGTGCCCATTGGCCCAAACCTTCGGTCTCCCAGTGTCCTTGCCCTCACACTCCCCAGGAGTTGGGATTACAGAGGTACGCCTGTGTACCAGACAGCCAAGGGGATGGATGATGAGGTGGACAGCAGTTGTTTTTGTCTGCCCATCATCCCTTCCTTTGGGGAACTAACTCTTCCTCTCCCTGCGGTTCTGGAAAGAGCTGTAAATCACAAGCACCCATACCCTGACATCAGAAGAGTCCATGTGACCTAAGCTAAGCCAATCAGATACTCCCTCCCAGGAATTTGAACTGGGGACCGATATAACAGGGCCAGAAGACAGCTGAAGTTGCCTCTCTCCGGTAGCAGTACCCTGGAAAGACGCTGGCTTGGGGCAGGAGTTCCCAGCTGGAATCTCAAGCTCTGTCCTGCTCTTCGTCCTTCCTGAGGTGTGGGTGGTCAGCTCTGTGCATTCTGGGAACTCCCTAGTATTCTTCCTACAAACCTTTTCGTGCTTAATTGATTTTTTCTGTTCCTAACAACCCCAAACCCCTGAAACAAGAGTCAACATGAGTTAAAGACTTAGCAGTCACCACAGAGCTTAAGAACTGAAGTTGAATCTCCCTTGCTAGTATTATTTAGGACACAGATGATGCAAAGTTACACAGATCACAGGGTTCTGGAACAGGCTGTATTTGCACAGAAGTCCACGGACCACATGTGCCCTTGAAAAATAGTGAGGTGTTAGGAAAAACTTCATTACCTGGGTTATATGAGTATTTTCTTAGAAGATATGGTTTCAAAGTAAGTCATGAATTTTCTCTTTCTGTTGGGGGGGATGCCTTGCTGAGCGGCTTGTGGGATTTTAGGTCCCCAACCAGGGATTGAACCTAGGCCCTTGGTAGTGAAAGCACAGAGTCCTAACCACTGGACCTCCAGGGAATTCCCATGAATCTTGTCATTTAACTAAAATTGTAAAAGTAATATACTAAGGGTGCTTCTTCAGGACAAACTTAACATTCTTCCCTTCTGCCTGCCGATGTCTGTGTCATACATACTATTAATTTAGGAATAATCTGTTTGCTGAAGGATATCTTCTGGACATGCACAGAGGCGTACAAATGCAGTCCTAAACACGATGCTTACAAATAATTTATTCTTATTTCATACATCTGTTTTTCAGCAAAAAATGAACAGTTATTTATACAGATTTTCATATTCAAGATCGTAGGGAACAAATGTCTCAGAAAACCCAAATCATGATACAACAGAAATGAGTCACAATTTTGTTCAGCTACATGCACAGAACTGACCAAGTGATCGTTATTTCTATGGATTATTTTGCTTAATTTATCAGGTAATAGGGGATGATGATTAAACAATCCTTTCCTGGCAGAATACACCAACGATTTGAAACCACAGTGTAGTCTCTGCTCACACATCCTGAGAAAGCCTCGCCTGCTAGCTAAACACAGCTGTTTAAGATCTAGGTGGTGACTGGAGTTAAGGTAGCCTAAGAAGAATTAATTTGGCAAGCAGTGGAAAAACTAGAAACTATTAGTTTCTTTTTTTCATGCCTGCATTTTCCTTTACTCCCTTCTTCCTCCATTATCACCATTAAATGAACTTCAAAAATACTGACACAAGGAGGGCTCTATTTGGTCACTGTTAAATCCTCCCTCTGTCTCTGATGTGAGGAACAAAATGAGTATGGCCCTTCAGTTAATGCCCTTGACTGCAAAAGGGGACCTGCTGGTTGTACATTCTTGTAAATCTGAGTACAGTCATTGTATTTAAATCCTCAGTTTAGAAATGGATGAACCTCCTAAGGCAGATGGTTTGAGAAGGCCTAAATACGCATGGAATCCTTTTAGAAACCTTTTGTCTTCAAGGCTGAGTTGGAAAGTGAAGGCTTCAGGGGTGATGGCCACGGTCTGGGAGAAGGCTGATACGAAGAGAGTTCAGAGCTACCACGTGCTTTATTTAGAGAAGACAGCGGCCACAGCGGCCTCCCCCAGCCCTGAAACACAGCCTTTTCCTGGTCTCTGGATTGATGGCATGAGGCTTTATTCTTCTTTCCGCTCCAGAGAAATTAGGAGCGGAGTGTCCAGCGCTGTACATTTTACTGGCTATGTTATCCACTGCGAGTGAACCCTCATCAAACTCAACTGGGCCTCATTTCTTTATTGCCTTGGTACTCAGTTGCTTAGCTGGGATAATTTTGCTCATAGCCTCCATAAAAGACCAGCCTGGTAGAAAAGGAGACCTTCTGCGCTAAGCCTTGCTGGGAGAGTGAATATAATGATGTTTCTAAATAGAATTTTAAAAAGACTTAAATTTAGCCTTGTGACACACCTATAACATAGCTGACCTGTTTTCTTCTTTTAAAAAAAATTGTTTTATCCTTTTTTAAACTATACACTATTTACATTTTTCAAGACCTTGTAGGTCTTTATCATTTGGGTAAGAGCTCCAGGTGATTAAACTCCCAGGACAAAGATGAGGCTTTCCAAAAAGCGCTGGTTCTCATCTATGTGCAAAGGCCGGTTTTTACAAACAAATTGCTATTATAAACTTTTAAAATATAAAATTAGAATTCTTCTCTAAAAATTTTGCCTATTAATTTTCGTTTTTGCATCCAGCATGTTACAAACAGATCATGCTTTCTAACTAGAGATGGACCTAAAAGGAGAAATGATATTAATGTGCCCCTGTACTCCATCTGGAAACAAGGGTTATTTACACGGGGTCCTTTCTCAATGTTGTGGTGAGCTGTGAGGAGCAGGGCCATCTCTACAGCATGGCTGGAAAACCAACCGAAGACCCCTCCACTCCTGCTTGAGTGCTTATTGCATATTTTAGGTGGAGTATAAGGCAGGAGAAAGGTGGCCAGCCACTTTTACACGCTGGAGAATAATGCTGCACATTCAAGAAATGCCACGGTTGGAATAGCTTTCAGAGACTGTTCAAGAACAAAACGTATTAAAGGTCATGCGTTACATTTAGAAGCACAATACACTGGAGAACATTTTCAAAAGCTCAAATGCAAAGCTGTGTTCCACTGAGTTAAACAGTCAATAAATGAGCATTTTTGCTGCCTCTAGGTATGTGTTCAGAGCTTTCAAAAGTTACATCCTGCCACAATTAACAGCCAAATGAGCATTCTCAGCCTCTGACCTATCCGTAAACACTAATTCTGCAACTCACTCACAGGCTCTGAAGAAGCTGTTTGGAAACAAAAGAAGCCCACGAACCGGTTAGAAATCTGCAAACCAGAAATGCAATACATTTGTCCTTCTTTTAACAACGACAAAAATTTGTGTTGGCTTTTGGAATAGTGACCAAGAAGAGTAGACGACCAGGGGCTTCCCTGGTGGTGCAGTGGTTAAGAATCCGCCTACCAATGCAGGGGACACAGGTTCGAGCCCTGGTCCGGTGCCACGGAGCAACTAAGCCCATGTGCCACAACTACTGAGCCTGCGCTCTAGAGCCTATGAGCCACAACTACTGAGCCCGCGAGCCACAACTACTGAAGCCCGCGTGCCTAGAGCCCGTGCTCCGCAACAAGAGAAGCCACTGCAATAAGAAGCCTGCGCACCGCAACAAAGAGTATCCGGAGTGCTGCAACAAAGACCCCAACGCAGCCAAAAATAAATTAATTAATTAATTAATTTATTAAAAAAAAAAAAGAGTGGACACCCACTTTCACAATTAAGAAATAATTATCCATAATATTGAAGGAATAAAATCTTCAGTAGGAAGACATGCAGCCTATCACAACAGAGTACAGCAGTACTCGGCTTCCACCAATGATTGCTGCCTTTTTCAGTTTGTCTAGACTTGTTCGCTTTTTCTCAGGCTATATAGGTCAGAGAATATTGGCAATCCTTCAAGAAAATGATTCAAAAGGTGATTTACAATTGGCTGATGCTATCCCCTCATGCTTTTTGCCTTATGTCCTAATTTTATGGAGACAAATTAAAGACGGTAAACCAGGAGTACATCTGCTACTCAAAATATACCTAGGTACTTGTGCTCAGGTCAAAAGCTACAGGATGTGGTCAGGCTGCCAAATACAATTCCTCGCCTGCCTATCTGAGCACTAATGCCCTGGGAGTGCACATGCTTTTCTAGGGACAAAATGTAAAACTCAGGCAAAATTGTCCGTAGTTCAACTTGTCCCATTCTAACTGTGTGAATCTAATCCCCCTTGTTCTCCCTTCTCCCATGCCTGCTTCCTATCTTTTTCGCATCTGATACTTTTTCTATGTAGCTTTCTCCAGATTAATTTTTTTCTAAAACAGGTTTCATAGCTTACAACACAATGACCTGAAAAGAGGAAAAAGGCTAAAGAACATTAGGTAATCTCAGCTAATCTTTGGAGATATAAGCATTTAAGCTCACATTTTTAAAAACTTAAATATGCTATCTGTGAAATGCAGACACTTAATGATATCACGGTTTAGGCACTTTGGATGAACCTTGCTTCATAGTGGTTTGAAAACCATGAAACTTCCAAAAGTGATCGTTATTAGTGTCTTTATTAAATTAGCAGTGATGATAAAATTTTCAACTCTTTGTACATATGCCTGCTCTCCCTTCACCTGGATTGTGCATTAAACTTTCTAGTTATTTTTACCAAGAAAATTCACATAGGCCTAGGACCAGACAGAAAAAAAAAAAAGGAATGAAATCGATTGTGGGTAAATTAGCATGTGAATTGAAATAAGATTCTATGCATTGCTCTTAGGCTAATAGGAGAAAAGAACTAAACTCAGTGGCTTGGGACATTGTGCTTATGGCCAAGGTCAGAGCTGGATCCCTGGCCAGAGGGCCTTTCTGGTGCTCCTACCTCTGTTCCACCAGCAGATAAAAGGGTAATGGCTATAATAGTATGGCTGGTTCCTTGCCCAGCATCTTACATGCAGAAGGTTCCTAATGATCACTAAAGGGATTACACGAACAAGCAAGTGAAAATCAACTCAGAGTGAAGTCAGCAGTGGCAGACTTCAGCAGATGAAGAACAATCCAAGATGATAAAAAGTACTTAAGTAGCCGATAACATTTTGTTTAAAATTTTATCACCTAAATTCAAGGATAGCCATCTCTAACCTCGCTGTTTTACAATTATAAGGCAATCAATTAAAGGGGGAAAATATATAGATATCCAATTAGTGTCCGTGTGCTTGGCCAGGCATCACAGCCATGCGAACTAGTAACACTCACAATCGAGCACACAACCGTCTTCACGTTCTAATTCTGCCACCTTGGACCAACGGTATAACCTTGAAGTGGAGACAACTCCTACCGTATGTCTCCCACTATAGCTTTGTGCAGATTAAATCAAGTTGTGAAGAGATCTGAAGATTAAAATCCCTGTTTGTTATTGCCGTTAGCTCTCAGATTCAGCACCAAATCAGAAAAAGTTATAAAAATCACCTCTATCCTCAAATTTTGCATTCTTCAAAATGATTCCCCTGAAGTAGTATGATGAATTAAGTGAAATGGTTTTTGACTGCGATCACGTAACAGGCAGGATTTATGAATGGAAACATGGGAAGGCCACTCTGGCCAGCTCTGAAGCCCCATACTTTCTTCCTGGGCTATTTACAGAAAGTGTATGGCCAGGGGAAAAGATCACGTTTGTTTTTACAAGCCAGTCATGACATGACCGAAGAACTCACTTCCTCTCTCTGGGAGGTCACCCTCTTCACCTGAAGGTGCAGATACAAGAATGGCAGGGAAGAAAGAAACCTCCCCTTAGCCACCTAACTCAGCCTGAGTCAATTCCAGAGACCAACCCACAGGGTGACAGGCACGGAAGTCAAACACCCTCATTTCCCAGGCATGACTCTCTGATGTTGCTCCTTGAGATGTCATCCAGATCATGACTAACAAGTAAAAATAAAATGCATTACATAACGGGCTTCAAAATTCTACTGCTGAAATAGGTTGTACAGAGATAAGGGAGTGCATTCTTATCATTTGTCCTACATTTCTAACAGCTGAACACAATAAACTGAATTTTATTTAAAGGATGTGGCAAAATGAAGAGGGTGAAAAAATATTTTAAAAGCGATTTTATTCTGATTGTCATATTACCCCTGAAATATGTAATATACCTGGAGAGTTCCATGCAAATGTGGAGACTGAGTAAATATTTGCTGATTCTCAAATATCATCATTTATCTTGACCGAAATCCGATATCATTTAGCAAATAACATATATAGCTTCACAAATCAACCCTGGTCTTATGTAGTGCATACGGTACCTATTTGGAAACATGAGGTAGAGCCAAACCACTGTTTTCAACTAGAATGTCCTTTGTCAGTGCTGTATGTGGTATATAAAAACGAAGATGGAATGGGAAAGGGAAAGTGCAGGAGGGAAGAGGCAAAGGGAAGGAAAGTCAGTCCCCACTCTGCTGAAACCTTCCAGGGGAAAAGTGTGTTATCTTACTGGGCTCATGCATCATAATCACTTGAAAATTATATGGGTATAATTTTATCCTTAAGTGGCCTCTGCTTAAGGACAAAGACACAAGGCAAGAAGAGAATTTTCTTTGAGGACCTGGAAGATCGCCAACAAAAATTTAAAATGACAAATAGAGGCTTTATTTCTTGTTCTCAAACTCATCAACCTTTTTTAGAAGTCTGTCTCTAGAGAGTTTCTTCTATTTTACAAGGAAGATCCAAAATGCTCCTCAACCTGTTTTTCTAGCTTCCCAACCAACATTTCTGGGGGCTCTGGAAGAGACAACAATGACATGCAAATGAGTTTGCATGTGGAAATAGCCTGATTTCCACAATTGTCCTTGAATACATGTACTGAATTAAGTTACAGCTGAGGATTAACATCCGTGGCAGGCACAACTCTCAGTCTCTGTAACCTAACAGGAATCTCCTTGCACTTTGCCAAACATGAGACACTGACTCCCATCAGCAAAACGTGCAAAGTGTATTTACGATCTCATTAAGAGGTCCTAAGCTAAATATAGACATATATAAAGTTAACTTCTGTGTGCAGTTAACACACAAGGATACTGGTTCCTCCAGGGAATTGTGCCGAGCCTCTCTGATTACAAGTACAGTAGTGATTAAAAGCATAAACAAAAAGAGCAATCTTGGCAGGAGCACCAGCCTACCAGTGCTGAGGTAAGTGTTCATCTGCCTTCTGTGCTTGATCTAAATTATACCATGAAGTCAAGACTTCCCCATTCAATGACTTATTTGGCTCTTCACCCAAAGGACTTGTCAAGAAGTATTTTAAGTATTTAAATAAGCCACCTCAGTGGTTTGTGTTAGTCTAGACTTCCCATCTCAAGTCCAGGATAACGTTTATGAGAAATGTCTTAAGTAACACTGGCCAATGTGGTTGTCAGATAGGATCTCGGGAGCGTGTTTCCCTAATTTTTTAACGATTTAGGGTATCGCCATTCATTTCCATAGTCTGGATCCAAATGAGACTTCAGTGCTTAACTAAGCAAAGATCATCTTATTTAACTCAAAATTTTCAGCTATAACTCAAGTAACACACTCCTGGCTTTCATATTACAACTGCCATATTTACTCCTGAATACTACGATTTTAATTTTAAGCAAGGCTAGATGGGCTCAGTCTAGAACTGTGTCCTTTCACCTTCCCCGACGGCAGCATTAGGAACCACAGCCTCATTAGTGGGTTGATTTCTTCTCCTTTTAAGAGAAGCCAAATGCTCTGCAGGTCCTAGGAAGCCGCTACCGGTCCTACCAAAAACTTACAACCCATACCATCTTCCTTCCCTCCTGAGTAGAATGTTAAACCTTGATTTGCAATAAAGTAAGAAAAGCTTACACCTACTGCTCTCCCCATGCAAGAAACTATGTTTGAGGACCAGTCATTTGGGCATTGCTTCAAAAGGCACATTTATTCCAGTGGCAATTTGAATCAGTAGAGAAAGAGAGAATAAGATTAAAAACAAAACCAAAAAATAGGATGGGTTTTGTGGAATACATTAAAGTAAATAGCAATCTGGGACCTATACAAACCACTTAGCTCCTTCCCTATAGTTTAACCAGAGTCCCTAAGGTAGAATAATTCACAGTTGTATCATGACACACACAGGCCTTCAAAAAATACTGTTTAAAAAAGTAGCTGAGAACTCTCAAGCAGCTTGCCCTGATGTCCAGTTCAAGTATATGCAATGCAGAAGAGCTGCAAGATTCAAAACTACGTGACAAAGAAAATTCAGTGCAGATCACAGGCTTTGATAAATTATGAAAAATCATTGTATATATTACTATTTAACTAACATCTAAGAAACATTTTGAAATAATTAACGTGTGTTCACATTCCATGCATTTTCGAGCAGGTTAAGCCCTGGGTTAGTGTCTCTGTGCTCTTTTCCTACAAAGCTCTATTCTTTGACAAATCCAAGCATTCCTCACACCGAAACGGAAGTACCCAGGGATTCTGTCTACTTACCCTCTTTACTGCATGCCTGACCTCACAAGGGCTGCTTGTTATTACCTCTGGCAGGAAAGACGACTGGAAGATTGAACTGGTTGGGGTTTTACGTGGGGTTCTATTCGCTGCCTTAGAAGAATCCCTGGATGTCACAGACACCACCTGCATTTTTTCCAGGGGCAAGAACCAGCCGCCCTCTCCCTCCTGCTTGCCCCACCTCCCTCTTCCAAAGCCCTAAGTGCACTGAGACCCCCTTGTCGCACTGAACTTTTTCCCTGTGGTTTTGCAGCACCCTCCTCGAGCAAAGAAGGAAACACAACAAAACTTGAAAACAAACCAACAACAGAAACTTCAAACAAACAGGTGGGCGAGCCGGCAGTCTCCTCCAAGGCGGAGGCTCACTTTTTGCTGCAGAATTCGGTGTTGCTGAGGAACTTCTTGATGACCAGCCCCAGGCAGACAACCAGCAACAACATGTAGCCCACGGTGCCCGAGAAGGTGGGCGCGTCCGGCGGCGCCTTGAGGAACTGGCGCAGGCCCTCCTCCACGTAGTACACCTGGTCGTATATGCTGAGGAAAGTGAAGATGTGAAAGAGCTGGTGGCTGTGGCCGATGATGTCGAAGAGGCCCGGCTGGATGCGCTCGGGGATCTTGCTCACGTTGAAGAAGGCGGCCACCACCAGCCAGAAGTAGCGGCGGTAGAAGTGCACGAAGAGCGTGGGGTTCTCGCCCCGCAGGTCGAAGAGCCAGCTCTCGAGCATGATGGGGCAGGCCATGCTCAGGGGCATGACGAAGACGAAGGTGCGCAGCGCGAACGGATACGAGCACCAGTCGGTGCGGCTCTTGCAGCAGGCCACGGTGCAGGCCACGGCCAGCAGGAAGGCCACGGGCAGCACGAGCGCGCGGTAGGCGGCAATGAGGCCCGTGCAGTCCACGTGCCAGCCCAGGCGCTGCTGCACGTACGGGGTCATCACCCTGGCGTCCAACAAGCTCAGGCCGGGCAGCAGGTAGTAGTAGTAGGCCACAGTGCTGCCAAAGCCATAGTAGCTGATGGACGCGTAGTCCAGGTAGAAGAAGGCTGCGCGCAGGCGCAGCGACAGGCAGCTGAACACGTGCGCCGTGCAGCTCATGGCGAAGGTCAGCAGCACGCCCGAAGCGTAGCACCACAGCGGCAGCAGCCACGGATGGTGGAAGGGTACGTCGCGGCCGCTCAGGAAGAACAGGCGGCAGAACTTGCTCAGGAACAGCAGCAGTGGGATGAAGTGCGTCCAGAAGTTGAGCGTCTCGTTGGTAGGCTTCAGCACCGAGGCTAGGCACTCCTGCGCCGTGCACGGCAGCCGCCGGTAGCCCGACAGAATGAAGCACTCCACAAAGTCGTCGGGCACCTCGTCCCAGCGCAGCAGCGGCTTGGCGGAGGCCGGAGGGTCTCCGGAGAGTGAGGGGTGCGGGCGCGAGGCGGCCTCCGAAGCCGCCGCGGTCGTGCCGGGCGGGCCCTTTGTGCCCGCGCTCCGGGGCTGCAGGCGCCGCGGCATGGTGCCCGGGGCTTGGCTAGGGCGCGCACAGGCGACCTCTGGCGCCGGCTCCGGCGCGCTCGCCAGTCCCCGCCGGCTGCCGTCGGAGCCTTTGTGCGCGCGCCGGGGGCGTCGCTGCAGGTTCCAGAGAAGACCTGAGCGTCGGAGCAGCCGTTCCTAAAAAATAAATAAATAAGTAAATAAAAATAGTCATCGATTTCGCAGCCGCGTAGCGACCGGTAGGAGCGCACGGGGCTCGGCGGCCCCTTCGCCAGGCTCCCTGCTACCGGCTCTCGGCCGCCCGCGCTGCTGCAGCGGCGGTGGCGGCGCGGCTGACGGCGGCGCTGCTGCGGTGACTGGGCATCGCGCGGTGCGGGCGCAGCAGCAGCCGCCCCCGGCGCGGGAGGAGGGGATGTGGGAGCTGAGGCGCTGGAGGGAGGGAGGGACGGGCGCACTGGGGGAGGGCGGGTGCCTCTCTGGCTAGTGTTTCGCGGCGGCCTCGGGGGATAGAGTTGTCCCTGGGCTCGAGTTCCGTACCATCCCCCCCTCCCTCGGGTCGCAGAAGCCCGAGCTGGCCCGTTAATGATTGATGCGGGGGACCAAAGGCTGCTCCCGCGACTCGGCAGCCCGCGCCGAGAGCGAGGGTCGGCGCGGGGATTCGAAACCCGACAGCCACGCGGGCGTTCGACAGGACACTAAAGAGCCGCGTTCGCTGGGGGCGGGGAGCTGCGGCCGCGGTGGGGAGGGGAGAGGAGCGCAGCCTGCGCGCCGGAGCCGGGGCAGGGCGGAGGGATGCGCTGACAGTAATCTCCGGAGCGGGCGGGGGCGCTCCGGAAATCGGGGGCCTTTGAGGCCATGTCTGGATCGGGGCGTGTCATTGTCAGATACCTGGGACTGCTCCTCTCTTTCCGTGCGTGTGCGCGCGCCCGCGCGCGCGGTCCTCACTCTTCAGCACCATATCAAGCATTAGTTTGTCTCCTTTCGTCTAGCGGACTTATTCAGGTGCGTCACTAACCTCCTTTCGTCCTTGTCCGGTCCAAACGAACGGTCCTCTAAACTGGCCTGTGGTCGCGCTCACCAGGCCTCGGGGGCCGCAGCTCACCCGTGCTCCTGTTCTTGTGTCTTTAGGAATTTTGTTTGGAGCCCAAAGTCCTACAACTCAGAGCGGGCTGCTCAAACTCCACGTTTTAATGAAAAATTTCAGGTGAAGACCAGGCGATTCAGAAAGCCTGTAACGATCTGAGGAATTTATTAAGAAGGGGTTCCCAAGCAGGGCTGTGCCTGAGTCAAAGGCTGATCATAAGTGGGGGGCGTTGATGACGGAGGACTTCAGGGAGGAGGTGCGTTCTAGCCCGAAATGAAAAGAGAACGGAGACGAATTCGTAGAGACTCGGAGGGGTGGCTTGGAAAAAGCTTATGCATAATTTAGCAGAAGTACCTGGCAGGCTAAGTTTGGTGGCTGGAACCCAAAAGAAAGGAAGACTGAAGAATGGAAAACAGTTGTGATGAACTGCGCTGTGAAAATATGCCCGTAAGCCTTGTGAAAAGAGGGGCTAAAAAACCTGCCTCCTGTAAAATGTTTATCATTTCACGGAAGTTTCTCTTAGTGATGCCTTGGGGGTGTGACTGAGTCTGACTTGCATCACTGACCTGCTGTATAGTGTCATGGCAACAAGGGCTAATCTTTAAGAAACCAGGCACTGTTCTAAGTGCTTTACAGTTTAAAAATTTTTTAGGTATTATTATTTTTCCCATTTTGCAAGTAAGGAAGTGGAAGCACCACAACGGTGAATAATATGCCCAATTGGCAGAAGGGGGATTTGAACCCAGCAAGCTGCTTCTTGATCTCGTGTACTTAAAGCAGAAATTCCAACAACCTGATTTGCTCAAAGGAAACTACTAGGGAAGGATAGTCCGATTTGAGGAAAGCCTTTCATTTTAATTTTATAAGTGAAAGGCCACCTTCATCACTATAACAAATCCTGTAGGTATGTCAAGGAAGATTTACTTAGTGGTGGCTCAGAGGACTTAAGTTATGGATAAGAATTATTTATAACTAAGAAATCATTCAGTATTGTAAATGTCTAAAATTACTTAAAGGTAGTAGAAACAGTCCCTTTAGAAGTTTCCGCCTTCTCTTTCAAAAAAGTGTTTTCCATTAGTAACTGCTTTAGCAAACTCTTACACAATTAGACCAAAGGTACACTTGGGTCTTGAGTCTTTCTGAACTATCACAAATTCCTTATTAATGGATTTTAAATAAATGAGAGTTTGCCGTAGTTACTTAACTAGTATTTTGTTTTGCCACTGTCTATAGCCTTGTTGTTTTAAAGCAAAACCTAGTTTCCTTTCACATCTGGACTAAGGATCCAGGCTAATTTGTAAAAGGGATTAAGATTCAGGCATTTATAACTCAAACCTGGGAATGATAAAACTGAATCCAGGGCAGGCTGGAAAAAAAATTTTTTTTCTATTCTCTTTGTTACTCCACAAACAACCTGAGCTGTAGAAAAATGTTGATCTTATAATAAACCCCATATTTACCAACCTCTTAGTTGCATAATCAGCTCACTTACATAATCGGGGAGAAAGCATAGAAAGTTCACATCAAGTGAAATAATGGAATTGACTGTAAATGAAAGTGAAAAAACTCTGGTTAGATGGAATAACATTTATCTTTATGACTAAGAGTGGTGAGACTGGCTATAATAAAAGATGGTGTTCTTTAAAACACTCAGTATTTTATAAAGTCAAAAGATCTGTTGTAACATTCTTATGTCTTTCGGAAAGCCTTTGTGACTTCTGCTTTTCTCTTTTCTCATGCGTCTCCCACCGCACATGAGGCACAAAATCAGCTGCTGCCTTGAAGTGGTGTTCCCGAAAGCTCTCTGATGCCAGCCAAGACAGGTGTCCTGGCTATACCTTGACAAAGCCAAGTAAAAAGGAACTAAGGAAACTGCAAAATTCACCTAACTTACTTAAAAAAAAAAGCTATGATTTTTCCTTAATTACTACCAATCTATAGAATTAATTTTTCTTAAGGTTTTTGAGATGTAAAACTGTGTTCCCCAAACCTTACAAAGGCTGGCTGTTGTAGTTTATTTTAACTCCAGTAAACTAACTGCCTCTTGTCAGTGAGAACCACGATTCCGTCCCCTGGGCTTGGCTAAACAGATAGAAGCAGCGGGCTGGCTGCCATTCCCTGAAGGTGCACTGGGAGATAAGGCATCTCTAAGGTAACCAGAACTACCAAGTTCCTGATAGAGAAGAGTCACCAGATATTACATTGGAAAGCCAGTGCCAGCGTTTAGAGGCAGAAACCAGCTAGTTCTCCCAATTGAAATCTTGTCAAACCAAGGCTACAAATGTGTTTTTCGCAGTTCTGTGGAGGCTCTGTACATTTGGGTGCTGAGGGGTCCTGGCTGCAAAACGCAGTCATAGGTAGGAATTGTAGCAAGCAGGACAAATGGCTTTTGCCCTTGTGGTTTGCTTTGGTGATGTTCTTATAGACCAACTATAGGTTTATTTGTGTTTCTCTCTGCAGTAATAAGATGAAGCATATATAAAAATTCCCCAGCAAATGTGATGTCCTCTAATAAGGATGGTGAGATATTTGTAAAACCTGCAGAAAAAAATATGCTATGATATTTGTTAATACTACACCTGGTTTTGGAGGAAGTAATATTTTTGCTAGTCTCATTTTTAGAAAATCAATCAACCAACCAAACAAAACCTACTATGGACCCAGTGCTTAAATGCACCCATGACTCTGTATGAAGAGAATTCTATAAGGTTTGGTCCCTCTCCTTAGAATATGCAGTCTAAACAAAGTGCTTCCCTTTCCTCAAATTGAAAACAGTCATAATGTTATCATCCAAACTCTTCCATGCTGTTTGGGATTAAAATATACACACTACTATGTATAAAATAGATAACGTGGGAAAGGGATGGTGGGAGGGAGACGCAAGAGGGAGGGGATATGGGGATATATGTATACATATAGCTGATTCACTTTGTTATACAGCAGAAACTAACACAATGTTGTAAAGCAATTATACTCCAATAAAGATGTTTAAAAAAATAGATAACCAACAAGGACCTATAGCACAGGGAACTATACTCAATATCTTGTAATATGTTGTATCTTCCAATATACCTATAATGGAAGAGAATCTAAAAAAGAAAAGATATATATATATAAAACTGAATCACTTTGCTGTACACATGAAACTAACACAACATTGTGAATCAACTATATTTCAATACAAATTAAAAAAAACGAAAACAAACAATCACTTCCATGTCAGATGTGGTCACTACCAGATTATAGGGTCCTGGCTTCCTAATGGTGGAAAAGCTTCTGGCAGTGGCATCAGGTGTAACTATGGCAACTTTTTCAGGGCAAAGTGCAATCCAAAGCCTGGGTAGAGGGCTCAAAGTGAGACAGAGAGTGGTGGGAGACTGAGTTCTTACCTGGCACCGTTCCTGCCTGGTTACTGACATGGTGGCAGGGTTCTCTCTCTCTTTTTTTTGGCTGCATCGCAAGGCTGGTGGGATCTTAGTTCCCCGACCAGGGATTGAACCCGCGCCCTCGGCAGTGAAAGTGTGGAGTCCTAACCACTGGACCTCCAGTGAATTCCCAACAGGGATCTCTTTTGAAGGAAAGCTAAGGGAGCCTTGTTGAGGGTGTTTTTGCCTTTTGAGGTTCTATGCCAGGAGTGACAATTCCATATGCCCCTCTCTCCACAAGTTCACCTGCTCTCTACCAGTGGTCTCCAGAGTGGGCTGCACATGAAGACTGATTAAGGTGAAGAATAAGATGTCACAACTTCTGTTTCAATAGATCTCATCCTTCTGAATGTCCATACTCTGTGAAGGTTGTATAATACGCTTAATGTGGAACCCATGGAGGTAACTTACAAATAATACGTTGGGTCGTGGGGAGCGTCTAAACACTGGCAGGTAAAGGGCACGTGATCGAAACTGTTTGACTACTTCCGCCCTGGAGTCCATTGCCCTTGTTTGTCCGGTCTGCTTCCATCCCCTGTCCCAGATCCAGGATGGACTCCCCTTTCCTGCCTCTCAGGTTGCTGGAAAGGGTGTTTTGGAGTCACCGTCTGTCCTCCTACAGTCCCTAGGCTCTGATTAGCCCTGCCCAAGCCTTCAGCCCCTCCCACAGCTTTCCTGAGCTAATGCAGTCTCCATTCTGGAGTTATTTCTCCCAATTCTGCCCTTTCTGTTTCCTGACTAGAGCCTGTATTGTCTTCCTATAAAATCCTCGTATTTACGTGTTACATTCACCCTAATTCAGAGTTACCCTTTGGGGAAGAGAGTTTTTTGGTAGTGTCTTTGAGATGGCTTCCATTTATTTAACTTTAGAAACAGTGATACAAATGTGTAAGATAGATGACTGAGTGCCTGCTTCTCATTATTTATTGACAGTTTTCCTTGAGACACAGTGCTTTGCACATAGTAAGTACTCAACATGTACTTGCGATTGGGGCAATTCTTTTCAGTACTGTAGATCTTTAAAAGGTTAGAATCTTAGAATAGTCATGTCCTGTAACCCTTTGGTCGTCTACAGAGTTCGTCATCTAGTCCAACTCTCTTCCCATTTATCATAGTTGTTTCAGTTTATTGATCATACACTGTATTCAGGTACTGGGATAGGTACTTTACCTATATTATCTCTAATTCTCAGAATACTCTTTGTAAGGTAAATCCACTGTCCTCATTTTCAGACAAGAAATCAGAGGCTCAGAGATGTGAAGCAGTTGGGTGGCAGAGCCAGAGTCAAACTATTAATTCCAAACTCCCCACTCTTTCCATTATGGGGCACTGTCCCCGGCAAGGCTATGGTGTAGCGAGCCTTGAACATCTCCAGCAAAGGCACCTATTACCTCATATGGTCTCCCCTTCCATTTTAAGCATTTTCAATGGTTGTTGTTGGAGAACTTTGTGAATAATTAAATGAGCACAACTGATGAGAAAAAAGCCACTGTTGCATCTTGGCCTAAAGCTCAACCATAAGTGTTATTGAATGTGGTCACTGGTTGGATCTGGTTAGAAAGTCCCCGAAAAGAATGATGCCAAATAAGGCATGTGTGCATGCAGTATGTGTCAGCTGCGTATTGATTATCCATGGCTGGAAGGTACATTTCATACAAAGAGCATTTTCCTGTAAACAATTAACATCTGTTGTTACCAGGGGGCTTGCCATACCCTCGATCTCTACAAAGAGGCAAATAGCAGATTCTGTGATTTCAGAGATGATCCTTGCATTTAGTACAATATTATTGACTACAGTGATTGATTAATACAGAAAAGAAAATATTCTGCTATGGTTGCATTTAGTTTTTTTCTTTTTAAAAATTAAGAAAAATGTTTAGGCATAATTCACATGCAACATTATATTAGTTTCAGGTGCACAATGATTTGATATTTGTATCTATTGTGAAATGATCACCACAATAAGTCTAGTTAACATCCATCACCATACATAGTTACAAAAAAATTTTTTTTTCTTGCATTGAGGACTTTTAAGATCTACTCTCTTGGCAACTTTCAAATATGCAATACAGTATTATTAACTGTAGTCACCATGCTGTACATTACATCCCCAGGACATTAATTTTTTTAACTGGAAATTTGTACTTTTTGACCCCCTTCACTCATCTTGCCCACCCCCAGCCCCTGCATATGTTATTTTCTTCCTCTGTCTGACTTTTTTCACTAGCATAATGTCCTCAAAGTCCATCCATGTTGTCACAAATGGGAAGATTTCACTCTTTTTTATGGCAGAATTATATTCCATTGGTGTATCCATCTATCTATCTATCTATCTATCTCTTCTTTATCCATTCATCCATCTATGGACACTTAGGTTGTTTCCATATCTTGGCTGTTGTTAATAATGCTGGAATGAGCATGGAGGTGCAGATATCTTTTCGAATTAGCATTTCCGTTTTCTTTGGATAAATACTCAGGAGTAGAATTGCTGGATTGTATGGTAATTCTATTTTTAATTTTTTGAGAAACCTCCATACTGTTTCCACAGTGGGTGCACCAATTTACATTCCAATCAACAGTGCACAAGGGTTTCCTTTTCTCCAATACAGGTTGTATCTTACCTTATTGATAATAGCCAGTTTAACAAGTGTGAGGTGATATCTCACTGTGGTTTTGACTTGCATTTCCCTGATGATTAGTGATGTTGAGCATCTTTTCATGTACTTGTACATCTAGCTTTTTAATGTAATGATTTTCTTTTTCTTTGAGGTACAATGTCTATTTGTTGAAAATATTTATCAACATAATTATCTTGGGACCAATCACAAAACTAACTGAAGGTATCGTATCTTACATATATTGATTTTTTAAAGAGTGTGATCTTGCATTCACCTTGTGCCCCATTCATGTGAAAACCACAAGAATGTGGGGTTACAAATAATAGGACTTTCCTCCACACATTTAATTCATTTCTACGCAATGAACAAGGAGCGTTTTTTTAAGGAACATGCGTAGTCCCTCGGTCACCCAGTGGCACGTTTCCTTTGAGCCATGTGTTCTGAGAATTCTATGGTCAAAATGCACTAGTTTTGTTTTATTCTTGGTCCCTGCCCTGCTCCTCCACACTTCCACCAACCTCAGCTTTAGATACCTCATTCTCACACACACTTAACTCACTGATTAGAGATAACCCAGTGCTGGATAGGGATTATTGAATAAATCTATAGTGAGCATTCAGGAGACAGGCCAGTTGTTTATTTAACAAGCAATAATAAACACCACTTATGCACATAGCTGGTACCTGTTGCTCAGGGCATGGAAAGGCAGAGGAGCAAGTTGGAGCACGACAAAGAGAAGTCAGAACCATCCCTCTTCTCACTTGGAGGGGAAATGGGTCCACGATGTTCTAATGCAACCACTTTGTGATGACTTATTTAATGCAGCCATTTTGAAACAAGGAACATTTCAATGCTGCTTCAAACACCATTAAGCTTCTGATGTTTTTACTTCTAAGTGATGTGCTAGACAGACACCTGCACCCCACCCACGGAGGTCAGGGCTGGGGTGAGGGTTAAGCACCATCTGGCAAGAAAACTATGGAAAACGAAGAGTCGTGACTCATCCACACTTGTTCATCTCAAAGAGAACTGTCATTCCTGGATTATTTGTTTGTCCCTTGGTTTCCATCTCTGTTCTCTGACTTCTCCTTTACTGTACCAATGCCCAGGCTCACTTCTTCTTCTTCTTTTTTTTAATAGATCTTTAACGGAGTATAATTGCTTCACAATACTGTTAGTTTCTGTTGTACAGCAAAGTGAATCAGCCATGCATACACATGTCCCCATATCCCCTCCCTCTGGAGCCTCCCTCCCACCCTCCCTATCCCACCCCTCCAGGTCATCGCAAAGCACGGAGGAAGACCTAAATAGACATTTCACCAAGGAAGACATACAGATGGCCAAGAGGCACATGAAAAGATGCTCAACATCACTAATTATTAGAGAAATGCAAATCAAAACTACAATGAGGTATCACCTCAGGCCAGTCAGAATGGCCATTATCAAAAAATCTAGAAACAATAAATGCTGGAAAGGGTGTGGTGAAAAGGGAACCCTCCTACACTGTTGGTGGGAATGTGAATTGATACAATCACTTCTAATTAACAGCTTTGAATGCAAGAGCATGAAACTGACTTTGTTTTCCACTTTAAATTGCATGAATGTCCACTCCTATGTTTTGGAAGCTTCCGGATTATACTAACTTTATTTAATTGGGTCAGTGTTGGGAGGGAAGGGGGGTGGGAATGGAATGACTCTTCCGGCTTACAATTCTATCTCATATTGCAAGCTCCAGACTGCATTGGAAATCCTCAATTAACATTTCTAACAGGTCCTTCAGTAATGTACATATATTCTATCTACTGGCATCAAATTCCTTTGCAATAATTTAGGGGAGACAGGCTAATCCAGGTCTGGTAGATGTCAACGCAACACTTTGTTTTCTCATATTATTAAACAAAATTAAAACAAATATCGAGTAATTAGATGTGGGCTTGTCAAAACCATAAATTTGTAAGACATTTTAAACAATTCAGAAATAAAGTAGAAAATGAAAATCTCATTAAAAAAAAGGGGATTAGAGATGGAAGAAGGGGTGAGGAAAGGCTATTTTTGTTTTATTTGGTAATTTAAAAACCGGTAGTGATTTTACACTACAAAGTCAAGAATCTTTTGACTTTGCTGTGAAGAATGTTCTGTCTCAGGAGAGACAAAGCATGGTGCAAATACTATAAAAGAAGGAATAAAATGGGGAGGGAGGAGAGGATTTCTCTGTGTGAGAGGGGCATGGAAATAGCCTGCCTTAGTTTCCAAATTGGAATGGTATTGTATTAGGGCTGATGTGGTTCTTAAATTCTATGTCAGCCTCATGGTTGATGGCAGAGAATCATCGCCCCAGTGGGGGACGGAGGGGAGTCCCTTGTCGGGGGGAGGGGGGGCTCCTAAATCCTGTCCCATGTGGTTGGTGGTCAGCTCACGGAAGAAAGGGATTTTTAATCTACATCACTCATCTTTTAAGACAGAGGTTGCTAGTTACCATGCTCCCTCATTCAATCCTCTCTCTCATCCGCTGCACCAGCCTTCCTGCTGTCCCTCTAAAAGCATGTGCCACCAGAAGAGGCTTCGTGTCGCTGTGCGCAAGCTGTTCCCTGCACCACAGCCTGGCAGCAGGGGCAGGGAGGTCTGACAGGCAGGCTGTAATCTGCCGGCCACACTCTGGGCCCAGGCATGGGCTGTCTCCCCAGAAAAAAGGGTACCTTTCCCTGACTCACTGCTGGGCTGACAGCTGCCCCTGGGCCCTTGCACTTGCTGTTTCTCTCTGCCTCAGATGCCTTCTGCCCTGACATTCTCCCTTCATTCAGTTTTCTGATCAACATCACCATCTCTCAGAAAACTCTGCCACCCATCCAATCTAAAATGACAGCCCCCGTCACTCTCTGCCTCCTCACCCTGCTTTATTTTCTTCATATTTTACTAGCTGACACTGTGTAATATATGGCATGATATATACTTCTTCATTCTTTCTCCCCTCCTGAAATATAAGCTCTGTGAGGGCAGGAACTTTGCTCTCTGCTGTATCCCCAGCACCTATGAGAGGGCCTGGCACATAGAAGGCACTTAATCAACATTTGTGAAATGTTTAAAAACACCCATTTCCAAGGCTTTCTAAGTCCAGAGTTAGGCTCAGTTCAGAACATTTGTACTGACCCTGTTCAAGCAGACTCTTCTCTAATTAACTGATCTCCACAACCCAGAAAAGCTAAACCAAAAATAGAAAACACAAAAGCTGTTGGCTGAGAACCTGTGACTAGGGCTGTGGTGTCTGCACTTCAGAATCAATCACTTGGGGACCTTAACAACAAAACCCCCAAATGAGGCATGCCACCCCACTCTCACCACTCCCCTCAGCTGAACCTCTGGAAAAAGCCCTGTTCACTGGGTGGACAAGTCATTTATCTGGAAAGAAACAACATATAACGTGGGCTATTATGACAGGAAGACTTACCAGTGCTTTGATTTGAATTTTAAAGGTCAATTCTAACAAAGTAGTTTGTATCAAAGAGAATTCCTCAAATCTTTTCTATTAATAGCATCATTTTGCACCCGGGCAGCTCTGCAGAGGCTATTTAGGATTGTCTCACCATGGTTTCACCTTAACTGAGATAAAGAAGCAAATGTCAGCGTGGATATAGTGCCACAGAGATATAAAAAATTTACACCCTCTTTCCCTGTGGCCTGAGCTTTTAGAACTTAACAGATCCTTTTCCTGAAAGTCTGATTTAAAATGCTTGGAGGTTTGCAAATTTTAAAGAGCTTTTAGGACCACAACACTAATTTAAAAAATTTTTTTTAATTTAAGTATAGTTGATTCACAATATTATACTAGTTTCAGGTGTACAGGGTAGTGATTCAATATTTTTATAGATTATACTCCATTTAAAATTATTATAAAATATTGGCTATATCCCCTGTGCTTTACAATATATCCTTGTAACTTATTTTATGCATAATAGTTTGTACCTCCTAATCCCCTACCCTTATCTTGCCCCTCCCTTCTTCCCCTCCCCACTAGTAACCACTAGTTTGTTCTCTACATCTGTGAGTCTTGCTTGTTTTGTTCTATTCATTTGTTTGTTTTATTTTTCCGATTCCACATATAAGTGATAACATACAGTATTTGTCTTTCTCTCTCTGACTTATTTCACTAAGTATAATACCCTCCAGGTCCATCCATGTTGTTGCAAATGGCAGAATTTCATTCTTTTTTATGGCTGAGTAATAGTCCATTGTGTATATATACCACATCTTCTTAAGCCATTCATCTGTTGATGAGCACTTGGGTTGTTTCCATGTCTTGGCTGTTGTAAATAGTGCTGCTATGAACATTGGGGTGTGTGTATCTTTTTGAATTAAAGTTTTTATCTTTTCTGGATATATACCCAGGAGTGAAATTGCTAGATCATATGGCCTGGGCTTGAAACATGGCTTTGTTATATATCGACTGTGTGACCTTGGGCAAGTTGTTTAACCTCTCTGATCTGCAAAGGGAACCCGTAATGCTGTCTTGCAAGTTTGTTGGGAAGCTTGATGCATAAAAAGTGCTAGATACAGACTAGGTATCAATAAAGTGTAGCTGTTACTGTTGTTCCTATGCCCTCCCCCCAAAACCTTAGTCAAGGAAAAACAAACCCAGCCACAGATATTACAAAACACTAGTTTAAGATGGTAGAGCTTTCAAGAGTGTTTATTTTTTTGTAGAGATCCTTGAAAAGAAAAAGCCACTGAGATATAAAGGGATGAACTTTAGTAATGGGATGGACATCTGGGCATGGTCCAGCTACATGCAGGGGGACGGGTTAAGTGTTAGGGGAACAGTTTCCCCTGACGGGCCCGGGAGGAAGCCAGTGCGAGGAGGACGCGTGAACACATGAAGACAGATAAAGTGGTGTCCAGGCAGGTAGGCAGCCTTAGGGCAGGTAGCTAGCCATCTAGCTAGCCTGAAGAGGAACACGGCACAGCAACCAGAAACCTGGAGGAGTTGAGATGCACACTTGTAAGTCTGAGTAACTGACATCAGGGCGATCCGTCAGGAGGTGGGGAGACCACAGCACCTGTTCTCATGTTCAGTCCTGGAGAGGTTGGCGGTGGGCAGACCGACAAATCCCAACAGCAGACAACTGCTTCTGTGCTTCCCTTCTAAGTCTGGCAAGAGTAGCTTGTGTATGTCGATGTGTCAGTTGCCATTTATTTTTATTTACATAAAAGCATTTTTTTAGAAATAGAGAATTTTGGGGAAAAAACCGAATTAAATTCTAAACCGTTAGAAATAGTCTAAATGCTCTTCTAATCTTTCTCAATATTCCTACAGATGTTTCACGTAATTATAATCCATGTGTGAATTCCATCTTCTGTTCTAAATGTAGATATTTCCATGAATTAACATAGTACACACCCTTTCCATTTTTAATGCCTCTGTAATCTTTCATCCAGATTATATCACAGTTCTCCACTGGAAGTATTGGGGATGCTAAGAATTTATCATAATTACCAATTGCACTATTATGAGAATATCTTTGGCCATTTTTTTCTTTTACGTTGTTTCTTTGCCATAAATTCCCCAAAGCAGAATTATGAGATCAAATATATGAACAGTTTGGTGGCTTCTAACATGATTGACAAATTTCTTTTGCAAAAAACCCCTGAGATCTCCCTCCTCAATGCCCTGTCAACCCAAAGCCCACATAGGTCTCACATCCCATGTTCCACAGGGACATGACCCCACCTTTGCCCTGGACCCTGGAAGACACACTTCATGTGTGCATCAAGATTTGAGCAAGGCCGCCTTCGAGGCAGAGGTAAGTTGGTGCTGGGCAACTGACTCATGCTGGCCTCGGCCCAAGGCTGACCTCAGCCCGAGAGAGAAGGCAGAGAAGAAATGCTGCTTCTCTTTCTATTAATTCTTAGAAAACATATGGTAGAAGGAAACAGGATACAGAACTGAACTGGAAAAAGACTTTCCTATGTGTAGTAACAGAATTTACTGTACTATACTGTTATCAGGTCTTTTAATGATAAAAGATCCTATTTGTTCGTTTAGAGGTGGAGATAACCGATTCTTCATTCACCAACTGCACTCCGTTTGGTTGTTCCAAAGGAAAGTGGTGAGTGCATCACAATTTCATCCCAAATGTGTCTGTAAGCTCCATGAGGGGGGGGTCCCTGTCCAGCTGTGCTGCCTCTCTATTCCCAGCACCTGGTACAGCACCTGAAGTGCAGGAAATACCTGTTAAATTCATAAATGAATGAATGTATGCCCAGAAATAGGAAATCAATGAGACAACCCAGTTCTTTTTCTCCAGGGGACTTTCTATCCAAGAAGCTTTCTTGCTTTTCTTTAATAGTTAACAGTGACAACACAACACTTAGCAGATGTAACGTGAACATCAGCCATACCCCGATGTAAAGACCAGCCCAAACAAAAGGAAATTAATTCCAGAAATTCTCTCGGGAAATGCTATTTAATCAGTACTTTTTAGGGAACCTGCAGGATTATTTTGAATTCTGCTGGTGCACCGGTTCTGGTTGAGGGAATGAAGATCTGATGAGTCAACCATGCAGCCAGGGCTCTATCTCTAAATGGTCTTTCGTGAATTAATCGTTAGACCACAGGCAGGGCCCCACCCATGTTTACTTTCCATCTGCAAGATTATGTTTCACAAATCCCCAAATAACACGGAAAATAATTTTTCTTCCAAAAAAATCTATTAAAAACATAAAACTATGGCATGAATAGGATTTCTTTTCCATTTCCAGTTCCAACTGGTTGTTGTTAATATAGAGAATAGCTATTGATTTTCGATATTATTAATTTTCGATATCTAGCCATTTTTTTCAAAATCCTTTAGTATATTTTTGTTGTTGAATCTCTTATGTCTTCTCATTATACTCTCACATCATTTGCTATCATCCTTTTAACACACTGCTAGATTTAATTTGCTAATATTTTATTTAGATTGTTTATCCCCATCTTCTTAAGTAAAATTGTTCCATCATTTTTGTGTTGTGTATCTTGTAGTAGGTTTTGGTATTAAGGATATGGTAAAATCATACAGTGAAATAAAGTGCTTTCTGTCTTTTTCCATGGTCTGGGATGGTTTGGGAAGGATAGGAATAATTATGTAGTGCTTATTCCAGAATTATATCGTTTTATAACATTAGGAAGTATATCAACATTGTCTAGAATATTATAACATTAAAGGTTAAAATTTATGTGATTATGGTGATGTAGATGAAAAAACTTTGACAAAGTAGGTTTTCTAATAAAAATTCCAAATGTAATAGAAACAAAAGGAAGCTACTTAAATTTGCTAATAACTATGAATTACAATCGGCAACATCATATTATTGAGTGAAAAATCAAGGCTACTGTCATTAAAATCAGGGACAAAGCTGGGATAGGCACATTCACCACCATTCAACGTTTTTTGAAAGTTTTAACTAATGTATTTGGGACTCTTACATAAATTAACAAGTGGTATAAATATTGGAAAAGAGGATAAATTTTTTGCAGTGGTGTGACTATATACCTAGAAAATTCAAGACTCTGTTAAAAACCAATTAGAACAATTAGAGATTTTAGGTCAGTTGCTGAATGCCAGGTAAATATGTCCAAATCATTGTTTGTTCTATATTAGCAATTGCCTGTTAGACATGGGAGAAAAATCCCATTCAAAATAGTGACACAAAGAGCAGATTCAATGATAAAGGCACAAGAATTTTATTTTTAAAAACTCTAACATTTTCTTGAAGAACCTAAATAAATGGGGCATTACACCATGTCCATGGATAGAGAGATTTGATATATGTGTCAGTTTCTGAACAAATTAATAGGCATATTTAATACAATCCAAATCAAAATGTGAAAATATATTTTCTTTGAAATTGAACAAATGATTTAAACCTTTGTATGGAATAAAAATATTTAAAATTTATTGGATAAATTTAGAAGGGTAGTAAGGGAGTACTTGCCTTACCAGAGAGAGAAAACGTACTATAAAACAACTAAAATCAAAACAATATAGATGTGACACAACTACAATAGAATCCAGAGATAGACTAGTCAGGCTATATTTGAGAACTTGTGCCATGAAATGTGTGTTTCAGTTAAATGGGAAGGATGTTTCTTAAATGGGATTAGCACAATTAACTGTTCATCTGGATGTTTGGAAGGATAAGGTCCTGAGTGAGATTGCTTGGGTTAAAATTTCATTTTTGTGTCTTAGTAGCTATGTAAACTTGGCTGGTTCCTTAAATTCTCTAATCCTTAATTTTCTTATCTATGTGAAGTGAATCAAGTGCTTACAGAGCTCCTGGCATATGGAAATTGCTCAGTAAATTTTAGCTATTATTGTTGCTCATTATTATTATTTCTTCCCACTGTATAAAAATAAAGCCCAGATGGGGGCATATATTTAGAAAAGACAAAAACTCTAATTTAAAAAGGTACATGCACCCCAGTGTTCATTGCAGCACTATTTACAATAGCCAAGACATGGAAGCAGCCTAAATGTCCATCGACAGACGAATGTATAAAGAAGATGTGGTACATATAGACAATGCAATATTACTCAGCCATAAAAAAGAGTGAAATAATGCCATTTGCAGCAACATGGATGGACCTAGAGATTCTCAAACTAAGTGAAGTAAGCCAGACAAAGACAAATATCATATGATATCACTTATATGTGGAATCTAAAAAAGTGATACAAATGAATTTATTTACAAAACAGAAATAGACTGATAGACGTAGAAAACAAACTTATGGTTACCAAAGGGAAAGCGGGGGGCGATAAATTAGGAGTTTGGGATTAACAGATATACACTACTGTATATGAAATAAACAGCAAGGACTTACTGTATAGCACAGGGGTATCTTGTAATAACCTATAATGGAAAAGAATCTGAAAAAGAATATATACATATGTATAACTGAATCACTTTGCTGTACACCTGAAACGAACGCAACATTGTAAATTAACTATACTTCAATAAAAAAGATTGTATTCTCCCCCTCAAAATAAATAAATAAATAACAAAAAATCCCAGAGGGATTAAAGATCTGTTTAAAACGTAAAACAATAAAAATAACAGAAGGAAATATAGGAAAGTATTTGTATAATCTCAGTTTGAGGGAGACAGCCTGCAGGAAGACAGAAAACCCAGAGCCATAAAAGAAAAATCTGATGAGTTTGACAACATAAAAATTAGAAACTTCTGCCTAGGAAAAAATGGTAATCAAAGTCAGTATAGGACAGACAAGAAATTAGTATCTTTAAAATACAGAGAACTCCTACAATCTGAAAAGAAAATAGAAAAAGGAAAAATGGGCAAAGGGTATGAATGATCAGGTCACAAATTAAGAACTTTATATAGCTGAGAAATGTCTGAAAAGATGCTCAGCTACACTAGGCCAGTGAAATGCAAATTATAATAGTACTGAGTTGACTTTTTATTTTAATCCAACAGACTGACAAAAATCTGTCAATTTATCCTCCAGCTCTGGCTGGAGGATAGAGAAACAGGTGGTCCCCAGTGTTGCCGGCCAGAGTATGTCTGCTACAACTCTTGGTAAAGTTAAATCAGTTGGCTAATTAGTTAAAATTAAACTTCCACATGCCTTCTGACCCAGAAATCCCACTTTTGCAACTCTAGCCTATAGAAATGAGAGCACAAATCATTAAAGGATAGGTGTATAAGGGAATTTGGTACACCAATTTTTTAGACCATCCCCTCAAAAAAAAAGAAAAGAAAAGAAAACCACTGGAAATAATCTGAAGATTTCTCAAATAGAGAAATGGATGAACAAGAGATGGACTATTATGTCTACAAAGAATACATTCCATGTTATGTATTGATCTGGAGTAACAAAAGCAAGTTCCTGAGTCATGACATAATGGCTGACATTTATTGAGCACTTACAACGTGCTAAGCCATTTAAATACGGTCTCTTCATTAAACATCTGTTGTCAGGGTTCTCTCTCACCAGATCTGCATCCTCCTCCCTGGTGTATTCGGGGGTTTGGCTTTCTCTGCTCTGTTTTATCTGAATTGTCTTCCAGAAATTATTGTCCATTGGTGACTTCCTTATTTGTTCTCTTTGTGTTTTAATTTTATCCCTCTCCCCGCTCCCCCTCCCCCCCAATTATCTATACAGTTTGTCTGTGGAACAACAGGAGACAAATGTTTGGTCCACTCTCTTGAACCAGAATCCTTTAATTTCATGTTGTTAAACAAGAGGGAAAAAGCTGCCCTGCATTTGCATGCTTTGATTTATATATAGATTTGTATGAGGGCAGAGGAAAGTAGGAAAGAGTAGACAATGAGTCTTAACATTTGAATTGACACATTGGCAATCTATTGCCTTTGAGTGGAAAGCTCCCATGATTTTGTAAATAACATTATTTCACTTTACAACTGTGGATATCCGTTGTAAACAGATTGAATCTGATTCAGTTGTAAACTGATTCAGTGACCTGAATCAACTAAGGTACAGTATCTATTATCATATTAATTTGTCAGTTTTGAATTATATACTCACAAAGAAGGTAAAACCCCAAAGCTGCCAAAACACATCATGTTAATTAAGGCCTCCCAGCCAAAGAAAGTCTTTTAAAATCCCAATAGCTAGGAATAATGCATCTTGTTTCAGAATTTAAGAGCACTATTCCTCAGATTTCTAGTTTAAATTTAAAAAAGATCTACAGATAAAAACCTATAGGAAAAGGAAATTACATTTAAGAGCACCTTTGTGCCATGTTCTGAGAGCATAAGGAGATTTAAAAGCTACCTTATTCTTCTTAATGTGTATATGTTTATAAAATTATTTTCTTTGCTTCTCTGCTAGTCAGTGGAGCACACTCATTAAAAGTCAGGGGAACAGCATGTTCCATTATCAGCACACTAAACCACAGGATTAACGAATATTCTAGCAAAAGCAATCACATTTATTAACGTCCCCATGGAGCTGTGGTCTGAAACAATAAACTTAGCCATAATAATTTGGTATCCATTAGTCAAATAAATTAATTCATCCATCCACGGTTTCAAGTATATTTACAATTTAAAAAGGATAACTTTGGGAAAAGAATAGACCCAAAGGAGTGTACACTATTAATTTGCATTACTTGGCAGCTCCTGATTCTGGCAAACCACACGCAAAGGGTTAATGAGCTGGGTTGACTCAGTTGGTAGCCGCATTCCGTAGTTGAAGGGGGTGGCAGGAATTTAGAACCAAAATGACTGCCTGGGAAGGCAGCAGGGGCACAAGAAGACAGATGGCAGAGAAAAGGGAATGTGTTTTTCTGTGCATTTACCAAATATAATTAAGTACCTCCTTTTTACCAGTGTTAGGTGCTTTTCAAAAAGGATTGCATTTAATCCTCTGACTAACTCTTACAGTTGAAGAAATCAGATGAGAGAGAGAGAGAGATACTTGCCGAATGTAGCACAGCTAGTAAGTGGGAGAGCAGAGTTTTGAATGCAGTGGAGCGATCTGAGGTCAAAGCCAGAGCTCTATTCTCTGTCACACTGTGTGTGGACTGTTGTCTACACTTGAAATTATTTGCTTAATCTCTGAATCCCTTGCTAGAGAGTAAGCTCCTTGAGGGCAGAGGCTGTGTCTCCCTGTGGATCCAGGTGTCCCTCATTGCCCTCTACAGAGTCCTCTGTTGGGAGCAGGGCACTTCCTGTTCCATTTACTTCCCATTTGGTGCAACCTGCTAGGAATTTATTCCTTCACTTTAGCCAGGCCTCTGGTGCCCCTTCTGACATTCATCCTTTCTTGGTCTTCTGCTTCCACTCTTTCCCTGGAAACCATTTTTCGTGCAGCAGCCAGACTGATCTTTTGAAATGTAAATCAGGTAGTCTTGATCTTTGAATAAAATCCAAAATCTTACCCATGGCCTCCTGGCCCAATTACGGGCCCCTGTGAACATGTGCCCTCAGGACTCCAGCCTCGCGCCTGTGCTCCAGGCACAACGGCTCTCTTCCCATTTCTCATCACTCTGAGCTTTGTTCCACCCTGGAGCCTTTGCACAGCTGCTTCCTTTGCTCTTTGTTTTAATTATCCTAGAGAAATACATGCACAAGGAAACATGTGCAAGGACGTTTATTGAAGCAACTTTGAAATACAACAACTGAAAACAACCTAATGTCCTGCATCAGTAGAAAAGGGCCTATCCACTACAATGTATATCCTCTGTACAGCTGGTCCTCCGCATCCGCGGATACCGGGAGACCAGCGTCTTCAGAATATTATGCAGCAGTTGGCAACACTGAGATTCACGCTGATGGGGGTATACATTGGTACAGTACTTGTGGAAGGCAATTTGACAATATCTATCAAAATTAGCAATTCAAAAACCCTTTGTACAGTTTCCCTTTTGGAAATTCACCTTACAGGTATACTTCCACAAGGAAAGTGACATAGGTACAAAGATCTTTACTGTAGCACTCATCGTAATAGTAAACATTGAAAACAACCCAGGACTCCATCAGCATCCATCCAGGGGGCTGATTAAATTATGGTACAGCCATACAGTGGAACACCATGGTGCTGAAAAAAGGATGAAGATATTCTCAATACTCTGATATGGAAGGGTTTTCAAGATATGTAAAGTCACTTCAAGGTGCAGAATAGTGCATAAAATGGGAGGAAAATAGGAATCTATATTCATATTTGCTTGAAATGCATGAAGAATAATGCATGAAGATAATAAGAAACTAACAACAGTAGTTACCTATGAAACTTGTATGGGAATGGTGTAGATGAGGAGCAAGAATGGGGAGGAAAGCTTCATTGTACATTTTCAAATACTTTTGGGGGAACTTCCCCGGTGGTCCAGTGGTTAAGACTCCGTGCTTCCGGGCTTCCCTGGTGGTGCAGTGGTTAAGAATCCACCTGCCAATGCAGGGTACACAGGTTCGAGCCCTGGTCTAGGAAGATCCCACATGCCACGGAGCAACTAAGCCCGTGAGCCACAGCTACTGAGCCTGCACTCTAGAGCCCACGAGCCACAACTACTGAGCCCACATACCGCAACTACTGAAGCCCGCACACCTAGAGCCCGTGCTCTGCAACAGGAGAAGCCACCACAATGAAAAGCCCGCGCACCGCAACGCAGAGTAGCCCTTGCTCGCTGCAACTAGAGAAAGCCTGCGCGCAGAAACGAAGACCCAATGCAGCCAAAAATAAGTAAATAAATTTGTATAAAAAAAAAAAGACTCAGTGCTGCCAGTGCAGGGGGCACGGGTTTGATCCCTGGTCAGGGAGCTAAGATCCTGCATGCCATGGGGCTAAAAAATAAAAAAATAAATACTTTTGGGGCTTTAACTATACGAATATGCTACCTCCCTCCAGCCCCTACATACACAAAACAAGGAAGAGGTGGGTCTACATATTCTCACATGAAAAGGTCTGCAAGACAAATTGTTAAGAAAAACGAGCACGCTGCAAAACAACGTGCAGACTCTTATCAAGGTTGAGAAATATAAGGCCAGGGGATTGGGAGAAGGGCGCAAGAGAGGGGCTTGATTTTTAGGGGTGGGCTGGCCAAAGGCAACTTTCCTTTTAGCTGTGTGGGTCAATTCTTTTTTAAAAAGAAGAATGTAGTATGCATTATTTATGAATTAGTTATAAATAAAGGAATAAAAAATATATCTTGGGTGGAGTACTGCCAGGTGATGACCAGCTTAAGGGTTGGGTTCTGGGAGTAGGTGATTGAAATGTAGTGAAGGTGAGGCTGGAGTTAAGGAGGTACCGGACGTGTTGAGTCAAGCTGTTACCCAGAGCTACACACGTGGTAAAAAGCCCCAGTGTGATGCTGGGAGCTGGGCTGGGACAGCATGGGGCAGCTCTGAAGGCTGAAAGACCCTCTGACAGTCTTCATCAGGAGAGGCAGCTCCATGCCTCCCACGAGGGCATGGCTGGAGGTTCTAGAGCTGAATGGTCTCCAAGGAGAGATGGCTTTATCTGGTGGTGGAAGGGAAATAGAAGAGAAATACTGTCCAATATGGAGGCCACTGGCCACATGTGGCTCTTGAGCACTAGAAATGTGGCTAGTGCAACTGAGGAAATGAGGTTTTTTATTTTATTTTGATTAACTTAAATTTAGGTAGCCACATGCTTATTTGTGTTTATCACATTGGACAGCACAGAGCTAGCCTGAAGCTGCATGAGGAACCGATTCTGGTAGTTTGAGGTATAAAAGAATAAGTGGCCTCTGCTAGAGACGCCCAGGGGTGTGTAGTGGCCTTAGGAGAGTACCTGGATCCCAATGATGCAAGAAGAGGAAAAAAAGTGCTCTGGGGAAAGACTGAATATATAGGAGGTTAGAAGGTATTTATGGGAACAAGGATCTAACATCTCCATCATTGCAGAAAGTTCTACTGGACAATGTTAGTCTACACATGCTGCTACTGAGCCCTTGAGATGTGCTGTGAGCATAATACACACTGGATTACAAAGACCTAGTCCCAAAAGAAGAATATAAAATATTAATAACTTGAAATATTGATTACATGAAATGATAATATTTTGCATATATTACATCATATAAAAACATTATTTAAAGTAATTACAAAGGGGGATGGAGGGTGGGGGAGTGATGGAGTGGGAGTTTGGGATTAGCAGATGTAAACTAGTATATACAGGATGGATAAACAACAAGGTCATAGTGTATAGCATAGGGAACTATATTCAATAGCCTGTGATAAACCATAATGGAAAGAATATGAAAAAGAATGTATATATGTATAACTGAATCACTTTGCTGGACAGCAGAAATTAACACAATATTGTAAATCAACTATACTTCAATGACATTTTAAAAAAGTAATTATAGCTGCTTCTTTTTTAAAGTAGCTCCTAGAAAATTTTAAGTTACATATGTGACTTGTATTATATTTCTGTTGGACAGAGTTGATCCAAAAAAGTGCAGGGGAAAAGATTGAGAGGGAGTTCAGGTCAGAGGAGGGCTGAGGATTGTGGAGATAAGAGGTGCTTTAGTACATTTTGGTCCCAGGTAGTGTCCGGTCTTCTCTCAGTTTGATGGGAAGGGCCCCTACGAGACCTGCTGAGGGCCTGGGGTCCCAGCCTAGAAAGCAGTAGTATGGCTTGGGGTGATGTCGAGGGCTTTGTTTGCGGGGTCAGCTCAGGACTTTCCAGATTCTCTTTTCCCCGTGAAAATGTACTCCCCTCTAGTCTTAACTTGGGTGATACTGTCTCCACATCCTATCCCTTTATATGGTAGAGTTCACCCTAATTAAGACTAGCCTTTCCTTAAATATGTAAAAAAGATGCTCAACTCACTTATATTAAGAGAAACACAAAGCAAAATACAAGGAGATATTTTTCACATAGCAGATTGGTCAAGATTTTTTAAAAAATTAAGTATAAACTGTGTGGGCAAGATACAGGAAAACAGGGTCATGGGAATTTAGTAGGTACAACCTTTGTAGAAGACAAATTGATAGTGTCTATCAAAACTTTAATTGTGTATTTGCTTTGACTCAATCCTGATATTTATTCTACAGATACACACAGTGCAAAATAACCTCTGTAAAAGAGTATTCACTGCAATAATGTTTATACAAGAAATAATTGGGAATAACTTAAATGTTCATTACTAGAGAGTGATGAAATACATGATGAGTATAATTTCAATAGGATTATAAAATAATCATGTAACTTCAATAGCAGGCAGCCACTAAAAATAGTAAGGCAGATATAAAGCAGATCCAAACGTACAGAGAAGGATCTCCAAGATATAGCATTAAGTTAAAAAAAAAAAAAAAAAGGAAAAAAGAGAAGAAGCAAAGTGAGAACAGTGTAGGTAGCACACTGCCATTTCCATTGGGGATGGAGCTCAATATATTTGTTCAGTTCTATGTTTATACATGTATAGATTTATTTGAAGGTTGTATAAGAAACTAGTAACAATGGTGACTTCTAAGGAGGGGAACTGTATTGGGGGAAGAAGAGAGTATTTTGTACCTTTAAGTTTTTTATGACCCGTATATATTGTCAATCCAATAAAAGCAAATAAAACATCTAATGACTTTTTAAGTAGGAAATTACCTCTTATCACAATACCATAGAGCATCTTTTGCCTACACTTAACAGTTTAACTCTTTCCTGGTGCTGCAACTCTCTCTTTTTGCTTTCTAGAGAGTTAGATTTACCCTCTTACTACTTAACAACTGAAGGGAAAATTGTATGTATTTATTTATTTGATTGTCAAGTACAGTATCTGGATTTACCAATTTTTAGATCTCAAGGATTTTGATTTCTTTCCCTCTTATTTTGTCCCTTTCTTCATGCTTATCGTTAAGTTAATGAGGGTTTTAAAAAATATTCACATTGAACAGCAGCAACTAACAACAATGTAAAGCAATTATACCTCAATAAAGATGCTAAAAAAAGAAATATTCACATTGAAAAATCAAAGTTCTCTTATTCTTCCTCTTATTCTTTGAGTACTCTTGAAATAAACATTTAAAATTACACAGAAGTGAAATAGAACCAAAATACCCGATGTAGTGTGCCCTCTAGTGGTTAAAGAAAACACTCTCAAACTCACCAGCCCCTTCTTTCCTCAAGAATCAAGAACTTCTGTGTTTTACTAAAAATAGAATTACCATATAATCCAGCAATCCCACTCCTGGGCATATATCCAGACAAAACTATAATTCAAAAAGATACATGCACCCCAATGTTCATTGCAGCACTATTCACAATAGCTAAGACATGGAAACAAGCTAAAAGTCCATTGACAGATGAACAGATAAAGATGTGGTACCTATATATAATACAATGGAATACTACTTGGCCATAAAAAAGAACAAAATAATGCCATTTGCAGCAACACGGATGCACCTAGAGATTATCATACTAAGTGAAGTCAGAAAGAGAAAGACAAATACATACTACATGATATCACTTATATGTGGAATCTAAAATAAGGCACAGATGAACCTATCTATGAAACAGACACAGACTCACAGACATAGAGAACAGACTTGTGGTTGCCAAGGGGAGGGATGGACTGGGAGTTTGGGGTTAGTAGATGCAAACTATTACATATAGAATGGATAAACAATAAGGTCTTACTGTATAGCACAGTGAACTATATTCAATATCCTGGGATAAACCATAATGGTAAAGAATATGAAAAAAAATGTATATAAGTATAACTGAGTCACTTTGCTGTACAGCAGAAATTAACACAACATTGTAAATCAACTATACTTCAATAAAAAATAAATTAATAAAAAAGAATGTCTGTGTTTTAAAAATGAGTGAAAACTCAGTTCTAAAGTGAAAGGCAAAAAAGCTATGAGAAACATAAACATAGCAGATGTCTTAGTCTATTCAGGCTGCTACAACAAAAACACCATCGACTGAGTGGTTTAAACAACAAATGTGTATTTCTCATAGTTCTGTAGGCTGGGAAATCCAAGATCAAGGCCGGGCAGATTTGGTATCTAGTGAAGACTTGCTTCCTAGTTCACAAACAAACGACTTTTCACTGTGTCTTCACATGGTGGAAGGGACGCGAGAGCTCTCTGGGGTCTCTTTTATGAGGGCACTAACTCCATTCATGAGAGCTGTACCCTCATGGCCTAACTAATCACCTTCCAAAGTTTCCACCTCCATAACCATCACATTGAAGGTTAGGATTTTAACATGTGAACTTTGGGGGGACACGGATATTCAGCCCATAACAGTAGGTACATTTCTTAAATCAGAAACAAATAGTAGCTAAGGAAGAAAACGATCAAAACATATTTAACTTGCTTTACCATCCATCTCTCTGGAGCCAAATACACAGATCAAAGTTGACTTTCTAAAGTTTAGATTTAGTTAGAAAGATAACTTAATTGGATTGGAAGCAGAAAACTAACTCTAATTTGCCCAGGAAGGAAACAAAGGATGCATCATAAAGTAAATAGCCATTGGAATTGGTTAATGAAAGAATGCCTGCTTTTAGTAAGTGATCTAAGAACAAAAGTCATAGAATTTTTTCAGAAAGTGTATCACAGAGGGTGATATGATGGTCAAAGCCCTTGTTTGCAAAGTTTCCTTGGGTCTGGTGATGGTAAACCAGGGTCTCTTTGAAGAAGGCTGGAAACCTAAGGAGTGTTGGGATGTGGTCTTTTGAGGGCAGCTTTGTCCAACAGGATGGGAAGTTCAGCTCAGAGTGGGGTGAATGGGGGCCATCTTGATGGAGGTGACTGACAATTCCACCCATGTCAGTGGAAGGAAAACAGAAAAGGTGTGGACTTCTTTTCAAGGAAGAACACCCAGTTCCAATGCCTTTACTCTGGCAAAAATGCACAGGATATTAACATGCCACATTTTCTCGGATTTACCACCTGTGAAAGAGGTCCTTACATAGACTTGGTCCCTGGGCTAGCCCTTCCTTTCTCTTGGCTCTTGCCTTTTCTGAAGTTGACAATTCTTTAGTGACAGAAAGGAACACTAGTACAGGAAGGAATGGAAGAGATGAAGGAGGTATCATGTCTATCTTTTTCATCCTGGATCTCAGATGCAGAGGTTTCGAATAATCATACTTCTCATTTCAAGGTACATTGTCATCGTTGTCTGGGTAGGGTTCCTCTTGTGACTGACTGATTTATTAAATAGTTTACTTATTATCTCCTCTTCCCTTATCTGCTTCCCTTTAAGCCTTCCCCCAAAGGCAACTGTTATTATGTGTTTAAATGTGTATCTGTGTGTATGTTTCGTGCAAAATATATATAATTGTTTTGTGTACATGTATTTTTAATTGAGTGGTACTACAGTATATCTCTCATTCTGTTCCTTTTCTTTTGCTTCAGCAGATGCCTCTGAGATCTATTTATATTGCTGTGTGTACTCTTCATCCATTGTTTTTAACTGTTGCATAATATTAAATGATGTATATCTACCATTTTAACACTCCACTGGCCAAGAGATGGATAACCAATTGTCTCTAACTCCCTGCTACCACAGATAATGCTGTCTCTTAATGAATCTGAGTGAGAACGTCTTTGGGATATATACTGAGGGATGGAACTGCTGTGCCATAGAATATGAATATGTTTAATTTGACTATAGTACCAGATTGTTTTCCAGAATGGATGAACTAATCTGTACCTCCTATAGCAGAGGGCCAAAAACGTGTTCACAAATTCTCATCAAAAGGTGGAAACTATTTCTCTTCCCTTTGAATCTGATTTGACTTGTGACTTACTTTGAACTGTAGAACATGGCAGAAAATACATTATTATTATTATTATTTTTTAATTTGTTTTTGGCTGTGTTGGGTCTTCATTTCTGTGTGAGGGCTTTCTCTAGTTGCGGCAAGCAGGGGCCACTCTTCATCGCGGTGCGTGGGCCTCTCACTATCGTGGCCTCTCTTGTTGCGGAGCACAGGCTCCAGACGCGCAGGCTCAGTAGTTGTGGCTCACGGGCCCAGTTGCTCCGTGGCATGTGGGATCTTCCCAGACCAGGGCTCGAACCCGTGTCGCCTGCATTGGCAGGCAGACTCTCAACCACTGCGCCACCAGGGAAGCCCAGAAAATACATTATTTGAGTTCTGAGTTTGGGCCTTGAGAGTTCTTGCAACTCCTATTGCTGAGCTGGGACCCTTCCACCATCATGTGAACAAGCCCGGGCTAGCCTGCTGGAGGATGAGTGACCATGAGGAGAAAGGACCCAGGTGCCCCAGACACTTTGGCTGAGGCCCCAGACATGGGAGTGAGTGGAGAGTAGTGGGACCAGAGAGTAGGCTGCCTGGCAGAGCCCAGGCCAGATTGCAAAGCCACAGAATTGTGAGCTAAATAAAATGTTTGTTGTTTTACGCTACTAAGTTTTGGGTGTTGTGCTATGCAGCAATAGATAAGTGATATTTCCCCCCCTGACATATCTCACATTCCCACCAACACTTGACATAATCTGGCTTTCTTATTTTTACCCATCTTATAGGTATAAATAATATTTTATTTAATTTGGATTTTTAGAAGTATACTAATAAAATTGAATATCTCTGCATGTGCCTGGTGGACTTTGGGCTTTCTCTTCTTAAATTGCCTGTTCATATTCTTTGCCCCTTTTTCTTATGAAGTTGCTGACTTTTTCTTGATGATTTTTTGTTCTTGTATATTAGAGATATTAATCCTTTTCCATTTTTAGACACTATAAATATCTTCTACTATTCTGTAATCTATTATTTTTTATCTGTGATGGCCTTTGTTTAATAAAACTCCTTAATTTTTATGTAATCAAATGCCTCAAGTTTTTGCCTTATGGTTTGTGTTTGTAAATTTTAAAAATTGAAGTATAGTTGATGTACAATATTATATAAGTTACAGGAGTTACAGTATAGTGATTCACAATTTTTAAAGGTTATACTCCATTTATAGTTATTATAAAATATTGGCTATATTCTCTGTGTTATACAATATATACTTGTAGCTTATTTTACATATAATAGTTTGTCCCTCTTAATCCCCTACCGCTATATTGCCTTTCCCCGCCCACTGGTAACCACTAGTATGTTCTCTATATCTGAGTCTGTTTCTGTTTTGTTATATTCACTAGCTTGTTGTATTTTTTAGATTCCACATATAGATGATATCATAGCGTATTTGTCTTTCTCTGCCTGTGTTTGTCAAGGTTTGTTTAAGAAATGCTTCTTAACTCCTAGGGTCACAAAGACATCCTACTACAATTTCCCCCATTAATTTTAGAGTTCTCCCTCAGATAGTTAGAACCTTCATTCATCTTGAAACCACTCTGCTAGTTTGAGAGGTGAAAAGGGCATTTTCCACCCTGGTCCCATGTACCAAACTGGATTTTCTTTTTCTTCATAATGAGTCAGTTCTCCGAACACCATCTGTTGAACAATGCATTCTTTCCCCCATTGAGTTGTGGTGACACCTTTGTTGTGTATTAAGTTCTCATGTGCAAATGGCACTACGTTAGCTTTTCTAGTCCACTGGCCAATCTTTCAGTCTTGTGCTATTATAACACTGTTTTTGTTTGTTTTTTCTGTTTTGTTTTTACAATGGCAGGAGGTTTGATATTTTATTCTTATGTTCTAGGCATTCAGCCATGTGCTTTCTTTTTTTTAAATAAATTTATTAGTTTGTATTATTTTTGGCTGCATTGGGTCTTCACTGCTGTGCATGGGCTTTCTCTAGCTGCTGTGAGCGGGGGCTACTCTTTGTTGGAGCACGGGCTTTTGGCGCACGGGCTTCAGTAGTTATGGCACGTGGGCTCAGTAGTTGTGGCTCGTGGGCTCTAGAGTGCAGGCTCAGTAGTTGTTGCACACGGGTTTAGTGGCTCCGCGGCATGTGGGATCTTCCGGGACCAGGGATCGAACCTGTGTCCCCTGCATTGGCAGGCGGATTCTTAACCATTGCACCACCAGGTAAGTCTCAGCCATGTGCTTTCACTCCAGATTCTCACTTAATTCTCTCAGAAAGCTGCAAGGTCAGTATTATTTTTTTATTTTTTATTTTTTTAACTTTTGGAGGTGACTTTATTACCATGATTGTGAGGATCTAGGTCAGTATTATTATCTGTATTTTACACATAAGGAAACAGAGGCCCAGAAAATTTAATTTCATTGCCCAAAGTTCATATATACTCTTAAATGGTGGAGGTAGGATTTAAACGACGTCAGTCTGGCTTGAGAGCCTGTGTTTTCCTTTCTACAACATGCCCAGCTTGTCAGCTCCTGGTCTGGTTGTTCTTTAAGCTCAGTGAAGAATCCTGACCAATTGGGAAAGGGAAAAAATGCACCATCTCAGTCTCTTGGCAAACACTGGCATGGTTCTAGGTTTAATTGCCTCATTTTTTTTTTCACTCAGTACTACCAATGCTCAAAGTTTTAAAAAATCCATATTCTGAGCTAGATTTAGGTCACTTATGTGATAATTTTAAAAATAAAGCTCCAGGTCTTGGGAGTGATGTAGTGTTTTCTAACTACAGTATATGCAATTTAGCTCAATAATTAAAAAAAAAAAGTCAGAAACCTAGGTCCTCACAATGTAGGAGACAGTGTTGTTATTACCCACTCTCTTCCTTTTCAGCAGAACTCAGATTTTATTCAGATCGTGAATTCCCTGGCAGTCCAGTGGTTAGGACTTTGTGCTTTTACTGCCCGGGCCTGGGTTCGATCCCTGATCAAGGAACTAAGATTCTGCAAGGCGCAGGGCAGCCAAGGAAAAAAAAAATTTTTTTATTCAGATAATGCACATCCTAGTCAACCAGGTGCTGCATATAAGCCAATCACGGTCATTCTACTCCCCTTGCCATCAGCTGGTTTAGGCATGAGCATCAACCCGTTTCTGGCAAATAAGACATGAAGAGAAAGTCTGATAGAGTGGCTTCTAGGAAGTTTTTTTCTTTAAAAAAAAATGATATACAAGCTTTCAGGAAGAAAGGAACACTTTTTCCTCTGGTGTGATGTTGGGAGCTGTGGTAGCCATTTTGTGACTGTGAGGGAAATTAGCCTGAGGAGCAGGCTGACCCACTGAAGGTGGCAGAGCAGAGTGATGGAAAGAACCTGGGTCTTTGATGAGACTGAGCTGCTAAATTAACAAGTCCTGGGACAGTCTTGCATCTGAACTTCTTGATGAGTGAAATAATAAAATTTCCTTACAGTGTAAGTCACGCAAGTGATGAGGCTCCTGTCAGTTGCAACTAAAGGCATCCTATACGTGCTTCCTAAGGTGATGTAAGTATAAGTCCTCAAATATCTCTTGTGAATTTAAGTCAAGAACGTGACCTCTGTATGGGCTAACCACATGCACTTGCCCCTGCTCGAGGTAGGGAGTGGGGGAGTGAACAGGGCATATTGTACCACTGTTCTCATATGCCTGCCTTCTATCCCAGCCCCTCTCATCTCCAAGGAGCTTACTGTCTAGTAGGGAAGACAGAAAAATGACATGACAGTGGGTGAAGACCTGCCTGGGACTAAGTGTAAACTACAGGGTGGCCCAAAGGATTGAGAGACCCACTTATCTGGGATGCACATCCAGGAACAGAATTGCTGGATTATCAGGTAAGGGCATGAGGATGGTTGGGGCAGGAGTGGGCTAAGGTGTCAGAGGAAGAGCCTTGAGTTGGGTGTTGTGCATAGGAATTATCCGGGGGAGGCCCGGGAGGAACAGTATTCCAAGTTGAGAGGAGGTGTGCATTAAGAGATGGAGACAGAAACAGGCCCCTGAGGGGGAGCTGGAACCCTTGGTGTGGCTGGAGCACAAGGTTATCAGGCCACAGAGAATGGGGCTGAAAAGAAGGCATTTTCCTGTTCCTCCAAAGAGGTGAAAGGAAAGAGTCTCTTTTTCTGTGTGAAGTGATGTGATATGTGCTCAAGTTAAACGAAGTATGAAAATGCTTCTTTGTGAGTTAGCTAATGTTTGTCGATATAGAAGAAACGTTCATATAAGAATTTTAGAAATGGGTCTTTGGAATGATTGTTTATTGGAAGATATTAAAAATGTTATTATTTGTCTCTTTGCTCATCTGTTGAATAAACAATAGACTGAAAGAGACCAAAGGGTCTATATTAAAAAGTAAGTTTCCTCCCGCCTCTGATCCCCAGGATCTTACATTTTCTTTCCTGATGGAGAGCACAGTGGCCAGTGTTTAAAGAACTGTATATATGCATAGCAAACAAGCCTTTTGTATTAGTTAATTACTGCTGTGTAACAATTTACACCAAAACTTAGTGGCTTAAAACAACAAACGTTTATTATCTCACATTTTCTGTGATCAGGAGTCCAATGGCCTAGCTGGGCCCTCAGACTCAGGATCTGTCACAAGGATGCCATCAAGCTGTCAGCTGGGAATGCAGTCACCTCATGGCTCCACCCCGGAACATCTGCTGTCAAGTTCCCTCAAGGCCTTGTTGGCAGGATTTAGTTCCTCACAGGTTGTTGGGCTGACGGCATCATTTCTTCACTGGCCTTTGGCCTGACGCCTCCCTCAGCTTCATGCCCCGTGGGCCTCTCCACTGGGCCCCTCAGAGCATGGCAGCTGACTTCATCTGAGCCAACAGTTGAGAAGAGCTAGAAAAGTCAAGGAAGACAAGAAGGCAAAGTTTTTTTAACCGAATCTCAGAAGTGACATCCTCTCACCCTTGCTGTATTCTGTTCATTAGAAGCACGTCACTAGGTTGAAGTCATACTCAAGGGGAGGGGATTACACAGGGCATGGTTACCAGGGGTTGGAGAGCATTGGTGGTCATCTTAGAAGCTGCCTGGCTCACATGTGTACAAATTTCTATCTATTGATGGCTTTTTTTTTTTTTTTAAGCATAAAGTTTCCTACCTTGCTTTTGTCATGTAGCAGTGTATCTTGGAGCAATTTCCAAGTCAGTGTATAAAGATCTTCTTGGCATAGCGTTTTGGCCCTGCACCACACTGAACATTCTATGGATGTACTAGAACTTATGAAACAGTCCCTTAGTGATGGACGGTCAGGGCATTTTTGATGTTTTGCTACACATATTCTTTACTGGAGTGAGAAAGCACCCAGGAGGAAAATTCATTCCTACAAGTGGAATTGCTGGGTCAAAGGGTATGTTCACGTCACATTTTAGTAACTATGGCCACATGGCCATCCAAACCCCAAAGAAGAAGAATTGTCTACTTCTCCACAGCTTCTTGAGGCATTTTTTGCCACAAGTTTTAATGAAAAGAGAAAAGAGAAATCGCAGGAGAAAAAGTAGAAACCAAAGTCTAATAAGTGAGACAAATTGGGGTCATTAATTTTTAGTAACAAAAAGTGGAACACTATTTGTTTACTTTGATCTGGATTTACCAGGGTATTTTCCTAGTGTAATATACAAATAAGAGCAAGGACTCTTGAGTTGAGGCCCCAGTGTGCCTGTTGATCATTTCTGGCTCTCGTCACTATAATCTTAGATAATGCTTCCCTCTCTGACGTTTGTGTGGGTCCCTAACAGCACTCAACAGTTAGCTTCTCAGATTCCAGCTACATCTGTGGACATGGCACTCATGAATATCGAAATCAAGTTTATAATGAATAATTATTTACTTAGGAAACTTTACAGCTTTGGCTGTTTTTGTCTTCTCTACGGATGTTTCAAGCATTTGAAAGACAGGGAATGTTGGGGTAAAAGAAGTCTTAGAACCCAGATATAGCTCTCCTCCAACTGCCTTCCAAATTCTGGAACCCTTTCTACAATCAGCTTCTGTCTGTGTATTTTCATAGAGAAGTACTTATTTCATTAAGGTAGATTGTTCCATTGGTAAACAATTCTAGAGGTTAAAAAGTATTTTGTACATTGAGTTGAGATCAGAAATTTGTTGTTTTGTGCCTCCATCCAGGGCTTCCTCATCTGTCTTAGGGAGCAACAAGGAAAAAGCCTTTGTTCCTTACCTCCCATAGCTTCCTTCAGTCTGCTCTCCTCCAGGCCAACGACTTTATTTTGTATCATTCCTTCTTCCCAGGAGTTGATTTCCAGATGCACCACCACACTGATCCCTCTACTCTGAACACACTCCTATTCTAAGGTTCAAAAAGCTGTCAAGCATGAGGGCACCCACACTGCCAGTTTTTCTGCTAATACCCACTTGATGGTAGGTATACTTTTAAGACCACTGATTGCTGGTATGTATAAATGACAAAGAGCTGTTGTGAATTCAAGAATGCTCTGACAGTGTCCACAACAGCATTATTCACAACAGCCAAAAGCTGGAAGCAACCTAAATGTTTATCGATGGATAAACAGCTAAACAAATTGTGCTATAGACATACAATGGAATATTATTCAGCCTTAAAAAGGAAAGAAATTCTGACACGTACTACATCATAGCTACATTATAGGAGACATTATGCTAAGTGAGATAAGCCAGTCACAAAGGAACCAATACTGTTTGATTTCACTTGTATGAGATATACAGAGTAGTCAAATTTATAGAGACAGAAAATAGAATGGTGGTTTCCTGGTGCCAGGGGTGGGGTGGGGGGGAGGGGAGATAGGAAGTGAGTGTTGAATGGGTACAGAGTTTCAGTTGGGGAAGATGAAAAAATTCTGGAGATGGATGGTGGTGAGAGTTTGCACAACAGTGTGAATGGATTTAATGCCACTACGCTGCACCCTTAAAATGGTTAAAATGGCAAATTGTATGTTATGTGTATTTTACCACAGTAAAACAGATTGTATCCTGTTGGAGCAGCATCTCCAAACATGTGAAAAACAAATTGTGTATGTGCCTGAGACCTATGATTCATACACTCTACAGTTAGTTTCGGCTCCTCAACCCCACACCCGACATGAAATCTTCATTCGATCACACTGTAAGCCTCTGGGAGCCATTTGTACCATGTGGCCCTATTTCCCTGGGTGCGGCTGATTATACCAAGAATGAGCCGCTGATCTGAGCTGGACTATTCAGAAACTCACGGCTGTGATTTTGGAATTTGGTTTCAGGAACTTTTTGTTAGGCTCTGTGTAGGGTGAGAGGATATATGTTTGGGAGCTACAAGGTAGCCATCTTCCATGTTCATTTATTATTTATTCAACAAACATTTATTGTTTGCTTCTGGGTGCCAGGCACAGTAATAAGTTCTGGGATTCAGCCCTGTCCCTCTCCTCCTCAAGAAACAGAGCAAGTCAGACTGAGAAGATATTACGTCTAATGTCATCTATAATATGTTTGTTATCTCTAAGATTTTGTGAACTCTTCCCTCCTCAATGAACAACACAGCATACCATCGTTTTATCGTATTTAACTTCCCCCTCTACATGATTTTGTTAGCACTTCTTTTTTTTTTCAGCACTGGAGCTAGCACAACTGCTCAGTGAAAGCTTGGTTGACGATGACAGGACACTAGGAAGATTTTTAATTGACAAGAGCACCAGGACCACTCACAGAAGTTGTGTGTGTGTTCACAAGATCTACAAAGGATGGTGGGTGTTTTTATTCACCAGCTGCAGCAGTGCTACCACGTGGCCAAACAGTAAATGATGTTTGTAGTCCGTTGAGCCTGTCTGTAGAAATCACACAATTTTTTTTTTCTTTTTCCTTTGGGCCACTCTGCATGGCTTGAACCTGGGCTTCCGCAGCGGACGTGCTGAGTCCTAACCACTAGACCACCAGGGAACTCCCGAAATGACACAATTCTCAAAAAGAGTTTTTTAAATTGAGGACGAGAGGAGATTCGTATTATTTCAAAATTTGCACAGGAAGGGAGACTTTTCAGTCTGTTTAAAATTAGCAAAATTTGCATTTTCTTAAAATGAGATAACATTGTGCTAAGGTCTCCATCCTGCTCTCTGAGAGCCTCTAGTAGCTCCTGGGAGTTAGCCCCAGAGGTGACCTCTTAAGAGCAGGACAGATACCCCCAAAAGTTCTACAGATTCTTTGACGAGGCCTTCCCTGACTCCTCTTATGCAGCACCAGTCTTCTGTGTTCCCAAAAAACCACCTGTGCTGTGGATTTCATTCATTAGCAAATAGTCATTGAGCGCCTGCATGGTGCTTACTCTGTTTCAGGCACTGCAGAGTCTGTTTCAGGCACAGCAGTAAACAAATCGGACTAAAATTTCAATCGTATTACACTTGTTGTGACACATCTGTCCCCTTTATGCCCTGTAAGTCCTCTGACAACAGGGATCTGTCTCATGCCATTTCACTGGAACCATACCTTCTGCCCCTTTAATCCCCCAATAAGAATTTCAGAGCTCAGTTGCTTTGAGAAGACTGTATTTATTAGGACCATTCCCATGTTAGTTTTCTGGTCGGATCAAAGCTGTGCCTGCCAGCTTTCTTCTAAGATGAAGAAAGTTCATTTTAGATCCTGTGGTAGGCTGAATAATAGCCCTCCAAAGATGTCCACATCCCGTTCCCCAGAAACTGCAGATACGTTAATTTACATGGCAAAGGGGCTTTGAGGAAGTGATTAGGTTAAGGTTTTTGAGATGGGAAATTATCCTGGATTGCTGTGGAGGACCCAATGTAATTATGAAGGACCTTAAAAGAGGGAGGTGGCAGACTTGGAGAGAAGATTATAAGTTTGAAACAGAGGTCAGAGAAGAGAGAGGATGCTATGTTATTGGCTTTGAGGATGGAGAAGGGGCCACAAGCCAGGGAGTGTAGGCGAACTCCAGAGGCTGGAAAAGGTAAGGAAATGGATTCTCCTCTAGAGCCTCCAAGATGAACACAGGCCTGCTGGCACATTTTACACTTCTGACCTACAGAACTATAAGATAATACATTTGTGTTGCTATAAGCTGCTAACTTTGAGGTAATTGTTCTGGCAGCAAGAGGAAGTTAATATAGATTTCTACCCGTCCTCCCTCTAATCTGCTCACCCCACTGCCCATTCTCCCTGGTGCAGAGAGCGGGACATTTCTACTCTGTTCCCTTATTTTCCCAAGTCATGGAGGTGTCCTGGGGTTTCTTAACACAAGCCTGTAATAGTGTTTCTGTCATAGGGTTGTCTGACCATTGGCAGTCTTTGGCATATCCTCAGGGTCCCCTAGTTTTCTATGAGAATTAAAAATTCTGTATTTTCAGTTCCATGCTTGGCTAAAAACTTAATATATAATTAATATATATTAATTAATAATTCAACTTACAACCCCAAAGTCAGCCTCATCCTCGTAAGAACACTAAAAGCATTCTCATCAAAGTCAGGAACAAGACAGGGATATCCATTAGTACCATTCTTACTTATTGTTATTCTGGATGCACTGGCTAATGTTATTACACAAAAGATAGACAAAAAAAAGTGGGACGAGAGGAGGTAAACTTACAGTTATTTGCCAATGGAATGAAAGTCCAAAAGAAAACCTGAAAAACTACAAATAATAAAAGAATTCAGCAAAGTGGTAGGTACAACATTCAGGCATAGTACTCAATATATAAAATTACCTAGGACACATATAACTAATGGAAAAACATCCTATTTGCAGTAACAGAAAAAATTAAAAAACTAAGAATTAGGGTAACAAGAAATGTGCAAAGTCAATACAAAGGAAACAGAACAAAACTTGGAAAAGAAGAAGAGTATGCCATGTTCCTTAAGAGAAAGACTTACCATGATAGCACTGTGAAAAGGGAGTCTTATGTGCTTAAGACCACTGCAGCTGGGCTTCTGATATTGGCAGCCAAATGAAATTGATCAGAGAAAAGAGTCTTGTTTTCTCTCCATAACTTCATTCTCCACCTAGCCTTTATATTACCTGGTGGTCCAAGCCAAGCCCACCTTTGGACTGCCAGGCCATGGCAAGTGAGTTCTCCCTAGGAGATGCTGCCCTCTGCTCGTTGTCATGACTTGCCCTGGGCACCTTCAGTCCTCCTCTGTCACACACACACACACACACACACACACACACACACACACACACACAAACTTAGGAACACCCATTTCCACAATACCCTATCTGGACCATCCTAGGTTTTACTATATTGTTGATACAATAATTGCTACACAGTAAGGGTAATCTCTCCAGGATCAAAGCTAAAATAGCAATTTTTATTATCTTCAACATGTCACCAGACCATTCTTGGGCTATATGCTTTCTGACACTGTTTTTATATACCTCTTACCTCCCTACATCATGGGCATTGTAGTTTAAAAAAATTCCACTGCTCATTACTATTGTCAAAGGAATTCTATATATCATCAATAAGTACATTTTTTTTGCTGGGGGGGGTGGAGAAAACGGAGAAGCTGTTATTGCCACAGAAATTTTACTTGTCAGGCTAGCATTGTGGGGTGGGGCAGGCGATCAGGTTAATCAGAAAGAATCTTGCAGTCCACACAGACCACACCCTCCTTGGAGGCTGTTACCTGACTATTCCTAGAAGTGGCTAGGATCTCTCAGCAGATAAGCTAAGTCGGATTTTTAGCTCTCCCTTCCTCCCTTTTATCTTCTTTCTGCAGAGCCTGGCACATGCTAGAAATTCAATAACTGCCAAATGAACAAATGGATGGGATTGTCCTTTCACCAACCTATATCCTGAAGCCTAAAGAGCAGGGAGAGCTGCTTAAAAATTCTCTAGAAAGAAAGTGCCACCAAGTAGGAGCAGTTCATTGGCACAATAGAGGAGATGTTAGCCTTGGGGCAATCATTTTTAAGGTCTCTACCTTTCACTGCGTGTACTGTGAAACGCTGCTATTGTTTCAGCCTCTCCACTCCATCTTCCCCTCCCCCCACCTTATTTTAAAAGAAATTAAAACATTTTGGGAGGCCCCTAAAAGTGAATGGGCCCTAGGCACTGCGCCTTCTGTGCCTAACGGGTAAGTCAGTTCTCCTTGGTGCCGGGGGACTGATTGTTAAATATTTTGATCATTACCCCTGCTGAGACTTACATTGTACATGAGAAGTAGATAACTCATAGGCCCACAAGCAGGCCTGTGTGGGGCACTTGTCCACCGTGTGTGGTGAAGCCCTGGTGAACCCAAGACCCCCTTCCCAAGAGCTCCCTGTGGCTCACCTCCACCGGATTGTTCCCAGACTTGTCCATTTTTCAAGAAAAACTGGAAATCCTGAGTAGGAAAAATTCAAGTCTCCCAATTAAAAAATGCTCAAAATTCAAAGAAAAAACCCTCCCTGCTTGAGCCAAACAAAACACCTCTGTGGACTGCATCTGGCACTACTTTGTAATCTCGGTCAAATGTAGCTTTGGGGAGAACCTTTGAAAACATGACAGGTGTAGGACTAGAGAACCAACACGCCAGGAAGAGAAGAATGGTATGGGTTCAGTGTGATTGTAAAAAAGTAATACTAATTGCAGTAAATTGTATGATTTTCTTACTTTTCATGTGTAGTCACTTGGCAATAATAATTGTGAATCTAATTAAAAATTTCAGGTTCTGTAAACTTCCATTCATATTCATATTCATGCCCTTTCATCCTTCTTGATTTGTGGCTTGAGTAACAGGGCCACAACTTACATGTACCTATTGAGGAGAACTCTGCTCTTAATCGTGATTGTGAGTTTTTAAGAGTGTACTTAATTAGGCCTTAATAAATGCCTATGTACCATTTCTAGTCAGGTCATATTTGTTTGACTTCCTTTGGGGCTTTACTGTATGAAAAAGAAGAGAGAGAAGAAGTCTATGTTCCTTTATGTTCAAGTCTTTAGGAGTAAACATTTAATAAAAATGATTTTTATGTGAAGTAGGACTTTAGAGATTTAAATGAAAAGTATGTATATATTCACTTTACAGTGACAAAGTCAGCCTGCAGCATTGCCAGAACATGACTAGGCACTGCCAAGCCCACAATTCTCCCTTTATCTCAGCTGATGATTTCATTTTCTAATCCTAGATTGTAAACAGACAATGAAGATCTGGTGCGATGAGCATCTTGAGTGCGAAACAGGTTCCTATGGTAACAGAAGCAGAGTCTCTTTCTTAGGCTTGGTAGGGGAGGGAGGTCTGTAAGTCTTCCTGGAGGAAGGGATAGCTTCAATAAGAGTATAAAAAGAAATTGATTAGCCTTCAATTAGCAGTCAGGACAAGGGTGGGGGGAGAGAAGCCCAGAAGTGAAAAAAGCTGGGCTCGAAAATAAATTCAGCAGGACTGGAGATTGTAAAGCATCATTCCATTTCAAGTATAGCACTTGTTACCTTCTGACCATTTCTTGTTTGCTTATTTGTTTACTGTCTGTTCTTCTACCCCCATCCCCTCACACAGAACAGGAGCCCTACCTGGCCTGCTGATTCCTCAGCCTGGAACATACAACTGTTAAGTCTTTCCATGTGTCAGATCCAGCTTCCCTCACCACCACACCAATCTCCCCTCCCTCTCCCCCCAATACCGTCCAACAGACAAAATTCTACTTCCTCAGAGTTGGCTCAAATGCTTCCTTCTCTGTGAAACCTCCCCCCATCTCTTTGCCCAACCCCTACCTTTAGAATTCTTTAAGGGTTCCCACAGCTAATGACCCTTCCTTGCAGTATAAATTGAATTCTACAGCGTTAGTTTGCTGCTCCCTTCTCTCCCCTATTCCTCATTAAATCTTTTTTTTGTTGTTGTTCCTCATTAAATCTTAAATCATATGAAGATAATGTGTTTTAGGCATCTCTGTAATCCTCTCAACATTTCTTGCAGGCTTTTACACACAAAACGGGCTCGAAAATACTTTGAATAAATGAATTCAGGAGAAGGTCATGAACCCTTCTTCCTCCCTTCCCCCAGTGCTCAGAGCAATCTTTTCAAACTTAAAATCTGACCACATCACAGCCCTACTTAACTGTGGTGAAGGCCGCTCTTCATCCTTGGAATAGAATTCTAACTCCCTAAGCACACTGGTTACCTCAGGGCCCTGTGTGAGCTTGCTCCCATCCACGTCGATTCCCAACACCTGGTCTAATAAAACGGGACTGCTTAATGTGACCGCACCACAGGGCTGTCCTGATTCATGCCACCAGGCTTTTATTTCAACGACTCTCTCTGCCTGGAACGCCCTTTCCATTTTCCTTGCCTGGTTTGGCTCAGGAATGACCTCAAGCAAGCTTTCCTTCTTTGACTATAGATCCTATTAATAATTAAAAAAACCAAAACCCAAAAAGCTAAGTACAGAAAGGTTTATGGTGCTGCCCTCCATTTATGTGATTAAAAATGAAAAAAACCGTAAAATGTAATTCTTAAATGACACACAACTTACATGGATGCTAGATTTAGAATACCATCTGTTTATAATTTTTCTTTCATTCACCCTCTCTCTGCATGTACCCATTTTGACCCAGAGTCTACCCGATAACCCCACTGCCGGAATCTCAGGTTGGGTCAAAAGCCTCCCTCCTCCGCTTCCGAACACCACTCTATTTTAAATTAACTTGAACAGACTGCAAGTTTGCCTGTCCCACTAGGGTGTGAGCGACAGAGGTGGCGCGAACACCATCCCTGTCCACGGAGCGCCGGACCCCGGTCGGCTCCAGATTTATTTTCTGAGTTGAAGTAAAGGCTCCTCCCCAGCTGACAACGCATTTCTTCTTTAAGAAGACATTCCTTCCTCGCCCAGCAAGTGAAACTGGCTCGCACCTACCAAGGGTTGGTGCTGGAAAAAGAGCGACCTATCGACCGGCCCTGAAAGCCAGGACGAGAAGATTCTCTAAATTCTCGGGCCCAATAACGCGACACGCCACGGAGACGCCCCCAAATATTCAGCGGAATGGGCGGGCCCGGGAAAATGACCAACACCGGAAGTCACGTGGCGAAGTTCCTCTTGAATTTCGCCAAGTCGGCAGTCGACTATTCGGTCTTGCACGCGCCTCAGGCGGGCTCCGCTGAGATCCAGTCTTTCGGCGCTCGACTCGCCCGTGCTGCTGCCGCTGCCGAAGGAGGGGCAAAGCTCAAGATGGCGGACAAAACGCCAGGCGGCTCTCAGAAGGCCAGTTCAAAGGTAATTTCTTAGAGGATTTAGTAAGTCAGTGAGTGTATCACTGTCGTCTGGGGACTACAGACGCTTCTGGCCAGAGGGAGGAGATTGGGGTGGGGGTCCGCGTTCTGGTCGCGACGGTAGGCCGGGCGCAGACGCACCGTGGTGCGCAGGTTGAGAGGCCTGGTATCTCCCCTTAGTCCCAGCCTGGATTCGGCTCGAGACTGGCGGGCCCAGGGCGGGTGGCGTGAGTAGTTCGGCTCCCGCTTAGCAGTGGAGTGAAGTCAGTGATTTAGACTGAGGTCTGAAGTCGGGAAAACGCGCCCCTGTATTTCAGCTTATTGAGCTCTGAGGCCGCGGGACAGAGCCTGGGAGAGGCGGGAAGCGCTTCCCGGTGCTTAAGTGTCTGCTTCTGTTTCCTCGGCTCTTTGGGTTTGGACCTCGCACGCTTCCGGCCTCGCTCAATTTCCTTCACGTCCTCCAGGGAATAAATAATCTCTAGGGCCGCAAATTGTGAGGGGAGGACCAATAGTGGAAGGAAGCGGGGTGGGAAGTGCAGTTCTCCTTTGCGGTGATGCCTCGCCAAGGTTAATGCTACGCTCTACACGTGGTCTTAGCTCACATAAGAGGAAGTGTAAAATGAGCCCTTCTTTGGAGGGCTCGTTTTCGAGGACTCGGGGTCTTCCGCTTCTTCTGAAAGGAAAACTTCCGTAGACTTGGAAGCCACCTAAGATTAGTAAATTGCTATTGAGTTTACAGGGAACCGCGTGCACGTATTGTGAAACCACTGAGCTGTAGAAGTGGTTTAGCGTTAGTTAGGTTGTGATTAGCACCAGGTCCTAAGTTGCCATCCTGGAGGGGTCGTATAATCGTTTTCTGCTTTGAGTTTTTCATCTCCATCCAACACGATATTAAAAGTAATAGTGCCCGAAGTAGTTGTTAAGCTTTTTGATGCTGATGCAAGAAGTGTAATACTTAAAGGTTCTAAGGACTTACATCTTAAAGAGTGTGTACGATAGTAAGTAGGTTATTAGGAAGTTACGTTTACGGTAGACGGGGCTAGTCTTGTGTGTACAGTTTGTTCTGGGAAACGTAAGCTATTATACACTTGCTTTCTCAGTTTCTATTAAATCATAGTCTTTATGCCATTTGGTGAATGATGTTTATAATTAGTTCGTAATTAGTGATGGATTTACCAGAAATCTTTTAGTTACGTAGAAACTGTGGTAGAGGGCCAGTCTTGGCTGCTTTACAACCTGCGTTTACTCCTTGTTTGTTTCTCCCCTCCCCAGTACATTTCTCCTTGGTGAGGAGGGGCATAGTTGGGTCCATGACTGCCCACTTCCTCAGCGGACTCTGACAAAAACAGCCCTGCTTACTATTAGGGAACTATTACTAAAGCTAGTGCATCCATAAAATTCACGCAGAAGCCTCACTATTTTTGTTTCTACTCAAAGTAATATTTAAGTGTCTTCTGTTTGAGGCTTTGGCTACATTGAAAACATATTGACGTATATATATGTTCAGGCCTCCTTCTCTAGTAGTACTTCTCACGGTTGTGACTGTGTGGCTGCTCCCTGTAAGTAAATTGTTGGATCTTCCAGTCATCTTCTTAGTTTATATTGCTTTAGATTATAATCAGTTGATGCTGTTAGATTTCCTACCGATGTCTGTAAAATATCTCAGGAGAGTGCATGACTTAGTGGAGAGATTATGGATTTTGATAACAAACAAAAGGTATTTGGATTCAAATCCTGACTTGGTAATAAATTATATTTGCGATATCAAGGCAAATTGCTTAAACTTTTCAGCCTCAATTTCCTTGTTTGTAATATGGACATAATCCCTTTTCTACAGGGTTGATGTAAGGATTAAATGAGTGAATATCTATAAAGTACATAAAAAAAACTTAGTTCCTTTCCTCTCCCCTTTGTTCTTAGAGGAAATAAAAAGTACTTTTCAAAATGTCAGGTTAAGTTCTAATCCTGAGATTTAGAATCTGTTATCCATGACTGCTCAGATTACTGCTTTTTATTCCTAACACAAGTCCAGAATTTATTGGAGAGAGTATAAGATCATTTTGGTTAATATGACGGTGTTTGGAATTTCTAGCCTTTGATCTCTGTTTTGATTTCTTCCTTTGGGGAGTACAGATGAGTGACATATTCTACCATACTGATGGAGTAAAAAATTCTTTAGTTTCATGTTCATTCTTACTCTTTGGTAGTTAAAATTCCCATTGCTATGGGTAGGGATGCTTGTTAATCATATTTCTAGACCCTGAGGAAAATGTTAATTAAAAATGTACAAGAGGATGTAATGTACAGCATGGTGACTGTAGTTAATAATACTGTATTGCATATTTGAAAGCTAAAAAGAGAGTAGATCTTAAAAGTTCTCATCACAAGAGAAAAAACTATGTTTGGTGACGGCTATTAATTAGACTTATTGTGATGATCTTTCTGCAGTGTATACAAATACTGAATCATTATGTTGTATATCCAAAACTAATACAGTGTTGTATGTCATTTATACCTCAGTAAAAAAAAAAAATGGAGGTAATTGAGGTAATTTAAGGTATTGAGGTAATTTAACAAATAAAATGTATAATAGGGTTTTTTGCTATTGACAATGGCAAAATTATTTGATGTGTCTTAATTACAAAGTAGATTAAATTAGATAGCCTCTACAGTTTCTTTTAGCTTTGAAAATTACATTTTAAGTGTGTATAGTCAAATGATTTAACCTTTATGTGTAGTTGTCGCTAATGAAGAGACCCTTTATTTTCTGTGTAATTTTGCTGTACTTTTTATTTTAAAGCCTGACAAATATAGAAATTCAGTAAATGTTTTAGGAATTAGCTAAAAATTTCCTGTGCGTTTATTCTTGTATCACCAGACTAAAATGATGCTTTGGGGGAGAGGGGTACCATGTTGTAGCTTTGATTTTGGGAGGAGAGGCAAAGAGCCTATAATTGCTTAGAAAAATGTTAAATTTAATATATAAAATTAGAATTGAATTCATAAAAACTAATTTATTTTGATTGTAAGAGTTGTTTGCTTAGCACAATGAGGATATGAAGAGAATGTGGTATTCTCGTTCCCTCTGCAGCTCGTGTGCTGATAATACTACTAATATAATGGAATTGTGTGCCCTGTTATTTCACTCTGTGACAGTGCTTATTTTTTTGCCATAGTGTCAAAAATTGGGTTAGAGAGGTAAATGAGCTAAGTAGGAAATACTGCTGGCTTCCTTGGACACCCAGTGCTAAATTGGTGTGGGAACTATTTTAATTGACTGCTGATTAACAAAAGTATTTCAGTTGTACGAAATAGGTAGTGATATAATGAGGATCCATTCAAGGCTTATCCTTAGGGATATATTACTGCTTGTGTACATTTTTTTGGTGGTACCTGAAGGTATGTAAGAGTTAAATATGATCAAAAACTCCAAACAAAACACAAACCTTGAAAAATTAGGCTCTGTTTGCCAGTTTTAGTTTCAACTGAATCTTTATTATGATATGGTTGTAAGATAAGATAACCGTCTTATCTTAAAATATAAGGTGGTTAGTTTTCTGGGTGGAAGGCTGTGTTTTGGGGTGGAGAGAGGAATTAGGAACTTTTGTTTTCTTGATTGGTGTTTTTTAGAAATTGGAGTATTTGTAGCACTGGTGCTCGAATATGACTATTAATATGGTTTTAAAAATTTTCTATCTTATTGGATTGAATTATTTGTTTTCTGAAAGTTTAGTTTTTATTCTCTTCTGGTTTTTATTCCTGAAGCTTTTTTTTTTCCTGGAAAGTATAATAAATTGACAAAAAGATACTCATTTGCCAGTAAGGCAAATGAGAGGAGGGCTCATTTGGTATGCAAGTTGAAGACTCCTGCCTCTCTATCCCTTTTTACAGAGAGCATCATTTTTGAAAAACAAAAACAAAGAAACAAAAAAGAGCCCAAAACTTCCTACAGGATATTAAACTCAAAAATATTAATATTACAAATAATTTGCCTCTTATACTGTTAAGTAGCTTTAACAGTTTATTGCAGATTGGCCACATGCTAGATATTTTGCTGAAATAATTTTTTTTTAAAAGCAAGATACATTTGCCAATAGCACTTGAGGCTGTTTGGTACTGTTAGATGTCTCTTCCTTGAGCAGTTAATTTTTTTCACCAGGCTTTCCTCATTTTAGATTAACTACAGATCATTCAAAATGTACTTACAACGTTTCGTGTACTGGTAGTGTTTTGGATGTAATTTTAAGGATAATTTCAGGTTTATTATTTAACTCAATAGATTTGATGAATTCTTTTGAGAGGTAGACTTTGGTTTGTCTTGGAAAGTGGTATTCAGCTAGGTAGCTGTTACTTGTTGGTGAGTGGACAGCTTAGTATGTTGATAGTGAGGAGTGCAATTTTGTTGTGTAGGTCCTCGTTCCAGCTGGGTACGTCAGCAAGTTTATTGAGGCTCCGTCACTTGCCAGATTTTGTTTGACTCTGAGGAAGAAAAAATTAAATAAGATGATAATCGGTTTTGGGGAACATGCTGTCTAGTGGAAAAAGAGTCAACACATGATAGTTCAAAGCGGAGCCATCAGAAGCGTCTAAAACTTTAGGGAAAGAAATGACAGCTGGTTGATTGGAGGGTGGGTGGGGAGGCTGCAGGAATAGAGGAGTTTGAGTCTTTTTAACAGTGAACAGAGTTTTGAAGGGTAGACATAGGGGTATAAAAAAGAGATGGGTGAGGTAAAATAAGTCACTGGCAAATGGGTTGATATATGTTCTGGTTTAGCCAATGTATATAGGACATTTGCATAGGGATAAACGTTTCTGAGACGGAAGGATAAGTTTGAGCTAAATTGTGGCGGCTTTAAAACCTATGGAATAAAATTAGAGAGCCATGGAAGATTCAAGGCAGGAAAGTCCTTTAGGAAAGCTCTTCTGGAGACATAGTTTAGGAAGAATTTGGGAGTGAGGAGGATTAGTTTGAAGATTTTTGTAGTGCTGCTGATAAATATTAAAGATTGCTTCAAAAAATCTCACCTCAGATACTCTTTGGGAAGCTTTTCTGACGTCGTCCCCACTCCCATTAAGATTTGCTTGCCCTCTGTGCTCTGGTGGTATAGCCATGCTGTTTTACTTGTCTCTTTTATTTATTAGCTCCTAAGGACATTTATATCTCTGATGTAAGGCACAGTACCAGTAAGTGGTTGCCCAGTAAGTGGGTTGAATAAAGGGAAGATCTGAATCACAATAGTGTCTTTAGTAAAAAGGGTCCCCAGAGAAGAGTTTCAGTAGAGGTGGGGTGAACAGAATTTGATTCAGTTGGTTATGGGGGATAGGGGAGTAGTCAAGGATGACCCTGGTATAATGCTGCTGGCTAACACTCATTGAGCACTTTTATGTACCAAACACTGTTCTTAGTGCTTCACCTGTCTTTGTCCTTCACAACAATCCTATAAGGCAGGTGCTATGCAGCATTACAGATGAAGGAACTAGGCCAAGGTTACAAAGCTGGTAAGTGCTAAAAACAGGAAGTCTGATTCCAGAGTCTGTGCTCTTAACATTTTACTATTTCCATATTATGACTGATTGAGAGTTACCATTCGGTGTCAGAAGTAAGAAGGTCAACAGGAGAAGCTAGTTTGGGAGGAAACTATATTTTATATATATAGGATGTGAGGAACTTGCAGATACTCAGGTGAAGATGTCCAGGAAGTTGTTTAAGAACAGATTGGAACCGAGGAGAGGCACCAAGGTTGAAGATAAGGAATTGGGAGTCATCTCAGCACAATAAAAGTGTTGATATGCTTCCTATGGGAGTGATTGTTAAACTTGTGGAAATGTAAGTTGATGCTTTAGAGGATGTGAGGAGGAAGGAGGCAGATGGGAATGGAGAGCGGACTAGGCAGAGTGGAGGTGTTGGAGGAATGTTGCTGTGGGTAGCTTGCTAATTTGAAAACTCAGGTGTGGCGGTTTTTCAATTGAAGTGAAGTAGGAGCAGCTGGAAAAAAAAGTTTCATGGTATCGTTTAGTTGGCTTCACCTCTATCTCCTCAGCAGCCATCAGAATGATCCTTTTTTTTTTTTTCCCCCTTGCTGTCCTTCCCCACATCTGTACTATATTTGCTTTCTCAAACTTGAGATAAGTTTTTCTTGTGTTTGCTTCTTTATTGCCTCAAATCTCCCTTATTTTGCCCTTTCATTTCTTGCTTTTGGGTCTTTTCATTTGGATGAGGAATTGTGCTGTGGACTTCAGAAGTTCTTTAAACATCACTAATTTACTGTTCTTCAGTAAAAACATAAAACCCAAACCCAAGACAAATAACGTAGTGCAGTTCCAGGTTAAGTAGAGGGAAAGACTCGGCTTCAGAAGTAGCGTTACATTTACTGCTTACCTGGACCATTAGCTTTAAAAGTTGGTTATTACTTTAAAATTTTTATTCACTACTATTTGCATCTCTTTAACTGTTCTCAAGCCTAAAATTTCATTCTGATGTTGTGTAGCTATAACTGCATATCAGTGGAAAATGTTTGGTTTGCAGTAAATATGACTCTTAGATTAATTGAAATCAGCTGATGCATCGTCTTAAGCCATGCTGTTATTTTTAAATCCTAGAAATGATGATTTGGATGTGGTGGCGTAGATTAAAGAAAGGCTAGCACTTTCTTAGCTGCTCTTTCGTGCTTATTCTTCTGGGTGAACTTCAGAATTATTTTTGGCAATCCCTCTTGTCCCCTTGCAGAGACTTCCCTTTAGGATTTTGAGCTGTGGAATGAAATTGCATTAAATGCATAAATAAATTTAGGTGCAGTTGACTTTGTCTTAATAATGAGTTTTCCCATCTAGGAATGTGATGAATCTTTTCAAAAGTTGACTTGAATAACAACCCTTCTGTGAAGTTTGTATTTTTTTTGCACAGGTGGTACATATTTCTTTAGTTGGTTTCTAGGTGTTTTATGTTTTTTCTCACTATTATGATTACCGTGTTGTTTTTGTTACCTAGCAGGTTAACACTGGTATATTAGAAGGCAATTGAATTTTTTTTTCTCCTCAATTCACTCAGTCTCTTGACGGAACTTTTTTTTTCTTTTTTAAGAGGAGTTATTTATTCTCTTGTATTTTTTAAGTGTCTGCAAATGGGTGCATTTCAAACTGATTCAAAGTAGGTTTCACAGGGTTAAATTTAAATACAAAAATTTTTTTTCATGCTATCTTGCCTTTTAGGAAAGGTTAGCAGGGAGAAGAAAGTGAAATAGGAGGGGCACAATAAAAGTTGGGGACAGAAAAAAGATGGGTAGAAAGAATGGAGATGGCTGGTGGCTCAGTGCTTGGTTGTCTTGGGCTGATTTTGCCTGGGGTCCAGTATGGAGTTCAGAGGAATAAATTGATTCAGTATGGAAATCCGATCAGCTGTTCTTAGCCTTATGTTTCAACAAGATAAGTAAATCAGTACTGTGTGGACCCATAGGAATCTTATTGGCTTTTTTCTACATCATACAAATTTTTAATTTTTTTCTTAAAAATAAATATATTGTCTTGTGCATTACATTTGAAATCTAGAACTGGGAGCTAGGATGGATGAGGTACTCGTGATCTCAAGATTCTTGATTTCACTTTTAATACTTAAATATATATAAAATAAGTAAAATCTCACTACCCAATACCTTGAAAAATAAAAACAACTCAGTGCCAGAGTTAAATTCTGGGCATCCAATTAAAATTTCAGAAAGATACCACATATTATTTATTTAGTTAATAGTGTTATAGCTTGGCTTCTTCATCCTTAGCTGCATAGTGAAAAATCAAATAAATTATTATATGCCATATGTAATCTGAAATGTAGATCAATTAAAACAACATCAGGTGAAACTTTAACACTTGACCTTATTGGAAAGTGCCATTATTTGAAGACTGAACTTGACTGACACATTTATTTTGGATCACAATTCTTTTTTGTAAGTCAGAGATTGCCTTTGTTTGGTTTTATTAGCTGAGAAGAAATTGCTACAAGTTTGGAAAGATTGTCTGTATAACGCGAGAAATACTTGTTTTGTTAGCATAATACATTTTCTGATTATTTAAATGTTGGCTTTTATTTTTAATGCTTGCAGACCAGATCATCAGATGTTCATTCATCTGGATCTTCAGATGCCCACGTGAGTATAAAAAGCAATCGTTGTCTTTTTTCCTTAAAATTTAATTTCTTATTGTATATATCTCTACTTGATATGTCCCTTATGATTTTACTTGATAAATAGATATGATTGCGTTGTATGTGCATATTTTCTTTAACCTTTTTTGCTAGATGTTCTGTGTTCGTTTTTTGTGTTGTTATTCACGTAAGTTGGCCCCTCAAACCATGTTAGAAACCAAGTGTGTATATTTCCTTTTTTTTTTTTTTTTTTTTTACTGTGCTTGTAAAATTTTGTACATAGGTGTGTGTGCTTATACATTTTTTTTAACAAGTTTTGCGTTATACACATTTCTTTTCACAGTGCACAGTACACCTATTGCAAATCCCTGCAAGTCAACAGATACAGCTCTAATCTAGTCTTTCTAATGGCATCTTAATGTTCCATGGGGGAGGTGCAATTATTTATTAAGCTGTTTCTCTGTTGATGGGCATAGACGTTTTGTTTCAAGCTTTTTGACGTTTTGAATAAACTGTGATAAACTTTCCTTTACATGTGTTATTATAGCAGTGCTAAAAGTGTGGTCTTCAGACCCCTGGGGTTGCTGAGAATTTTTCAGGGTGGCTGAATTCAGAACTATTTTGTAATAACACTAAGACATCATTTGCCATCACTGTGTTGACATTTGCACTAATGGTGCGAAAGCAATTGATGGGTAAACTGTTGGCACCTTAGCATGCATCAAGGCAGTGTCACCAAAATGTGCTAGTAGTCATTGTGTTCTTCCCCACCAGACACAGTAAAAATATGCTAGTTTCACTTAAGAATGTTCTTGATGAAGCAGTAAAAATTATTAATATTAAATCTTGTCCTTGTGTGTGGGTGTTTTTAACGTTCTGAGTGATGAAATGGGAGGCACATATAAGGCACTTCTGCTTGCCAGAGTGTGGTGTTTGTCTTAAGGAAAAGTAATACTTGTGGGATTGTTTAAGTTGTGAAATAAAACTGGCTCCTTCTTTCATGGAATACCATTTTTACTTGAAGGTACAACTGACAGACAAACTGTGGTTAGTCAGACTTGGGTGTTTGGCAGATATTTTCTTGAAAATGAAGGAAACTAACCTGTTCTTTTAAGGAAAACAACTATTTGTTAGTGATATAAAATTTGATCTTTCAAGTGCAAGTTGGAATTATTGAAAACTTCCTGTGCTTAAGAACTTTTCTGATGACATCAGTGGTATTAAGGGATGGGATTAAGGGATAATTAGTGAAATATTTTGATAGTGTAAAATGAAGTTTGTCAATATTTGAACATTTGGGTTGATTCTAGTTTCAGTACTACATATATGATTTTTAAAAACTCGTTTTCCTTTTCTCGAAGATGGATGCATCTGGACCCTCAGATAGTGATATGCCAAGTCGGACACGACCTAAGAGCCCAAGAAAACATAATTATAGGAATGAAAGTGCCCGTGAAAACGTTTGTGACTCTCCTCATCAGAATCTCTCAAGAGTAAGTGTTGATAAAGATAAGAAAGGATAGATAATGATTTTGATCTGCCCTTGATTGAATTTGGTAGTTGAATATCTTGGTTTTGTACTTGTTGTTTCATCTTGTACTATTTGAAAATAGAATTCATTATTCTTTTTGGGTTAACAATAAATTCAGACTCATTAAGGAAATGGTTTTTAGCTCATATGCAAGATATGTTTCATTTAAAAATTTTAATTTTATTTTAAAAAATCAAGGAGTGTTTTGAATGTAAAATGGTCAATAGATTTATTGTTCTCCCCTTATGCCAAACCTTTACTGAACCAAGTGCCAGAGGCCAGTCACTGGAAATACACAGATGATTAAAACACACTTCTTGTTCTCAGCTTATACATAGTCCCAGCCTGGGAAGCTAACAGGAGCAGATGCTATTCACTCTGGTCAGTGCAGTTCCCAGGGCGATGCAAGCACCCAGAGAAGGAGCATCTTCACTGCCTGTATCTGCAAAGTACTCTCGTGTTCTTCTAGTCTTTTTTAAATTTCAAATAATGTTTTCTTGTCATGGTTAAATTTGGAAAATATAATAAAGAGGACAGTCATTACCAGCCAGTATTGATACTGATAACACTTTATTTTTCTTGTTTAATATTTTTAAGCATAAATATATTTTTACTTTGCTGAGGTCCATTTTACAGGAACACATTTTAAAAGATTCTTCAGGTCTAATTTTTTTTAATTTTAGAAAAAACTCTATAAACAAACTTTTTAATGGATGATTATATTTTTTGAGTAAGTATTCCATAATTTCCTTAACCATTTCTCTCTTAGGTGTCTAAGTTTAGCTCTTAGGATATAAATAAAATTGAGGACACAAATTTTGCTTTGTAAAATTATGTTTCTCATTGAATTTGTATGTAATTTTACCATTTGTTTAAACTTCAGAAGTTGAAACCAAAGGTGCTGAATGATGGCAAAACATTTTCCTTTCTATTTTGGGAAAAAATTTACTTTGAATGTGTTCGTGAAACCCAGTATTGACTTTTGAGTTATGAACTGCTTTATTTTTTTTTTAAAGGGATTTTAATGTAACCTTGAAGTAGTTCGCAGCAATATTACTTTTCCATTTTGTATCTTGCCAAGGGCAAGCCTGTTTAATAACCAAGGGATTGATAGTTTAATTTCATAATTGGTTAACTTCTCATTTTGGTAGGTGAGAGAGAAACCTTCAGATTTCAACTACAGATTAGTATTTTACACTGTATTTTTGAATTTTATTTTATTGTTTTATACAGCAGGTTCTTATTAGTTATCCATTTTATACATATTAGTGTATATATGTCAATCCCAATCTCCCAATTCATCACACCACCACCACCCCTCACCGCTTTCCCCCTTTGGTGTCCATACGTTTGTTCTCTACATCTGTGTCTCAATTTCTGCCCTGCAAACCAGTTCATCTGTACCATTTTTCTAGGTTCCACATATATGCGTTAGTATACGATATTTGTTTTTCTCTTTCTGACTTAACTTCACTCTGTATGACAGTCTCTAGATCCATTCACATCTCTACGAATGACCCAGTTTTGTTCCTTTTTATGGCTGAGTAATATTCCATTGTATGTATGTACCACGTCTTCCTTATCCATTCGTCTGTCGATGGGCATTTAAGTTGCTTCCGTAACCTGGCTATTGTAAATAGTGGTGCAATGAACATTGGGGTGCATGTGTGTTTTTTTTTTTTTTTTAACATCTTTATTGAAGTATAATTGCCTTACAATGGTGTGTTAGCTTCTACTTTATAACAAAGTGAATCAGTTATACATATACAATATGTTCCCATTTCTCTTCCCTCTTGCATCTCCCTCCCTCCCACCCTCCCCATCCCACCCCTCCAGGTGGTCACAAAGCACCGAGCTGATCTCCCTGTGCTATGCGGCTGCTTCCCACTAGTTATCTATTTTACATTTGGTAGTGTATATATGTCCATGACACTCTCTTACCCTGTCACATCTCACCCCACCCCCTCCCCATATCCTCAAGTCCATTCTCTAGTAGGTCTGTGTCTTTATTCCCGTCTTGCCACTAGGTTCTTCATGGCCTTTTTTTTTTTTTTTTGTTTCCCCTTAGATTCCGTATATATGTGTTAGCATACTGTATTTGTTTTTCTCTTTCTGACTTACTTCACTCTGTATGACAGACTCTAACTCCATCCACCTCATTACAAATACCTCCATTTCATTTCTTTTTATGGCTGAGTAATATTCCATTGTATATATGTACCACATCTTCTTTATCCATTCATCTGTCGATGGACATTTAGGTTGCTTCCATGTCCTGGCTATTGTAAATAGAGCTGCAATGAACATTTTGGTACATGACTCTTTTTGAATTATGGTTTTCTCAGGGTATATGCCCAGTAGTGGGATTGCTGTGTCATATAGTAGTTCTATTTTTAGTTTTTTAAGGAACCTCCGTACTGTTCTCCATAGTGGCTGTATCAATTTACATTCCCACCAACAGTGCAAGAGGGTTTCCTTTTCTCCACACCCTCTACAGCATTTATTGTTTGTAGATTTTTTGATGATGGCCATTCTGACCGGTGTGAGAGGATATCTCATTGTAGTTTTGATTTGCATTTCTCTAGTAATTAGTAATGTTGAGCAGCTTTTCATGTGCTTCTTGGCCATCTGTATGTCTTCTTTGGAGAAATATCTATTTAGGTCTTCTGCCCATTTTTCGATTGGGTTGGTTGTTTTTTTTAATATTGAGCTGCATGAGCTGTTTATATATTTTGGAGATTAATCCTTTGTCCATTGATTTGTTTGCAAATATTTTCTCCCATTCTGAGGGTTGTCTCTTCGTCTTGTTTGTAGTTTCCTTTGCTTTGCAAAAGCTTTTAAGGTTCATTAGGTCCCATTTGTTTACTTTTGTTTTTATTTCCATTACTCTAGGAGGTGGATCAAAAAAGATCTTGCTGTGATTTATGTCAAAGAGTGTTCTTCCTGTGTTTTCCTCTAAGAGTTTTATAGTGTCCTGTCTTACATTTAGGTCTCTAATCCATTTTGAATTTATTTTTGTGTATGGTGTTAGGGAGTGTTCTAATTTCATTCTTTTACATGTAGCTGTCCATTTTTCCCAGCACCACTTATTGAAGAGACTGTCTTTTCTCCGTTGTATATCCTTGACTCCTTTGTCATAGATTAGTTGACCATAGGTGCGTGGGTTTATCTCTGGGCTTTCTATCCTGTTCCATTGATCTATATTTCTGTTTTTGTGCCAGTACCATGTTGTCTTGATTACTGTAGCTTTGTATTATAGTCTGAAGTCAGGGCATCTGATTCCTCCAGCTCCGTTTTTTCCCCTCAAGACTGCTTTGGCTATTCGGGGCCTTTTGTGTCTCCATACCAATTTTAAGATTTTTTGTTCTAGTTCTGTAAAAAATGCCATTGGTAATTTGATAGGGATTGCATTGAAGCTATAGATTGCTTTGGGTAGTATAGTCATTTTCACAATATAGATTCTTCCAATCCAAGAACATGGTATATCTCTCCATCTGTTTGTATCATCTTTAATTTCTTTCATCAGTGTCTTATAGTTTTCTGCATACAGGTCTTTTGTCTCCCTGGGTAGATTTATTTCTAGGTATTCTTTTTGATACAGTGGTAAATGGGAGTGTTTCCTTAATTTCTCTTTCAGATTTTTCATCATTAGTGTATAGGAATGCAAGAGATTTCTGTGCATTAATTTTGTATCCTGCAACTTTACCAAATTCATTGATTAGCTCTAGTAGTTTTCTGGTGGCATCTTTAGGATTCTCTATGTGTAGTATCATGTCATCTGCAAACAGTGACAGTTTTACTTCTTCTTTTCCAATTTGTATTCCTTTTATTTCTTTTTCTTCTCTGATTGCTGTGGCTAGGACTTCTAAAACTATGTTGAATAATAGTGGCGAGAGTGGACATCCTTGTCTTGTTCCTGATCTTAGAGGAAATGCTTTCAGTTTTTTACCATTGAGAATGATATTTGCTGTGGGTTTGTCGTATATGGCCTTTATTATGTTCAGGTAGGTTCCCTCTATGCCCACTTTCTGGAGAGATTTTGTCATAAATGGGTGTTGAATTTTGTCAGAAGCTTTTTCTGCGTCTATTGAGATGATCAAATGGTTTTTCTTCTTCAGTTTGTTAACATGGTGTATCACATTGATTGATTTGCATATATTGAAGAATCCTTCCATCCCTGGGATAAATCCCACTTGATCATGGTGTATGATCCTGTTAATGTGTTGTTGGATTCTGTTTGCTAGTATTTTGTTGAGGATTTTTGCATCTATAGTCATCAGTGATATTGGTGTGTACTTTTCTTTTTTTGTAGTATCTTTTAAAAATATATATATATATTTATTTATTTATTTTTGGCTGTGCTGGGTCTTCATTTCTGTGTGAGGGCTTTCTCCAGTTGCTGCGAGCGGGGGCCACTCTTCATCGCGGTGCGCAGGCCTCTTACTGTCGCAGCCTCTCCCGTTGCGGAGCACAGGCTCCAGACGCGCAGGCTCAGTAGTTGTGGCTCATGGGCTTAGTTGCTGCGCGGCATGTGGGATCTTCCCAGACCAGGGCTCGAACCCGTGTCCCCTGCATTAGCAGGCAGATTCTTAACCACTGTGCCACCAGGGAAGCCCTTTTTGTAGTATCTTTGTCTGGTTTTGGTATCAGGGTGATGGTGGCCTCATAGAATGAGTTTGGGAGTGTTCTTTCCTCTGCAATTTTTGGAAGAGTTTGAGAAGGATGGGTGTTAGCTCTTCTCTAAATGTTTGATAGAATTCACCTGTGAAGCCATCTGGTCCTGGACTTTTGTTTGTTGGAAGATTTTTAATCACAGTTTCAATTTCATTACTTGTGATTGGTCTGTTCATATTTTCTATTTCTTCCTGGTGCAGTCTTGGAAGGTTATACCTTTGTAAGAATTTGTCCATTTCTTCCAGGTTGTCCATTTTATTGGCATAGAATTGCTTGTAGTAGTCTCTTAGGATGCTTTGTATTTCTGCAGTGTCTGTTGTAACTTCTCCTTTTTCATTTCTAATTTTATTGATTTGAGTCCTCTCCCTGTTTTTCTTGATGAGTCTGGCTAATGGTTTATCAATTTTGTTTATCTTCTCAAAGAACCAGCTTTTAGTTTTATTGATCTTTGCTATTGTTTTCTTCATTTCTATTTCATTTATTTCTGCTCTGATCTTTATGATTTCTTTGCTCCTACTAACTTTGGGTTTTGTTTGCTCTTCTTTCTCTAGTTCCTTTAGGTGTAAGGTTAGAGTGTTTATTTGAGATGTTTGTTGTTTCTTGAGGTAGGATTGTATTGCTGTAAACTTCCCTCTTAGAACTGCTTTTGCTGCATCCCATAGGTTTTGGATCATCGTGTTTTCATTGTCATTTGTCTCTAGGTATTTTTTTTTTTTATATAAATTTATTTATTTATTTATTTATTTATTTTTGGTTGTGTTGGGTCTTCGTTTCTGTGCGAGGGCTTTCTCTAGTTGTGGCGAGCGGGGGCCACTCTTCATCGCGGTGCGCGGGCCTCTCACTATCGCGGCCCCTCCCGTTGCGGGGCACAGGCTCCAGACGCGCAGGCTCAGTAGTTGTGGCTCATGGGCCCAGTTGCTCTGCGGCATGTGGGATCCTCCCAGACCAGGGCTTGAACCCGTGTCCCCTGCATTGGCAGGCAGATTCTCAACCACTGCACCACCAGGGAAGCCCAGTCTCTAGGTATTTTTTGATTTCCTCTTTGATTTCTTCAACGATCTCTTGGTTAATTAGTAACATATTGTTTAGCCTCCATGTGTTTGTATTTTTTACAGTTTTTATCCTGTAATTGATATCTAGTCTCATAGCGTTGTGGTCAGAAAAGATACTTGATACGATTTCAGTATTCTTAAATTTACCAAGGCTTGATTTGTGACCCAAGACATGATCTATCCTGGAGAATGTTCCATGGGCACTTGAGAAGAAAGTGTATTCTGTTGTCTTTGGATGGAACGTCCTATAAATATCAATTAAATCTATCTGGTCTGTTGTGTCATTTAAAGTGTGTGTTTCCTTATTAATTTTCATTTTGGATGGTCTGTCCATTGGTGTAAGTGAGGTGTTAAAGTCCCCCACTATTATTGTGTTACTGTCCACTTCCCCTTTTATAGCTGTTAGGAGTTGCTTTATGTATTGAGGTGCTCTTATGTTGGGTGCGTATATATTTATAATTGTTATATCTTCTTCTTGGATTGATCCCTTGATCATTATGTAGTGTGTTTCCTTGTCTCTTGTAACATTCTTTATTTTAAAGTCTATTTGATCTGATATGAGTATTGCTACTCTAGCTTTCTTTTGATTTCCATTTGCATGGAATATCTTTTTCCATCCTCTCACTTTCAGTCTGTATGTGTTCCTGCGTCTGAAGTGGGTCTCTTGTAGACAGCATATATATATGGGTCTCATTTTTGTATCCATTCAGCGAGCCTGTGTCTTTTGGTTGGAGCATTTCATCCATTCACGTTTAAGGTAATTATCGATATGTATGTTCCTATGACCATTTTCTTAATTGTTTTGGGTTTGTTTTTGTAGGTCCTTTTCTTCTCTTGTGTTTTCTACTTAGAGAAGTTCCTTTAGCATTTGTTGTAGAGCTGGTTTGGTGGTGCTGAATTCTGTTAGCTTTTGCTTGTCTGTAAAGCTTTTGATTTCTCCATCAAATCTGAATGAGATCCTTGCCAGGTAGAGTAATCTTGGTTGTAGGTTCTTCCCTTTCATCACTTTAAATATGTCCTGCCACTTCCTTCTGGCTTGTAGAGTTTGTGCTGAGGAATCAGCTGTTAACCTTATGGGAGTTCCCTTGTATGTTATTTGTCATTTTTCCCTTGTTGCTTTCAATAATTTTTCTTTGTCTTTAATTTTTGCCACTTTGATTACTATGTGTCTCGGCGTGTTTCTCCTTGGGTTTATCCTTCCTGGGACTTTCTGCTCTTCTTGGACTTAGGTGGCTGTTTCCTTTCCCATGTTAGGGAAGTTTTCACCTATAATCTCTTCAGATATTTTCTGGGGTCCTTTCTCTCTCTCTTCTCCTTCTGGGACCTCTATAATGCGAATGTTGTTGCGTTTAATGTTGTCCCAGATGTCTCTTAGGCTGTCTTCATTTCTTTTCATTCTTTTTTCTTTATTCTGTTCCGTGGCAGTGAATTCCACCATTCTGTCTTCTAGGTCACTTACCTGTTCTTTTGCCTCAGTTATTCTGCTATTGATTCCTTCTAGTGTATTTTTCAGTTCAGTTATTGTATTGTTCATCTCTATTTGTTTTTTCTTTTATTCTTCTAGGTCTTTGTTAAACGTTTCTTGCATCTTCTTGATCTTTGCCTCCATTCTTTTTCCGAGGTCCTGGATCATCTTCACTATCGTTATTCTGAATTCTTTTTCTGGAAGGTTGCCTATCTCCACTTCATTTAGTTGTTTTTCTGGGGTTTTATCTTATTCCTTCATCTGGTACATCGCCCTCTGCCTTTTCATCTTGTCTGTCTTTCTGTGAATGTGGTTTTTGTTCCACAGGCTGCAGGATGGTAGTTGTTCTTGCTTCTGCTCTCTGCCCTCTGGTGGATGAGGCTATCTGAGAGGCTTTTGCAAGTTTCCTGATGGGAGGGACTGATGGTGGGTAGAGCTGGGTGTCTCTGGTGGGCAGAGCTCAGTAAAACTTTAATCCCCTTGTCTGTTGATGGGTGGGGCTGAATTCCCTCCCTGTTGGCTGTTTGGCCTGAGGTGACCCAAAACTGGAGCCTACCCAGGCTCTTTGGTGGGGCTAATGGCAAACCCTGGGAAGGCTCACACCAAAGAGTACTTCCCAGAACTGCTGCCAGTGTCCTTGTCCTCACGGTGAGGCACAGCCACCCCCCGCCTCTGCAGGAGACCCTCCAACACGAGCAGGTAGGTCTGGTTCGGTCTCCCTTGGGATCACTGCTCCTTCCCCTGGATCCCGATGTGCACACTACTTTGTGCCCTCCAAGAGTGGAGTCTCCATTCCCCCCAGTCCTGTCGAAGTTCTGCAGTCAATTCCTGCTAGCCTGCAAAGTCTGATTCTCTAGGAATTCCTCCTCCCATTGCCGGACCCCCAGGTTAGGAAGCCTGACGTGGGGCTCAGAACCTTCACTCCAGTGGGTGGACTTCTGTGGTGTAAGGGTTCTCCAGTTTGTGAGTCACCCACCCAGCAGTTGTGGGATTTGATTTTATTGTGATTGTGCCCTTCCTACAAGGCGCAATGTGGCTTCTCCTTTGTCTTTGGATGTGGGGTATCTTTTATGGTGAGTTCAGTGTCTTCCTGTTGATGATTGCTCAGCAGTTAGTTGTGATTCCTGTGCTCTCGCAAGAGGGAGTGAGAGCACGTCCTACTCTGCCATCTTGAACCATTCTAGGCTGTATTTAATAAACATTCCTCTCTTAAAAGTTTATGACTCAAAATTATCATTCAAATAAATAACTGAACAATTAAAAGTCTACAATTCGTTCAAACCATATTTACAAGGAAATTGCTTCTAAGTTACATAAATGAAGAATTCATTAAAATACTGTATTCTCATATTCAAAATTAATTGATGACTATTTACTTGTCTGAAACCTAGAACACAGTATGTGATATTTTCCCAGCAATGAAAATGAAATTATTTTGTTCATAAACATCAGTTTTGTTGATGAAGAATTAGGTAATTTACTGAATTACAAAAGGAAGTGATGCGATTTTTGTACCTGAATTGGGGGTTCTAGATGGTAATGATTCCTGCTACTGAACCATGGAAATAGATGCCTCTTTCTCCCTATTTGAATATCTGTTTTCTATCACTGCTTCTTTTGCCCAGAAACATCTATACTTTCCTTCCTCAAGTGCTTGTATTCTTGCCGCCAAGTAGGTTGCATGAGTTCTAAGCCTTTGTGTCTCTCTTTGTGTTTTATTTTTACTTTATGTATTTAAAAATGGCTTTTTAAGTTACTAACCTTGAGGTTAATAAGTTAAATTGAGAATGTGTATGTAAAGGTGTGCTTTTTCTTTCTTTTCACAGCCTCTTCTAGAAAACAAACTTAAAGCATTCAGTATTGGAAAAATGAGTACAGCTAAGCGAACTTTAAGTAAGAAGGAGCAAGAAGAATTAAAGAAGAAGGTAATGCTTAAAATGTATTTTTATTTATCTTTATAAGTGTGTCTAAGGAGGCGTTACGTGTATGGACAGTAGAGAAATGTTTTTGAAAGATTCTTGACCTCCAGGGTATTCTCAGCTCCCACCCCAAGTTAAGTCTATAACACAAGATATATTTGGAGAAGTCCAGCTTTATCCCTGTCCCCTCCACCATTTCCTCTCTTCTTTGTAAGAGTTTTGATTATTTTCTGGTCTATTCTTTTTGTATAAGCAAGTTTTTATAAATGTATGTTGTGCCTGCTCTTTCTTAGATGAACAATAGCTTGCTATATTCAGTACACTTTTCTCCACCTTGCTTTTTTCACTTAACATTATATCTCAGAGATTACTGCAAGTATATTGAAATATTGCTTGTTCCTTTTTTATAGCTCTATAGATATGCCATAGTTTATTCACTGAAATCCTACATTCACTACAATGCCTATTGAGGGCATTTGTGTTTTGGTCTTTCGCCGTTTCCAGTAGTGCGCTTAGGGATAGTGTTAGGAATATGGGTTTATTCCTAGTGTATCTTTAGGATATATTCCTGTAAGTGCGATTACTGGGTTGAATGGTAAATGCATAGCTGTAATTCTGCTAGATAGTGTTAAATTGGTCTCTCATGTATATGGACAGGTCCATTTTGCATCCCTATAAGCAGTGTTTGAGAGGTTGGTTCCCCATAGCCTTGCCAATATTTTTGAAGGACTTTTGCCAATCTGCTAAGTGAAAAATTGTATCTCGGTGTAGTTTTAAATTTGCATTTCTCTTGTAAGTAATGTTGAACAATTTTTCTTGTGTTTGATTTTTTGAACTGTCTGCTCATATCTAAACCATTATTTCTCTAAGTTAGTAGGATATTTCTGTTTTTAGAAACTCCTGTATTATGTATATTGTAACACTTGTCTATGACATAAGGTACAGTGTTTTTACTCAGTTTGTTGATTGCCTTTTTATTTTGCTTCTGGTGTTTTTTTTCCATGCAGAAACTATTTTTTGTTATATGGCCAGATTTATTATCAGTCTTATGATTTCTGGTTTTTCAGTTTACATTTTTTTACTCCAAGCTTTTAAAGGAATTTCCTCATGTTTTTCCCAATACTTACATTTAAAAAAAATTAAATCTGATTCATTTGCAATTTCTCTTGGTATGTGATGTGAAGAATTGGTTCATTTTTATCTTTTTTTCAAATAACTTTCAAATTATCCCACCATCATTCATTGAAAAGTCCATCTATTCTCCACTGATTTGAGAGGCCCCTTTTATTGAATACTAAATTTCCACGTGCTGTTGGATTTATTTCTATATTTTCTCTTCTGTTCTATTGGCGTTCCTATTTATACATGTTTTGGGGACATTTAGAATAGTTATAATTGTCAAGGTTCTTTTGAGGTTTTTTTCTTTAATGCCAACTGTCTGGAGATACTGCTTCTTCAGACTTCTAATACTCATGTCTTCAGTGGTTTGTGAAGGAAATGTTTATATTCAGAGTTAAACTGTTGTGCCTTAGAAATGTCATAAACATTAATAGAATAATATATTTTGTGTAGTCAGTTGTCATACGGTTGGACCCTTGAATTTTCTCTAAACAGATTTACTTAGTGGGTCCTTTTCTTGTTCCACAAATTACCTGTAGAGGAGCAAAGCCCCTTTTAATTCCAGTGTTAATTAGTATCTTAAATATCTACTAAGCATTAGATATTACTGCCTGTTAAGGTTGCTTAATAACCTGCTTTCCCCATCGGAGGGAGAGGTTTTGTTTACATTATTCTTGGGTGAGTTTCACCGTATGTACAGTAATTTTTATATCAAGTGATGTTAATATTTTCGTGTGTATTTAGGAGGATGAAAAGGCAGCTGCTGAAATTTATGAGGAATTTCTTGCTGCCTTTGAAGGAAGTGATGGTAATAAAGTGAAAACGTTTGTGCGTGGAGGTGTTGTTAATGCAGCTAAAGGTTAGTGTGAATATTATAGTCCTTGAGCAAACCCAAAAAGTCTTGGTTGAATTGCTTTTGAGTTTCATGTTTCCTTTCTATCAGCACCCTCTAGTGGTGATAATGATTAGTAAAATTAATGGCCAAATGTGGATTAATGACAAATTGGAGCCAGATAAGTTTAAAAAATGTTTTTAGTACCTTTCAGGTTTCAGGATGACAGAGAACTTTGCAAACATTTTCAAGTATTTTATAGTTTTACTGTATATTCCTAGGAGTGGAGTTACTACTCATATGGTAACTATTTGTTTAACCTTTTGAGAAACTGCTGTACTGTTTTCCAAAGTAGCATTTTACAGGTTTTATAGTTTTACTATAAAATGATTAAATTAGTATTTTTGAGAGTAAGGCAGTAATATTTGAATAATATTTGAATTAAATTTCATATTTTGTCACTAGTGATATATCTTAATGCTAAAAGCATTTTACTAAGTTGTGTTTATTTTTAATAAAAATAGTAAGTAAACAAAATCCACATAATGTGAAATTAGTTTTGAAACTTAGTATTTTAAATTTCAGAAGAACATGAAACAGATGAAAAAAGAGGTAAAATCTATAAGCCATCCTCAAGATTTGCAGATCAAAAAAATCCTCCAAATCAGTCATCCAATGAAAGACCACCATCTCTTCTTGTGATAGAAACCAAAAAACCTGTAAGTCATACTTAAATAAGTGACCATTTATGTTCAGAGATGACACTGCCAGTAATATTTTCTGTACTTCCATTGTAAGCAGGACTTTTGTTTCTCGTTTCTAATTATTTTGGTAGTAGATGTTGAGTTTTGATGCTTAACCTTCCTAGATGAGAGATAATAAATTAGGGCACATAGATGATACTCTTTCTATGTTTGTTGAGCAGTGAACATTTGCTGTTACTCATAGCATACTGCAAGTTGAAAGTTAGCTATAGTTTAGGCATAAATGTAAAATAATGGGATTGTCTTTTTAAGCAATGCTGAACTTGGGTATTTAAATGTCAGCATGTGTAGTATCAATTACTTTGGAAGACTGTGTACTCCAACAATGTGTCTGTTGCCTGGAACATTCTTGGAATTTATTTGGATTTACTATTAGAACTAGTGACACTTTCCTTTAAATATTCTCAGTGTTAGAAAGTTTTTATGTTTTGAGAGTGGGATTTTTCATGGGGGATGGTAGGTAGATGTGGTTCTTGTCATTTGGAGCCAAATTTGAGGAAATGTGATTATGCTGAATAGTGAGACTGATTTTTCTTCTGTGACTTTTAAAATAGCTCCGAAAGCAACTTAAAAAACAGCTGTATTAAGTGTTTTTTGACGTATGTTGATAGTTGTGCAACAGTCACTAATCTCTAATTTTGAAGCATTTTTATCATCCCAGAAGGAAACCTTATACTTAATTTCAGTCATCCCTAACCTCTGGCAACCACTAATCTACTTTCTATTTCTTTGGATTTGCCTGTTCTGGACATTTCATGCAGATGGAATCATACAGCATATAGCCTTTTGTGTCTGGCTTTTTAGCATAATGTTTCAAAGTTCAACTACATTTTGGTGTATGTATCAGTACTTTGTTCCTTTTTATGGTTGAATAACATTCCATTTTGCAGATGTACCTCATATTGCTGATCCATTTATTACTTGATGGACATTTGGGTTGTTTCTACTTTTTGGCCATTATGAGTAATGCTTCTGAAAACATTCATGTATAGGCTTTTGTGTGGACATATATTCTTAATTCTCTTATATTCCTAGGAGTGGAATTGCTGGTCATATGGTCACTAATTGTTTAAGCTTTTGAGAAACTGCCATACTGTTTCCAAAGTAGCTGTACCACTTCACAGTCCCATCAGCAGTGTATATGAGTGTTCCAATTTTTCTACATCTTCATCACCACTTGCTAAAATTATTTTAGTCAACTTAGTGGGTGTGAAGTTGTGCCTAATTGTGGTTTTGATTTGCACTTGCCTGTGATGTTGAGCACCATTTCATTTATCATCCACTTGGAGTCTTCTGTAGAGAAATGTCTTTTCAGATCCTTGGGGCAGTTTTTAATTGAGTTATTTTTCTTTTTATTGTTGAGTTGTGAGAGTATTTTACAGCTTCTAGAGTCAAGTCTCTTATCAACTGTGTTGTTTTCTCCCAGTTTGTGGGTTGGCTTTGCCCTTTTTTGTTAGTGTCCTTTGAAGAACAAAAGCTTTTAATTTTAATGAAGTTTATCAGTTTTTTGTTGTTGCTTTTTCTTTTGTTTCTCATGGTGTCATATCTAAGAAACTATTGCCGAATTCAGGCTCATGATGATTCACTCCTGTGTTTTTAGGTCTTATATTTAGGTCTGTGAACCTTTTGAGTTAATTTTTGTATATGGTATGAGGTAGAGGTCCAACTTCATTCTTTTTTATGGGTGGATATTCAATTTCCGTACTTCCATTTGTTAAAAAGACTATCCTCCCCCATTGAATTATTTTGGCACTTTCAAGAGGGATTCCAAAAGCATTTTTGGAAGCAGTTTTAAGAGAGGAATTCCAGCGGTGTTACTGTTTGTTTCAGTAATTCATTTCCTTCTAGGGTGATTGTTTTGAAGGGTGCATATTTTTGGTAGTTGTTCATGGCAGTTATTTACATGGCAGTTCAGTTACTTTATGTTTATTAATTTTCCCTCCAGTACCCTTCCAACAGTATTCTGGCCTAAGTATTGTACGCTTTGGGCGGGGGGTGGGGCAGGGGATAAAGTTGGTAGCTCCTTTAAGACTGCTGCTTGTTGTTTTAATAATGTGTTAAATTCTCAGTTTTAGAAAATAGGAAGGAAAGTTCAGTGGTAACAGAAGCATTCTTTCTTTTTAATTTAAATAATTAGATCATAATTGGCACTAAAATAAAAGTTTATTTAAAGTGATCTGATTATCGAACCATTAGTTTTGTTTAACCTTGTTTTCTTTGAAGTATAACTTATCATATCCTTCATAGCCACTGAAGAAAGGCGAGAAAGAAAAGAAAAAAAGCAATTTGGAACTCTTCAAAGAAGAATTGAAACAGTAAGTTTTATAGTGTTGAGAATGGCTCTCATAGATATTTTGAGCTGATACTTACAGATGCACATATGAAGAATGTAGTCTACCAATTCGTTTTTAGTAACTGGCTTACCATGAAGCTGTTTTAGATATTTTGTGGGTTATGTTTGAAAATGAAATTAGCATTTTGTCCAGCATCTAGGTTGCTTCTATTAACGTGGATGCAATTAAATTGATTTAACTAATGTCCAGAGTCCTGTTTGCAGTGGAAACAATATAGTCACTGAGATATGGGTGAGGAGTGGTCAACCTTTAGCTAAGAAAGAACAAATTAAGTGGTTTTAATGTTGAATTTCCTTCTCACCTTAAAAGTGGGCTTTGTATTCCACTGCTTACATGATATATCAGAAGTTTGCTGATGACTTGTAGCTGAGGGACTCTTTAATCTTGGTTGTCAGTACTGGCATTACACACAAATATTTCAGGTTATTTCAAGATGATACCTGGATAAGTTCTGTTATTAAATGTGAACAAACAAATTTTGGCTCGTTATTAGTGATTATATATATTTTCAACAGAATTCAAGAAGAGCGTGATGAGAGACATAAAACAAAAGGCAGGTTAAGTCGATTTGAGCCGCCTCAGTCAGATTCTGATGGTCAGCGTCGTTCTAGTAAGTGACATTTGTTTTAATGTTTGTTTTTGTGACGAACTATTCCAAAAACTAAGAATTGTTTTCTTTTCCCCCTTTTAAAGTGGATGCGCCTTCAAGAAGAAATAGATCATCTGGTGGTAATACAGTTTTTTGCTTTTTTTAATTCATAGAAATTGTCCAAACTTTGTATTTTGCAGGTTATAATTTTTTCTTCTCTTTGTCTTAGTTCTCGATGATTATGCACCTGGCTCACATGATGTAGGAGATCCAAGCACTACTAATTTATACCTTGGAAACATTAATCCACAGGTAATATTAGAAAAGTAAGATGAATGTTGGCTCATATGCTGTATACTTTTGTAGGAAAACTGCTTTGTCAGTCATTAAAAAAAATGAAGTCAAGAATCTGAAGTAAGCAGATGTGGTGGAACTAGATAAGTCTCTAAAATTATCTTGTGAAATTGAGCCTTAGCGGTATGGGCCGAATTTTCTTGCTACAATTCCTAAGGGCTTGTCTCCCCTTTCTTTCTTTTCTTTTCTTTTTTTTTAAAAATACATTTATTTAGCTTTGCTCTTCTTCTTATTATTATTTCTTTTAAATATTTTTGGCTGTGTTGGGTCTTCCTTGCTGTGCGCAGGCTTCCTCTAGTTGCAGTGAGTGGGGGCTACTCTTCGTGGTGGTGTGTGGGCTTCTTGTTGTGGTGGCTTCTCTATTGTGGTGGGTTCTCTGTTGCGGAGCACGGGCTCTAGGCATGTGGTAGTTGCAGCACCTGGGCACTGTAGTTGTGGCGCACAGGCTTAGTTGCTCCGCGGCATGTGGGATCTTCCCACAGCAGCGCTCAAACCCGTGTTGCCTGCATTGGCAGGCACATTCTTAACCACTGTGCCGCCAGGGAAGTCCCTGTCTCCTCTTGCTGTAACTGGACTGTCCTCTGATTTTGAAATGTTTTGCTAGGTGCTGATTTTATTTATCAGGATATGACCAGTGGTAGACAATATTCTTTTGAGACTGTCCCCTTCTGATGCATAGCCTACTTCCTTATGGATTTTTTTCTTTTTTCATCTTAATAATAACAAAGTAATATTTCTGCTTTGTCTTTTATATTTTAATTCTTTCCCCTGCTTCATTCTTAATTGTTATGGGGAATATAGTGGTTGTTCTGCATAATAAGATCTTTTAAAAAATACTATATATTTTGGACCTCATTGCATATTTACCCTTTTTTGTTTTCTCTGTTCTTGATTACACTGGCAGCTGGGTGCTGGAAAAAGAAAAAGTGACCAGATCCTTTATTTCTTTCATTGCCAACAAATATTTCCTCCTTGACTTAAGTGTGGTAATTATTGCTGCCTGAAAAAGGTTGCTAAATGCTGAACAAACCATTGCTGTAGAAAGCGTATTTTAGGTGCAGGATCTCAGAAGGCGGAAGAGTGAAGGTAAAGGTGTGCTTTTGATTTCTCCAGCCACCCAGCCTCTTCACCCGGCCACTTACATAAAACAGAATGTTTCTGGTGTGAAAAGATTTGTGCATGCCCCATGAAGGCAGGATTTCACCCTTGTAGAGGTCCCAGTACTTGAATGGAAAGCTGTAACATTGATAGGTCTCTTCTCATTTTGCAAAAACTGCTCTGTGCTGCATAGAGTTCTTTTTTCTTTCCTCTTTGCTTACCAAAAATATCTTACGCCTTTTAATAGATGAATGAAGAAATGTTGTGCCAGGAGTTTGGAAGATTTGGGCCCCTGGCCAGCGTGAAAATTATGTGGCCCAGAACTGATGAAGAAAGGGCAAGAGAGAGAAATTGTGGCTTTGTGGCCTTTATGAATAGAAGAGATGCTGAAAGAGCTTTAAAAAACTTAAATGGTAAGGAAGCCCATCTGTAAAACTCAGATATTGCTTTGGTTTTGAAAAGTATTTATAAAAACTCGAGAGGAAAAATGGACCAGAAAGGTAAAGGTTAAACATGAAAATTAATTTAAATCACCAGAGAGCCTTTTTCTTTTGAGAGTTACCAGGGTGACTTTTCTTTTCTTTCTTTTAGGAAAGATGATTATGTCTTTTGAAATGAAGTTAGGTTGGGGTAAAGCTGTGCCTATTCCTCCACATCCAATATACATTCCGCCTTCCATGATGGAACATACGCTTCCCCCACCTCCGTCAGGACTGCCTTTTAATGCGCAGCCTAGAGAGCGGTTAAAAAACCCCAATGCTCCCATGTTACCACCACCTAAAAACAAGGAGGATTTTGAGAAGGTAATTTAAAAAATGTACATAGGGCCGCATCTAATTTGTAAATACTAAATCTGTGGTAGTATTTCTTTTCAACAATTTATAGAAAGTGTGTGTGTAATTCTGTTTGGCATCTCTTAAAATGAAATAACTTAGATGTGTTCCCTGCCTTAGCCCATGGAAACCCTGTATTGGGATACTAGGTCATATTTTTATTTGTGGCTATCATTCCTTTTTTGACCACTTATTAAGTTTTTTTTTTTTTCCTTTGTCCACTGTTGTATCCAGGTTTGCTTAAGTGTAGTATCTAAATTTACTTTGTTTTGAGAAAGTGATACTTTGTATTTGGTTAAGTGCCTTTTCAGTTAGAAAGACTCCTAAATAGTTAAACTGTTTGGATGGCAGCTAGCTAATAACTTCGTTTTCAAGATCTAAGGTATTAGAATATTTGAGAGCATATATGGTTTTTAAAAAGTTAGCTACTCTAGTAAAAGCAAAAGGTATTTTCTTTTTATTAAACATAAAACCAACTTAATTTCAAGTTATAAGAATTTGTTGGTTCTATTATGAATTAATTACACTTAAAATGACAGGGCTGGTTTTAAAGGCTTGGGAACAAAGTAGCAAACTGTATGGTCAGAGGCAAACAGTTAATGATTTCACAAATTAAAATCTTTATCTGATAATTCTCAGTGTAGTACCTATTTCAGTGCATTGATGTGCATTCTGGCAGGAATGTTCTGATTCTTTGCATTTGGTGAACGTCTACTGTTCACTGAACACATCCATTTGCATTTATGTAATTGCTTAGTGTATAATTACTTCAAATGCAGTGATTGCCTGCAAAACTTGTGATTAGATGTGTAGTATTTTCAATGCATATGTATATTTTTGCTTGTTACTTGTTAACAATACTCACATATTCTATGTTTATTATCTGATGTGACTTCATATACAGACTCTGTCGCAAGCCATAGTCAAAGTGGTTATCCCAACAGAAAGGTACATGTTTTTCTTTATTATTACTGATCTAAATATAGACAATATCCCCTTCTGAATTAAAAAAAAAAATGGTGTTGAGGAAAAGGTAGTATCTTGACTGAGCAATGGTTCCTTCCCAGTACTTTTTGGGGGGGATATGTGAAATTTAACTAACTTTAGTATACTTTGCAATTTTATGTCATTATCTTTTTTGTTTTATTGTTAACAATGTAGGGTATTTTGTAGCTTTAGTAGTTACAATGTGTTTAATAGATTTAATCTGGAGTTGTTAGTCTAATAACATTAGATTATTGGGATGGGAAAATAGGTGTTTTAAATGTATCTTAAATTTTAGATAATGTTACATTTTGACCCAATCTGTTATTTTTTTTCTTGGTTTCTGAATTGTGTGTGTTTACTATGCAACCTTAGTTTGAGTTTTCCTTACTGAAAGCATAGCTTTATTTTTCCTAAATGATTTTAAGAAGGAATTTCTATTCTCGTGAACACTGACCATAACTAGAAACTTTTTTCATGGTAACAAAGGTGTTTGGAATTCTTTTATTTTCCTTTCTTCCGTTTTTTCTTTTTCAACATAATGTTAAAGCAGAAGAAAGAATTCATGCCGTAGGTATGCTCTTGCTCAGTCAAGCTAAGCCTTTTCCCAAACACAGGAACACAACACTGGTTGAATAATAAATGAACACAAAAGAATACCAAATTCTCTTTGACATTGGCCTTGGTGAGCAACACCAGCTGAAGTGTCTGCGGCAGCGGGGGACCAGGAAAGCAGCATGGGATGGATTGGGAAAGTATACAGGTTTTGACCAGACATTGGTACGATCGACTCCAGTAAATGTGGTTTTATTATAACTGAGAGACAATTTTTGTTTTTTTGTTGTTGTTGCCCAGAATAAGATAATTACCATTTTAAAATAAAATAATGCACTTTAAATTATATCATCTTTTTGTACTACACTGTTTCATTCTGATAGAAAAGTCACCTTTTTAAAAATAAGCACATAATCCTTAAGGAAAAAAGAATGATTACCGTTCTTTAAGAATCTTGAATTTAAGTTAGCAACGACTAATTGTCAGATTTTGATTTTAAATAATCATGAAACATTCTAAAACTTCTTTTAAACTTTAAATTTTCTAAAATAGATATATCAGTTACAAGCCTGTTTAAAACTATAGTGGGTTTTTTTTTTCCACTGGTAAAGCACTCACAGGAAAGTAGTATATTGGCAGCACTTAAAAAGCATATATCCAGTATTAACTTTATATGTGGCTCAGCTTATTTCTAAACAAAATTTTGAGTGTACATTTTGCTGTAAAGTCTTGACTCACCATTACAATGAATCCTTTGTTTTAAACTTGCTAAATCATTTTTCATCTATCTTTAATATGCAAGTCAAGTTGCTTTTGACTTAATTCATGCAAATTTCTGGATGTGTAGTATTTGTCCACCTAGTCATTGATTTTATATATTATGATACATAAAATTTCCCTTTAATTTGACATATACCAGTGGGAGTTTTGGGACTGAATCAGTACCATAGCTCCCTTCTTTTAAAACAATGTCATTAACCATATGGATGTTGAGAATACATTCTCATTTGGATATCAAGAACTGCATATTTGCAGACCAATTAATACTTCTGTGAAAGAATTTTTAGATTTAAAATTGATACTTTTGGGTTTTTGTTTTAACAGTTTGAGGTTGAATTAATAATTTTAATATATAGTTTTCCCTCTGTTAAAGATTTATTAAACCTTCATATTTTTCTTTGACCTCTATTAGGAGGTCAAAAAAATTCATTTTTTCACTATAGAGATTTTAGTGTCCACTTAAGTAGGTTTGTTTGAAAACTGAGAAAATAATTATAGTCAGCATGAGATAAATTATTTTACTGTTCATGTACTCTGAAGCAGGGCTTTATAGAGCAAAAAAAAGGTCTTATTCTATAACTATATATTTATTTATATTCTAGCAGTTATATGAACTTAATTTGAGCTGGGAATGCTAAAGGTGTAATTTAGTGTGTGCCTTGTACCAAGAGCCAATATCCTTTTGCTTTTCCCATTTGTTATGTGCCAACTCTATATGGTGGAGACTGGTGAAATGAGAAATCAGAAGTAGCTATCATAAGCTGAATCATTTTTGCCTGACACTGTAATCAATGTCTAAAATTGTGTTTGGAGCCTAATAAGGTATCAGATTTTAAAAATACTTTATAAGCCCAGTCAACAAAATGATGACTAAAAAGTTACATATGTTTATTTTTGGCTTAAATATTGGGAAGTAATTGTTATGAAAAATGGGAAGGGCATATCACCATGTCCCTTATTTTGGAATATTTTGGAAACAGGACTCCATTCGTTTAAGGCTTTGGCAATATAATTGCTTTATTGATTCAGAACACACAGGCAGAATTATACATGTCATGAGCTATGTGAACTAGTTTGAAGTGTGGTCCAAAGGGATGTTGCCTCATTGAAGGTCAGATTCAATAAAAACTCCATCTGCTATATGTGTACCAGAAGAGCACAGGAGTTGGATGGATTTTTTTAATTATTAAATCAGACCTTAAACTTGTTAATAGTTGTGCATTTTTATAAATTATAGTCATGTATATAACATTTCAGTATCACTATAAAAGTGCTTGGTTTAGGAATGTTTTAAAACTGAGATAGTGTGTAAGTTTTTAGATGGTTATGATAACATGTAAGCTTTAAGTTTCTGATTTTATATATTTGCAGCTTTCCAGTTAGTTGTGATTCATAATTTAATGTTTTGCATTTGGAAAGTAAAACTAAGTGGTGTTTAGACATTGAAATCTTTATTACTGTGAGGCTGTGTTGTGGTTTCCCACCCTCCCTTCCCTTCCCCTCCCCTCCCACTCCCTTATCCCCATTGCCCCTCTCCCTCTTAATGCACAAGGTGTTAACATATGCTCCAGGTTACTTTCTTGGTATAAAATTCTGTATTAGTCAGCAGAATAATCTTTTTCTGCACAATTATAGTAACTTAGGTCAAGTGTAGTTTTATTTAGTGGTAGGTCTGAATCCATTTTCTTTAACTGTGTTGTTGTTGTAGGAATTTGCTCGCCCTGATACATCGAATGATAGAGTTTGTTGTACGTGAAGGGCCAATGTTTGAAGCTATGATTATGAACAGAGAGATCAACAATCCTATGTTCAGGTGTGCATTTTTTTTTATTGTGGTAATAACATTTACATGTAACATACAACTTACCATTTATTTATGTACAGTTCAGTGGCATTAAGTACATTCATGTTGTTGTGCAACCATCACCATAACTTTTCACATTTTCCATAACTGAAACTCTGTACCCCTTAAGCAATAACTCCCCATTCCTTTGGTCCCTCAGCCCCTGGCAACCACCATTCTACTTTCTGAGAATTTGATTACCCTAGGTACCTCATCTAAGTGGAGTCATACCTTATTTGTGCTTTTGAGACTGGCTTATTTCACTTAGCATAATGTCTTCAAGGTTCATCCTTGGTGTAGCATGTGTCAGAATTTCCTTACCTTTTAAGGCTGAATAATATTCCATTGCATGTATATATCACATTTTGTTTATCCTCAGATGTGCATTTTAAAAAATACTTTAAAATTATTTTTTGGAATTAAAAATACTCAAAGAAAAAAGTCCTAAAAGTATGAGGTTATTTTCATAATGGGGTGAGAAGGCAGTTTTAATAATTAGACTAGAATGTGCCTGGGTCAGTTTTCCAGTGATTTCCATGGTTTGATTAATTAAATAGCTTTGTTTTTAGCATTCTCTAGGAGGAAAATATTTTTCATTGTGTTTTTCAATGAAAGAGTCTTTCATAAGCAAAATACGGTAGAATAAATGAGGTTTATAAGAAACTACTTATCTTCTGAATAGTTATATCTAACACTTCATTTGCAATTTACTTAAGTCATTTAAAAACCACTGCTTTTGAAGTTATATCTTGGGAAGACCTCTCCATTGCCAGACACAGTACCCGACACATAGTGTTCAATAAAACTGATTGTAAGACTCAGCAAGATGCATACATACCTTCTGAGTATTAGTGTCAGTCACAAAGGCGGTCTCGGGTTGGGGTGAGGAAAGGGATAGATGGCAGTGGGTGAGGATTTCTCTTCAGGGATCTTTGCTTTGGGTTTTATTTAGAAGTAAATAGGCAAATAATATTTCTCATTTGTTCATATTTACTTGAAGATAGTTCTCCATGAAAGAATCCAATGTTTAATTTTGATTTTGTTTTTGTTTTTGTTTTAGATTCTTATTTGAAAACCAGACACCAGCCCATGTTTACTATAGGTGGAAGCTTTATTCTATTCTGCAGGCAAGTATAATCAACTACTTTGTTATTTTGACTCTGAGGTATTAGATCTTTCTAATAACATTCTGGACACTTAACTAGGGAGATTCTCCAACTAAGTGGCGGACAGAAGATTTTCGTATGTTCAAAAATGGATCTTTTTGGAGGCCACCACCGTTAAATCCATATCTGCATGGGATGTCAGAAGAGCAGGAAACAGAAGCTTTTGTAGAGGAGCCTAGTAAAAAGGGAGCACTTAAGGAAGAGTAAGATTTTTACCTTTCTTGTTTTATATTCAGAAAAGTTGCTTTAATGGTCAGTTTAATTAATGGTCTTAATAAGATGTGTTAACCCTAAAATAAAATGGTTTTTAAAATTTGTGATTGTTTAAAATAGTAACATCTCTTAACGTATGCATTGTAGTTTTAAAAATCTTGGCAAGTATTATAAGTATGTGTCCTACTCAACTTGACCTCTTCCTACTGATAAAAATTATTGATGATCTCTTAAGTGATGGTACTCCAGCAGTGGAATACTTTATATTCTTATAGAAATTATTTCATGGCCCTTAGAACTCTTGCCTCTTTGAATGCAACGTAAAGAGGTAAAGTTATTTTATGGCTTAGTGAAGTCAAATGGGTGACTGCAAAGCTGCTCCATGCAGTGCCGTGTGCGGCCACCATGGAAACATGTTATTATTAGTGCTCAGTCAGCACTGCTTCAGGGCAGTTAGCCTGGTTTAAGAAGCAGAAACAAATTTAACTATTGAAATGTTTAGAGGAAATTCTGTATACCTGAAGGGGGAAAAAAAAGGCCAAAATATTTTTTAGCTTATAGGATTATATACTTCACTGTCAGTAAATCTTAGTGCTAGTTGCATTGATGCATTGTTTGTGAGAGCATTGCTGATAGAGAACTATAGCATTTGAGAGTATATTTGCTTCTGAAGATGTATGTTCATCATTACTTTTGCCCAGGGATCTGCATACTCAGCCCATAGGCTAAATCTGGCTACCTCCTGTTTTTGTAAATAAAGTTTTATTTGAACACGGCCATACCCATCCCTTTGCATGTAGTCTGTGGTTGCTTTGGTGTTATAGCAGCAAAGCTGAGTAACTGTGACAGAGACTGTATGACTTTCAAAGCCTAAAATATTCACTCTGTGATCCTTTACAGAAAAAGTTTGTCAACCCTTGCTTTATAGCCTGTCCTAATCCTATGCAGAAGTGCTAAAGTAACAGACTTCCTTCAAAGGAGAGTGAAGGCCATGAAGGTTCTTCTTCAGTGTAATAGGATAATAGGAGTGGGACATTTGCGAAGACTCTTGAAAAAATGCCTATAATTTAAAATTTACTTAATTTGTAAACTAAAAGTCACTAAAATAATTTATTAGTTCCTGGGATAGTTTTCTTCCCCATATAAATTCTTTAAAAAAATGTAACATATTTGGAATACGTAACACAAATCAGACTTAACACAACTTAGTCTTCATAATTTTATCTGAGTGGGTTTTAAAGAAATTAACGTGCGAGCAGAAACTATAATGGCATTTGAAATTTGTATTTATAAATACTTATAAGTTAAAAAATTCGTATTCAGACAGAGGGACAAATTAGAAGAAATTCTGCGGGGGTTAACTCCAAGGAAAAATGATATTGGAGATGCAATGGTTTTCTGTCTTAATAATGCTGAAGCTGCTGAAGAAATAGTGGATTGCATTACCGAGTCATTGTCCATCTTAAAGACACCCCTTCCCAAAAAGGTATGGGAATAATTTCTCCTAATGGAACACTTAGTTAAGTAAAGGAGAGGTAATAGTTGGCTTCTGTTTGAATTGAAATTGGTTTCCTTTTTGAATGAAGAAGTTGACTGAAGAAATCTTTCTGGTGCAGTTTCATTTTCCTTCTGCCTGGGAAATTTATCTTAGTTATTAACACACAGATTATCAACAGATTGAAATGTAAATGAGTTACAACTTTTGTCCCTGCCAAAGTCATGGTTGTGGTGATACTGAATTTCTTAAAACTCTTCTCATTAGTTAGGATTATTAAATTATGGCTAAACATTGGCCTTATGCTGTTGATTCAAAAAATTTCAATACGGAAATTTTTTTAGATACGTTTTTTGCTGTTGGTTTTTTATTTTTAATCCATTTTATGCTATCTTTTGGTATTCTAGATTGCCAGATTATATTTGGTTTCTGATGTTTTGTACAACTCTTCAGCCAAAGTTGCCAATGCTTCCTATTATAGAAAATTGTAAGTATAGTGATGTAAGTTGATATGCCTGAACTAAAATATTTAAGGGTAAGGAGCTCAGAAAAGAGGATAGTTTTGTTAATTAATACCCTCAATAATAAGAAATAATTTGAATTTCTTCATAGTTTGTTGAATATTCTAAAAATTGGATTGTATTCATTGAAGTAAACCACTTTAAGCTAAATTATTATAATCTTTTGAAAGTTTTTCTATCAGTTTCTTGATTAACTTGATAAAAGAACAAATAGGAAGAGTTAAAAAATCACTTTATTCCTGTTGTGTATTTAGCCACTTGTGTAATAAATAAGCTGAAACACTAGAAATAGTGGCCAACAAAGGAAGAAAACAAAGGAGCATTAACTATTTACAGAATCAGTGTTCTCTGATCATCATTGTATTGGTTGTGGTTCATTGTTAATGTTTTCCTAGGTAATAGGAAATTATGTTGCTGTATATTAATATATAACTCCTCCTCAGTTCCCCACAGTTCCTTTTTGGTGTTTATTTTATGAATTAGGGAAGCTTTTCTTTAGGAACTGGCTCTGAAGGGAAATTTGGAGGTTTGGGCCCTAATCTTAGCTCTGCTATTCCTTCTTTTGCCTTGGACAGGTCACTTACCTTTTCTATTTCCTGTTTTATAAAACAAAGTGGTTGGACTAGATGGCTCAAGGTATCCTAGATGTAAGAGTTCCTTGTTAATTAAGGGAACTAGTTCTTAAGGCTCTTCGTGCGATTTTGCAGAAGAAAAATTCAGAATAATAGGAGTTAAAGTTATAGTTTTAGAGTTTAAACACCTAATTCTTATTTTTAAAGATTTACTTGATTAATTTATTTATAAAATTAAAAGTCCAGAGTGGTTTTCATTGGCCTAGCATGTTGAAGTAGATAAGGATTTTTAAACACGTTCTATTGTAAAAAACATATTATTTGAATTTCAGTTTTGAAACAAAGTTGTGTCAGATATTTTCAGACCTCAATGCTACCTATCGTACAATTCAAGGCCATTTACAGTCTGAAAACTTTAAGGTACGTTTATTGTTTGGGTGTTTTTGCCTTAGTGTTTTAAATGGGAAGTGGGCACCGGAAGCACATTGGAGGGCTAAAAGAGTATGTTAAGTAAGTGTAAGACATAACTTAGATGTTTCAGAAATTATTGTTTTAAAATTTACTGCCATTTTACCTTCAGTATCAAAAAAAGTCTGAAATTTAAAAATATGTCTAGTGTTTTGTTGGGTGTCTGTTTTAGTTTTAAGGATTTTATTTAAACATTTTAAATACTGGTCTTTTCACAGAAAACACTCAGAAGATCACTTGTTTTATAGTGGTATATATTATTTGGCTGGATTAGGAATATAGTTATTCATGTTGAAAGTATATTCAGTTATTAATTTTTTATTAACGCTCAAGCTGTAGACCAGTGTTTAAGAAAAGCCAAACAGAATACCTTACTTATAGTTGAAAAAATAGATACACTTTCATGGGAAGAATACTCATTAAGGAAATTTTTAGCTTGGGAAGATGCCCAATGACCCCACCATTTAGGAGATTCAGACAAACAACTCCATTAAAATTTTTTTTGACCATAAGACAGAGATTATAGAAAAGTTTAAGGAGGGGACAGAGAGAAGTGTTAGCCAGAATCAGGAAGTACTTCATCGGACCGTAAAGGAATTCAGATCAAAATGTGGGCTACCTTGATATCCAGCTTTCATAAGTTTCTAAGCTAGTGTTTCCCAGAATGTGGCCTCATGTGTACCACCAGTGGTATGGGACCTTGATCTTAGGTGACTGAGAGCAAACAGTTACTGTTTCTTTTTTATTACATTTATTCTTAGTTTCTTTCCTCTTTTAATGGGGAGGTAATATTCATTTTTAAAAAAAATATTGTAATGATGAATAGTTATTTCCCTTAAACTTTAAAAAGAATATTGGTTTAAAGGAAAATTTAGCAAATTGTGATGGTCATTATCATGAGATGACGTTGGATAGTTATTGCCCTAAATAATAATTCATTGTCTTTTTCCTGTTAGCAACGGGTAATGACCTGCTTTAGAGCATGGGAAGATTGGGCAATTTATCCAGAACCATTTTTGATCAAACTACAAAATATTTTCTTAGGACTTGTAAATATTATTGAAGAAAAGGAGACAGAGGTAGGTATTCAGTGTATTTGTCTGATTATCTTAAAATTTATTTCTGGAATGCTGTGGAGGTATGATATGTTACAGATGTGAGTAACATTTCTTTGTGGAAAATGCCTACTGTTTACCACTGAACAGTGGATTTTTGTTGCTGGCATTGCTGGAGCCCAGGACTTGAAATTATATGTAATAGGAATTCTCTGTTTTGTGTCCTTATGTGAAAATTGGTGACTTTTTAAATTTGATGACATGAAAGGATTTATAGTATATTAGTAGAAGAAAAGCAAGTAATAGAGCAATGTATATAGCATGATTTCATTTTGTTAAACTAAAGATAGCTGTGTAAGTAAACATGTACCTGAAAAGATGCACCAGTGGTAGCAGATTGTATTCGTCACCATTCTGTTTTTTTTTTTTTTTTTTAAACCTCCTCGATAGTTCTTAAATCCATCATCTTCATTTCTACCATCCTAATCCAGCTATCATACTTTCACTTTCACTGCTCCAACCACATGGTCCTTGTTTCAGTTTCTTAAGTATGTTTCCTCCTACCATAGACCTTTGTACATGTTCTTTCCTCTTTCTGGAACATCTCTTCTTTGTCTGAGACACTTCAGATCTCAGTTTGAGCATAAATTCATTGAGCCTTCTCAGACCTCTTTAGGTGGAACCTACTTATTACACATTTTAATAATACAGTGCACCTCTTTGTTATAGCAGTCATCGTATATTGTTGTGATTATCTGATTGCCTGGCCCCTTCTCTGCCCCCCGTCCCCCCCCACCCCCCAATTGTACTAAGCTCTACGACGGGAGGGACTAGGGGACCAAGGCTCGTTTTTGCTCATCATTGTATCCTCAGTGCCTCACATGGTACCTGGCATAATTAAGTACTTGGTAACTATTTGATAAATATTGCACAGATGAATGCGTCTTTGTCAGCTGGATGATAAAAATATATTCTTATTATATCCTCACATTGTACCTGGGCATGTTAGTTGGTTTATACTGGATTGCAAGTTAATCTTTTAGCAATATGACTTTAGCAAGCAAAAGAAAATGTTAACAGTAGTATGTGTTTTTATAGGATGTACCAGATGACCTTGATGGTGCCCCCATTGAGGAAGAGCTTGATGGTGCACCTCTAGAAGATGTGGATGGAATTCCTATTGATGCTACTCCCATTGATGACCTTGATGGAGTCCCTATTAAGAGCCTTGATGATGATCTTGATGGAGTGCCTTGTAAGTTCAAACTTCAAACTCATTAAATCTAGCTAATAAGTTTGATTCCAAGCCTCTTTAATTTCCACACATGCTGATATGGAAAAAGGTTATAATTTCTCAGTAAGGTTGTCAGTCATTAACTTTTTTCTGTCTTTTAGTTCTGACTTTTCAGAATTGAACTACCCAGTAATACATTTGTGCCAAGAAAAAGGTTTCCTTTCTGGTCACGTTTATTTGTTGGGACAGTCAGCCTCTTAAAATATTAGCAGGTTTTTCCTGTCTTAATTGTTAGGAAACTATAGGCAAAATCTTGTGTTCAATTGTATGCATAATCCCAGGTGCTTGGTCTTATCAGTTCTATTTTTATTATTAGTTTTCCTAACTTATAGATTCAGTTTTCCTAGTTGCCTGGAATCATTTTTGGAAATAAGTATACATAATCTTTAGTACATTTGGATTATATGTTAAAATATTGAATAATATATGAATTCTGCAGTTTAAACAATAATTAGATAAAGGTACTAAAGTTTCTTTTACTTTCTCAGCTTCTCCATTTGCTTGCAGTAACCACCTCTATGTTCTGGGTATATGTGTGTGTGCGTATATATATCTATATATCTATATATATATATATAGATATATATACGCACACACACATATATATGCATATGTATGTATATAAATTATATTTATACTTATATTTAAAAATTGGACCTCAGGTGCAGAGAGTTGGATTAGTCATAATCCTTGTTCTTGACACTAGCATTATTAGTCCACGTGTGACCTTATTTAATTTTACTTTTTAATAATAAGTGAATGTTCATGAGCTCTTTAAGTCATCCTCTAGTAGTCGGAGTTAATGGCTCATCTTTCTTCAACAGTGGATGCGACTGAAGACGCAAAGAAGAATGAGCCTATATTTAAGGTTGCCCCGTCAAAATGGGAAGCTGTAGATGAATCTGAATTGGAAGCACAGGGTAAGTAAAAATACAATTAATACGAAGCTTTAAAAAACTGAGTACTTAAAGTTTTACCAAATCATTGTTGTGTGTGTGTACGTGTACATTTTCCTTTTGTATTTTATAACATGTTTCAACCTTAAGACCCAGTGTGGTCATATTTTATGTCTAGTGGCTAAGTTTTCATTGTGGTTGCTGTTTAAATTATCTTAGATCCTTCAGTTTGGATGCTTCAAGAGTAATCAGAGAAATCACTAAAAACCTTTTAGGTTAAGCCATTTCAGTAGAAAATGTAGATGGGAAGCTGTACCTATTTGGAAATTAGAGGTCAGTTTCAGAAAAACCAAAGCTTTGTCTCTCTTATAATGCTTGACTTCTTAGATGCAGTTTAGACCTACCTTTCATACTTGCTTGGACATGTATCCTAGAGCTTATAATCTATAATTGTTAATTTAGTATTTGTAGGTTCTAATGAAATAAATCTTACCATCTAGCATAGAAATAAGGATGACATTATTTGTCACCTCATGAATTTGAATAAAATTATAGTGTAGGTGTGAGGAAAGAAATACATTTAGTACATAGAAATGGCTATTCAAAGAAAAGATAAATGTAGATAACTTCTGTAATATAAACTTTCAGTTCTAAAGCTGGGCTTCTACTGTGCTGCTGCAAAAATGCTGATTTACCTTATGGAATTACATCCTTTTTTTCCTTCCATTCAGCTGTAACAACTTCTAAATGGGAGTTATTTGACCAGCATGAAGAATCAGAAGAAGAAGAAAATCAAAAGTAAGAATCTAAGTTTCGAATATACTCAGTTTCTTATTGCATTTGCACTCCCTTTTTCATTAAGAGGTATGCTTGAAATAATAGTGACGAGGAAAACTTAACTCAAAAAAACTTGTTTTAAGAGGATCATTTTTAGTTCTTCATTGTTTTTCCAGTGAATAAAGAGCTTTTGCTTTCTGGTTTTGACGCATCTGGTTTCACTTTGCTTTTGAGTTTGTTTTCCTATGCTAGGTTATACATTCTTACTTTGTAGTTACTAAATGGTCAACTGCATTTATTTTAAGTCTTTGTCATCAAGTATTGTTTTGGCTCCACAAAAAGTGTTTTTTAAAAGGTGAATGGGAAGGTTATGCTCCTTTTTGGGGGGAATTGTGCATTCCTAAGAAAAATAATGCATTATGATCATTATGACCGTTAAGTTATTTAAATATTAACACCTCAGAAGAACTAAGAATAACTAAAAGAAAAAAACCATTTTACCTTTATTGTATGGAGAAATTATAGTTTTCAATTTTGCTCTTTGGTAATTACCCCCGGTTGATTTTGAGTTTAACACTGAATGTGATTATAGGAATTCCTGCTCCCAAATTCTCCTGCAAGTTTATGCTGGTAGTTTTTTTTTTTTTTAAGATAGCACTTGACACCTTTAAAAATCATTGCAAAGAAAGTTAGTTTTTTTTAGTAGGGAAAGAGATGGCATCAAAGCAGAGGTTTCTGGGTTTTTGTTTTTTTTTTAAATCTTCTTTTATTGTTTTCATATGGAAGAGTGCACAAAAGGAAAAGTCCCTTTGTGTCCCAGCACAATTTGAGCATTTGTATGGATTCAATAAATGGGTGTTAGCATTTAGATTTAAGGCAATATGATTGATCAGCATTTGTGGAAACACAGTTTGATATGATGAAGAAAACTTGGCAATGGTGATGTCTTTCCAGAAACAGTGTGATCAGACAGAACAAGTCAGCAATGATTATGACAACATGTTTACAAAATATAGATGTGGTTCGCTGATGGAAGTACCTCTCTGAGGCTGTTTAGGAGTACAGGAATTGGGAACAGTCCAGTTTGTTTTCATTTTATGTCTGCAGTCCCATCATTAGTAACATCTCTCACCATTGTAGAATCACTGCTTTTTAAAATGAGTCTGTGTATTCATAAAATAATTATTTAATTTAAGGGAAAGAAGGGTAGAAAAGCCATTGCAGAACTCAAATATTGTTCAAGCTGTTTTGTTTCTAAAGGTGCTAATTTTTTTGCATTGAATTTGATATTTATGTTAATGTTTGAAATGTGAAAGCATTTTTGTGTTGATGGTAATTGTACATTCATACAGTGAAGCATGGATCACTGAAAGTATAATTTATATTTTTGATGTTTCCTAGGAGCTCCAAGTAAGTCATGATAACGTGAAAATAACTTTTTGAAAGTACAAAGCAGGGAAAAATACTTTTTCACATACTACTGCTTTCTGGTCCTTGAAATTTTCTTGCGCCTCACTGCTGCTCTCTAGTGGCTGAATCCAAAATGCCTTTTTACCAAGGAGCTGCTTTTTTTGGGGGTGGTGGTGCTGAGTTGGGTCTTCGTTGCTGCGCGCAGGCTTTCTCTAGTTGCGGTGCGCGGGCTTCTCATTGCAGTGGCTTCTCTTGTGGAGCACGGGCTCTAGGCACGCGGGCTTCAGTAGCTGTGGCTCGCGGGCTCTAGAGCACAGGCTCGGTAGTTGTGGTGCACGGGCTTAGTTGCTCTGCGGCATGTGGGATCTTCCCGGACCAGGGCTCGAACCCGTGTCCCCTGCATTGGCAGGCGGATTCCCAACCACTGCACCACCAGGGAAGCCCTGGAGCTGCTTTTTGACACTAGTAATTATTGTCTTTGTGGCAGAAAGGTGATTAAAAATATATATATAGCACTACTAATGCTTTGGAGAAAAGTTCCAATAGTAATTTAATTCGTTGGTAGTGAATTCTGTATGGGTTTAGAGTCTTGAATTTCCAGTTCTTTAAAAGAAGAGCAAGATGAGGCCGTGGTGAGATCTGAACCTAGAGCTGGTAACTAAGAGCTAAAGTCAAAGCCAGTTAGAACAGATCACTCAGGCCTTACAAAATTTAAATAGCAGCTGTAAAGTATGTATGTATTTTAAATTCTCAAATTGTGTAGTTCATTTTAAAAGTCGTAAATAATATGATTAGTGTTTAGTGCCTAGCCACCTATATTCTTTCTCTGTGTGTATAAAAACATGCATATCTATTTAAAGCATAAGTTATGTAATATTGTACATATTATTCTGTGACCCATGTTTTTCACTCAAGTATCATGGGTTTTGTTATTCCATGTCAGTCCATATGTTTATCTGCTGTGTATTCTGCAAACATTCAGATAAGTGTACAAGGAAGTTTATCAAGGAATATTTCAAATTGCAAAAAAAATTTTTTGAAAAAATTGTAAATAACAGGCTGGAATTGGTTGAGTAATCTCCATTGCATAGATAACACAGTTTCATTAGCTATGTTGCATCTTTATTGATTAACTCTTTCCAGAATAATCCTTCAGTAAATAATCTGTATTTACACACACACACACACACACACACAGTTTAACCACTAAAAGCATCTGAGACCCTTGTAAAACTATTTTGCACCATAAAACAGGAAATTCTCGTCTTTTAAAAAATTAGCTAAGAACTGCATTTAGGAAGTTTCTGACAAATTAATGAGAAATATTAAGTAAAAGTTTATTTCTGAAAAGAATATGTTTTTTAATCGTTGGTTTTGACTTTTTCCTCTTTTTTCCTCACCTAAGTATTGTATTGAGTTGTGCCTATATGTGCTACTAATAATTTGTGGGGCTCTGAGAGTATAAAGTGTGAAAAATATTTTATTGGTATTCTAGAAAGGACCTTTAGATGAGAAATAAAAAAGCTAGTAGCATAGTCCTCTCTTTATTTTTATCTAGCTTGCTTAAATTTTTCTCATTCAGTGTGTGACTCTAAAATAATTAAAATTTTATTTGGAAAGAATTTGGTTATAATTGTTTTTATATTATTATGAATAGTTTTAAATATATACTAAAAGAACTCCTCTTATTCATGGTAGAGTATAGTACCCAAATACCAATATATAAAGGCTTATCAGGTTCAAATATTAAGGGAAAATGGCATATATTCTAGGCTGTGCCAGTAATGTTCATATCACAATATTGTTTATGAGGAATTTTGTTTGTATATACATAAACATTTTGACTTTGTACATGGAAGACTTGTTTTGCCCAGATCCAACATTTACACTCACAAGGCCCAGTCCCAGAGCATACGACTTTTTTTTTTTTTTTTTTTAAAGTCCCATCATTCTTTGTGCTTCAAGAACATTGAAGAACATTTGTTAATCCTATCCTGGCAATGATGAGCAGCTTGTCATAGTTGCTTCCCTGTCTGTTTCCACTTGATTGCTTCTGGAAGGACAGGAGAATTTTTCTTCGTTGTATCCTTAGCTATGGTAGTCACTTAGTTTATCATTTTCTTTTTATCTGACATAGAACCAATACAACTTTCATAATCAACTATGACATGAATACTAATGTGTGCTAAAATTTAAAATTAATACACTGTTTTATTCTTAGGGTTATGTGTTAATTAGATAAGGTCTTTTACTTGCTGCATAGAAACTCTGTGACTCAAACTTATGTATTTTCTAGCTTACAGGCTCTGCTGAAGGAAGGGTAAACATTTGGCTTTTTAAACATTGACCATCATGAAATCATTCTGAACTATGAAGTATGCAGAAATCACTGATTGATTATTCATTTCATTTAACAGTTGAAAGGAAAGTTTGTGGCAGAATGAAAAGCACAGAAATAACATTAACATAAGCAGAATTTTTAGAAGTGTGATTATGTTGAAGCTCAGATTTTTTCTATGGAGGAAACATAAGAGTTTTATAAAATTGTTATTTGATCAGATATTTAGTAAAAAAATGTTTTAGTGATGAATTGTCCTCTTATGTTTTGTTAACATTATTTAAGCTCTAAGGCAGTGAAAAAATCAAAAAGCTGTACTGTAAAATGTAATTTTTTTCCTTGTTGTCGTGACATACAATGTATTCTGCTTATTTATTTCCAAAGTCAAGAAGAAGAAAGTGAAGATGAAGAAGATACTCAGAGTTCCAAATCTGAAGAACATCATTTGTACTCTAATCCAATCAAAGAAGAAATGACTGAGTCCAAGTTCTCTAAGTACTCTGAAATGAGTGAGGAAAAACGAGCTAAACTCCGTGAAATTGAGGTTAGTATTGCATTGAAGTTTAAACTACACTACACTGGCCGCCTTTCACTTTTCCCACCAAACTGTGCTTCCTCTTAGCATCATACCTTGGTCCATACTGTTCCCTCTCTGTCTGGAAACCTTCATACCAGCTGTCTTCCTTCAGGTCTCTTAGTTCAAGCATCTCTTCTGTCTTTCTGTTACGATTTTACATGTGTTGTGGTATGTGTTTTTTTTTTTTTTTTCTTGCTTGCTTGTTTAGTGTGTTCCCCACTAGGCTGTGATTTCTGCAAGGGTAAGGGACCATGTCTGTTGTCTGTTCAACATCGTATCTCCAGTGCCTGGCACATAGGAGACCCTCTGCAGATATTGATGTAATGAATAGATTATATCTCACATTATGAAATCCATCACATTTTGAGCATAAATAGTATGTAACAAAAAAAGTGAGATATTTTCTGACACGTTCAAGTTATGTATACATGGTACTATAGTAGGCTCATTTTCAGTGTCTGCACGAGTGATGGGGAGAGAGTAGACGTTGATCGGGGCTTAACAATAAGAAGGGGAATAACTTAAGTGGGAATCCAAACTCTCAAGACTTCTCTCTCTCCATTCCCTTTTCTATTATAATGCCTTTTTAAAATTACCAAAGGTATTCAGACACGTCAGTGAGGGGAGGGTTCTGTAATGGGAGACTTCCTTATTTCTTGCCCCAAGGTGGTGGAACATTCCCAGTAAATATTAGCAATCGTGTAGCAGTCAGTCCAGAATCTCAAAAGTGTACATGAGAGTGAATTTTAATACTCTGTCCATTCATTTAACAGTATTTTATATGCTACTGGTTGTCAGTGCTGTTCCTCTTACTAACTTATAATACCTACCACCTTAATTTCCACTTCTCCACTTACTCACTGTTGGGCTGGTACAAGTTCTTGCCCACCTCTTTCTCGATATCACCAAGCCAAAAAGTTAATAGAGAAAACGTTTTGTTTCAACCTTACACAGAATCAGTATGATGTCAATTTTAAGTAGAGAGGAGGGATTTTCAGAGTTAGTAAGTTGATTCATTTTTCCTGAGGTATATTCATATACATTCTTTATAAAATTGTAGGGGAATAAGATGTTGTGTTATCAGTGAATGTGCTCACCCGTGGACCTTTTTCAAGCTGCACTCTCCCAGTCTTACTGAACTGTGCCTTACTGACCTGATGGATCTGTTGGAGTAGAAACAAAGATTGAGTTCAGTAAACAATGTATTTTCTTGATAATTGAATTACCCTCTTATAAATGCCAAAACAGACTGTTTCTAAATGTTCTGTTTTTTTATTGACTTGAAAGAAAACCGTATGATACAACTTTTTTGTTAATTTGGATGGTTCTACACTGTATATGTATATACTGATATGTGCTATACATGCATACACAGAGGTGCACATACCAACACACCTTATATATATACATATATATACATTATATACATATATATATATACACACATTTCCCTACATATACATTACATATATATACATATATATGTGTATATATATACATTTCCCTACTTTATATGTTCTTTGAGAATCTGGCCTCTCTCTTTGTTAGATACTCAGCAATTGTTCATCCTGCTCTCATAGTGGCTACCCTATCGCAATTTACTTAGCCTTTTGGGATTTGAACGTGAGCCAAATCCTGATTTTAAAATGTAGATCTTGGCTTTGTTATAGAATTATCTATTCTTCTCCCTTATTTACTCTGAGATTTAGTCACCTGAGTAAAGGTCCACAACTGGTGGCAAATTTGAACTAGAACTCAGGGCTCATGAGCTTTATTCATGCACGCTTTCTTCTCTGCCCCTAAATTCAAATGTCAGTTTCTGAATTGAGAATTCAGTGAATACCTTTTTATTGGAGAACCCTTAAATAAAGAATTAAGTTCTAATTAGTTTTATTATATACTATAGTATATATAGTATGTATAATGTATATTTATAGTGTAGTTTTTCTTTCTAAAAGCTCTTTTCTTCCCCACATGTGTCGTAATAAAGACGTCTATAGCTGAATATTTTTTACCATGGGATTAATAAAAACCAAAGGATTTGTGTTATAAAATATTGACATTCTCTGCAAAGCACTTAGAAAACATGCAGCCATAAATTACAGTGTTTACTGGAAGCAAGTTCTTAATCTTTCAGATTCTGCTTAGAGCAGTGCCTAGGCTGGCGTTTTCTTTTCTCATTCTGCTGTTGTCTCCGTTTCTATCATAAGGGTTGGAGGAGTGGAACACTAGGTGGGGAGCCAGGTGAAGGGTCTTCTTTGTTGTTGAAGTAGAAAGATCCCTTTTCTGCCCTCATCCCTGAGGAAAGAGTGAATAGTTGAGGGGAAAGGTGATACACTCGGCACTGTCCCAGGGCAGCCAGGGGATAGATGGCTAACAAGTCATCCCATGGGCTGCTCTCTTTTGAGTTGGGACCTTTGTGACCTGTTTTCTGGGTGCCCTGGACTTGTGCTTGTGCCTGGGTTAGGCCACATCAGCAGGAACTGTAGCTAGGGATTTTATAATAATCTTCAAAAGGTGCTCTAGGAATGCCTTTCTTTCACCAAAGTAACATTCAGGTCTGTTGTTTGACTCTGGGATGCTTAACTCTTAAACTGATTTACCACAAATTAGAACAGTCATTTTTGTCAAGTCATCTCGTGTGGCTCTGCAGAGAGCACGTGGGCCAGAGTCTGATTACTTGAATTCTGCATAGTTGGGCTTGTCTGACAAGTGGCCTTCCGATTAGAGAGTTACACATTGATGTTATATTTTGACTGAGTCCTTAATCAGTTACTGTATGTTTTTATGTTTTATGTTGCTATACTTCTGCTTTTCGTTTTTATACACTTGTTTCAAAGAAGAGAGTGTTTTTTAAAGGAGCAAAGCACTGCTTGAGAAGCTATAGTGATAAAAAGATTTATTTTAAATATGTGTTATTTCACAGCTCAAAGTTATGAAGTTTCAAGATGAATTAGAATCTGGAAAAAGACCTAAAAAACCAGGCCAGAGCTTTCAGGAACAAGTAGAACACTACAGAGACAAACTTCTTCAACGAGTAAGGAATAAGTATATGCAGTAATATGCATTTTCCAGAGTTATTTGTTTGACTGCCTACAATATTGATATGTTGGGGTATTTAAGGAAAAGAATATTTCAAATTATATCCTTTGTCTAAATGCTGAATATTGGTAGCTAACTAGGGACATTTGAAACTTGACGTTTTACAGTTATTTCAGCGTGGAAAGCAGTCTTAGGGCAACAGCACACTGTTTTATTCCTGATACTACCTGTGGAGCATGAAATCCTGCTAAGAACATGCTTTCAGAACTGGAAGATCCTATAGAAAGAGTCACATTTGTGACAGTGAAACACCAACAACCCTGAGAAGTAGCACAGGGTCACAGATGGAGTTAGGGTTTGGGAATTTCATTTAGGACTCCTTTTCCATTGTGTCCAAGGAGGGACAGCAAGTGGCAGAACATCTCATCTGTGAGTTCTAAGCTTTTGAGGGACCTCGTATTCTTATACATAAAAAAGTGTGTAGGGATATACAGAGAATTTTAGAACAAGGAGGCCTACATGATAATTGTTGAAAGAACCTAGGAATTTTATTGGAAGTGCTATTAATTTTTACCTATATCTTGACTGTCATTACAAATAAAAGATTATAGAGAGAAATAGAAACAACTAGAAGGGAGCTTAAAATCATACAAACCTATTAATGGTGACGGGAGCACAACAGTATGGTAAAGCAGCTCGTCGCTGTGCAGCACTGTGGACTCCCGGCGCCGCTGTCTGCTGTGCGCTCCCAGGCACGCCACTGAAACCTGCTTTTACTCTGTGGAACTGGGTTGATAAGTCCCAATTTTGCAGGATTGTGAATTAGATAATAGCTGCATTACTCTTTATTATTGAATTAAAGTGTTTAAAACATCTTGAGTGTTTTAACTGTAGTCTGATTCCTATGAAAGTATCGATCAGGAAAATGTATCCTACAGATCACCAGAGGAATTCAGTCTCCTCAGCATCACTTTTTAAATTTGTGCTCAGTATGTTGTATTTGGAAAAAAGATAAATGAGTTGTTTTTTTTAAAAAAAAGATGTTATGTATCGGAACCCCACGAGTCCCTTTGGAGATGGTGGTAGATGTTTGATCTGCATGGAAGACTACACCTTGAGATGCCCACTGGGTCTAATGTAGTAATACATGTATTACCATTTTAGTCTCCTTGCATTCCATGGTTGTAATTGGAGGGAAGAATGTATTTTTTGAAGGTATATACTAGGGGTCAGCAGACTAGGGCCATCACCTCTTTTTTGTAAATAAACTTATTAAAACACAGCCATACCCCTTCACTTATTATCTGCGTATTATCTATTGTGGGTTTTGGACTAAAGTGGTAGAGTAGACCGGTTGTGGCCCACAAAGAAAATATTCACCACCTGGCCCTTATGGAAAACATGTGCCAGCATCTCGTGTAGGCTTTTTATCAGATATCAGTTAGCTTTCTTGATGCATACAAATCATAGAGAAATTTAATTCCTGTTAGTGGAGAGCTGAGTTGGCTTTGTGGGTTCATTGTCTATAGCCACTCCTTTAATTATCAATAGAAATCATAATTTCAAGTGAGAAGTGGCAGTTGTAGCAGTTGGGGATTAAGCAAATAAGTTATTTTTTGGTTTATATAATTATATAGTCATGTAGTCAGTTTGTACTTTTATAAATTAGGATTTAAAATTTCCAATATGATTGGTACTTGTTTCTCACTAATAGTATTATCTGATGGCCGATTATTGTGAATAGCTCTTTCTCCTTTTCAACATATTACTTTGTAAGGGCTTTCCTTTGATTAAATCAACTTGCTGTACCATTAGAATCACTATTGACAATTTTATTGCAGTCTGAGTTGGAAAGGTCATTGTACTGTTAGCTTTTTCCAATTTTTTTTAAAGTGGAGGGACAGCACTCTATAGGTAGTGGCTAAGAGAGCCCTGGCTCTAGAGCTTTGGCTCAAATCCTGACTTCACCATCCTGTATGACCACAGGCATGGTACTTAGCCTTTCTGAGTCTCATTTTTCATCTCTAGAATGAGGATAGTGCTATTCCTAGGCATGTTTTGAAGAATTACATGAAATGGTATATGGAAAATTGTTTATTAATTGCTTGGCCTGTGGTAGGCACTCAGAAAATGTTTAGCTGCTGTCTCTGGCATCACTATTATTATTCAGTATAAGTAGAAGAGTAGAAGAAATGACTGGTTTTCTGGAAGAGTAGGTATTTAAAAAAAATAGTTATACCTTCAATAGTAATTTAAAAAATAGTTAACTAGAAGAGGCAATATTGTTTCATAAATGAGATTAACCAGGTTGGTGTTTTTAATGGCTAAATACTTTCTCTTTAAAAAAAAAACAACAGGAGAAAGAGAAAGAATTAGAAAGAGAACGAGAAAGAGATAAGAAGGATAAAGAAAAATTGGAATCTCGATCCAAAGACAAGAAGGAAAAAGATGAGTGTACTCCAACAAGGAAAGAAAGGTATAACATTTCTCATTTAATGCCTATACTGGTTTCAGGATTTAGAATCATGTTTCATTTTGTAATATTTTCATCACTGGTGCCAACAAACTGGAAAAGTATTTTTGTGTGTGTGGTAAACATGTTTGGCTTCTGCCTGCAGGAGGCAGAATTAGCTGAGAAATGGGGCAGTCAGTTGGCACTTGGCTTAGTTATCTGGGACATCATCCCTTTACATGGTTCGTATGGTACCTTAGCCTTAGTTCAGTGCAAGAATTCAGTTACTGTATTAGGTATCAAACCTAAGACTTAAATAACTAAACAGCCTGCTAGATCTTACCTGTTGCCTCCAATATAAGCTTTTCTTCTGTGCTGAGGCTGATATCTGTAAACTTGAGTCTCCTGGTCCTGTTTGTAAAGGGAGTTTGTGTACATAGGCCATAGGGACTTGGTCCTCACTTTAAGTCTTTATTCTAATCAAAATCATTTCTCTTTTAGTTTTTATTTCTTACTTTCACAGTTCCTAAATCTCTGATTAGTAGAGAAAATTACTTCAGTTAACAGAATTGAGGTTTTCCTAATAAAAACCAAGCAAATGCCAAGAAAAAAAATTTGGCTCAGTCACTCTACATATAGTTACAAGTAACAGTTATACTAATTGGTTAAGTAGTAAATCTATCACTTTTTTGTTTTTTATTATTATCTTGATATAATTTCAGATTTATAGAAAAGTTGCAAGAATAGTATAAAGGATTCCCAGATATCCTTCACCCACATTCCCCCAATGTTAAAATATTTCTCCTTTTGCTTTATTTTCTTCTTCCTCTTCCTTTCCCCCCTCATCCCCAATCATTTAAGAGTAGTGTGCCTACATGATGCCCCGTTTTTATACTTAACTACTATAAAAGTTTCAAGATCAAACAACAACAACAAAAAAGTTTCAAGAGCAGGAAATTAACATTTTAAAAAACACTATTGTCTAATCAGAGACCTTGATGAAATTTGGTCCATTGTTCCAATAATCTTTCTTAGAGCAGGAGAAAATCTAATTTAGTTGAATTCAGTTTTTGTCTAGATCAACCTATCTTTAAGACTTATTTGTTCTTAGTATAAAAGGCTTTGAATGTTGTTGGAAAATAACATTAATAAGGTTAGTGAAAATAAAGATAGTGTAAGCTGGTAGGAATTAAAAGCTAATTTAGTAGAAGGAAAATGAATACCTGATCCTTTGCTCACTTATGGAATGTTTTGGGGGCTTTGTTCCGTAGGAAAAGGCGACACAGTACGTCCCCTAGCCCATCTCGCAGTAGCAGTGGTAGACGAGTGAAATCCCCATCACCAAAATCGGAGCGATCAGAGCGTTCAGAAAGATCTCATAAAGAGAGCTCACGGTCCAGGTCATCTCACAAAGATTCTCCTAGAGATGTTAGCAAAAAGGCCAAAAGGTAAACGCAAGTCATTTTTTTGTAATACTTGAAATGCCAGTTTCCTTGTCATTCCACCAGCTTTTGAAAATAATTTGGTTGGCAGCCATTTTTTAAAGGATTTTAGAAAACCAAACAGATATACTTTCATTTTAGAATCTTCCTTCCCATCTCCCCACCCCAGCCTTGTCATGACTAAAGCACAAGAAAGCTTCCAACAAGTAAAGACCAGCCAAGAATTTTAAACATCAGTTTCCTGTGGAGTAGGGATAGCTGCTTTCCTTTCCTTTCTGTTCTTTAGCTTCTATAGAATATTCTTTGATTTTTGTCAAGGCTGAAAGAAAAATACATTCTCCCTCCCCACCCAACAGTAATCTTATTAGCAAGTTCTTGGGTAGAGGCTTATGGACATAGATACCATTTCTTCAGTGTTTAATTTAGTGTGTTATATACTTTTCTCCTCCTAGTTCCAGAAAGGTGGTTCAGAAATGTTTTATTTATCTAGTGTTTTATAGAAGAATTTTTCTGAGAGCTAAAACTGCTTTTTATCCTAAAACGTTTTTATTGTAACCATTTTTAGTAAAATCTTTATACAACAGATAAGTTTCTTTTTCTAAATGGTGCTTGTGCATATATTTATATACATGTTCATGAAAATTATATATATGTATATATAATTATTTGTTTTGGTAATTTTCATGAATAGCACTTACAGAGTTATGCTGTCTTAAATGATTCCCTCAAATGATATTGCAGTAGTTGGTTCTTTTCCCTTCAAGAAGATAGGCTGCAAAGCTGCTGCATTTAAAAGTTTGTGAATGATCTTGGATGCCATTTTGAACTTTGGCTTATATAATCTGGGGAGCTTGTTAAAATGCAAATTCCCAGTCCCTACCTCTTGAGATTTTGATTCAGTAGAGCAGTGGTAAGGCTCAGGAGTCTGTCTTTCTAAGCATGCATACCACCAATGATCACTGATGCGGTGCATAGGAAGTACAAAATCTGTGTGTGTGCGTGCACACGGTAGGCAAAGTATAAACTTGGAAAGTTTACAGCCTTTTTTATTTCAGTGACTTTCATTGTGCTCTCTTAAAGATCACTTTAGATAATTTAAGGATAGTCAGTTTTGATCACATGAGTACTTTGGTTAAATTGTTTTTGTTTGTTTCCTCAGATCTCCATCTGGTTCAAGGACACCTAAAAGGTCTAGGCGATCACGGTCTAGATCCCCTAAAAAATCAGGGAAGAAGTCCAGATCCCAGTCCCGATCTCCACACAGGTCTCATAAAAAGTCAAAGAAAAACAAACACTGACATAAATTTTTAAGATGCTGTCACTTATTGGAAATGCGATTTTGTTTTGTGCCTGAATGGTCTGTTTTTTAAAAAAAAACAAAAAAACAAAAAAATCTAATGAAAGAGCATTCCTGGGGTTTTTCTTTGTTTGTGAATGCATGTGTAAACTCATAAGTAACTGCATCTGTAGACCTGTCGTTGTTTTATATTGTATAAATACTTTCATTGTGGCTGTTTCTCAAGGTGAAATTTTTATTGTGCTAATGAATTTCATCAAAAATGTGTATAATGGATCTGCTGGCAGTAGTAATATTTTGTTTTAGGATGTTGTGACTTAGCAAAAAATAATACAGATGTCTTCCCCCCTTTTGTAGCTTTGACAATTTGAATTAGATTTCAAATAAAATCTGAACAGAAAACTATAACGTTGTTTTTTTGCCCTATCGATGACATCAAGTCCCTTAAAGTCCTACTTAAGTGAGTTTAGCACTTCTGCTGTGTTTCTTATACCTAATGCACTTTACAAGCTCCATTGTTCAGGTAGCTAAAGTTTTATATTTACTAAGATGACTGTCAAAATTTAGGGACCTGAGACTCATATTTGGTAGGTTTGCCAACCAGTTTCTTTGGTAAGGTTCCCTTAAGTAATACTGATACCCAGAGATCAAAAGACTAGGCAAATGTGGTGTAGTCTTTTGTTAATGCAATGCCTGGTTAAAATATTTTTTTCTTTTTCCAAAGAAGCAATATGGTTTCAATACACTTAACCTGTGTCCTGAGCAACTACTTATTTTCAGGGAAAAATTAAATTTCCATCTTTCGATTTCATCTACTTAATTCATTTACTTAAAAGAAGTTTTCTAATAATAGTTGGCCATAGAATTTTTTTTTGAAGGTTATCCTTTTACAGCCCTCTGTAGGCTGTCTTTCAAACACTGTTATCAGAATATTTCTACAAGGTTCAGTTTAAAGCACCTTTGTTGGTTTTTTGGGGTTTGTTTTTAAAGAATTTAGTTTTAGGTTTAGCTTTAAGTAAAATTTAAAAGTAAAATAATTTTCAGGAAACTTAACATCCAATGGTTTGTAAATTAAAGGTGCAAAAAGTGGATTTAAACCATTTGCAGAGTTGGAATCTGTAATACAGTGGTAATAAATTGCAGTATGAGGAAGAAATAAGAAAACTTGTGTAATGTTGAATATAATATTGCTATAATGTAATAAAGGGTTATGTAGACTTGAACTGACACTACTACTATTTGTGAATCTTGCTTTCAGTTTTTCACTTAGGCACTTTATACAATGGTTTGATGTTTTTTCCCCCTCTTAATAGAGTAGAAAACTGTTCTAATAATGGATTGTTTTGAGTTAGCTTGTTTTTTAAAAATATCTTTTCAAGTTGTTTTACTTAGTCTTGCCTAGTCACAAAATAAAAAAGCTGTACTCATGATTCAAGGAGTAGGCATATCAGCTGAGCAGTGAGGCATGTTATTGCCAAACTGGGCAGACCTACAATAGCTGTAGAAATGAGCCAATCAGATTATTTTACTTAGTGGTTCTTATCAACATGCAATATTGCTTGAAAGTTATTCCTTTATCATTCACTCTTTTGTTTGTCCGTATTGTTAGGGTGTTAATTACTAAATGTTGCTCAGAATAATTAAACATGAACATTTGGTGCTGGTTTTTAAAAACCTACAAATATAGCCATTTTTAAAGAGCATGTTTTTCTCCCCTGTTCATTGCCTGGGAGAGTGGAATTTTATATAATTACCTTTTTTGCAGAAATAACAGTGTTGAGTTGCTGGTGATTGCGGGCACTCTGTCATTCATTGGTATCTAGTATAGGCTTAGAAATTAGTCAGGAAATGATTTTGCCAGTCAAGTTGCAAGGAGTGCTTCTTTTTCTCTCTTTAAAAAAATATCCTGGAGAAGCAGGAGTGTGTAGAAATTGTTAGGTCAGTTTCGGGTGCTTATATTTAGTATTTTTTCTACTGCAGTGGGACTTAGCAGTTCTTTTAATCTGCATCGAGATATAACGAACATCGTTTATCTATCTTAGTTAGAGTGGGTGAGACTGGCTTCCTTTTGGGTGATGGGTGGGGATTGTGTAGGCTTGGTAGAATATGTATTCTGTGAAGTTTGCTGATGTTCGTATTAGATTGTATTGGATTTTTTTCCCCTGGAATTGCAAATGGTATTGTGTTAGGTTATTTCCAACTTAATGAGAAAATATCCAGAGTAAGTGTGTTTAATTCTCCATGGATTCTTAACGGTCAGAAATTGGTGAATTGTAAGGGAGGAGATATTCTCTACCATATTTTTATAATAGTATTTTATTCCTGTTTCCTGTCTAAAAAACACTTAATTAGATAGCAAGACTTCTACAGGGTGGCTAAAATGTTTGTAGGTGTGGCCATCCAGTTATAGGAAACACCCTGTTTCAGCTCTGTGATAGACGGTTATCCTCTACCACAGGTACATGTAGGAGGAAATCCTGTTGGCTACTCTTTTTATAAAGGACGTGGCTTAAACCCTTCACTCTCTAACATGCACAGGGATTCCTTACCAGGTTAATACCACTTAATCTCTCATTCTTTAGCAGGTGAGAGAAAGTAAATCATGTTTGTGAATCTTTTCTTTGACTTTGTATTTCCTTATTACTGTTAATAAGCTTATGGGCACTTCTGGACTGCAACATGTTGAGAAGTTAGAGACTAAAGAACTAAAACCAAAAGCCCTGACCCAAAACATCACTTTTATTTGGCTCAGAGTGTTCTTGGCATTTCTGCTAAAGTTTGCAGAAATTACTATACACTGACCTAGTTTTTCTTTATTGCAGACCATTCCTGAGACTTTTATCCCAATTAAAGAATCTTAGAGGGAGGAAATACTTGCTTATGACTTTTGCATTTTTTCCCACAAACTTTAATATTCTTGAGCACTTGAAAATATTTTAAAGAAATTCTAATCGTGAGCCAATATAGTTTATTAGAAATACTCTGCACATATTTGCCTCCATTGTGGTATAAGTTCTGAAAAATTACATGGCCACGATAATAGTATATGATTATTAAAAATGAGGTAAAATAAGTATTGTCAAAGTGACTTAACCTGTTCTGATGACCACAACAGTGTGATTTCTTTAGCAGAAAAAGTTGTTTTTAAAAATAAATAGTACCACTTTTGTAAGAAAATAAGAGCTTCTTTTTGCTTTGTTGTTTTCCTCTTCTATTATATATTAATGGAAAAGCTACAGAAAATTCAGTGCAGGTACTAATGAAGACACTAGTATAAGTTTAAAGGAACATGTGACTATAAAAACTCATGAAGTGCTTGGTTTCTTCATATTTCACATGCATGTTTTAGAGTAGATTTTAGGGAGTATTTAATTCATTTTCCTTTTGGCATTTTTCTTTATTTTGTTATCAACTTCCCAGGACTTAGATGATACACAAATACAGATCCCAGGGGATGTGTTGTGATGCTGGACGAAAAGGTGGGAATGCGCTGCTGTCCAGAGTGAGCCATGTTCCAGTGTTGAAAATTCAATGCCTCAGTGTTTTTTCAGTACCACCTCATGGAGCGTCAGTGTACACGGATTATATGTATAATTGGTTATTTGTATAGTTTTGTAGATCTGTAGATAAATGCCCTCATTCATTTTTATATGTAATTGTGCTTGGAGTATTTTTGTGTTTTATTCTTTGACTTCAACAGGGTCTTGTACGTTATATCTTTGGTGATTTGAAATATCAGGAAAGACAAATTTTCAGAAATGAGAATAATACAGTTGAAATCAGCTTAGCTGAAATATTCTATAGCAAGACAATTTCTTTTGGGTGTACTGATTCCATAATTTAGTTACTCTTGATGTAAGGATTCAGTTTATTGTGGAGTTGCTTTCCAGACTGTCACTTTATAGTTTTTCTACATAAAGATTATATAGTTGCAAACAAAGGTTGTGGAATTTCCTTTTTGTTGTTGTTTTTTGACTTTTAATTACTTTAATAAAATACGTTGTTTTCATAGCAAACTTTAGACTGTTCATGTAATTTTCTCCATACAGTTTTTCTAATGTATCTAGTTTTCAGCAGTGTTATCCCAAGTGAAATAAGTGATGTGTCGTATTTATCATTTATAGCTAAAATGTTACTACATTTTACATGTTTAAACCATAATAAAATATTGTCATGATAGATGATTTTTTTGATAAGGAAATTTTAGTTCCTTATTGGTTCCACTTTTTTTTTTTTTAATGATTTATTTATTTATTTATGGCTATATTGGGTCCTCGCCTCCGTACGAGGGCCCTCCCCAGCCGCGGCAAGCGGGAGCCACTCTTCATCGCGGTGCGCGGGCCTCTCACTATCGCGGCCCCTCCTGTTGCGGAGCACAGGCTCCAGACGCGCAGGCTCAGCAACTGTGGCTCACGGGCCCAGCCGCTCCGTGGCATGTGGGATCCCCCCAGACCAGGGCTCGAACCCGCGTCCCCCGCATCGGCAGGCAGACTCTCAACCACTGCGCCACCAGGGAAGCCCGGTTCCACTTTTTAAAGAGAGTTTGTTCAGTTTTATGGAGGCAATTTTCAAACATATATGAAAGTAGAATAATAGGATGAGCATTCCTAGTACCCATCGGTCTGCAAATACCAAGTTATTAGTCTCTAAATGTCTCTAAGTGTTTTCTTTTAAAAACATAACCACAGTATCACTATCACATTAAAAATAATTTATTGGTTCCTTTAAAATCTTGTAAATTGTGGTAAAATACTCATAACAAAATTTACCATCCTAACCATTTTTGGGTGTACAGTTTAGTCGTGTGAAGTTATGTTCACATTGTTATGCAACCTGTCTCCAGAACTTTTCATGGTACAAAACTGAAACTGTGTACCTATTAAACATTGCTCCCCCATCCCCACACCCACACCATTTTTTACTTTCTGTGAGTTTGACTACTCCAGATACTGCATGCAAGTAAGTGGAATCATACAGAACTTGTCTTTTTGTGACTAGCATATTTCACTTAGCATAATGTCCCTTCAGGTTCATCCATGTGGTAGCATGTGCATTGGTTCTTTTTTAAAGCCTACTTTTTCTTTTAAAATTTCTATATTTCCTTATAGAATTTGAAAAGTTTTTTCTGCAAATGGCACATTAGCATTTTCTATTTCGAGTAAAAACTTAAAAAAGAAAGTAATACCAAGTGTATATGCCAACCACTGACTTTTTAAATCACTTTTGTGCTGTGTTCTCTTTAAATGATTATGTATGATATGATTTCACATCAACATTTCATAGCATGGGGTGCAAAATACACTTGTAAAGCATATGTGATTTTGAAATTGTAGTGTATTAATATAAATGACCATACTCAAATGCTTTTTTAGTTTATTTATTGCCTGATGAAAAGGAAACTAAAATTTTGGCATTTAGTATACTCAGTGTTTAGATTAGACACTCATTTTGCCACAAAGGAAGAAAAAACTTTTGTTTTAAGTTTTTTTTTTTTTAGTTATTTTTTCCTATTAGAAAACACAGAGCATGAAACTGTTTAGAATAAAGAACTTACTTTTTGATTTTTAAATGAGATGTGGCATAGCATAAGGGAGGAAGAGGAAGAGGCTGGTCTGTGGCCTTATATTTGAACTTATTTGAACTTGAATACCAGCTCTTCCCCACTACTAGCTGTGTGATCCTTTGGAATCTATTCTTCTTGCCTGTAAGATGGCAATAACCTTGCCTGTTTATTGTAAGGATGAAATCACATGTAAATCACTGGCGTGTAGTTGTCATACGGTGATAGTTTAATAAACTTTCAGTGTTCCTGGAGACTAATGATGGGAACATCTTTTAACTAAAAATAGATTAACACTACAATTCTGTAGTACTGGTACCTTTAAAAGATATATTTGTGTACTTGATTTGTATTTATTTAACAGATTTTGTGGACTTACACTTAGGGATGTGTTGCTTTGTTGCACACTGAATATCACTTCATAATTTGCTGTCAAGTCTTATAGATGACGTTTAATTCTTGATCTCCTTTGAGAAAAACATTTTCATTAAGCAGGTTTTTAAAGATACTTTTAAAATTGTCACTTGTTATTATCGAATTCCATTAACCAAAGTTCCTGAAAGGAAGCTCATAAAGCAAAATCCAAATGTAAACAGCTTAAATAGGGTATATGTGTAAAGAGCCTGGAAAATAGTATAAAATAGGATGAAACACTGGATTCTTTGACCAAGTTCAAAGTAAAAAAAAAGAAGAAAAGCTATACCAGTTACCAGAGCTGAGCAACAGTATGTGCTGTTCACAGAATGAGTGGACAGAACAGCATGAGGGAAGACTAAAAAGAGGGTTAGTAATGTGAGGGGAGTTGAACTCCTGTATTTTGTGTATATTTGCAAGTTACGATTTGTATTTTCAGATTATGCAGAAATAAGAAATGTACCCTAAAACTACTTTTAGAAAGGAGAGTTGAAACTACATAGAATTTGAAAAGGAAATTACACTTTAAACTCTACTCAGAAATAATGGCTTTGTAGTAAAGTATCTTTCAGGACATATGTAATGATCTTTGGAGTTCTCAGCAGCTGCACCAACATGAATCTAGAAGAGCAAAACTTTGGTTAAAAACACTATTTCGTTCTCCATATAGCTGAAACACTGAAATCGAAACAAATAAGTACCTCACTATCCATTGGCTACCTTAGCAGCTTAAATAGTCCTGTTACATGAAGTGCTATTAGATGATTTTTCTTCTTTCAGCATATTTTGTTTCATTGCTGCAATAACTATTGGGTGTGAGCAGTTTGTTAAAAAGCATTTAGGAAGATGTTTTTTAGATGGTTTTTAGCCATGCTAAAGTTTTAATAAAGGATGTGTCAGACTCTTTACTCACTTCTGGGAAAGTTAGCTATCTGGGCCTAATACAGGCCTCCCTTATAGGGTGTAGTGTGGTATCAAAAACCAAAAGGTGTTCTGAGTAGGTTTTCTAATCTTTATAGTCTCTAATCACAACATTTAGCTAATGGGAATTTCAACTCTAAATTTCGAGATCACATATGTACCTTATGTATTTCATAGGGTGCTTATCCTCAACTTCTCCTGATATATCCATCTTACTTTAAGAATGTGTCCTCTCCAGAAAAATCTGCAGCATGACCAAGTCTGTGCTAAATACTACTATATATGTGTGCCACAAAGCGGAAGTATCACTCAAGTACTTCTCAAGAGGCATCAACGTCAAAGTACCGGTTGAATTCTGAATTGATTGCACTAACTCAAATAGTAGGCATACGTTAGAGAACGTCTTTAAGCAGGGAATCATCTTTTTACCTGTTCTCTTGACTGATGTGGAACTTGTCGAAACCTGTCAGAATATTCTTCATTTGCATGTATTATGAAATCTAATGTATTCTTTTTCTATTACATAATAAAATGGTGACTAACAATATATGAAGAACGAGAGAAAGTTTTGGTGCTAAGATAAAGAATTACTCTGCCTGCTGTATGTTTCAGAGCTTATGGTACCATTCACGACAAGTTGCAGAATTCTACTAGATCTGTTTCCGTGTATTTCCAGAACAGCTTATCTTATAATAGTCTTCATGATTAACAATCACGGCACATACACTGATATTGTCCTACTCAGTGAATAGTTCACATGATTCTCTTCAGGTACCATAGCCTATCACAATGGAATTCAAAGTACTTAGCTACAGAGATCATCACATCGTGGCTTTCCTTGTACCTTATACATCCTTGGAATATAGGAAAAAAAGCCTTCAAGCTATTTCTAGTGCCTGAGTATACTAGTACCTACCCCTCTTTATCCTAGACTTTGGCCTTTTGTCAGTTTATCTTGATGTCCTTACATGCACCCATTGGGGATCCAAAGGCCCTTGAAGACCTTGCAAAGCTCCTCATGTCTGTGTGGAAGGTGTTTTACCTCTGTTGAAACAGACCCTTTTGTTGAATATGGAGGATGATATAATGTACTTTTGGAGAAAATAGAGGACTTGCCTGACCTCCTTACCTCTTCTGATTGCCTTGTAGTGCTTTTTTTTTTTCCCTCCCCACTTTCTCTGAAGTTTTTAGTTCTTTCCTTGCAGAATGTGTTGAAGACAGCAAGGTAAACATGATAAAATATCTGATCGTGGCTAAAATGATATTTCTCATTGATTTGTACAGATGCTTACCTCTGACCCAAACACTGCCCAGGGCAAGAAGGAAGACTGAGGCGAAGACACAAAATGTTAGACATAATGTCTTCCATCATCTCATGTATGAATGAGTCTAGTTGTCAGACCTCAAGACCTTAGAGCTTTTTGGATATTTTGGGTGGAATGTGATTTCTAAAGAAGAATTTCTGACCTTGATCATCTTAAATAAATCTAGATTAGCTCCTACAGGGCTTGATAGAAAGTTCACAGAAGCTGAGTGCCTCCTTGAGAACCAAGTTCTTTGTATTTTGTAGCCCAGCAGGACTTGGCCAAACAATATAACACGATACCCGGACTCCAAAGACTCCCTTCAACTTTGCCTCGTTGCAAAACGTGGCTTCCAATCACTTCCCAGCTGTGTGGCCTTGGTCACAATGCCTATTTCCTTATCAGCACAAGTGCACCATCCCCTTTATAGGGTTCATCAACAAACTGAGCATTTGCTGCGCACCTGGCACTGTTCTAGGCGCAGGGGGGTATATGGTGATAATAGAATAAGGTCTTTCTCGTGGAATTTACATCTTAATGGGAGGAACCAGACAGAAGATCAAACAAGATCATTTCCAGTGGTAAAAGGTCCTGAAAAACAAAAAGCGGGCGGTGAGACAGAAAGTGGATGAGAGGTGCCTCTTTTAGATAGGGTAGTCAAGGAGGGCCTTGTAGTGGTGGTAATGTTTGAGCTGAGACCTGAGTAATAAGGTAGGACTGGCTGTGTGAAGATAGGGCACTGAGTGCTCCAGGCCCAGGGAGCTGCAAGTATGGCTGTGTTAAGGAAGGAACAGTGTTGGTGTGATGAGGGATGGAAAGCAGTCAGCGTGGCTCCAGTGCAGTGAGGAAAGGAAGGCGTGGAATGAGGTGAGGTTAGGAAGAACTTGACAGTTTTAAGCAAGGGAGTGATGTAGTTTCAGATCACTGGCCACTGTGCAGAGAGGCAAGAGGGGAAACGGAACTTAGGAAATTCTTGGCTGTGAAAATTAAATGAGATCGTATAAGTGAAATATCTGGCATTGCCCCGAGCACATAGCAGCTCTCTAATAATTCAACCTCTCCTCTCATCATTTTCTTGGATCTTGTGATTCCTTTCTTCCCAGCAGAGGCCAAGCATTCACTTTAAGATTAACTTCACTTGACCTCTCTTAAACAAATTCAACCAGATCAGGACACAGCACCCCTGTTGCTGGTATATGAGGAAATTATAAATTGTGTAGACTACATAGCATTCCTTCACTGCCACCCGCTGCTACTACTGCCTACTGCACTGCAGGGTGTTAATAGGCACTACTTGGAAAAAGGAGTTGTGTGGTCAAATCAGTTGAGAAACACCAGGCTAGATAGGCTTCTTTACAGCAGTCCTTCTCAGAACCTTGACTATGGACTATGTATGCCCAGGCAGGAGACATTATGTCATATTTCCCAAACGTATCTGATCTCAGGGGGCTAAAGTTCCTCTGAACATACTTCAGAAAACACTTTCAAACTGTGATTGGGCAACTTTATGTTTTGGAGTCTGATAATCTGAGTAATGGGTTGGTTAGATGAGTCAGAGTCCTTGGGCACAAGTCAGTGAGACCATCTCTCGCTAAATTAAGCAAAAAGGAATTCAGTGGAAGCCTGTCTAGACTGAGAGAGCTGACAGTGCCCTATGGAAAGCCAGATGTGGAAGTCAGCAGGATGTAGAGCGCAGCAGGCAAGGGAGCTGGAATCACAGTGGTGGGCAGTCTGGCGAGGCCCCCACCAGGAAGGATCACAGCTCCAGCCTTCTTCAGCCTCTTTGTTCTTCTCCTGGAGGTTTGGGTTCCAGGAAGGGGGCACCTGATGGACCTAGCTTTCCAGTCATAAGCTTTTAGAAAATATATAACTTTAATGGCTACAAACAATCCTTTACTGTAGTTTGCGAAGACCCTGTTAGAAACTTGGGTTGTTTCCACTTTTTTCTAAACAATGCTGTGATGAACATCACCGTGTATAACATTTTTGTTTTCATTCTTCAAAAAACCTTTTGGATTATTCCCAGATATGGAATAATTGGTTCAAAGAATGTAAACATTTTAAAGCTCATGTGATGCATGTTGCCAACTTTCCAAATAGGTACCATTTTAGACTTTATGTAATGTTGGGGGTTGGGTATTTCACCACACCTTTGCCACCATTGGGAACTTGTGACGTACAATTTAAAAAAGTAATTCAAATTGGATGAAATTACTTGCTCCCAGCTGGGGAGATTTCTGGAATCCATAAAACAGAGGGTGATTTTGGCAGGCTATATAGATGAATGAGGTAACTGGTCCAGTCATCTGAAGAAACGTGTAGGTTTAAAGCAATCCCACTTGCAGGAGCCATACTGAGTGGCAGCCATATCCCTAGAGCCACACTAATTTCCTCTGACATCTGAGGCAAAAGGCCAAATACTCCTGATATGAATCTATTGTCACTCAGTTTTTTTAAAAAATCACTATATTATCTTTAGAAGAGAGAAATTATATATAATAAATGTAAGTCTTTGGGTGGCTTTAGCTGTTTTCAATTTTTTGTGTAATTTTGGCAAGTTAGTTTTCCATGTGCATACGTGTCTGAGTATGGTTATGTGTTACAGAAGGGGGCTGGGGGAGATAGAAAGGAAGACACCTCTGGTACATGAAAAAATCAAGCCAAGCAATGCTGTGTGTCCTCTTTTCCAGACCAGGGACCACCTAGGCAGGTTTCCATTTTTCTTCTATATCCTGGTACGTGGTTAAGAGGAAACTTCTCCCAGATGACTCGAGATGGAATACTGCGAGATCCTCCCTCACTGAGTCAATAAAAAATTGGACCTTAAGATTCTTATCTTCCAAATCTTGTGTTTGATTAAGCTAAAGAGTAGCAATATTGAACATTAAGCGTGGTAGATAGCAAGGTGGAAAGGGGAACCATACCTCCCAAGCTTCCTAACCCCATCACCATGCACCCAGTGATGAGACACCCCCAGCTTCTGGGCCAGGAAGGAGCCCGTGCTTTTGGTGTGGGTTTGCCCCTTTAACAACAGGGGTCAGATCAGCAGTGAACCTCCCTTAAGCCTCTACCCCCATCACCAAATGTCAAGAAGAGGTCCTCACATCTCCTGTGGTCCAAAGAAAACCACAGACACCCAACTCTCCCTCTCTCCCTTTCCCTTCTCACAGCTTCTCACAACTGATTCGACCATTATTTTTCTTTCATCCACCAAGGCTGAATTTTCCCAATCCTTCAGCCCGGGTTATGTCAGTTATCATGAGGAGCCCCAGACTCCCGCGTCACCCTTCACCTCCAACATTCTAATACACCTCAGGCTGAATATTCCCTGTTCTGTTCAGGATTCACGGACCAACAGAAACAAAATCCCCAGTGTCCTCAGTCTCCTTTCTGAATGTTCCTGCTGCCTTCTGGTTTTCATTTGAGCAGAATGTAATAGGATCATTCAGAAAAGGTGTTGCAGATACAGGAGATTTTGCTACTGTTGGACTGTGAATCCAGGAGGACAAGGTTTATGACCTCCGTGTATAATCTCATTCGGAAATAACATTGGAGATTCTTTCTTTTGAATTTTTGAATTGTATTTTATTTACTCTTTTATACAGCAGGTTCTTATTAGTTACCCATTTTATACATATTAAGTGTATACATGTCAATCCCAATCGCCCAATTCATCACACCGCCACCTCCACCCCCCCGCTGCTTTCCCCCCTTGCTGTCCATATGTTTATTCTCTACATCTGTGTCTCAGTTTCTGCCCTGCAAACTGGTTCATCTGTACCATTTTTCTAGGTTCCACATATATGCGTTAATACACGATATTTGTTTTTCTCTTTCTGACTTACTTCACTCTGTATGACAGTCTCTAGATCCACCCACGTCTCTACAAATGACCCAGTTTTGTTCCTTTTTACGACTGAGTAATATTCCATTGTATATATGGACCACATCTTTATCCATTCATCTGTCGATGGGCATTTAGGTTACTTCCACGACCTGGCTATTGTAAATAGTGCTGCAATGAACATTGGGGTGCATGTATCTTTTTGAATTATGGTTTTTGCTGGGTATATGCCCAGTAGTGGGGATTGCTGGGTCATATGGTAATTCTATTTCTAGTTTTTTAAGGAACCTCCATACTGTTCTCCATAGTGGCTGTATCAATTTACATTCCCACCAACAGTGCGAGAGGGTTCCCTTTTCTCCACACCCTCTCCAGCATTTGTTGTTTGTAGATTTTCTGATGATGCCCATTCTAACTGGTGTGAGGTGAAACCTCATTGTAGTTTTGATTTGCATTTCTTTAATAATTAGTGATGTTGAGCAGCCTTACATGTGCTTCTTGGCCATCTGTATGTCTTCTTTGGAGAAATGTCTATTTAGGTCTTCTGCCCATTTTTGGATTGGGTTGTTTGTTTTTTTAATATTGAGCTGCATGAGCTGTTTATATATTTTGGAGATTAATCCTTTGTCCATTGATTTGTTTGCAAATATTTTCTCCCATTCTGAGGGTTGTCTTTTCATCTTATTTGTAGTTTCCTTTGCTTTGCAAAAACTTTGAAGTTTCATTAGGTCCCATTTGTTTATTTTTGTTTTTATTTCCATTACTCTAGGAGGTGGATCAAAAAAGATCTTGCTGTGATTTATGTCAAAGACTGTTCTTCCTATGTTTTCCTCTAAGAATTTTATAGTGTACGGTTTTACATTTAGGTCTCTAATCCATTTTGAGTTTATTTTTGTGTATGGTGTTAGGGAGTATTCTAATTTCATTCTTTTACATGTAGCTGTCCAGTTTCCCCAGCACCACTTATTGAAGAGACTGTCTTTTCTCCATTGTATATCCTTGACTCCTTTGTCATAGATTAGTTGACCATAGGGGCGTGGGTTTATCTCTGGGCTTTCTATCTTGTTCCATTGATCTATATTTCTGTTTTTGTGCCAGTACCATACTGTCTTGATTACTGTAGCTTTATAGTATAGTCTGAAGTCAGGGAGCCTGATTCCTCCAGCTCTGTTTTTCTTTCTCAAGACTGCTTTGGCTATTCGGGGTCTTTTGTATTTCCATACAAATTGTGACATTTTTGGTTCTAGTTCTGTGAAAAATGCCAGTGGTAGTTTGATAGGGATTGCATTGAATCTGTAGATTGCTTTGGGTAGTATAGTCATTTTCACAATGTTGATTCTTCCAATCCAAGAACATGGTATACCTCTCCATCTGTTTGTATCATCTTTAATTTCTTTCATCAGTGTCTTATAGTTTTCTGCATACAGGTCTTTTGTCTCCTTAGGTAGGTTTATTCCTAGGTATTTTATTCTTTTTGTTGCAGTGGTAAATGGGAGTGTTTCCTTAATTTCTCTTTCAGATTTTTCATCATTAGTGTATAGGAATGCAAGAGATTTCTGTGCATTAATTTTGTATCCTGCAACTTTACCAAATTCATTGTTTAGCTCTAGTAGTTTTCTGGTGGCATCTTTAGGATTCTCTATGTATAGTATCATGTCATCTGCAAACAGTGACAGTTTTACTTCTTCTTTTCCAATTTGTATTCCTTTCATTTCTTTTTCTTCTCTGATTGCCATGGCTAGGACTTCCAAAACTATGTTGAATAATAGTGGTGAGAGTGGACATCCTTGTCTTGTTCCTGAACTTAGAGGAAATGCTTTCAGTTTTTCACCATTGAGAATGATGTTTGCTGTGGGTTTGTCGCATATGGCGTTTATTATGTTGAGGTAGGTTCCCTCTATGCCCACTTTCTGGAGAGTTTTTATCATAAATCAGTGTTGAATTTTGTCAAAAGCTTTTCCTGCATCTATTGAGATGATCATATGGTTTTTCTTCTTCAGTTTGTTAACATGGTGTATCACATTGATTGATTTGCGTATATTGAAGAATCCTTGCATCTCTGGGATAAATCCCACTTGATCATGGTGTATGATCCTTTTAATGTGTTGTTGGATTCTGTTTGCTAGTATTGTGTTGAGGATTTTTGCATCTATATTCATCAGTGATATTGGTCTGTAATTTTCTTTTTTTGTAGTATCTTTGTATGGTTTTGGTATCAGGGTGATGGTGGCCTCATAGAATGAGTTTGGGAGTGTTCCTTCCTCTGCAATTTTTTGGAAGAATTTGAGAAGGATGGGTGTTAGCTCGTCTCTAAATGTTTGATAGAATTCACCTGTGAAGCCATCTGGTCCTGGACTTTTGTTGTTGGAAGATTTTTAATCACAGTTTCAATTTCATTACTTGTGATTGGTCTGTTCATATTTTCTATTTCTTCCTGGTTCAGTCTTGGAAGGTTATACCTTTGTAAGAATTTGTCCATTTCTTCCAGGTTGTCCATTTTATTGGCATAGAGTTGCTTGTAGTAGTCTCTTAGGATGCTTTGTATTTCTGCAGTGTCTGTTGTAACTGCTCCTTTTTCATTTCTAATTTTATTGATTTGAGTCCTCTCCCTGTTTTTCTTGATGAGTCTGGCTAATGGTTTATCAATTTTGTTTATCTTCTCAAAGAACCAGCTTTTAGTTTTATTGATCTTTGCTATTGTTTTCTTCATTTCTATTTCATTTATTTCTGCTCTGATCTTTATGATTTCTTTGCTCCTACTAACTTTGGGTTTTGTTTGCTCTTCTTTCTCTAGTTCCTTTAGGCGTAAGGTTAGAGTGTTTATTTGAGATGTTTGTTGTTTCCTGAGGTAGGATTGTATTGGTATAAACTTCCCTCTTAGAACTGCTTTTGCTGCATCCCATAGGTTTTGGATCATCGTGTTTTCATTGTCATTTGTCTCTAGGTATTTTTTGATTTCCTCTTTGATTTCTTCAGTGATCTCTTGGTTATTTAGTAACGTATTGTTTAGCCTCCATGTGTTTGTGTTTTTTATGGTTTTTTCCCTGTAATTGATTTCTAGTCTCATAGCATTGTGGTCAGAAAAGATGCTTGATATGATTTCAATTTTCTTAAATTTACTGAGGCTTGATTTGTGGCCCAAGATGTGATCTATCCTGGAGAATGTTCCACGTGCACTTGAGAAGAAAGTGTAATCTGCTGTTTTTGGATGGAATGTCCTATAGATATTAATTAAGTCTATCTGGTCTATTGTGTCATTTAAAGTTTTTGTTTCCATATAATTTTCTGTGTGGATGATCTGTCCATTGGTGTAAGTGAGGTGTGAAAGTCTCCCACTATTATTGTGTTACTGTCGATTTCCTCTTTTATAGCTGTTAGCAGTTGCCATATGTATTGAGGTGCTCCTATGTTGGGTACATATATATTTATAACTGTTATATCTTCTTCTTGGATTGATCCCTTGATCATTATGTAGTGTCCTTCCTTGTCTCTTGTAACATTCTTTAATTTAAAGTCTATTTGATCTGATATGAGTATTGCTACTCTAGCTTTCTTTTGATTTCCATTTGCATGGAATATCTTTTTCCATCCCCTCACTTTCAGTCTGTATGTGTCCCTAGGTCTGAAGTGGTTCTCTTGTAGACGGCATATATATGGGTCTTGTTTTTGTATCCATTCAGCGAGCCTATATCTTTTGGTTGGAGCATTTCATCCATTCACGTTTAAGGTAATTATCGATATGTATGTTCCTATGACCATTTTCTTAATTGTTTTGGGTTTGTTTTTGTAAGTCCTTCTCTTCTCTTGTGTTTTCCACTTAGAGAAGTTCATTTAGCATTTGTTGTAGAGCTGGTTTGGTTGTGCTGAATTCTGTTAGCTTTTGCTTGTCTGTAAAGCTTTTGATTTCTCCGTCGAATCTGAATGAGATCCTTGCCGGGTAGCGTGTTCTTGGCTGTAGGTTCTTCCCTTTCATCACTTTAAGTATATCATGCCACTCCCTTCTGGCTTGTAGAGTTTCTCCTGAGACATCAGCTGTTAACCTTATGGGAATTCCCTTGTTGCTTTCAATAATTTTTCTTTGTCTTTAATTTTTGTCAGTTTGATTACTATGTGTCTCACTTATTTCTCCTTGGGTTTATCCTGCCTGGGACTTTCTGTGCTTCCTGGACTTTGGTGGCTATTTCCTTTCTCATGTTAGGGAAGTTTTCGACTATAATCTCTTCAAATATTTTCTCAGGTCCTTTCTCTCTCTCTTCTCCTTCTGGGACCCCTATAACGCGAATGTTGTTGCTTTCAATGTTGTCCCAGAGGTCTCTTAGGCTGACTTCATTTCTTTTCATTCTTTTTTCTTTATTCTGTTCCGCAGCAGTGAATTCCACCATTCTGTCTTCCAGGTCACTTATCCGTTCTTCTGCCTCAGTTATTCTGCTATTGATTCCTTCTAGTGTATTTTTCATTTCAGTTATTGTATTGTTCATCTCTGTTTGTTTTTCTTTAATTCTTCTAGGTCTTTGTTAAACATTTCTTGCATCTTCTCGATCTTTGCCTCCATTCTTTTTCCGAGGTCCTGGATCATCTTCACTATCATTATTCTGAATTCTTTTTCTGGAAGGTGCCTATCTCCACTTCATTTAGTTGTTTTTCTGGGGTCTTATCTTGTTCCTTCATCTGTTACATAGCCCTCTGCCTTTTCATCTTGTCTATCTTTCTGTGAATACGGTCTGTGTTCCACAGGCTGCAGGATTGTAGTTCTTCTTTCTTCTGCTGTCTGCCCTCTAACATCGGAGGTCTTAAATGTGAGTTCCTGTGTGCAGATGTGGCTCAAAAGTCCTCTTCTTCTCCATGATAGACACTGAGGTCCTCACGGATCAGGTAGCCCCATGGGACTATGATTACAGAGTGATGAAAGATCCTAGACCCGTCCCAGGGTGCCTTCCGGCCACGTGTATTTAAACTGGGTCAAAGCATCACGTTGCCTAAGAGGGGAATACATTTAGGAGTGAAGGCATTTGCATTCAAGAGGCTGCCTATTATTCTGAAAATGATCCTGGGCCAGAGTCAGGCAACTTGGGTTCTTCCATGAACTAGCTGTGTGACTTGGGCAAGAAATGTGCTGTCCTTGCGCCTCAGGGTCTTTGTGAGTCAAACCACTGTTTCCCAAACACCAGTCCACAGACCAGCCACATCAGAATCACTGGGGAGATCTCAGAACTCAGATTCCAGGTCCCACCTCTGAGATCCTGGTTCAGCAGATCTGAGGTGGGACTTAGGACCTGATATATATATATATGGCTTCACTTTTAAGTATGGAAAATTCAAACATATGCAAAAGTAGAAAAAATAGTATAATGAACCCCCCGACTACATCACCCAGCTTCAACAATTATCCCTTCACAGCCACTTTAATCTGTATAAATCCCAGACATGTTATTTTAATCATACATATTTTTAAAAAATTTTTATTGGAGTATAGTTGCTTTACAATGTTGTGTTAGTTTCTACTGTACACCAAGGTGAATCAGCTATACGCATACATAAATCCCCTCTTTTTTTGGATTTCCTTCCTATTTAGGTCACCACAGAGCATTGGGTAGAGTTCCCTGTGCTATACAGTAGGTTCTCATTAGTTACCTATTTTATACATAGTGTCAATGTTTCTCTACAAGATACAGACTTTTAAAATATCCACTATGCCATTATAAACCAGAAAAAAAATTAACAGTAATCCCTTAATATCATTAAAAATCTTGTCAGTGTTCACAAATCCACAATTGTCTTATTAAAAAATGTGGTTTTTTCCTGTGTGTTTGACTTGAAACCCAAGTAAGGATCCTGCATTATGATTGGCTAATGTATCTCTTAAGTAACTTTTAATCCACCGGTGTCCCTCATTTTAATTTTTTTCCCCTTAAATCTTTTGTTGAAGAAGCTGGGTTGTTTGTCCTGAAGACTTTCCCATAGTCTGGATTTGGCTGATGGCACCTCTGCCTCCTACCAGGTTTATTCTCTGTAAAGCAGTCATTTGATCTAGAGGTTTGATGCCTTGGGTTCAAAAGTTTTGGCAAGGAAACTTCATAAGAGGTGGTGTGCACTTCCATTAGGGCACATAATGTCTGCTTGTGTCTCTTTTTGTTACATTAGCTGCCACTGATGGCCATTGCCTATGTCTATTAATCCATTATGGTTGCATATGGTGATGTCCTAAATTTATCATTTCTTTTCCATTTGTTAGCTGAGATGATACAGAGAAACTTCCCCTCATCTACTGTTTGCTCAGGCCACAGTACAGTTCAGATAGGAAAGGCAGCCTAAATGCTTGATTCTTTCCCTTTATTTTCCAGTTTGCAAAATCATCTCGATGCAGGGAATATCACTACCATCCTCCAAAGTGACCATTAAAGTTTTATTATTATTATTAGCATCATTATAACCGCATGGATTTTTAACATGTTTGATGTGCTTTTATCCATTGCTTCCTGAGTCTTTTTGACACATGACATTGGTCTTTCATAGCTTCCTTGTTTTCTGAAATGACAGAGTCTCGAGACTCATCTTGTGCATTTTTTACCCCCAGACCTAAACAGCCATTTGTCAAGCTTTAGTGGAACTCATATTATTAAAAGACTCCTCAGGTAATTCTGATTTGCAGCAAAGTTTGGGAACCACTGGGTTGTATGAGATTCCAGCTCCAAAATGCTATTTTTTTCTTCTTGCTAATTACAGTAGCAAAAATATATTTGAAGTGATTTTAAAATATTTATATGAAATACAAATATATTTCCATACCTGATATTCTTTTCCTTTGCTCACTGCACTTTAAATTGGTACAACTTTTTAAAATGCACTTTGACCACACCCTGAATATTTTCATACACTTTGACCCAGAAATCCCACTTTTAGAAATCTGGTTTAAGGAAACAGTAAAAAATATATATGTATCTGGAAAAATATGCATGCACCAACGCTATATTTGCAAACTGTAAAAAAAATTAGACATAGCTTGAACATCTAAAAATGGGGGAGCAGTTTGGTAGATTGTGGAGAGTTTACTGGAAGGAATATTATGAGGCCATTAAATAATGCCTGGGAGGACTATGCAGCCAGATGCAAAATTGCATTTATGACATTATGTTAAAATATGCATATGAGGGCTTCCCTGGTGGCGCAGTGGTTGAGAATCTGCCTGCCAATGCAGGGGACACGGGTTTGAGCCCTGGTCTGGGAAGATCCCACATGCCGGGGAGCAACTAGGCCTGTGAGCCACAATTACTGAGCCTGCGCATCTGGAGCCTGGGCTCCGCAACAAGAGAGGCCGCGATAGTGAGAGGCCCGCGCACCGCGATGAAGAGTGGCCCACGCTCGCCGCAACTAGAGAAAGCCCTCGCACAGAAACGAAGATCCAACACAGCCATAAATAAATAAACAAAAAACAAACAAACAAAAAACCAACTGATGGATAATTTAAAAAAAAATATGCATACGAAAATATTTAAAATGGAATATATCAAAATGAGAGCAGTAGGTTAGTAGACTTACGGGTGATTTCTCTCTGCTCTCCCCCTTTTCCAAAGTTACTTAAACGTGTATTTAAAAATTCTACGAGTCTGTGATATTTCATGGTTAACTGACTTGCAGTGCCCTGTCATTTAGAAACAACAGGGCTTGGGGAAAAGGGGCACAGAGCATAAGACACAGCCCAGAGTTGGTGGGGGGGTGTTACCTAGGGAGTGATGGGGGAGGGGACACGAGCACCGGGCTGAGAAGGGCCAGCAGGGGTGACAGTGGACGCGACTGTGGCTCCCCTTCGGTCTTACCTGAGCTTTGTCTCCATCACGCTCACGAACAGTTCAGCTACAAGCATGGGCTTGGAATCTTTCCAAGCTCCTAGTCTCCTTGGTGGACCCTCAGGCATTTCATCGGGGCTTGATGGCAGGGATGACTGTCTAGCCTCGCAGGCTGAGGAATTTGGCTTCAATGTATTCAGGTAACCAAGGGAGTCAATGAAAATCTGTTTGGGGTTTGCCCTTTCAATTATTTAGACTTAGAACAAGCGTCTTTGGGTTGTATTTATTGGTATGTGAAGCATCTTTTCTCAAACCACTCCTCACATCTGGAAGGCCCTCCCCTGGCTTTCTCTCTCTCTTGTTAGGAGGTGGTGCCTGAGGGGAAGCTGAGGGTGAGGAAAGGGATGAGCCCAGGCCAACTGCCAGCACCCTTTGACCCCATCTTTTGAACTCTAGTCATGTGCCCTTATGGTCCCAGGATTTCCCCCTCACAGGAGAGAAGACGTGAGAGGCTGGGAAGGAAAAGTAGAGAGAAGCCACATTACAGGACTTGGAATGCCACGCTGAGAATTTTGGACTTTCTTCTCTAGGAACTACAGGGGGTTTTGAGCAAAGAAGTGATACAATCTGACCTATAATTTAGGAAAACCACTCTGGCAGCTGAGAAGGAAAGACATTGGCATGAGGTAAAGTCAGTGGGAGGGCAGCCAGAGCCAGGGGCCAGGTGAACAAAGGGAGCTTGAATGGACATGGCAGCAGCAGAAAGGGTAGCATGGATTTCCCACTGAGGAAAAGGCTGCGATTATTTACCAGCGTCTGTTGCCTTTTCCTCCTTGGCACGCAGCTGGACCACATGTATTAGTCCCAGTGCAGCTGTAACAAATGACCACAAACTTAGTGGCTTAACTCAACACAAATTTGTTCTCTTACAGTTCTGGAGGTCAGAAGTCGAAAATCCAGGTGTTGCAGAGCTTTGTTCCTTCTGCAAGCTTCAGAGGACACTCCGTGTCCTTGTCTTTTCCAGCTTCTAGAGGCACCACCTTGGCTTGGGCTACTTCCTCCATCTTCAAGTATGTTACTCCAACCTCTGCTTTCATCTTCACATCTCCTTTTCCTGACTTTGACCCTCTTGCCTGTCTCTTCTTAGGACACTGTGATTACACTGGGCTCACCCATATCATCCGGGACAATCTCTTCATCGCAGGATTTTTTAACTGAATCACACCTGCGAAGTCCTTGTGGCATGTAACATAGAACATAGGTTCTGGGGACGTCTTGGGGCCATAATCTGCCTACACACCACTCATCCCAGGCTCCCACACAGTTAGGTGGGGTTATGAGGCCAAATTCCAGCCATTGGAATGTGACCAGAGGATGTGATTTCTACTCTTCCCTTCCAGGCCTGGACCATAAAGTCTCCCTTGTTGCCCTCCACACTCTCTCCCTTTCCCTGTGCTGAGGACACAAAGGAAGGAAAAGGCAGAGATGTACGTGCCTGGGACCCTGGATGGCCAAGCAGAAAGCTGTCTGCCACCGAGGAACAGCCACATTGGACCTAGTTGAGTGAAAAATAAACCTCTGTGTTAAGCTACTGAAATTTGGGAGTTTGTTGTTAGTATTACTTACCCTAATACCTCAAGTGGCTGACTGTTATTCAGGATTGAGAGTGAGAAAGAGGGATGGTTTAGAGTCTTAGGAGGTGGGGAGGCTGGAGGCCCTTAGTGAAGATAAAAATTCAACTTGGGGTGTACCTTGAGACACTTTTGACTGAGATGTCGGGTGGGTGTCCTGTTCCATATCCAAAGTCCAAATGTGAAAATAAGAATACATCCGTAAACACACACACTGCTATATACAAGACAGATAACCAACAAGGACCTACTGTAGCACAAGGAACTCTACTCACTATTCTGTGACAACAGAATATATTGTTGAGAAAAGAATATGAGAAAATATATATGAGATGTGAAAAAAGAATATAAGAATATAAAAAAGAACGAATATGTGTATATGTATAACTGGATCACTTTGCTGTACACCTGAAACCAACACAACATTGTCAATCAACTATACTCCAATAAAATTAAAATATTAAAGAAAGAATACATCCATACCTCAGAGCGAAAACTAAATAAGGCAAAAGATCTGAAAGACATTCTATAAATGCTTCTTCTCCTTTCAGTATTCTCACTGGGTTTTTATAGGAGCCCATTTCTGGGAAGTACTGAGCGTGTTTAGATGCAGCAGATTCAGCTGTAGTCTTGCTTCAGTCAGGCACCTGAGAGGCCTCATGGCAGCGAGTGGAGAGTTACAGGGCTGGGACGTACAAAGTAAGAGAGAAAAGGGACAGGGCTGAAAGGACGAGGGGGGAGAGGGGAGGGAGTGACCCGGCTGGTGGTCAAGGTTTCTGGATGAAAACAGTTTTGGTGAGGGTTTTAAGTATTTTTTTAGTTCTACGTAAGCTCAGAAATAATAAAAGAAGCAACTTTAAAAGTTTAAAATTTAGAGTGTAAGAGTGAAAATTCCTGGTGGCAATGGCTAACAATATATTGTTTCGATTTTCTGATTTTTTTTTCTATTCATGTGCTAACACACACACACCCATTTTCAACTTGCTTTTTATACTAAACAGATCTTGAATATACTTCCTCGTCATTACCTATAAATCTGCCTCATTCTTTAACTACCATTGGTAAACATTTGATTCCAGACACCATATCAGTGAACATCCTTTGAGCCCCGGGAGAGCACTTCAAGGAATCTATCCACCGCAGGACAAATAAATCCCTTGGAGTGGGATTGCTGCGTCAAAGTGTAGAAACGCTTTATAACTTTCACAGGTATTTAAGTTTCCCTCCAAAAAATATACCAATACCCCCTTTTTGAGGGGCAGAAGTTGTGGAGTCAAGGAGGTGGGGCATGGTGTGGAGGGAGGGTGGATTGTTGTGTGGAGACATGAGGGAGACGGGAGGATGGGGCAGAGCAAGACTCAGGACTCGCCTGCCTGCAGCCTGGGGGCCCAGGGACCCAGCCCTGGGAAGAAGGGTGCGTGCTTGGCTTGATGCTCTGTTGTCACTGTACCGAAGCTCTTAATTTTTAACAAGGGGCCCCCTGTTTTTATTTTGCTTTGGGCTCCACAAATTATGTAGCTGGTCCTGGAGAAGGAGGAAACAGGGGCAGAGCCAGTGATCACTTGTCCTCGTGGTGACGGGGTGCTGCCTGGACAGCCCTTGGCCCTCAGGTCAAAGCGAATGGGCCTTGGGCCGGTCCAGGGATGTCTGGACTCCTCAGGAGGGGGGCTCACATTGAGCAGCGGGGGCCTGAAGAACAGCTGGATTGGGGCGCCCCACAGAACCTGTGTCCACTGGCCCCCTTAGAGTGTCCTAAACCAGTGACCCATCTTGGAACCCCACTGGTTCTAGAGTGTGGTCCCCAGGCCAGCTGAGGCAGCATCTCTGGCGACTGGTTAAAAACGCAGATTCTAATGCCCAACCCCAGATGAACAGAATCAGAGACTCTGGTGGGACCCATCCATCTGTGCTCCCGCCAGCCCTCCAGGTGTTCTGATGGGCGCTGAAGTATGAGAACCCCCATCTAGACCAACTCCTATCCTCAGGTCGCCTCTCGGAGCTGGTTTCCAGAATAGCGTAAACCTTCTGGCCTCTGAAAGGCAGAAGTGAGCCCAATGAGGGAGCCTGCCTTTTTTCTTGCCCAGGCTGGGGCTTCTCCCTCCTGCTTCGGCCTGAGGGAAAATCTTTGGACCATTACAAGTCTCCTGGGGTATCAATGTGCTTTTTCTCCCTCTCCATCATGAACATAATCTATTGGGCTAATGACATGCTATGCAGACCTCATTTCTGTGGTCCCCTGGTGGATCCAAGATAGAGTCTATAATAAGTCCTCCTCACGTAGGGGGATAGAGGAAAGCTAGGCAGAGATGAATATCCTAAAAGACATATTAATTATGTGAGTTCTGCTTTGGAGAAGCTAAAAACCACTGTGTTAGCTAATAGCTTTATGATCGTCTTTTAGACTCCTGGAAGTTACACATATCTAAGGTAAATATCTTTGTCAGGAAAGGGGCCTCTTGGGATGCACAGAATATGAGAATATTAGAATTAGAAAGGGCAGCTAGAGATGGTAATAAAGTTGTGTCTCATCGAGGAATAATATTGAAAAATGCTAACACGAATGGTTTAAACTCTCTGAAGAGTCAGGACGGACTGTATAGAATGGAAATTACAGGCACGTATTGGGCCCTATGTGGAGTCCAGGTCTGCACGGCCCCCTCCACATCTCCTTGGGCTAGGGAGAGCCGAAGCTATTTGAACTTGTAGAGGCTGATGCTCAGGGCTGCACACGTTTTGAATGCAGGCGACGGAAGTGCCCATCTCGGACTGAGTGGCGGCCTTTCACTGTGCCTGAGCGAGGGGCACCGTAGGCTGAGGACAAAGCTGGGGCTCCCGGTATCCCCTATTCTGGGAGCTGGGGCACCCCAGGCCTCTTGCACCACGTTCAGCTGATGACTTCAGAGGTACAGCGAGAGGTTGGAGCTTGACCCTGCCACTGCCTGTCTTCCTCATTTTTTTTTTTTTTTTTTTTTTTGCCTGCATGTGGGATCTTAGTTCCCCGACCAGGGACCAAACCTGCACCCCCTGCATTGGAAGTGCAGAGTCTTAACCATCGAACCGCCAGGCAAGTCCCTGTCTTCCTTCCTCTTAATCCTACAAGTGCTTGTGAGTTTGTCTGTCTGCTGGGCACTCCCTCCAGGAGTGTGGAGGGATGAACAAAGTCAGCCTCTGGGGGGAGCCCAGCGGTCCTCTCTCTGCCCCTCGGGCCCTGTGACCAGGGTCTGGTTCTGTGCAGACAGCAGGAGGTCTGCAGATCCCTTCTGGGCGCCCGGGCCTTGACAATCTTTTGGTAGCACCTTCCCCTAAAAGGAATCTCTCTTTGCCTCCAGCCAGCTGCTGCAGCCCCATCTGTGCCTGTTAGAGATGTGCAAAGGGTGAGCTGGTGACAGACTGATTCACAGAATTGTCCCTAAGCTGCAGGTGTGAAAAGGAGATGGGTTCAGAGCGTCATAACTGAGGAACAAGGCTCAGTGGAATAGACGTGACTTTCCAAGTCATTGACACCGGCAGGAAATGTTACCTCTGGTCCCAGCAGCTTGTTCTGGTCTGATGTCCCGCATTCCCTGGGGCTCCCTCCTCCCTGTGGGGTCACCCAGGGCTGCCTCTTGTTCCTTGTCTGCAACACATATGCAGCGAGAGGGGGCACGATGTCCTTGGATGGATTTGCAAGTGTGTGATATTCTCTAAAGGTTGTGGGTACCTTGACCTTACAGGCTTTAAAAGAAAGTCTTAATGAAGCAGTAGTCTCCAGATGCTCATTTCCTTTTTTATTTTTACCTGTAAGTGACCTTTTCTTCTAAGAATGGGCTTCTGATGTGCAAGGTTTTCTCGTGTTTGCTGCTTTTTTTTTTTTTTTTTTTCCTTCTGGGCTCATTCTTCGTGACTTGATTACCATGTCCCTAGCCTCTACCTTGGATGCTACAATTGGACATTACAGCTGGTGAGAAGAAAAAGGCTCCAACAGATGAATTCTTAAGAGACGGAGGTTCTGTATTTATCTCAGCAGCTTAAAAAAGATACAGGGAAGGGAAACACAGAGATGCTGTGACACACAGGGGAATTATGGCTAGGTGGGATGCTTTTCAAAGCTTTAGATGGCATTGTTGGGTCCGTGAAAAAAACCCGTCTCTTCTCCTAGGTGGCCCCATAAATTCTGAAGTCCAGTCAGGTGGCAGTGCGGGCTGGATTTCCACTTACTGCCCAAAGGATCTAGAACAAGGATATTCAGTGCAGTATTTCTGCATGGGGGCTTTTGTTTTCTCCTCTAGCTTTGAAATTTGCATTCCTTTTAATAAAAGGTGCTGGTTCAAAAACATGTACGCATATGTGTTTTGTCTATGTTACTTCATTTCAAAAATGTTTGCATTTTTACAAGTTATTCTTTTCAAGAATTCGGTGAAACAGAGTGGTGTTAGTAGCTCCATGTTTTAGGTGGGAAACAGAGGCACGTTTGAGGTCTGGCATCTTGTCCAAGCACAGTGTTCTCACATTCCTTGTTCAAAAATGAACGAGTCAGGTTTTTTTTGTTTTTAATTTTAATTTTTTTTATTGAGGTAACATTGGTTTATAACGTTATATAAATTTCAAGTGTACAACTTTATGTTTCTATTTCAGGATACCCTGCAGCCTACTCACCACCAGAAATTTAGTTTCCATCCATCATCTTTATCTATTCCACCCCCTCACCCCCATGGCCCCCTCCTCTCTGGTAACCACTACTCTGTTCTCTGTATCTACATGTTTATTTCTGTTTGGTTTGGCTTGTTCATTTATTTTGTTTGTTTGTTTTTTAGATCCCACATATGAGTGAAATCATAGTATTTGTCTTTCTCCTTCTGACTTATCTCACTTAGCATAATACCCTCAAGGTCCATCCATGTTGTTGCAAATGGCAAGGTTTCATCCTTTTTATGGCTGAGTAGTATTCCATTGCATATATATACCACATCTTCTTTATCCATTCATCTGTTGATGGGCACTTAGGTTGTTTTGATGTCTTGGCTATTGTAAATAATGCTGCTGTGAACATTGGAGTGCATTTATCTTTCTGAATTAGTGTTTTCGTGTTCTTTGGATAAATACCCAGAGTGGAATCGCTGGATCATATGGTAGTTCTATTTTTAATTTTTTGAGGAACCGCCATGCTGTTTTCCATAGTGGCTGTACTAGTTTTCATTCCTACCAACAGTGTATGAGGGTTCCCTTTTCTCCACATCTTTGCCAAATAAGCCAGGGTTTTTAGCTGAATGCAACAGAAACTGACTAGTGCTGATTAGGGGGAAAAACAGTTACTGGGCACCTCCTAGAATCACCAGGACGGCAGTGAGCCAGGCTCACAGAATGAGTGGGAATAGAGGTGCTAAGGGCACAGACGGCTGTCGGGCTGGATTCTCATCTGTTCTGCATCTGCGAGGCTGGTTAGTAGAACTGTAGCCACAGTCCTGGGCCCTCCCTACAGAGCTGCGGAACGTGAATTTCAGCCCCCCTTTGGCTCCTCTAGTGGAATGGACTCATGTTGGGCAAGTTTCCGAACATGGGAAAGGGATTTGGTTGCTGGCGAAGTGTCTGTTCATATCTTTTGCCCATTTCTTTATCGAGTTGATAACTCATTAAAAAAAATTCTTTCTGAAAAGTCCTTCTTCAACATCTATCTTTGGGAAATTTCTGGGAAACAATAAAAAGCTTAAGAAGCTGAGAGCTAGCTTATCCCTAAACCATATATTTATAATTAAATATATTTATTTCTCAGACTAAAATATTTATTGTCAGCGGTGTATTATATAGGGTTATTTGGGAATGTTTGGTGTGTAGAATTAATAAGGGGTCCTGAGATGCCTTGATCTCCCATTTTTCTAGCTATCAGGCACAATCCCAGGGGTGAACAAAAAATAATCAAACAACTGGAGAAAAAAAGGAATCTCATTTGCTGTGCTTTTGATTTTCAGAAAAGATAATGTTCTCAAGACATAACCTCAGAAAACTAAGGAACAGTTTATTTGGAGCCCCTTGTTTGAATCTCTTAGTTTTTCTGTAATTGTAATAAAACACTTAACCCAGAGTGCATTGATCTGCTAGAATTTCATACCACTTGTTTCAACTGCACAATCCATTCTTCCTACCGCATCTATGAACATGTATCGAACATTCAGTACAACCTATCATTTAGGAGACGTAGAAACACCCAATCTCGAAGCGTTTACCAATTAGGTGAACTGAGTCGGTTCCCCGTGAGTGCCCCGCATTTAGCTACTGCAGTTCATGAAGGAACAAGGCTGCTGGACCTCCCAGCCTCGGAGAAGTCAGGCAAGGACCTCACCACTTGATTTCTGGCTTGAGGATCTGGTCAAGATATTTCACAGGCTTTTCTAAGGGTTATATCTTGAAATTTCCCTGCTTCCTGGGCCCACCACCATTCGGCTCCTCTACTTTCTCCCTCCCCCTTTCCCTCTTCAGACTCTGCACATACCTGACAGCCACAGGGCAGTGCCCTCTGTCAGCATGTTTCCTGAGAAAAAGGGAGAAGCTGTCCAGTCCTTCGCCTCAGAGGGCCAGTGCAGGCCCAATGCAAACAAGGGAAAACTCAGATAGCTCCCAGATCAGGAAACAAAATCCGAAGATCCCTAGGCATCTTGGTGGAGTGGCATTTTGCTAGATTTAGACCAATGCTCTGGTCCAATTACAAGTAAGAGTTTTCATTTAGTTCTGTGACAGGTTTTCTCATGGAAATCACGCACACTTGTATCCAGGGACCCTGGCACCAATGCTGTGTGAAGAGTTGATTCCTATGATCTCAACTCTGTGGGTTAAGACTGTGAGTTTGTGACACAGACAGACTTAGAATATGCCAAGCATGCTTCCCCTTCTCACTCCTGCACTCTCGCCCAGACTATGTTTGGCTGGCTCCACTCTTCCTTCCATCTTGGTGTCCTGGACGTCCCTTCCTCAGAGACGCCCCTCTGACCACTCTCTGAAATGCTCCAGCTCCTCATCTTTCATGGTGCCTTCATAGACACACAGACATAGAGAACAGACTTGTGGTTGCCAAGGGGACTGGGGGATGGAGAAGGGATGGATTGGGAGTTTGGGGTTAGCAGATGCAAACTATTGTATAAAGAATGGATAAACAACAAGGTCCTACTGTATAGCACAGGGAACTCTATTCAGTATCCTGTAATAAAGCCTAATGGAAAAGAATGTAAAAGAGAATATAAAAATACAAGAAAAAATGATCTGAAGTTGAATAGGTAAAATCCAACTTCCTTAGTTCTTTAAAATTACTTGGATAAATCACCAAAATTAATATATAGTCAAGGAAATAAAAAAGAACAACCAAAGCATCTTTTTCATAAAAAAAAAGACTGTGAGTTTGTGGAACTGGTGTGTTGAGAGCGTAGGAGTTCCGAGGACTAAGAAACCGCTTATTCTCTCATCTTGTCCCTTACAAGCCTCTGACTTCTTCCCATAGGAGAAGAGAGAGAAATATTCTCTCATCTCTCTAAGAGCTTTCTCCATCATCTCTCAGCTTCACCCCTTTAGTACCCTCAAGGTGGCATTGGGCTAAACATTGCAGTTTTTGAGCCCCTCTTTTGCAAGTCTTGTATGGGGGTGTCTAGTACCAACCTGTGAAATATGGAGAGTACTTGACACTTATTGATTTGTTCTTTTTTTAAAATTTTATAAATTTCAGTTTTATTTGACATTTAAAAGAGCTATGTTGACAAATATTACAGTAATACACAAGCCTTCGATATCATAATGTATATTGTATTCTTCAACCTATTGATTTGTTCATGACCATATGGAGTTTTGGCCAAAACTGAGACTGAAAGAGGCCCATCTTAACATTCTGTTGTGTGTGTATATTGTATTTGCATCTTCATCATCATCACCTCCCAGCTTGTTCTGTATCATATTTAAGGTACCTTTGAAGGATACAAAGAGCGAATAATATGGCGTAAAAGGAAGTAGGTAGAGTTTAGGAAGGAGTGATACAAACAAGAAAAACAAGCATGAATATATAAAAATGGAGTGAGGCTAAAACCAGCACAGTTTCCGTCCGTGGACCAAAGTTTGGCTCTGAACTTTCTGGTTAAAAGAGGAGGAGCAGCTGGTCTTCGAATGTGAGCCAGAAGGAATTTCTTTTGGGTCCAGGTAATCAGTAGATTGTGATGATCAGAGTACTTTTAATCTATTTAAATCAGATTTATTTTTAAAAGCTGGACAACTATAGTGTTATTAAATGTCCTCTGTGACCCAATCTTCCTCCTAAAAGATTCCAACATCAAACCAATAAACAACATAAGATCTCCCCCAAAGAACCAAGTCTGCCCAAAAGACACAAAAGTATTTCCACCTTCAGAATAAAGTTGGTGAAATACTCTACCCATGAATATTTCTGCAGAGGCAGTCTTCAGTTAAGAAGGAAACAAGAGTGGACGCTGGGTGTTTTGATGGTGCAGCACCCATTTTATCATTGCACCTGAACCAGTTGCTAAGAGGTGGGCAAGGGACCCAAGCAGGATGAAGGGAATTCCCCCCCTGGAATTTGAATCACTTTTTGATTTGACCTAGGGACAGAAGATGCTTGGCGTCATTCACTCCAGCGGGGCTGTGCCTGGCGGAGGCTGGAACACAGTCTCCTGGGCACCCGCCGTCCCCTGACCAGACCAGACTGGCTCTGTCCCTTGTGAGCCTGGGACTTCCACCTTCCTCTCTCCTGTGACACTGCCCTCCCCTCCCTCCCAACCACCCCCATAGCTTCCTAATAAAATCTCCATTCATTTATGATGGTCAGACTTCATTCCTGTTTCTTGGCTCCCAAGTATTCTGACACTTTCTCAACGTGGCTTCAGTGTCCTCGGTCCACCGTCAGGGGCCAAAAGGTTAGAAAGTTTTTTTTTTTTTTTTTTTAAATTTTATTTATTTATTTATTTTTGGCTGTGTTGGGTCTTCGTTTCTGTGCGAGGGCTTTCTCTAGTTGCGGCGAGCGGGGGCCACTCTTCATCGCGGTGCGCGGGCCTCTCACTATCGCGGCCTCTCTTGTTGCGGAGCACAGGCTCCAGACGCACAGGCTCAGTAATTGTGGCCCGTGAGCCCAGTTGCTCCGCGGCATGTGGGATCTTCCCAGACCAGGGCTCGAACCCGTGCTCCCTGCATTGGCAGGCAGATTCTCAACCACTGCGCCACCGGGGAAGCCCCAAAAGGTTAGAAAGTTTTTATCTCGGGTTGTTCAAAATTCTGCTTATAAAATATCCCCTGCACGGAACACTTTCCCACAAAGAATCTATCAGGTTTATCTGTATGCTGAATTTCTAAGGTAGCTAATGTGTCTTGCGTCTAGATGCCCGATTATCAGGAAGAAGATGCAGCCTCTGCACATTCTTTGGTTAATTAGATCTGCTATGAAATCATTCATTTGATGTCCAGCTAATGAAGCTAATAAAAGCCTCCTCTGAAGCGGGCTATTCTTCGTACCTTAAATACTGTACCTCGCTCAGCGACGCTGGCAGCCGAGCTAACAGACTCATTATCTTCCAAATTCTGATGTCTATTTTCACGCTCCATTGATTTCATTAGATACAAAATAAAATCACTACTTATTAAAATTGCATTAAAGTCCTAACTTAAACTGACAAAAGCTTGGAAACTTAGAGGCCGGGCTGTTGTTCAGCCTCCCGTATACGAGAAAGTCCTGCATTTTGCAGACTGAGTGGATTGGACCTGGCCTGTACTTTATGGCCTAAACATTCGGTGTTTCCCCAGGCTGGGTGGGGAGCCAGCAGTGCGAGCTGCCAATGAAATTACTTGGTTTCTCATCAGTCGGTGATTCAACCATATTTTAATGGGTCAGCGGTTATTTTCTGATTTCCGGAATCAAATGAGGCAAATGTGAGGATGGGAAGAGAGACGATTTTTACATGGCCAACTGCAATGCCTTCAGAAAAGATCACCAGTAGAGATGTTTCCGCTGTTGATGCTTTGGGGCTGCTTATGGAGAGGCCGGTAGATTGGTTATACTTCCATATCACATCATCAATGTTACTTCCCGCAGAGAATGTAAAAAACAAAAAATAACCAAAACCAGCCTTGGTTCTTATAGAAAATAGGAACAGAGGGTTAAGTGGCCACGACTTTCCAAAACCAACGTGTAACCTGACTGTATCCGGGGGAGAGAGGCAGAGTGGGCATCTGAGGGACGCTTGGAAGCAAGAAGCTGGCGGTTGCACAGGGGAAAAGGCGTTGGCTGAGAAAAGAACTCTGTCCCGGGCGCGGATCGGGGTGAGCCTGTGACCTTCAGCCAGTTATTCTGTGGACTTTAGCTTCCTCATCTGTAAAATGGAGCTGTCGTACCATATTATACTATTACTCTCACCAGACAACTCAGTGTGTGCGTGTGTATGTGTGTGCACGTGTGTAGGTGTCTTTGTACGTGTGTGTGTGTGTGTGTGTGTGTAAATTTTAAAAGCTGCCTTCCTCAAAATTGCCCCTCCTCAAATTGAGTACCACTGTTCTAACCCATCCTTCCTGCGGCTGCCAGGGAATGTCCCCTTTGGACCCCACATGAGGAATTTTGTTCTGATCACCTTGAAGACTGCAGTTCTGACAGCCTCTAAATCAGTGTTTAGGAGGACAGTGGCCGGTCATCTCAAGCATCGGAGGAGGGAAAACTCTGCCTCTTCTCCTCCCCTCTTCCCACACTTCCGCATCCCCTGATTTCCATTTGAACTCTCCCAGCTGATTCCTGAAGTTGGGACCTCAAGGCAAAGATCCAGTCGGTGACAGGACACTGTCCCTGACGCACTCACTGAGATCCTGGCGGGTTCACAGCAGCTCTCTGGGTGCCATGACATTCTAATGAAAATTGCCATGCAGTTGAAGAATGACACAAAAACGTTAAAGAAAAACTGACAACAAAGCCACTGTTTATTGACCGCTTGTTATGTCTGAGGTGCTGTGATAAAATACTTACATACACTATCTTGACTCCTTATGACAAGCTAGTAAACATTATTATCCCATATTACAGATGAGAACACTGAGACTCAAAGAAGTTAGGCAATTTTCCCAAGGCCTCAGAGCTCCCTAAGCGGTTGATCCAGGATTGGAGACAAGCAGAGCTCCTTGCCACCTGGCCAAAGAGGAATCATGGAGCAGACTGATTTTTGGTCTGTGTTGCAAACAATTTATGGGTCATGAAAATAATTCAGAGGTTAAGGACAGTATTAAAAAAGTAGAATAGACTAGAAAATGTCAGAGGACCTCTCATGTTTCATGAGTGGCACACATGCGCACTAGTTTGCGTGTGTGTGTGTGTGTGTGTGTGTGTCTGTGTACAGGATTGTAACGTAAGATCGGTTTCCTACTGTGAGTTGTGATTTAAAAAAATGTTTGTAAAATTCTGGCTTGGAGAAGTTAATGAATGAGATGGAGTGAAAAGGGTTAGGTGTTGGGGAGTCTAGGTTTTTCCATCCAGAAATTGACCATTAATTAGTTTTTGCGTTTCAAACGCTCTCATTACATCTCTCTCTTCTTTTCTTATCGTTCTTCCTAGCTCTGACATTCTATGATCTTTTGAGAAGCACACACAGTTAATTTGTGTCTTAGCAGTTTAGAGCATGACCAGGTCCCTTGGCACCGAGGAGCTTTATGGGGGATGTCACCTGAGCAGAGAGGAGGAGGCTATCTTTCCTGGACAGGGGGACCAGCTGAGCCAGGGCCTGGAAGTGGGGCTCCGGGAGTATAGGAATGCAGGGGTAACACAGGAGGGGTGAGGATGCAGCACTGCTCATGCTGGGCTGAGGACGCTGAGGCAGATCTTGGCAGTGGGGAGCGAATGAAATCTTTGGATCAGGAGAACGGCTTGATAAAAGTGCATTTGATGCTGGGATTGCAAATTTCTCCGAAGCTAGGCAGGTATCATGAACGAATGAAGGGCACCAGGTGTGGGCTCTGGTGACCTGTCCATCACATGGTCCCACTGAGGGGACAGCCACCCCTCAGCTCTGGAAGATTATCTTATGAGAATGCAACTCCAGTGTTGCTAGATCTTCCGATTTTTCAACAGAAATCTGAATTTTTATGTGAAATCTCCTGATTGGCAATGTAGGCAACTGCATTAGTTATGGTAAAAGGCAGTGCTGCTGTAACAAATACATTTCAAAATACAGTGGCTTTAAGAAGATGGACCTTTATTTCTCTGAGGTGGTGGCCCAGGCTGGTGGGCTGGGAGGTTGGGGGCCAGCTGAGCTCCACGTGGTCATTCGGGGACCACGCTCCCTCCATCTTGCTCTGCCATCCCTTAGGGGACTGTCCTTAACTGCACGATCAAAGCTGGGTCACCAGCCTGTCTGTGGTCCAGCATCTCTATAGCTGCGGTCTTTCTGCTTTTGATCACTCTCATTTCTCTCTCCCTCACTCCTTCTTTCCTTCTCTTCCCCTCCATCCCCCTCTCCTTTCTTTCCTTCCTTTTCTTGCTTTATCTTCTTCTCTTTTTACTTCCTCTTATAAAATATACCACACATAAGAAAAGTACATAAAATATACATTATAATAAACACCCTCTAAGTTAAGAAATGTAATATCATGAGCTCCCTGAAAGCACCCCCACCTGCCTTCTCAATCAACATTTGCTTTCTCCTCCACAGAGGTAACAACGACTGACTTTCGTGGAAAGCATTTTCTTGATTTAAAAAAAATATAATTAAAAAAATATGTAAAGAACATAGTGTAATTTCTCCTGTTCTTGAACTTCATAGGAATGAGACAATACTGTATGTCTTGCTTCATTTTTACTCAACAGTGTCTGTAAGATTCATGTTTTTGTTTATACTCTAGTTCATTTCTTTTCATGTCATATTCCATTGTTTGACCATATTATTTATTGATCTGTTTTGATGTTTTGGATTTTATAAACACTTCTGGTCTGTCTCCTGGTGCCCATGTCCACAGATGCTCTAGCAAATATGCCCTATGAGTAGAACTGCTGGGTCATAGAGATGAACTTTTTCAAGTTTATTAGATAATGTCAAAACTTTTTTCCAAAGTAGCAATAGTTTATGATTCCCACCAGCAGCGATTGAGAGTTCCCTTCCTCACCAACAGTTGGCACTGCCAGATTTTTTATGTTTTTAGCAATTTGGTGGTGTGTAGTAATATTGCTTTCTGGTCTTTAATTGCATCTCCTTGATTACTAATAAGATTGAGCACCTTTTCGTGTATATTGGCAATTTCAGTTTATTCCTTTGTGAAGAGCCAATGCAAATCTTTTGCAGTCTTTTCTATTAGGCCACCTGCCTTTTTCTTACCGAGCTGTGAGAATTCTTTGTGTAACGTGGATTGAAGTCCTTTGAAACTTACATGCGTTGCAATATCTTCTCTCATTCCACGGTTTGTATTTCCATTTCCTTTATGCTATTTTTCTGCTGAACGGAAGCTCTTATTTTTAATGTAGTTAAATGCATATATATATATTTTTCTTCATGGTTAGTGCTTTTTTATGTTTACAATTTTTTTTTCTCTATTGAGATCATTAAGCTATTCTTCTACATTATCTCCTAAGAGCATTAGTGTTTTACCTTTCACATTCAGGTTTGTAATTTAGCTGGGCTTGAATTTTTTGTATTGTATGAGATAGGTGTTCAATGCCATCTTTTTTTTTTTTTTAAATTTTTTTTCTTGTGATTCATTTATTTATTTATTTATTTATTTTTGGCTGTGTTGGGTCTTCGTTTCTGTGCGAGGGCTTTCTCTAGTTGTGGCAAGCGGGGGCCACTCTTCATCGCGGTGCGCGGGCCTCTCACTATCGCGGCCTCTCTTGCTGTGGAGCACAGGCTCCAGACGCGCAGGCTCAGTAATTGTGGCTCACGGGCCCAGTTGCTCCGTGGCATGTGGGATCTTCCCAGACCAGGGCTCGAACCCGTGTCCCCTGCATTGGCAGGCAGACTCTCAACCACTGCACCACCAGGGAAGCCCTCAATGCCATCTTTTTCCATATGGACATTCAATTGTCCTAGCATCATTTATTGAGAGACTGTCTCTGTCCTACCCCTTTGCAGTGACAACTACGTCACAGCTCAGGTCCGTATATGCATGAGTCTGTGAAGGAGCTACCTGGTCTATTCCAGTCCATGCTCGATTTTTCTGTTCCTGCACCAATATCACACTGTCTTAATAACGAGAGCTTTATACCAAGTCGTGATATCTGCAACAGCAAGTCTTCCTACTTGTTCTTCTTTGAGGTTTGCTTGGCTTTGCTTGGTCCTCTACACTGTATATCCACTGTGAATGAAAAATGGTGCTTGCCTTCTCAGTAAATAAAGGATGCTGCAGCCTTCAAGCCACTACAGCCGCTCCTGACGGTGAGCCTTGAGGGAACTCAGGATGGAGACAAACAGGCTGCCCGCTGCCAAGCTGTCAGCCACGGAAGGCACCCCCTATGGTGCACCCTGAGGGGACTCGGGCTGGGAAAGCACAGGATAGTGGCCTTACCTAGCTAGCTGAGGTACATATCAAAGGAATGATTTCAATGAGCCCAGACTCTTGCATCTTCCCGTACATTAGGAAAGTGCTAATTTCATTAACTTGAGGTGGCTGTTTTTCTTTAATTAGCAGTAATCTTTTGATGTTCCAACTACCTGGTGTTTTGTTGCAAAAGCCCCCATGTATCCTGGGTCCTTCCTTCCTTCCTTCCTTCCTTTCTTTATTTTATTTGGTTGTGCCGGGTCTTAGTTGCGGCAGGCGGACTTCTTAGTTGCGGCATGCCTGTGGGATCTCATTCCCTGACCAGGGATCTAACCCAGGCCCCCTGCATTGGTAGCGCGGAGCCTTAACCACTGTGCTACCAGGGAAGTTCCCTCCCTTTCTTCTTCCAGTCAGTCCCTCAAAGCTATCTGATTGGCTGCGTCTCAGGGTTAAGTCCTCAGTTCTGTCTGCCAAATAAAACATAATTCTCAACTTTTAGGCTGTGCATTTTTTTTCAGTTGACACCACGAACTTTCAGTAAGTGGGTATGTTAATCCGAATAACCAAGTTTGTCACTAATGGAAGCAATACCTTCTGAGTAGAACATTTATAAGGATTTGCATATGTTACCCCCCCAATGGCACTCTAGAAAACAGGATACAAATGTACACCCCCAAAGCAGGTCAGAACAAGATTTAGCATGGAGAAGGACCATTTATATGTTTTGTGATTTAATTTAAGTGGTGGTATAATGTTGACCTCATGCCTCTAGTAGCTGTTCAAAAAGTATGTGCTGAATATAAGAATCTTTTGTATGAATAGAAATGCCGAGTGTAATGGCAAGCAGAACGTGTTTTCCCTTCTCATTGTAACTGTATGTGTGGCACTCATGTGGCTTTGATGCTTGAAAATAATTGATTATATACTATTCTGAAAAGAAGAACGAGATACACTTAAAAGCAAGTTGAGTGTTTTAGAAAGGTCCTTCTTAACTCTAAACCTTCACAACAAAAGGGAATTGTATGTATGTATATAGTTCACAGAAGCGTTTCAATGGAATTATCAGATTTGGGGTGCATGGAGTTTGCCAGCACCTTTTGGAGTGCTCATGAGCCTGGAATGGAAATATTTACTGTTAAGAAGGAAATAGCATGAAGTCGTTCCGTGAGCTGGAGCCAGGGCTGCAGGTTGAGCATAACCGCTTTGGGTTGCACAGACGTAAACACAAACCCTCAGCAAAGGAGAAGCTAGAAACTGGAGGATTAATATTAGACATACAATCCTAAACCAAAACCGGAACATAAAAACCAATCAGTGGCTCTAGTAAACCGTGTGGTTCATGACCTAACATAAGTGAGTGGGAGTGCTCTGGCACGCCAGATGCAAAGTGTAATAAACAAACCGAGAACCCCACTGCAGCCTCTGTTAATGAGCATTCTGACCCTAATCTAACCACATGCAAGTCAGGAATTGTATAATCGGAACTCACCACACAGGGGAAGGAGTTCATGGGGTAGAATCTGCATTGTACCAGGAAGACCCTGAACTGGACCACTAAATGTTAACGGACTAATTAAATGGAGGAAAGTTGCACAATCAAATTTTACAGTCAAGATGTTTGTACATTCCCTCATTCATTCACTCAACAAATATTCAATCTTTGTTCAGTGCCTCCATATGCAAGGCACTTGTGCTAAGTCCTAAAGCAGTTTTAAAGATGTACATGATGGTATTATAAAACGTTCAGACAGATTTCTTAAGTGGCAATCTACTTTTAAATTGTTACCTTTCCCATAAAATACAGTCCTTGTCTTTGAGAAACTTCAATTTCTGGCACGGTGTTTCTTAAAGACTAGGAACCCTACCACTCAGGGTACGTCAGATTGTTTTCAGGAAAATGAAGAATAGTTTTCAATTTCGGTCTGGGGCTGGTCTGTCTTCAATACCTACTAATTTCCCCCTCCTTTTAAAAACAAAACAAAAAAGCAAAAACAAAACAAAACAAGACAAACAACAACAACAAAAAACACAAAAAACCAAAACAAAAAAGAAACCAAAAACAAAGAAAGGCTATAATCTCACTGAATTTAATAACTTTCTTTTGTTTTTTATTACATTTGTATTTGGTTACTTTTCATTTGCAAAAACTGATAATGGTTTTCCATTTGTAGTGGTGATAGACAATTTCTACCTAAAATAAATATAGGTTAGCTCTTGAACAGTGAATCAGATAAAATAAAATATTAAATAAACAATAAAACAGGTGGTATCTGGACATGACAAGAGCGAGTGAAAGTGGAAGAGGAATGAATGAGGTTTGGTAAACTGCCAGAGGAGAAGTAAGAGACGCACACACATATCTGCTCAGCTAACTCAGTGGTTCAGACATGAGCTACAGACAGAAAGAGCTCTGGGAATTGGCTGCTTTTCTTCCTGTAGTAATCATGGAAGGCTCCCTGGAGGAGGCTTTTCAGCCTATCTATGGATGGGGACTAGCATTGGAGCCAAGGGCCTTGCAAAACGGGGGAGATGACTGTGAAAGCCTGAGGGTCAAGGCGTGTGCTGCAGTTGACAGTGGTCCCCCCATTTAAGCGCATCAGAATCAACTGGAGAGCTTTTCCAGGACCCTGCCCTTGGAGATAATGATGCTGTGGGTTGGGGGAATGGGGTGTTTAAACCTCACTTTGAGCAGGTCCTTGGACCACAGTTTGAGAGGGCCTGTGAATCTAGAGACTAAACACAGTGCTGGAGGTCAGAGCCCATTGAGCATGGAGTCAGCATCCCTCTTGTGGTCATAAACTTGCAACATGGCTGGGCTGCTTCCACTTTCCTGTGTCTTCACTGCAATCCCGGCTAACATCAGTTTCAGCACTCTCACGTGGCCCATGAGGCTTATACACATATTTGCTACCGGTTTGGCTGTGTTTTTGTGGGAGAGATTGGGAGGAGAATGCCTGGATGTGGGAAGATGGAGAGAGAAGATCTGCTATGAGTTCTCTGTTCATGCTTTCTATATAAGCCTCGTGCAGGGCTAGGCATCCAGTACTGGGTCCTTGGAGGACAGGATGAAATAAGGATGCTAAAATTCTGCTGGACCTAGCTATTCATGGGTAAAATTAGTGCCTCATTTCCAGTCTTCGTGAAATTTCTACCCTTCTCTGGTGGGAGGTTATAAGGACGAGCTTCTGTAAATTGCTTTGAAAGTGAACCATGATTATGCAAACAGATGACATTATCTACCTTCTACTGACAGCAAGAATTGGTGATATGGGGAGTCTTGCAGGTAAATAAAGACTTTTTGAATCAGGAGGAACCATGGGATTAGATTAAATGGGAGCCCCCAAAGCACACAGTGCATCTTCAGCACTTTGACTTGAACTACCAGATGGATAGTAATCTGTTAGGGGATATTCTGAGTGGGTTATTTAAAAGGATGTAAAAGATTGCTGACCCAGGCTGGGATTGTGGGCAAGCTGTGGGCACATCTGCAGCTATTGAGTACATATTTCTAAGGGTTTCCAGCAGAACATAAGCAAACAATTGCCTGCCTGAGCGATATGGGAGTTTCATAATAGCCATAAATACTTAAGTTGATGGCCAGCATGGTTGGACAAATCCAGCTGTGTGCAGAAACAATGTCGTTCAGCCAAAACATACCAAATGGCACCATCTCTCTTGGGTTCTTCTCCAACACAGCACACCAGGCAGAAGGGCAAAACTTGAGCAATGGATACCCAAGTGCTCTGATGTGGTGACACTGGCAAAAATGCTGCAAATAGGGGAAGATGTTGTGGCTTTCATGTCATTATGGACAGAGTTCAACAGGCCAGGGATCCAAAAGCTTCCAGAGCAGTGCTATGCATATTAATTGAGAAGAATTAATTTTCACCAGAAGGAGAGGGCTTTCTTCTGTCATTAGTGACCATTATTCCCACTTTGTTGTTACTGCTATTCTGTCAAGCACATCATCATATGCTATGATGCTGTCCATCATATCTTCATTCTCTGGGTACAGAGTCCGGGCGGTGGCAATGGCTGAACGTTGCTTCTCTATAGTGAGTATAAAGCCATGACCACTATGGTCTGGGCAGAGGAGATTTGAGGGAAAAAGAAACAAAACATCCATCATTAAAACGATAATGGGGGCTTCCCTGGTGGCGCAGTGGTTGAGAATCTGCGTGCTAATGCAGGGGACACGGGTTCGAGCCCTGGTCTGGGAAGATCCCACATGCTGCGGAGCAGCTAGGCCCGTGAGCCACAACTACTGAGCCTGCGCGTCTGGGCCCTGTGCTCCACAACAAGAGAGGCCGCGATAGTGAGAGGCCTGCGCACTGCGATGAAGAGTGGCCCCCGCTTGCCGCAACTAGAGAAAGCCCTCACAGAAACGAAGACCCAACACAGCCAAAAAAATAAATTAATTAATTAAAAAAAAAAGATTAATTAAAAAAAAATGATAATGGAAAAATAAATCTGGAGGAACCCAGATGTTTGTCATAAAAATCAAAACAGATAGTTTAGTATAATAAATTCCTAATTTCTTACGTTGTACTGAAATTTCATCGAGTCAACTAGATCCTGAAATAAATGAGAAATGGGGCATTGGCTGGAGATGAAGAGAATGATATATTTTTGTACGAAGGCTAGGAGTTTAGACATTTATTGGATTGGAATTTGACCTGTGGCATTAAGATGTAGATTGTCTCCCAAAACTGTAAGTGGGGCACGGATTTGCAGAAGAAACTTCTCTGCATAAAAAGTTGTGTCCTAACAATGAAATCTTGCATAAAAATAGACAGCTAACAAGGCGAAGGAAAAGAAACACTCAACAGATCAACAGAACATTTTGTGTTCTCAAAATGGAAGTGGCAGAAAGCACGCTTAAGCCGAAAGGTTGCTCCTTTGAAGGAAGTAAAGCCACTTGTTACGTCGTGACTGAGAAAAGAGAAATCTGTCGAAAAACAAGGATATATCATCTGAAAACTAATGAGACGTTACATTCTGAGCCAAAATTGCGTCCAACTTTTCAGCATGTAACTAGGCAAGATCTGAGCCAAAGTATAAAGAGTTGACCTAAAACTTTGGGAATTCAGAACTCAGAAGCTGCCACAGAAGATGAAAGCGGGGCGTGGGCCAGGGAGGGGGGAAGACCAACTATAGACGGAGGAGATGCAGAATGCAACTATCTAGGTCAAGACCTACTTTCTTTCTCCGATTTTTTCCCCGCTTGGATTTTCTATCTTGTGACTGCCAAAACAATGTATGCATGAAATTCTACATTCCCCTGCATTCACCGACACACCATAGAAATTACACACATAAGCATGGAGGTCACCTGTGGAAAATCGCTGGCTTTCTGCATAATAGTTTGTCTATAAGTTACAAGGACGGAGATAACTTGGCCCAGAATGGAATTTGCTTTTGTGCGTGGGGCTGAGTACCATGAGACTCAGAACATGCCCAAAGCACTTGCCTTTCTTCAGAAAAAACTGATGTCACGATGGGTTGCTACTGTAATTAAGTGCGGGCATAGTTTCTTTTTTTTTGTTTCTATTTAATGCCAGCAAAGCAGCTATTTCTATGGCTTTAGGTAAATACGGAAGTTGAGAGTGAAGGACTAGTTCTGGACATTTGTATTATTTTTACTGATTTTTGTGCCAAGAACATTCCCTCGTGTGGTTGTGCAGGTTGTATTCTGCACAAAGTTTCCAGCATCTGCTCCGCTGGCTGCGCACCCTGGCCTGGGGCTGTACCTGGGGTGGGGACGGTGGGGAGGAAGCATTTCTTATTAATATGTGTGCTAGCAACTGCTCCAGAAGGAGCCTGTACTAGCCACCTGATAATCCTGCGCAACAGAAAAGGGAGTGAAAAACCAGTCCACCCACCTGCGTGACCTTAAGTTATTTATTTAGGTGTTCACGCCCATTAACACCAGAATGGCTGCTACCAGGCTTCCCAAACTCTAAAGTGCAGACCAGTCACTCAGCGATCTTGTTAAAATGCAGATTCTGATGGAAGCCGTCGGAGGCCTGAGATTTTGCATTTCTAACAAGCTCTCAGGTGACCTTGATTCAGCCCATCCACTGACCATATTTTGAGTAGCAAGGCCCAGGGGACGTCAAGGCCAATGAATCCCAAGGTCAAACTCCAGTCATGATGGCTTCATCCTTCTGCTAACCACTGAATCCTTCTCCCATCTTTCTGCCCCTACAAATCTCAACCAGAACACTCCCTGCCCTGAAAAAAAATCCCTCGCTGAGCCAGATCCCCAAATGTCCTCACCAAAAAAGGGGTAGAAAAAGTGATATGGCATCCTTCTTTTTGCAGACCCCAGAGTTCACTCCTCCCTAAGGAGAAGATGCCCTTCACCTGGGGTGGGGGGCAGGAACTGTTATTTACTAACCACCCTGAGCCACGCTGTGTGCCTTCCTCCTGCACTTGCCCTGGCTTTTACTAGCCATTCGAGGAGATGGCTGTTATTATCCCATTACTACAGATGGAAAACTGAGGCCCGAGGAGATGACATACTTTGTCTGGGAACATAGAACTAGTAAGTAAACTTGCAGGGAATTGAATCCAGGGCTGATTTCAAATTCTGTACATGAGCCACTATATCTTTTTTTTTTCATTTATTTTTTATTTTTTAATTTTATAAATTTATTTATTTATTTTATTTTTGGCTGCGTTGGGTCTTCGTTGTTGCGCGCGGGCTTTCTCTAGTTGCGGCGAGTGGGGGCTATTCTTTGTTGTGATGCGCGGGCTTCTCATTGTGGTGGCTTCTCTTGTTGTGGAGCACGGGCTCTAGACGCAGGCTTCAATAGCTGTGGCACGTGGGCTCAGCAGTTGTGGCTCGTAGGCTCAGTAGCTGTGGTGCATGGGCTTAGCTGCTCCGCGGCATGTGGGATCTTCCCGGACCAGGGCTCGAACCCGTGTCCCCTGAATTGGCAGGCAGATATAATAATAAAAGAGCCCAGCAGATCAGGGGTTATGAGTGAGCAGCGCAATCAGTGTTAGTGTGAGATAATGAGAAATATACATATACTGGTCTCTGTCTTTGGTTCCCGGCGGCACAGGACTCCTAAAACCCTTGCAATTTCCTAAGTGATAAAAGTACTAGGAGCATCTTTTGTTCTAATGAGGTGACTCTGGGTAGGCTCCTGGGTGGCTCCTGGATAAGGGATGGTCACCAGAAGGACCAAGCCATATTAGAAACAGAATTCTCAGCCCCAGCCCCCATCTTCCAGCGAGGGAAGAAGAGCTGGAAATGGAGTTAATCACTGGTCATGACAACATGAGAAGCCTCCATACATTCCAACAGTAGGGGGTTCAAAGAACTCCTCGCCAGTGAACACGTGTTGGTGCCGGGAGAGTGGTGAGCCCAGAGAGGGTGTGCAAGCTCCGTGCCCCTTCCCACATACCTCGCCCTGTGCATCTCTTCCATCTGGCTCTTCGTCCGTATACTTTATCATATCCTTTTACAATAAACCGATAAACATAAGTAAACTTCTCCTGAGTTCCGTGATCCGTTCTAGCAAATTAACTGAACCCGAGGAGGGGGTCATGGGAAACCTCTTACTTAGGACCGATTGGTCAGAACCCCAGGTGGCAATCTGGATTTGCGATTGGCATCAGAAGTGGGGGGCAGTCTAGTGGGACTGAGCCCTTAACCTCTGGGATCTGACACTATCTCCAGGCAAACAGTGTCAGAATTGAGTAAAGTTGCTGGACACCCAGCTGGTGCCACAGACTTGCTTGGTGTTGGGGAAAGAATCCACACGTTTGGTGACCTGGAGTGTCAGAAGTGAAGTGAGTAGCAAAGTGTTCTGTGGAGGAGAAAGACACAGGTGGGAACCTGTGGGTTCTTCTCATCCAGCTGGTGATAAACAAGGCCAGGGAGAGGTGTGAGTGGTGAGGTCACTGGTGCTGATGTAGAAGCTGGGCTGGAGTTCCTCAGGATGACTGGTGGCTACACGCTAGAATTTGAAGGTGGGAACTCCAAAGAGTTCCTTCACAGCTGTCAGACGACTCAGGCTATTTCCTTTTTTGACAGTTAAGGCAAGCCCCTCTCCCCCCACCCTGAACTTGAGCATTTCATTTCAGCTTTTAAACTCAATTAAGCAGAGCGGTTACCTCTGGAGTTTCGTGGGCTCTGTAATGGGTTCATGAGTATTCATTATATTATTTAAAATCATATAAAAAAGAAAAGGGCCACCCTTGGACTAATGACAACAGCGTGTTTTAGCATTTTTTTTTTTTAAACTTATTTATGGCTGTGTTGGGTCTTCGTTTCTGTGCGAGGGCTTTCTCTACTTGCGGCAAGCGGGGGCCGCTCTTCATCGCGGTGCGCGGCCCTCTCACTATCGCGGCCTCTCTTGCTGTGGAGCACAGGCTCCAGACGCGCAGGCTCAGTAGTTGTGGCTCACGGGCCTAGTTGCTCCGCGGCATGTGGGATCCTCCCAGACCAGGGCTCGAACCCGTGTCCCCTGCACTGGCAGGCAGATTCTCAACCACTGCGCCACCAGGGAAGCCCAACAGCGGGTTTTAAATCAAGGATTATGATTAATCCAATTCTGTACACTCAAGTTCCCCTGACAATGCATATTCGCTGAAACGATGACTGACTGAATCTATCTTGGTGCCTGGGGGGCAGGCATTCCCCAGAGGGGAATTTTGTGGTTCCACAGTGACACAGACAGGCCTGGACGGAAACTGGCCGGGTAACCCAGCCTGACATCTTTTCTCGACAGACTATGGAGGAAGGTCTGGGAAGATCTCTCTGCCACGTCCCACAGGCTGGGCCCTGGGCCTACAGCACCCCAGAACGTTTGGCCTCCTATCTGTCCAGGATTAGGTAAATGCCACAGCAAGTTTCCAACAGCAGTTTCCTTTCCACAGCCCAGACCGCAGAGGACGGACTGAGGAGCCTCGTGGAAAAGACTCTGAATTGCAATAAACTCAACAGTGAACTGAAATTAAGGACAGCCCTGTGGCCTGACTCCTCTGGCAATGAAATTATGTGACTTCTTATAGGTCTGGGTCATTACTATGCTAACGGGATAAGTGGCTTAAAATGAAAGGACATCCTGAACCCACGTGTGAAGACAGGCATTATCAAGTCTTTGGGTGTCATTCGTTGTGACGAAGGTTGGAATTAATCGTGACACGCAAAACGGTAAAACATTTGCAAGCAAGGAGAGGGTGGAGATGCTGGAACCTGTAAATTGATGCCAGCTGAGCACTCACTGGGGGAGTGTCTGGCAAATGGATTTACTATTTTGCCAACTTCAGGAAAGTGTTACAGAATGGCAGACAAAACTGTTTCTATGCAAACAATTGTTTAGAAAAGGGTCCTTACAGCAAATAACTGCAATTCAGGGGCTTTCTGAGTAACCACAAAGCCAGGGACTAAATTTTAGATATTCGACATTATTTTTCTTGGAACCAGGCTGAATACTAACGTTGAGGTTTTCTTGCCTCCCTAACTCCCTCTCTTCCACCAGTCTTTTAATGTGTCAATATCACTTCAGTTTTGTGGGGAAAGGGTAGAGGGAAAAAGGGAGAGGGATAGAGACAGCAGGGGGAAGGGCAGTGGGTGGGCCCAGAAATGGAGAGATGGGAAGTCACTCCATTAAACTATCACCTTCATCTGTAAACAGGGATTAAAAATGTCTGTCTGTCCTGACACGCTCCCAGGAGAAATGCCATGCTGCTTGAGAAAGCTGTGAATAAAATTCGATCTCTACTCTCCCTCCCTCTATTTGCATAAAATCTGTCCCAGAAACGTCTCACCCTTACATTTTATCAGAACCACGGGGGGAAAAAAATTATCTGAACTCTACCCGTGGCATTATGGATTTTTCTGGAAAACGAGGCTAGGTCAAGTTCTTGGAACATTTTTCTACCCTGAAAACTCATATGAATTAAGTCACTTTCTAAGACTCCTTGCACTCCGAAGATTCGTACTTCAGTAAGACTCACTGAAGAATAATGGCGCAAACAACATTTTTTAATTTAGAAGGATCTTGCTGAGAAAGGCTGCCCCAAATAGTACAAAGATAAATTCGCAGTAACTTTGTCAAACTTCTAAAAACTCCATCAGGACAGGAGGCAGCAAAACGTCTCCAGGAGATCAGTCTGTTACCAGCGGCCCGTGAGCTTCAAGACCGGTCGCAGTTCGTAGCGATCCAGCCCAGGGCTCAAGAGGGGTTTAATCATCGGGGCATCTAGCTCCCCATCACCGTTCAGTTACTGGAGGTTACTATAATTGTCCCCATTTTGCGGATGAAATTGAGCTATGGCTCAGTCTCTTTTGGTGAGAGATTGAGAGAGAAAGAGAGAGGAGGAGGAGGAGGGGAGGGAGGGAGGGAGGAAGGGAGGGCTGTTCCTCATTATCCTAAAAAAAAAAGTACTTAAACCTTAACTTAAAAAATGATCTACTTCCAAAAACTGCGTTTCCTTTAGGGTGAAATCGTTTGATCTCATCTCTAACACCAAGAAGCAAAACAAGTATTTTACTGTAAATTGGAACAAAGAGTCACCCCCCGACCCCCCATCACCCCAATTCCCGAGGACGTCAGTCACAGCGGACGCGTCATTACGATCGGAGGTGGGGAGAGCGTCTGCTGGGGGCTAATAAAACCGAAGAGGCCCTCTCCGTAGGTGGAGTAGAGCGGGGAGAAGACGCCCCGCTGGCACACACCTCCGGAAAACTGAAGCTTCTTCTTTGACCCAGGGGTCAGAAAGATTTATTACTTCCTCGGTGAGGGAGAAGCCTCAGGCCAGCTGAAAGGGACGAGCCGGGAGTGGGACGCCTGAGAGCCGCGCTCGGCCTCCTCGGAGCGCTCCGGGGCGCGGGTGCGTCCTCGGTTCTCGGAGAGGCCCGGCGGTGCCGACCCCGGGGGAAGAGCGGAGTGGGAGGCCGCTGGGGGATTTCTGCCCAAACTTTATCACCAACTCTTTCCGAGAGCAAAACTGTGCGGTTGAGCACGGTAGGGGCACGGAGAATCCAAGTTTCCCAGAGGTCGGGACGCCCGAGCGCTCCGCACCCCGCGTCCGTACCCTGGCGCTTGGCGCACGGATTGCTACGGCCTACGCCGCGCGGATGGCGGCCCAAGCGGCGCCGCTGTAAATCGGAACCCGCATCTCCAACCCCCAAGGTGGCGGCGGCGGGAGCTGGGCGCTGCAAGGGGGGGGCGGGCGCGGGACGCGCGGAGGAGGAGGGCAGCACGCCGAAGGGGAGGAGCCGCAGCGACAGACGGCGGCGCGCACCAACCCGGCGCCGGCTGGCAGGAGCCGCGCAGAGGCTGGCCCGAGCGCGTTGCAGCCGCTCCGCGTAGGGAGAGTCGGGTAGCAGCATCCTCCCGGGCGCCGGCTTTCGCGCGGCGGCTGCGGCGGCGGCGGCGGCGGGGTATTCTCTGCCCCGATGCCTCGTTGACCTGAAGAGGCTGGTGCCTCTGGCGAGGCGGGCAAGGGAGCGCTGCGGACCCCGGCTCCTTTGCCTAGAGCTGTGTGTGTGTGTGTGTGTGTGTGTAGGGGGTTTCCAGGCCAGTCGGAGGCTGGGGAGCGGCGGGGGCTGCCGGCAATGCCCGCCCGGGCATCCTTCGGGTGATGGAAGAAGCAGCTGCTGCCGCCGCCGCTGCCCAATCGCGCTGCGCCCCATCTGCCACCGCCAGAGACATGGGAAGATTCGGGGCGCGGAGGCCGAGAGCAAGAGAGGCGGAGCCGCTTTGCCGGGAGCTGGGTCGCGTATAAGCCCCCTCCCCCTCCCCTCCCTCGGCCAGCTTCACCCCCCCCCCAAGCGAGGAAGGAAGCTACAGTCCCGAGAGGGCGTTGGAGACGCCGATGGAGCCGGGCGCACTGGACTCAGCGGAGCGCAGAGCAGGGCTCCGGGCCCGGTGAAAGTTTCCCTTCCCCAGCCGCAGGGCGCCCGCTGCCCGGAAACTCTGCCCAGAGCTTGGGCTGCCAAGTCCCTCGGCCCCCTCGGAGGCGCGCGGACCCCGGGCGGAAAACAGCGCTCGAGAAGGCGAGGAACGAGTGACAGCAGGACTGACCGCCGGGCCGTGCTCCCGGGCCGCTCCGGGGAGCGCCCGCGGCTCCAGGTTAGCGGGGTAGCCAGGCAGACCCGAGGGTGGGCGTGAATTAGGGGGAGGAGGCGGCTGGGGAGGAGGATTGGGGCGCACCAGCTTACTCCGCTTCCCCTCGCAGGTCCTTCTCAGAGCCGCTGCCATGGGAGAGCCAACCCTGGGTGCCGGGGACCAGCCGCCGCTGCTGCCGCGCCCGCCTCGGAGTCGCGGCCCAAGTCCCAGCGCCCGAATCCGGGCCGCTGCGTCCTCCTCCCGGGTTGCAGGGCCGCCTCCGCCGCGCTGCCGGCCCGGGTTGTGCCTGTGATGAGCCGCAGCCCGCCGCGAGCCCTGCCCGCGGGCGCGCCCCTCCGGTTGCTCCCGGCCGCGCCTGCCGCCGGGCCGCGCGCCTTGCTCCCGCCGTGGCCCCGGCGCCCGGGTCGCCGCTGGCCCGCGTCCCCGCTCGGAATGAAGGTGTTCCGCAGGAAGGCGCTGGTGCTGTGCGCGGGCTACGCGCTGCTGCTGGTGCTCACCATGCTCAACCTCCTGGACTACAAGTGGCACAAGGGGCCGTTGCAGCAGTGCAGCCCCGACGGGCCGCTCGGTGCCGCGGCGGGGGCGGCTGCGGGCGGCTGGGGGCGTCCGGGGCCTCCTCCGGCCGTGCCGCCCCGCGCACACACCCGCTCGGACCCCCGTACCCCATACCGCTCTCCCGTCGCCCCCGTCCGGGCGGCTCCGGCAGCCGGGGCGGGGGCGGCGGGGGCCGCAGCCCCTCCGGGTAATGGCACTCGGGGCACCGGGGATGGCGGGGACAAGAGGCAGTTGGTGTACGTGTTCACCACGTGGCGCTCGGGCTCGTCCTTCTTCGGCGAACTTTTCAACCAGAACCCCGAAGTGTTCTTCCTCTACGAGCCAGTGTGGCACGTGTGGCAAAAACTGTACCCAGGGGACGCCGTTTCCCTGCAAGGGGCGGCACGGGACATGCTGAGCGCTCTCTACCGCTGCGACCTCTCGGTCTTCCAGCTGTACAGTCCCGCTGGCAGCGGGGGGCGCAATCTCACCACGCTGGGCATTTTCGGCGCGGCCACCAACAAGGTGGTGTGCTCGTCGCCACTTTGCCCCGCCTACCGCAAGGAGGTCGTTGGACTGGTGGACGATCGCGTGTGCAAGAAGTGCCCGCCGCAGCGCCTGGCGCGCTTCGAGGAGGAGTGCCGCAAGTACCGCACTCTGGTCATCAAGGGCGTGCGTGTCTTCGACGTGGCCGTGTTGGCGCCACTTCTGCGCGACCCGGCCCTGGACCTCAAGGTCATTCATCTGGTGCGGGATCCCCGCGCTGTGGCCAGCTCACGCATCCGCTCGCGCCATGGTCTCATCCGTGAAAGCCTGCAGGTGGTGCGCAGCCGGGACCCCCGAGCGCACCGCATGCCCTTCCTGGAGGCCGCTGGCCATAAGCTGGGCGCCAAGAAGGAGAGCATGGGTGGGCCTGCAGACTACCACGCCCTTGGCGCCATGGAGGTCATCTGCCACAGCATGGCCAAGACGCTGCAGACGGCCCTGCAGCCCCCTGACTGGCTGCAAGGCCACTACCTGGTGGTGCGGTACGAGGACCTGGTGGGAGACCCCGTCAAGACCCTACGGAGGGTGTATGACTTTGTGGGGCTATTGGTGAGCCCTGAAATGGAGCAGTTTGCCCTCAACATGACCAGTGGCTCAGGCTCCTCCTCCAAGCCTTTCGTGGTGTCAGCACGCAACGCCACGCAGGCCGCCAACGCCTGGCGGACCGCCCTCACCTTCCAGCAGATCAAACAGGTGGAGGAGTTTTGCTACCAGCCCATGGCCGTGCTGGGTTACGAGCGGGTCAATAGCCCTGAAGAGGTCAGAGACCTCAGCAAGACCCTGCTCCGGAAACCCCGGCTCTGAGAGGGGTTCCCGGGAGACCAGACTCCCTGTGGTGACACCCACAGAAGGATTGTGGTGTGTTTCAACAAAAACAGCCCAGATCCAAACTGAGGAAGCCCACACATTCTGTTATAGATACATAATATAAATAACCACACAGGCACTTGCTGTCAGTGTTTTGAGTCATTGAATTTCAAGGAACAGCCACAATACACACACATCTCAGAAAAGGCAAGGCTTGAAAGTTCTGACCCGCTGCCCTTCCTCTTCTCTCCCCTGCCTTTTCTCCCTTTTCTTACCCTCTCCCCTACCTGCCTTCCATTTTGAAGTGGGATGTTGATTAAATCAAGATCCAGTAACCCAAATCTTGTTTCCAAAATTTTCGTGGTATCTGTGAACATGTAGAAGAGTCATTTGGATGTCGGGGGTGGGGTGGGAGGTGTGGGAGGGTAGAGAAAGGGGAAGTGGTCCAGGAGCAAAAGCCCCACTGGGCATGCTAAACCAAGGAGGCATTCTTCTAAGTAGACTTTTGTGTAAAAAGCAAAGGTTATACGTGAGTATTAATAAAGAAAATAATAAATAATATTCTTTTTTATATTTGCCTCCATTACTTTGGCTTTGCTTGTGTTCCTTGTCCTGTGCAGCTTCAGACAGAATCTGCTTCTCCTCCCCCCACCCCCTTTTCCTGTCTGTTTCCTAGAAAACAGCTAAGATGGGTGGGAGCAGCTTCAGACTCCTTGATAAGAGCTTTGGAGTTGTGTTCTCCCGTGTAAATCACAGCCTGTCAGGTGCCCAGGAATGGGAACAAATCTTCAGATTCTAAAGGCAAAAATCAAGCAGGGCAGTGGAGAAAAAAGCACAGCACTACTTTCCTGTTCCACTTGGAGCACGGAAAGGAAGAAGCAACCCCTTGAGGATCTGAAGGCATTCGGTTTTGATTACTCTTGAGTAAACACTGGGAAACCTTGAAGCAGAGACCAGTGTTTTGGTCCTGAGGTTAGTTCAGAAAAAGGATTTTTAAAAAAAGAGAAGTATGTAGTTCAAAAAACTTCTGATGATAAGAACACAAACCTCAAAAATTAGTGTGAACGTTTTGTTGGCAGCGGTAGCAAGTTCTTCGGTTAGAAAAGTGACAGAAGTATTTGAGTTTGGAGCGTTTTTCTGCCTCTGACACAGTCCACGGAGGCATATGAAAAGGGAAGTTTGATCTGGGAACTGTAAGGGTACCCGCAGGTTATCCCCCTTATTCCTGGCTTCCCATCCAAATTAGTGCAAAAGAGAATGTGAATTTATAATGGTTTACTTAGGTTGCTTGTGGGGTACATTGCTTTTCTTTTATCATGTTTTCTGAAAGTAAAAAATTGCAAAGAAGCTACGTGTTGCTGACAGTATAAGTCTTCAACCAAGAGCTTCTTTCAGATATGAAAATAAATTATGGGAAAGAGGAAATAAAAATGAATTATGAGTTTGTATGTTGGATTTTGAGATTTGGTATTTTCCAGGGAAAAAACCATTGCAATTTTCCTGTAGTGGTAATGGTGTTGCTGCTGTCCTGAGCCCATTTGTACTGAAGCATTCTGCAGAATGTTGTATTATGATAAGAAGTTATGAAGCTAAATAGGAACAAGGGAGTGTAGTTGTATATTACATTAAATACGGTACAAGTTCAAGTTCATCATAATTTTATTTTACTGTAATTTATTGTGAGATTTGTGCAAGCCAATCTGTATAGGTTAAATGCTGAGGATTTCATTTTAAGGAAAATATAATGAATGTGTACGTGGGAAATACTTTAAGTATAATTTTTATTACAATGTGAAATCTAACTACACTGTTAAGAATTCTGAGAGTTTAAAAGCACAGAGGTTAAAAAAAGGGATGTATTTAGCAGTGGATTTTATAACACATTCTAGAATGGTTATTTCTTAATTTACTAAAATTGTTTATAGTAATTGTGTTTATTAATCCAGATTACAGCTATAACACACTGATCATGGTTTCTATGATATTTTCATGGTAGCGCCTATGCCGAATTATCTTCAGCAGCAGTAGAATATTTGTAACAACTTTAAGAATACTTTAAAAGTAAATGAACAAAACAAATATTAATGTTGGATGACTAGAGATGAAACAGGTTTAGCAGGAAATTAAGACAGCATCATTAAAAAGCAACCACTCTGAATAAAAGAACCATTTAAAAACAAATTTCATGTGGCATTAGAATCAACTCGTTTCACTTAATCACAGTAAAATTCATGCCTAGTGTTTGAGTGAAGGATTTTTAAGCAGTTGAATTCATTCTTCTCTCTGGATAGCTAAGGACTTTGATTGCATTAAAGTGGAATCACGATGTTTTTGAATCTTGTATTTAAAAAATGTGAGATGCCACGTAGAGGCTTTGTAGCCTGCAGCACATTCGCGGTCTCTGCTCCGGTGAAATTTTAAGCTAAACACCAACAGTTCTGCCGTTGCTGTGTTTGAACGGGGTTTCCGCCCATAATATCCTTGTTTTGTAGCAGCTGCCTTCTCTCCACTCTGCCACTCCTGGGCTCGGTAATTTGACAGGGTGAATTGTTGCTCCTGGAGATTTGTACCTCGCTGCATTCTAGGAAAGCGAGACAGGTGTATTTCCCACTAACAGCCGAGATCGTCATATCAGTGACATTCACCTTCTACAAGTCTGAGAAGGAGAGAAGCAATTTTGGACGTTAGTCAGCTTCTGTCAGCCCCCCGGAGCAAGCAGACTTGTGCCACAACAATTTGTGACAGCCTGTGACCATTTCTGAAGCAGCAAATGTGAAGGAGTTCCTTTCACCGTTCCCAACTTGGCAATATGTCCATCAGCAGGAGGACATATTCTTCAGAGCAGGTTATCAGAGTGATTTTTATTTTCACATTCTGCTTGACTGATAGCACGCCTGATTTACCCCATTGACTTTGGAATGCCTTTGTTAATTAGAAAGCTCTATTTGTAAAACAAAGTCTACTCAGTGCATTTAGCCAACAAATATGAGTTTGGAACAAGGGCAGCAGCTCAGGCTGAGTGCTTGAGTTTCAGGGAGCTCAGGCCACTCAAAGGCCTCATTCAGACTGACCCGTGGGTACCTTGTGGGCAGGCATGGGGGCAAATCCTGTACCCTTCAGTGTCTACTACACAGTGGGTACTTGATAACTATTTATTGAGTGAAATATGTAACTATCCAATTTTGAAAGTGCTCAGAAGGGAGAGAGTGGGGAAACGAGTTACCTGTTTGGAGAAAGTGCCAGGCTGTTCATCAAAGTTTGCTCAAGAGGATGGGCCTTAGGCTCTATTTAGATGTGGGGCATAGGCACTAGGAACACCTTCAAGATTTCCAGGGGGATCTGCGTATAGACCAATATTTCCCGCTGTTGAATTAGAATTTCTGAACATGGAGAGGTAAAAGTCTCCAAATGAGGAATTCTATTTTTATTATTTGTTTTTCCAACGGCATGAACAAGATAAAAGGCAGGGATCAGAACATACCGGCAGAATAAATGCTGCCCTGGTACCTAAGGGATGTTGTTCATGATTGCAGAAGCCTGTGATATTTATTTATGGTTTCGAGTGCTGTGAATTTCACCCAGGCAGAGAATAGTTACTTGCAGGAAGCGAGTCCTATTGTGGATAGTGGACGAGACAATGGCTGCCTGTCCCCATGCATCCCCTGCCTGGCCGTGGCCAGTTCTGTCCAGGCTTTCTGTTGCACACTGGAGAGTTGTGGCTGAATTAACGCTGTCTGTTTGAAATTAATGTGAATCTGAGTGAGGCCGTTAAATGAATATTCCCTTGGTCTGAACAATGAAATAAACATCATGTTGGAAACCCAGTCTCTAGAGATGACTTCAGAAAGACTAAGAGGGAAGTAAAAAGGCGTGTCTTATCTGTAGTCGTGAATAAAGACGAGGTGTCACTTTACCACCGTCCCCCGACCTCCTTCCCTTCCCTCTCTACACACAGCACACATGCCCGCCCGCACATACAGGTGTGTGCACCGTCTTGAGGTCTGGAAGAGAGAATGTTTTTATACCAGCTAATGGGTGTGTGGCGAGGGACACTTTTTGATCTCAGGCCTCTGAGAGCTCGTGGGCGATGATTCTATCAGAACCAGTGACAGTTCCGTGTCAGGATCCAACGTGGACAGGTAGAAAATGTCAGTTGCAATCTGCGGAATGGCTCGAGGTAGGTGATGGGATGTCCCAAGGTAAATGAACAGTTTGTAGACCCCTTTTGTCACTCACATTGAGAAAGACCCTTTCAAATCTGTCACGGCTAAGAACACAGTTGGTTTCCATACCTTTCCTTCTTTCTGGCAATCCAGCTGCTACTTTTGCAGTTCAAGTACGAGCCACTGAGCTGCTTGGGTATGGGCTCTGGTACAAGTGTTTAATAATTGAAATTACAGGGCTTGACTTTTATTACATCTGATACAATTCTGCACACCCTTCATCAAATTATGCTAAGGAAATGGTTCAATTCTGACTAACACATTAAGTTTGTAGAATGGGAAACTTTATGAACCAGTGTTTGGGGGGTGGTATTGTTTATAAACTTGAAGGAGCCTTGAAGAAATAGAGCCTGTCTGTATACCTGGCAGGATGAGAGAGGATGGCCAAGGCCAAAGCTTAACTTTTGACCAAGCCAGTTGTTTGTAATCAGACATCAAATGTGTTCTGGGGCTGTTTGAACATTCAGGTTGGTGACAGTCACCCTGCCAAGTAAATGACTGTGAAAATGATCACTGTAACCAAAAGCTATACTCAGAACCATTCAGTAATGGCTCCCATCCTGAGTGTGTAGACAGGGCTTGATAGAAATTCACCTTGAGGCAGTGAATCCTCGAGACAGGACCAGCTACATAATTTGTGGGGCTCCGTGCAAAATGAAAAGGCAGGGCCTCCTGTTAAAAAATTATTAAGCATTTCAATTCTGCAGCAGCAGAGAATTAAATCAAGCATGGGCCCTTCTGAGTGTAGGGCCCACAACCTGTAGGGGTATTTACCGTGAAGCCAGTCCTGCATCCAGACACAGAAACGAAATGCTTAATTATAGGAGAGAATAAATAACAGTGGCCTACAATTTCCTGGAAAGTGGCTGCAGGGTATCATGTGTAACTATAATTAAAGCCCAGACATCCTAGTGAGACAAGTTCACTCTGCATGATGGAATTCTAAGGAGGTGAGCGCACACATGACAAATAATCCTTGATGATTGTAGCAAGTGATTGACAAGGCCCTCTGAGTCATCAGTTGGGCTTGAGACAACTTGGGACCAATGCTGTTCAGGATGGATATTGCTTTATTAACTTCTGGTCCTGATTTTTCTTCCCTTGTAGCTAACCTGTTTATTCTTTTTGTTTGTTTTATTTTCTTTTGTTTTTTCCTGTCTTCCAGAATTCTTTTTATGAAAAATTAAAATGTCAAACTTCCACGAGAACTAGTCTCTTTATGTGAATTTTGTCTAGTATTCATCAAGCCCATTTGATCTGAATATTTACTTCTTAAGTTCAAGAAGTTATTTTCTATAACTTTATATAAATATAAATATATATATATACGGTCTGTGCCGTCAGGGGAACCCTTCTGGCAAGAACAGGTCAGATAGTCTTCCATGAGGATGGAGAGCTCGACATTCTTGCCCTCAGCGTGGATATGCTAGCAACTTCTGCTGACAACAATGTTCCCTTCCTTCTGAAACTACTGTGGGACTCTCTGCATTTGCTTCGTGTATAATAGAGAGGGAGAGTCTATGCATAGAAAAGCAGGAGGTCAGGTTACAATGAACGCAAGGAGTAAAGGTGCAGGGTGTGCTAAGCCAACAGCTAAGTCTCCTTATTGCGCCCAGTCTCTTTGGCTAAGTTTATTTCATTATAGGTGTGGGATGTCCCGCTCTTCTCTGGGGAAATTTCTCTGCACTTTCCTCCCCTCTCCTGCCTGCCATTTCTTCTCTACTTTGTAAATTCCTACTCATTATTGAAGAGCCTAGATCTGTTTGAAGGTTTTATTTATCAGCCCTGCTCCGAGATGCAGACGTGTCTTTCTGTCTCCTATTCCCTCCGACTGCCTCGTGCATGAATCTATCGGTATGTATCCCTGCAGATTGGGATTCTTTGTTTATAATCTACTTCCTCTTCTAGTCATGGTCCTTCAAGAGGAAAGAAACTGGATCGTATTTGTGTGTGTGTCTCCCCAACACTGAAGCAGCATCTTGCTCGTAGGTCTTTAAAAAGTGAGTGCTGGGGACTTCCCTGGTGGTGCAGTGGCTAAGACTCCAATGTTCCCAAAACAGGGGGCCTGGGTTCCATCCTTGGTCAGGGGACTAGATCCCACATGCATGCTGCAACTAAGAGTTTGCATGCCACAACTAAGGAGCCCGCCTGCGGCAACTAAGACCCAGCACAGCCAAAAAAAAAAAAAAAAAAAAGTGGAGTGCTAAATAAAAGAGATCACCCAAGAAGCCACCACAGCAGAAGGGATTGAGGGGAGCAGACACTGTCAGAGGCTTTCGAGTTGGGATGTGACATTCCACCATGGTCTGAGTTTCATATGTGTGCCAGACAGAAGCGGGAAAAAGCCAGACAAATCAATACGGACGAAAAGGAATTCCAAAAAGTCTTGTGGAAGGCCTCAAATGTGGTCTTTCCATATTAATGTTTGAAACAGAGGAACAATAAATTGGAGCCCCCCAAAGAAAGATAACAACTGAATTACAGTCAATAGAAATGATACAATTCTTTTGGTCCTACCCATGCACATAATATATATGTATTCTTTTTACATATTAAAAAAATTTTAATACAATTTTTAAAGGTTACTTTCCATTTACAGTTATTACAGAATACTGGCTCTATTCCCCGTGTTGGACAATACATCCTTGAGCCTACCTTACACCTGATAGTTTGCACCTCCCACTCCTCTACCTCTACCTGCCTCTCCCCCTCCTCCCCACTGGCAACTACTAGTTTGTTCTCTATATCTGTGAGTCTGCTTCTTTTTTGTTATATGCACTAGTTTGTTGTATTTCTTAGATTCCACATATAAGTGAGCTCATACAGTATTTGTCTTTCTCTGTCTGACTTACTTCACTTAACCTAATGCCCTCCAAAGTCCATGCATGTTGCTGCAAATGGCAAAATTGCATTCTTTTTTATGGCTGAGTAGTATTCCCTTGTGTCTGTCTATCTATCTATCTATCTACCTATCTATCTATAGATATAGATATATACACAATGGACTCTATCTCTACATATAGATAGATATATACACAATGGAATCTATATATATATATATATATATATATATATATATATACCACAGTTTCTTTATCCATTCATCTGTTGATCGACACTTAGGTTCCATATCTCAGCTCTTGTAAATAGTGCTGCTATGAACATTGGGGGGTGCATGTAGAAATGATACAGTTTTTAAGGGCCCACTAGGAAAATGTACTGCGGTCATGTAGGCTGAGCCCATGTATTTATTTTATCATATGGAGCTCATCACTGGTATGATCATCTTTTAACTTTTTCAGGGACTGGAAAAGTTTCAAGGAACAATGTGGAGGTCTGAATATTACATTTCCATTTTCAGATGTCCCAGTTACTCTGGCAAACTCTTATTCTCTCTAGGACTGAACTGGCTCCTGGGAGGAATTAAAATATTTGATGTTCTCATATTCATGCTCAGCATCTTTAGATGAAGGAGGGTATTATGTTATTTCTTTCTAAAAGAAAAATAGAAATGAAACACATTTTCTTTCTGAAAGAATGGGCATTCACATTTACAGTTTTTAACCCTGTTATTTAACCAGCCATACTTGCTGGTGAGACCAGTAGCCTTCCAGAATGTGAGCTCCGAGTGCACTTTTTTAGGTTAAGTCTTCATTTATATTTTTACATTTCCCAAGTGACTTCTCGATGTGTTGTGCTTTTTATAACTTTCTATCACCATTTTAGTTTCACTTTCAGATGCCCTAATTGTGATGGTGATAATAATACTAATACTGTCATTTACCCTTTGTAGAGCATTTGCTATGTGCTAGTCAGTGTGCAAAGTACTTTATATGTAGGATTCTATTTGATTCTCATAACAATTCTATGGAATAAGTATTATGGTCTCCATTTTTTTCTTCCAATTTTATTGAGGTGTAATTGACATATAGAACTGTATAAGTTAAATATGTACAGCATCATGATTTGATTTACATACATCATGGAATAATTACCACAATAAGCTTAGTGAGCATCCCTCATCTCATATAGACACAAAATGAAAGAAATAGATTTATTTTTTTTCATTGTGATGAGTGTCTCCACTTTACAGAAGGGAACTATAGGGTTAGATGCTTAATTTTCCTCAGCTCACACAGCTATTTAAGTGACAGAGCCTCTTTCTTTTTGCTTGGTACATGAGAGGTCACAGTATTTCCATATAAGGGATACCAACAAAATGGCAAAGCTTTTTATCCCAGCCAAATGCTTTCTGAGAAATGCTTCCTAAATGCTGGAGGCATTATGCCTTCAGCCAGGGAACAGGTGTTATCAGTATTGTTAGAGATGCATTTTTTTGCAGCAGAAAGAAGGAAGCAATTGTTGGTCAGAATTCCTCTTGGAATGACCTTTGTTTAGCAAAACATGTAATAGGCCATTTTGGTGGTGGGAAGAAGGCGTGGAAAATCTGAACAGGAAATTTGGGGACTGGGAGAAAGAGTTTGAAAGGAGAGGGGAAGAGGTAGAGGGAGGAGAGAAGCCACATGACGGGATGCTGGAGCCCAAGGAGGGGACCCTGCAGTGATGTTCTGGGAAGAGAAGGGAACGGCCAGTGACAGGAAGAGCCATGTTCAGCCTGGAGGTATTTGCCTTCCTCCGCTGCAGTGTGTAGTAGCCTCTGTTACTCCAAGCCTTCAGCAAGGCTGCTACGTGCTTCGCCTTGAGCGGGTGGTGCTTTTCAGGCTGAAGGGATCAGGGTAGTGCCACCCAGGACGACATGGGGTGAAAAACTACAGGAGGTGAAAGGCAGGGAGGCAATTGCAAATTCAGTGGAAGCAAGAACTCAAGCTAGAATTGACCTGTGGGAGTGTGGGCTTACCCCAGGACTCCCTGGAGGCGTTGGGAAGGGAAGGAAACTTCTCTCCCACTGTGAGATGGGGCTTCTAGGCAATCTTATTTAAAATTTCAAGGATGAGGTGGTGTGAGCACTGCTCAAGGAGTAGGGGTGTCCAGGAGGTGGATGTATGGCTTGCGACTCCAATGCTTTGCAGGTAGGGACTCAGTGGGCAGGTGGAGACCTAGTAAAGTTAGGAAGTACTGGCATATCATAAAGGTTGATGTGATAGAGACAGCTCAGTCATCTACAGGTGTGGAAATGGAGGTGCAGAGAGGCTGAAAGATGTCCTCTGTGTCTCTAGTCAGAGAAACTGCCCAAACTAGAGATCACAGCTCTTGGTTTCCTGACACATCCTTGCCCTAAGACTTATTTCCTTGGCTCCTACCAGCTTTTTGGCCACTCCAGTGTTTCACAATATCTCTATAGAATGTCTGGGAATCAGAGAAGAAGTGCCCTTTGGGATTCTGGTCAAGTTTTAGTAGGAGATGAGGTTGAATCCAAAGCAGACAGCTGAGTTTCTGGGTGGTCTGCAAGTGTCATTCTCATAGGCATCAGTCAAGGTTCTCTGGTTGAAAAGCAGACTCAATTACAGTAAGTAAAACAGGAAATAAGCTGGAAAATATATTGGGAGGCCACAGAATTGAAGAACAGCTAAAAAGCGAGGCCGGATACACTGGTTTTCTTGTTTCTTTCTTTTTTCCCTCCCTCCCTCCTTCCCTCCCTCCCTCCCCTTATCCCTCCCACACTCCCCCCCCTCTTTTTTACTCCCTCCCTCTCCTCATCCTCTCCCTCTCCCTTTCTCTCTCTTTCATTTGCCTTGCTACACACATTCAGAATTCAATGTCTAGGAAGAGAGAGTTGCATTGGCTGAGGTTGGGGCACCTGAGCAGGGCATCTTGACTGACAGTCCCACTGAGGCAGGAGATAGACGGACCCCAGGCTGAGCAGCTAGAATCTGTCCCCTGTGGACAGATACTTCAAGATAAAGATAATGGCAGGAACAAGGAGGAGATGAGCCCTGCCAAGATAAAAGATAAAGAGACCACATATTTCTCATTCTTGAGGTCAAGGAGACCTCCTGACTACACATGCGCAGAAACGCTCCTTGGGGGTCAAAAAGGGAGGGGACACCACCCCATAATAGGTGGTGTCAACCTTCCCACAGGCCTCTGCGCTGGAATCCATCTTGGCTAAGAGATGTGCGTGCACGGGGTGGGGGGACCCTGAGATAAACCAAATATGGACTCAGAGCCAGGCAAAGCAAGATGATTGGCCAGAGGAAACCTGGCAGAAATGCCCCATATAAGTGATTCGAACTACCACAAATCGTGACTCTCTCTCTGAGCCCGTCGGTGTGTGTCTATTCACAGGTACTTTTTCCCTCCTAATAAACACTTTACTTGTTTTACTACTTTCTGTCTCTTTGTTGAAATTCATTTCTCCAAAGCAGACAAGCCAGGGTCTTGTCACCAGCCACTGGCCCTCGTGGTCTAGTGGTGAGGAGTCAGTGCTGTCTGTGCTGCGGCCTGGCTTCAGTCTCTGGTCGGGGAACTGAGATCCTGCTTCAAGCCACTGCAGGCCGAGGCCACCCGACTTCACCACCAACCTGCACACAATGTGGGAAAGTAGTGTTCCACGAGAAAATCAGGGTGCAATGATCAAAAGTAGGTGAATAAATTCCAGGTGGCCTTAAACCAATAAAAGTCTTCTATATTCATTTACATACTTTCTTATTATCTCCTGTTACCTTGAATAATTGGGTCCAATCTTCTTCAGAGCCCACTACACACAAGGTGGTTCGCTCTGCGTTGCTACGTTAAAATGTGGGCAGCGATATACCTTATTAGTGAATTGGGCAGCCATGCTCGTTGGATGTAAATAAGAACATTCACTTATTTAAGTGATGGGGATTAATTCAGGTAATGAAATTCATGTAGACAGTGCATTTTGTGATGTGCTTTCATTCAGGTTTTAATAATAACGCCTCCTTACCCTTCTGTAATGCTTTGTAGTTTACTAAGTATGACAGGTATTGCTGGTTTCCTACCCACTATCCATTATCCCCTTCTTTCTTACTCACAGAATCTTAGGAGGCAATATGCTCAGCTAAAAATATTTCCCAGTCTCCCTTGCAGGTAGGAATGATCCTGCGACAGCCAATGAGATGTAAATGGAAATCTGCTGGGGATTTTTAGTGTCATGTCTCTGATAGAGACAGAGCTTTTTCTTGCCTGTTTTGTCTTCCTACCTGCCTTCTTTCCTTGCTCCCTTTCTCCTCTCCCCCGTCCTTTCTGTCTATCTGTCTGTCTGTCTGTCTGTCTTGAGTCTGGAAGGGGAGACTCTATGCTGTGGCTGAGAGGTGCCCATGAAGGTAAAGGCCACTTGCAGAAAGACAGAAGCCGGGGATGTTGATGAGATCATGAAGTCACCGCACCAGTCATGGACCACCAGCCTTCAGAATACCTGTGTTGTAGGAAAAAAAACACCTAATTGTTTAAGCTGCTGCTGTCAAACTTTTTGTTACTCACAGTCAAATACAATCCTAATGAATACACTAAATATTCTCACTAATACTTTATTAGCTTATTGGAAACTTGCCACCACCCGGCAGAAGTAAGAGTATGATCCATCTTCTATAGGAGAAGGAACTGACTCTCAGAGAGGCTAGTGGCTCGCTCAAGGTCAAAGTACATACAGTAAATGTCAGTTTTGAGGTCCAAATTAGTACTCTTTCCACTCAGCCACTGGTTCTCACAACTGTCCTTTCAATCTGCTTGGTGGGGAGGATTGAGGGCCAGCCTTTGGAAAACTGTGTGTGTTTGCCATGACACTGGCATTTAGTGGGCTGGGAGCAGTATTGCTGAATGTTCTGTTGTGCACAGGACTGTCCCAGGTAATGAAGAATTGTCCTGCTCCAAATGCCAATAGTGGTTCCTTTGAGAAATACAGAGCTAAATTAAGCCAAAGAGAATTATGTACTTACTGACTCAGAACCAACAATAAAGCTGCCTCATAATGATACTCCATAAATGTTAGGTGATAATGATATCACCACCATCGTCAACATCATCATCATTGCTATTTGGGGCATTTAAGGCGGTAATGAATTTAAAGTTTGCATGTTTCTATAGCTACATTCTGTGGCTTTAGGTCAGGTGTAGAGAAGAGGGCTGATTGGATGATGGGTAATGAATAGGGAAGAAGTAGGAGAGATACTGAAACTCTCAATGAGAGCAAAGATTTGAGATTATATATATATATATACAGTTCTGGCAGGATAGATTATAGAACAAGCAGTCAGGAATTCTTGAATCTTATATTTCTGAGATGGTGCAGTTGTTCTCAGTCAAGGGCTAAGGTAGTTGTGTGGATTGAAGGGGAACATGTTAAGGAACTGAAAAAGTCTAGGATATCAGATAGGTTCCCAATGTGGACACTCAAATCATAGATAATGGTGGTCTAGGCCATGGTCGTTGATCTGGGCGCTCAAATCTTGCACTTATCCCTGGTGTTTGAAGTTGACACTGTCCTCTTCTACAACTTGTTTAGTCTCTTCATGTCCCAATGCACAAGCTAGATCATTACTGCAACTCTGTGTTCATGCCTGTGGAAGCTTCTGTTCCAGCTTACACCAATGCCTCCTTTCTTTGAGGACAAATCAGTACTTAGCTACACAGTATTTTGTATTGGCTTTAAAATATTTGATGTGTCAATCTGGTCTATATTCCAATTTAACTCTAATCTCGGAAACAATTAAACCATACTTTTCACTTCTCATTTCCTGCACGGAAAGTAATGAATGAAATATTTCTGGAGTGACTGAACTACACCATTGCTGAGGTAGAGGTGGAGCAGTGTCATGTTAAAGGCCCCCAAGAAACCAATCAGCAGTCTTTTCCAGATTGGGCACTGTGTGTGCTTTGCCTGTGGCTGGTGACACACACACACACGCGTGTGCGCGTGCATGCGTTGTCAACAGTATTTATCAGGTACCAGTGTTTTTCTCTATGCACATGCTTCCATCACACCTCTGTTGTGGTGACTGTGGCCTTCTGGCTGCCTGGCATCCAACCGCTGATTTTCTTTTGGGAATCCATGCCTCCTGCTCTTTTGATGCACGTGGTTCTGCTGGGGCTAACTCCACCCTAAACACTAGTGTTTGCCATGGCGGAAGTCTGGCTTCCCAGGACACAGTGATTGGTTAAGTGTTGAACACATGACCCAATTAGAGCCAATGAGATACCTTGAGATTTTTGCTGAGGTTTCTGGGATAAGCAGGCACTCTTATTAAGAGGAGAAGAAATATGGACTGGTACCCACATTGCCTCCAGGAGAAAAGAGCCAAACCACAGGAAGCAGAGCCAAAAGACTGAGAGAGAGAAAGCAGGTACTGGTGGAGAAAGAGAAACTAGGTATTCATGATGTCATTTTAGCCCTGCTTCAAACCGGACCTGAAGTCAGCTTATCCGAGCTTTGCAATTACAGGAGCCAGCTACATTCCCTTTTCACTTGAACCACTTTGGATGGGTGTTTCTTGCTTGCGATGCAAAGAATCCAAACGACGGCTGAATTTTCCCAGAGTGTTTTAAGCTGTCTCTCCTATGACACCAGCTTCTCTAAGGCAGGGCCCCCGTCTTATCTTTGTATTTCTAGGAGAAGGCACAGTGCCTGGCACCTGGGATGCCTCCAAACTATGTTTATTTAATTGTGAAGGGAAGTGGGGTCCTCAGATCAGTGGCATCAGCCCCTCCCTATCCCGCCAGATTGGAATCTGCATTTTAATAGGCTCCCAGGTGATCGATGTTCACATTCAAGTTTGTGGCCGACCTATAGGCAATTTCATTTTGCCAACATTCAGCCTGGAGTGGTTCTGTACGAGGAGCACCGTCACAGTTCAGTAATTCTGGCTGCATGCCAGGCTTCTTTCAGTGGGCATCTTGCTCACTTCCATAAATGTATAGATAAAGATGCTCAGAAAGACAGGAGCAGCACGTGTAGCTGGTCCAGTCCCATGGAGTGAGGGACGTGAAAGCCCCCCATGGCTTCACCATGGATACCTGGAACTCACCCTGCTCCACATTCCTGGCCACCTGTCAAAGGACCAAACGTTTGTTTACTTATGAATATGCTAAGAACCCACTAGATTCTTCTTGATTTGGAGAGCCTGAAGAAAGCTAATTGAAACCTGAATTCTGTCACAGTCTAGGGAATACTACATGTTAAAATGAATTCTGGGCTTCCATCCTGCAGCACCTGAGCCATGTGGCTGACTCCAGAATTTGATTTTTACTCTTTCTGAGTGTGCATTTTTAGAAGGACCAAAGGCAAACAAGCATTGTATAAATCACAGAAAAAATGACGGATAGTCTCATTTCTTAGCATGTTTTCAGGTGATAAGAAAACTTGACATACCAGACCCTCTAAAGATTAGATGCTGGTTAAAAATGACAATGTCAATCTTGTTCTTTTTTTCTGCTTTCTGCTCACCTCAGTTAATAAGAATATATTTCTACCATGAGAGCTTTACACCAAATCATAACATGAATTTTGAGTAAATTTAGAGTCTCATCTAAGGGTCATATATGCATGTTTTATACATATGTACATGTAACGTAAATAATTTGCATAACTTTTGATTAACACAGGGCAGAAAGAATGAGTCATTTCTTTTCTGTAACTTAAGAATTTGTTTAAAAATGGCTGGTTGGAGACTTCAGGCTGGGGGTAGGCGAGGAACATGGTCATGTGCTTCCTAGCTGCGGTTTGCTCTCCAGGACGAGGGAGTGATGACTGATGCAGCATTGTCCCCAGGGGGGACGTGGTCCTGGCATTGCCATTGGCAGTTGCTCTTCAGAAATAACTTCAGACTTTTGGCTTTCATTGCTCAGTGTAGAGCTGAGAGTCAGCTGTGGATCCGTTATCTGGGCTGCCGTGATGTGATGATGCCTGATGCTCATATCTAAGGACTTCCAGGAGTTCCTAATGGCCTAGAGATGATTCCCTAACCACTCTGATGAGAGCTGCCCAGTGTGGTAACTTACATTTTAATATTCAACATGTTACTCATCCTTTGTTTCTTTGTGGCAGGTTAAATACCTTCGTTTCCACAATGTTTGCCAGCCAACATTGTTTACAGCTCCAATAAATGGTAGGGAGCAAAGACACCACAGCCTAAACACGACACATTGTGCAGGACACTCAACCGGCCGTAGCCTGGAGGAGCACTTATGGGGCAAGAGCTCAGGACAGTTGGCCACACCAGCTCTCATTGCTAAGGCTGAAGCCTCAGAGTGTGGGGAAAATCAAGATCGTGGCCATAGATGGTTATCTATACATTATATCCATTTATCTATATAGGTACACACATATATATGCTTGTGTGTATACATGTATTTTAAAGGAAGCCATTTTAGGGACAGACAACTCTTTAACATATCAGAGCTGAGCAAAGAGGGGGAAAACACCCCCCTTGGGCTTGAGTACACCTCCCAGGTGGTACCTAACCTAACAGCTTAGGGCCTGAGTGTACCTATCAGCCAGCTGGTGCAGGCAATGTCTTCTTCCTCCAGGAGAGGTACCAGCCCTTTTAGATTTGCCAAACTGGTGGTTGGTTGGTTCACTTTTCAAAAGCAACTTTATACTGACAGTGAATGAGTAGGAAAGATCCTCTTGCCTTTGACCTGCAGAGGATGATAATAATTTGCTGACCTCCACTGGGTGTGCTGTTCCGGCCACTGTGCTAGGCATATATGTCATCCACCCAGTGACCCTCTAAGGTAGCCACTTCTCTTAGCCCCACTCACAGACAAGGCTCAGAGACAGAGTAACCTGCCCATGGTCACACAGCCAGGAACCGGGAGAGCCAGCAGTCTCAGCCCAGAGCCCAAGATCTTACCATGCAACTCTTTTTCCCAGTTAAAGAGTTTGTAGTTGTTCTCATTTCAGACCGACATAACTACCTTCTAAGTTGAAAACCTAGAATAGACCTAATGATTTGCCACGAAGAGGAAAACTCCTTCTTTACATGTGGCTAATTATGAAGGGATCTTTGTTTTTGGCTTTTTCAGGCTTTCTATTCTTTCTTTTCTTTTTTTTTTTTTTTAAAGAAAACTTCAAGTTGTTTATCCAGAGACCCAATTAGGATCTAATTTCCTATTTGAATCATCATCACGTATCATCCTTATTTTGAATCAAATGAACAGTTTGCATGGAAATGTCCTATCTGGGTGCAAGAGGAAAGCAATTATTTCTGTTTTGGTGCCATTTAGAATCAGCTGACAAGGAATGATTTAGGAGGACTTATTTACGTGTTTTCTTAATCAGAAGTGTGAGCGGGGGACTTCAGTGACCCCATTGCTAATAAAGATGCACATTGAAAACTTAGTCACACGTGGATGTTGGTTTTTTAGAGATTGAGTTCTCAAGTCATTATGAAAATATCCGGTGATGTTCTGAGCAGGTTGAAAAAAAAATTGCCAAACCTGTCATCTTCCACAGCATTATGTACTTAAAAATAAGGATAAAGACATTGCCTGTGTGTGACAACTGTTACTGTTTCATGTCATAGCTCTGTGTTCACCGACAGGAGACGGCTGTGGAGCACAGATTTTGTTATCCAGGGAGTACACACAAATCGCTCTGGCCTGTTGAACAACCAGTAAGAGGCAAGAAGGTAGGGAGATTTTGATTTAGAGTGGTGTTATGGGCTGGTGACATCACAGACTAGTATGGGCCAAGGACCCAGAATGATGTATGGGCTTATTAACTTCCTCGAGAAAGAGTTCTTGGGTTTTCCTTAACTTTCCTTGAGTATTCAAAGAAAACGTTGTATCTTTGGCTTCTTTTCCCAGGTGGGAGGTGTCTGATGAGAAGACATTGTCATTTACCAGCTGGGGACCATTCTGATCCCTGCTTTGTTATTGACCTTCTATCATCGGCAAGAAAATTAAAGGAGATGAAACTTCTGCTGCAGCCCAACGTTTAGAGGGCTCGATGTCTAATACTGAAAGAACTCTTCCTCACAAGAAAAAAAGCAAGCCCTCCATTGACAAACTCATGTTCAAAACTCTGATTTGGGAGTGAGGGAAACGGCCCTCAGGGAGGAAAGGACGATGAGCCGGGGTTCTAAGCCTGGTAGTAGAATGAGAGTTAGGATTAGGTTTAAGATTAGGTTTCCTTCAATACAGCATCCTTAGCAATCGGTAACTTTATTTTTTTTTTGAATACATAATTGCACAAAGGAGGAGACAGAGCAGAAGCACATTTTTCCTATCCCCAAAGCTAAAGTTACAAACAGAAAACAGTATTGAATCCACAGTCCAAAATTTTGACTGGAGGATGTTGCTAGCTGTGTTCTTCTAGGACTTTCCTTTGGTTTCCCAGAAACCCACCATCCCTACTCTGTTCAGAGAGATGCCCCAGACCAAGGGATGACCAGGCTTCCAATTTCCTTCTCTATCTTGCTTCCAAAGTAGTGATTAAAGGTAGACGGCTGGGAGGAGTAAATGAATGACCCTCCCGTGAAACCTTTAAGACACTCACAAATTGGTAAGTTTTTATTCTTCCATCTGAGCTTAATATTTTTCTCTCTTCCCCTTTGTTGAAACTTGGACAGCAAACAGCTTAGAACTACTGATATATCCTTCACTCTCTTACCTCAAACAAACCAAAACAAACATTGAATCCACAAACATGTATTTAAGACACTGATTTGGGACTCATGGAAATGGTATCAAGCAAGGAAATTTAGAGTTTTGGTTGAAATGCCCTTTCTCCTTGGCTCATACAGTTTTGTGTACAGCTTGCAGGGCACCGAAGGAATTAATCTGGAAAAAAAACAATCAAAGGCTTTTAACATTAAACAGGCTTTTCATGTTCATAAGCCATCTGTGCTGTGACTTCAACCAACAGAGTCCTGATGTTGCCACCCGAATGCTCCTTGCCCAGGAAGCGAGCCTGTGCTGTCCTGAGCTAGAGACGGCCCCCAGTCTGGCTGATTTCACGGAGGGAGGCATTGGTGATGGGGCTGTGTTGTCCTCCAGCTCAGCCGGGTATAAACAGGAGTTGGGGGCAGAACAAACATTCCCAGGGTCCTGTGGGGCCCACAGCACCTGGATTCCTTCCTTTCTTAAGCAGTGGGTCTGATTTCACTGGTATCTTCTCTACTACCTGCCTGGGTCCAGGGTGGTTATGTTCATGCCAAGAATATTCTTCCACTGGGCAAAGCAACAGTAGCTTGGAAATTCAAATACAGATTCTCAAAAGTATATATACTTAATAATTCAGCAGAAATTTAAAGCACTGTAATGTGCAAGGGATACAGACAAGCATATTCTCTGCCCTCTTGGAGTGTATATTGTAGTAGGAGAGACAGACTAATAAACAGTTTAGGTACAGTGTGACAAGTGCCACTGTAGGACAAGTTCAGGGACAGTGAAAGACTTGCATGGAGGGAGGAGGACCTAATCCCTACTGGGTGGTGATGGGGGTGCTAGAAGTCTTCCAAGAGGAAGTGATGTCTCTTCAGGGGTCTGAGAGGTGAAACAGGATTTTCTAAAAGGTGCGGGGTTGAGGCCAGGCTAGGGCACCAGGCAGAGGGAACAGTGGGTGCAAAGGCCTGGGAGAAGTGGAGTGGGGCTGGCTTCTAGAGTGGGAGAGATGAAGCTGGCGAGATTGGAAGTACTGCTGGTGGCTTCCGAATAGCGTCATCCTCTTCATCTACAGTAACAGAACCACCAAAAGCTAGCAAGGCATATGGCTGCCCAGAATAAAGACTACATTTCCCAGCCTCCTTTGCAACTGGATGTTGCCCATGTCTAAGTTCTGGCCAGTGAGATGGAAACAGAAGTGCGTGTATATCCTGTTGGCTGTGCCCTTAAAGAGTGTGTCCTTCCTCCTGCCCTTTCCTGCTTCCTGTGGGCAGGAATGTGAATGAGGTCATGAGCCTTCTGGGAACGGCCCTGCCCCAAGAGTCCTGTTCCTGGAAGCATCTTACAGTTATGGGCTGCTCATACTCAGATGACTATGTGGGAGAAGAATAAACTTCTCTCTTATTTAAGTTACTGGTCTCTTGGGTCTCTGTGACAACAGCTGTATTTCTGTTCAAAATAATTCCAGAGGGAAGCTGTGCCAGATGTTTCTTTCTTCCATTTGAGTAGCATGCCTTATTGAGTGTCTGCTCTGTGGAGGGACCATGTAAAGCTGGAGTTACTGAGGTCACCACGCTGGACAGAGTGCCCACTCCCATGGAACTAGACTCTAGTGAGGCTGTTTGTAAGGCTTTGCAAGCAGAATCATAATAATGATGATGATGGAAAGGAGTATGATTGTTAGAGCAGCTAACATTCATCAAGAGCTTTCTCTGTGCCAGACACCATGCTAAGTGCTTTTCATGTTATGTCATGTAACCCTCACAACGGCCCTATGACCTACCTGCTATTATGGCCCCATTTTGTAGACGGAGAATGAAGAGGTTAAGTACCTTGTCCAAAGCCACATTAAGGAGTTTGTTCTCTATTTGGAGAGCAGTTGGAAGCAGGGTGAGGTCTGAAACATATGTGGGTATGAATAGGTGTGGCCAAAGGTGTGGGTTCGGGTTAATAGGTTAGTGCGGGGTTTAGGCTTGATCTAGACCTTGCTCTTTCAGGTCACTGCTGCCTCCTGTTGGTGGCTGACTCCTTAGCTCTCTGCCAGACCACACAGTTTAGTCTCTACAAAGCTAGCTGCCCCTTGCTTGCCAGCTCCAACCACAACCCCAAGGGGAACCATTTTATCTTTTAATGCTTAATTTTGAAATAATTTCAGACTTACAAAATGTCTCAAGATTAGTACAAAGAATTTTCTTATCCCCTTCACTCAGATTCCCCAAATGTTAACATTTCACATAGCCACAGTAAAATGATAAAAACTAGAAAATTAACATTGATGCCATACTGTTATGTAATCTAGAGACCATATTCATGTTTCTCCAATTGTCCATCTGATGTCTCTTTTCTGGTCCAAGATCCAATCTGGGATAGCATGTTGCCTTTAGCTGTTATGCCTCCTAGTTTCCTTTAACTTGTGACAGCTTTCTCCTTAGTCTTTGTCATTCATGACGTTGACCTTTCGTGGAGAGTACTGGCCAGCTACTCTGTGGAATGTTCCTTAATTGGATTTGTCCAGGTTTCATGATGATTGAATTCAGGTTATGCGTTTTTGACAAGAACATCACAGAAGTGGTATTGTGTCCTTCTTGTGCAACGTATCAGGAGGCACTTGAGATTGATTTGTTCCGTAACTGGGGATATTAACTTTGAAAACTTGGTTCAGGTGGTGTCTGACAAGTTTCTCCTTTGGGAAGTTACTATTTCCCCCTCCGTAACTAGTAGGTATTTTAGGGGGAGATACTCTGAGACCATGTAAACATCCTGTTTCTTATACTCGTGCCTATTAATTTTAGCACCCATTGATAACTCTTGCCCGAAACAATTATTACTGTGGTATTTGTCAAATTCTCTACTGTCATCATTCTTTCTACATTTATTAGTTAGAATTCTACTGCAAGAAAGAGCTTTCCCTTCATTCTCATTTATTTGTTTATTCTCAATTGTTTATTTATATCTGTATAGATTAATGCCTTTTATTTTACTCTATGGGCAATTATCTATTACTATCTTTATTTATTTTATTGCTGAAATTGTCCCAGATTTGGCCACTTGGATTCTGTGTCATTTTGACATATCTCCATCATTTTTTGAGCATTTCTTACTCTTTGGCGCCATAAGATGGTCCAGGTTCATCTTCTTTTCTTTCCCTGTCCTGGAATCAGCCATTTCTCCAAGAAGCCGTGATTTCTTTTATTGTAGAATGGTGTTTAGAAATTAAGATCTGAGTGCTAGATCTGGTCATCAACTAGAACAAGTGTAAGCCTCTATACAAGGGGGCATGGTTGCATGTTGCCACTTTTCATTCTTTTCAACTTAGTTTTATGGCCTGTGAGATACTGGGATAAAAGCCACTGTTCTAACAGTCACAGAAATATCAGTGCGCGTATTTATGTTTATTTACTATCTTTTGACAAATATTTATTGAATATTTACTGTTCTAACAATTCATCTTTTTACCTGTGAGCATCAAAATTTATTGCTACTAGAGCTGAAAAGAAAATAGATTATGGATAATCTAACTCTGATTATATACATGTATGTGTTGGTGTGAATAGACTAGATCTATTTAATGCCTTATCACCTGGTTAACTCAGCCCATTTGCTCAAGCTACTGGTCAATTTAGTAAAGCAAAAATCAGCTTGGCTAGTTGTTTGGCATAGTTAGATCCTAATCAGCTAACTACATTTTTCATTTTTTAAATAATTGTACTGTTGTGTAGAGACAGCTTTAGTTAGAAATTCAATTTCCCAGTTTGTAATACATTTGCCAAGATGGTTGAGTCATATCAAATCAGCATAGCTAATACTTCTTCTCCTGATGGATATCATAGTTATATGCATAGTCAACAGGTAATTTATGAACTCTAAGGCCAAATCTCCCAGTGCAAAAGCTAATGCTGGTCTGTTTTGGTGAAGGATGTCTCTATTTCATTTTCGATGGATTCCTAAGCAAATTCACTCTATAGATCAAACAGAAGTGCAGTGAGGAAACCCTTGGAACATGATTCAATCATGCTGATTTAGCCAACAATTTCCCACATGGGTAATGCAGTTAGAGCAATCATATAAATCAAAACACCTAATTCTTCTTATCCAGAAAGTCAAAGACTTTTCTACATTGTATTTGATGTATTTGGTGGCACATAATAGATTAAGAAGGAAAAATACAAGATTTCGAAAGAGAAGTTAGGAGGAATTATATTCTTCTTCTTTTTTTTAATTTTTTAAATTTTTTTTTAATTTTTATTTATTTTTTTTATATTCTTATAAAAAGATTTTTTTTGTGTTTCTATTGTCCAGAGCTAGTTCCCCAAAAGATGAGCAGTTCCTGATATGATCAAACCCAGGTTGTGATTATAAAAGTAATTGCTGTTCAAGAGATACATCTGAATAGGTTGTATACCAGACTTGATCATGGCACCATCCTTCCAAAGAGAAGGACACCCCCAATAGCCTTGGAAAGATCACCCAGAAATCTCTATTACTCCCTGTGTGCCTCACGGGACAATTTCAACAGAACAGTGTTTCTTACGGGTAGTTCTTCCCTGAAAATTGTATTCTGAAAAAATAAGGTCCATTCAAGTCTTCCATCTTAGCCTCTTGAGACACACTGTGATACCATTTTGAAGCCACTTGGCAGCATCAGTTCTTCATTCAGAGCTCCTGATGGAGAGAAAGTCAACTTCTCTCACCCCAGCACAGAGACTCCTCTTCCAGTTGGCTCCTGCTCCAATGGATAGTCCTCAACTCCAATTCTCCTTCGTAGATTACCCCCGAGGGCAGGTGTTGCTGCCATCATGAGAATCGTGGGGAAGAGGAAAACTCGAGACAGACCCAGATCAACCAATTTGGCCACAGAATATGCTCTCCCTCAGTATTTGTTAAAAACCTAACAAACAACCTGGTGCTTGTTAAACACCTTCTCAAGACCACCCCCCAGCCCCACATACATTTTGAGTCCATGTGTCATTTCTATTGGTAATTGCCCCTAGAAGGTTCAGAGGGGGTTCTGCAAACCAGTTCTTGCACCTTGAAAACAGCACTTATGTTCTCCTACTCTCCTGGGATTCTGTGCCCTTATGATTCTTTAACATTACATTCACTTCTTCAAAAAGGTGCTCATTTTCTATGTTAGAAACATGCCCATGTTCTACCCTGGAGAGCTAGGCCATCTGTTCAAGAAATGCTGCAGTGAGATCTGACAAGACATGGACCTGTTTTGATGGTGAAAGGAAAGGAACACGGCACAGACTCACCCCAGGGCCTTTGCACTTGTGGTACCTTCTGCCCAGAATGTTGTTTCCTGAGATCTTTGCATGGCTGTTCCCCTCCGGCCATCAGGTCTCAGCTTAAATATACCATCCCCAGAGAGGCTTCCCTGACCGCACAGGCACTCTCTTTCCTGTCCCAGTTTTATTCTCTTCATAGCACTCATCATGACCTGATATTATTTTGTTGGTTGATTTGTTTACTCGACACTTGGGGGCCTAGAATACGAAGACCTTGGGAGCTGGGACCTTGTCTGTTTTGGTCGTGAGCATATATCCCTGGTTTAGAATAGGAACGGCGAAAACTTACCACATGTTCACGATGCTTGTGTCAATTTGTACATAGAACCGTCAACTTTACCTGGAAGAAACAAGTATGCACCTCCTTCATTTGTATGCTGTGGTCTCGGGTACATCCCAAATTGTAAATCCACATGCCCCTGTAAGCTGCCTGTCTTTTGGAATTTTATTATTATGATCACCCTCTTTGTAAGAGATTAGAAAAGATGGATTTTGGTGGCAAGTGAAGGGTCATTTGCCTCTTACTTACTTCCAAGCCTTCTTCCCTCGCTGAACATTACATAAATTAAGCAGTTGTAGTGTCCAGGCCAGCAAGCTGTCAACTGCGTGCCAAGTGTACTTCACACCGTAAGTCACTTCATAATGTAGGGGTGCCGATAGGATTTGCTTTACTCTGGCATCCGGGTCTGGCTGTGGCTTCTCAGGGGCAGAGGAGAGACTGTGCCACTGGCCACCTCCCGGGGTAAGCCAGCTCTGAGCCCTGCCATCTGATGTCTCTCTCCTAGCTCATCTCTCTTCACCCCAATTAATATCACGAAAGGGCAATGTTTATGTAAAACCACATGCCGAGCGGCCTTTCGTTCCTAATTTAAACTATTAAAATGCCATTAAGAATTGCACAGCACATTTCAGCACTGTTTTCCTTCATTATTTCTTGTTGAAGAACAGCCACGTGGAAAGGAATGCGTTTTGTTTCTGTGCAAAGTGGAGCTCGTTTTTTTCAGGATGGTTTATGGTACCCACTGGTGGAATTTATATCCCCAAATACAATCCCCTCCCACCTAGAGATGGAGTTAGTAGATACACTTTCTGTCAGCGAAACTCAGGACAATCAATACGAACATACCAAGGCATTTCTTTTAAACATTTGGCTGAATAAATCATCGTGGCCACCATGCCGGAGACAGCCTTCATTTCAACTGTGGAACATCTTGGAGCCTGTGAAATTTCTATTCTGTTGCTTGTTTCTTTTCGATAAAGCATCAGCCTTTACTGTACCATGGCAAATGCCTCATCAGAGGTTACACCTGCTGCTCCGATGCAAAGCTGTTTATCCAAAGACCAGTTCGTATGTCACGGGAAACTCTTCATGAATATATAGTCTACCGGCAGGGCTTGTTATTTTTGAAATTTTGGCCCAATTTACATGGTTTGGAGATTAAAACACACGCAGTTTCATCTCAGCTTTGACCTTTTAAGTTGCTACAAGTTAATCTTCGGCTAAAAGCATGGAGAGTGGGAATAATTATATTTTGTGAAGGAAGCAGGCTATGAGCACAGAAGGGGACCGCGGTTATGGAAATGTGTCTCTTAGACAACGTTTCAATGCTAGAAATGGTATCAACAAAGAAAGATGGTGTTTTCGTGCATCTTTAAAATTGAAAACGTGCACTTAGATTCTGGATGGCTGCTTTGCAAGCAAGCTGCTCTTGGGTGTTTTTCTTTGCCCTGCTTGTCTTCGTGGGAGGGATGGTGTCCCCGGGCAGACGCACCCGAACGGTTCATTCAGGGAGCCAGTGTGGTTGCATCTGAAGCCAGGGTCCCTTTAGGCAATGTCTTCCTGACCTTGGAAGGAAGAGCAATTTTTGCCTCCTCTGCCCTGTTAAGGGCCCACAGTTAGCTGGGTGGTAGTGGCTCCCCCAGGACCCTCCATTTCCAGCTGAAATAATGGCGAGCTTGCTCAGTGCCTGCGCTGAGCTCAAGGCTTTGCATCATGAGTTCATCCAACCCTCATGTCCACCCCTGAGGAGTGCACCAGCTACCCCACTGTATTGCTGGGGGAAACTGAAATTATTCACCCGGTGGCTGGCAGAGATGGGAATGGAACCCTGGTCCACCTCACTCCAGAGCCCATGGCAGGCTCCAAACCATCGTGATAGGTGGCCTGTCATCTATGGAATTCAGAAGGTCCTTCAATCCCACCATTTGCTAGACTGAGGAGATGAGCAGAAATGCCGAGAACTCTCTACGCCCCAGTGTCCAGGGGAATACATTCTGCAGAGAGGGCCTGATGATATTTCCTCCCTGGGGAAAAGAACCACCAAGCCTTCACGTAATGACATCTCAGGAGTCGTGACTATGAAGTAAAATCAATGGCTTTTTAACACACATGGGGATGGCGTCCTCCACCGTCAAAGCCTGAGCCACGATGGGCTGATTCCAATGACACCGCCGGGTCTCTCTTCCTCTGTCTCCTCGGCTTCTGTATCCCGTCCTAGACAATGAAGCTCCTCTTAGAAATGGAGGAAAAGCACAGGGTTTAGTGTCCTAAGATGAGAGGTCAAGCCTGAGCTCCGCTGATGACACAATACATGACCTGAGCCATGGAGTCAAGCTCTGAGCCTTCGCTTCCTTCCTTATAAATTGGAGCTAATTAGAACCTCGTCATCACCTCCAGTGATGCGCCAATCTTTATCCTTTGAAGGTGGGTTTGATTTTTGGATTAGAGCTAAAAATCCTTTGCAGAAAGAGGCTGTGAATAAGGTGAGCTTTCTCTCCGGGAGAAGCTGGGCACATACGATGAGACGGCCAAGTCATAATGCTCCTTTCCTCGTGTGATTTGTGAATTGGCTCTATGGAGATTTCGGAAATGCCTTCCTCTTGGCATAATTGTTGGAAGAAGTATAGCACCTTTTAAACTAAGATGAAAGTGTCCTGTTTGTTAAACTCTCTTATGGATCTTTATTTCGTTTGAGACTGTGATTGAATGTTTACTGCCTCTCAGATTTTCCTGGTGAAGATCTCAGGCCTGGGAAGGCACTTAATTCTTCCACAAGATGGTGAAACTTGGTGAATAGGAATACCAATCCTCCATCCCCTCTTTATGACACAACTTTAGACAATTCATTGAAACTCTTGAAGGCTCTGTTTCTCAATTTAAAAATGGAAAAATGCTGCCTTCTTTACAGGATTGTTGAAAGGATTAGAAATAACGTACGAACAGCATCCAGCACATTGCTGGCATGAAGTAGGTACTCAAATTATATCTGTCCTTATTGAAATTGCCTGAGCAGAAAAAGATAACTATTTTCACAGTTGGCTTTAAAAATGTAGGTTATTTCCAACAAACGATGACTCTCTCAAGCATTTAAGGACAGTCATACAGTTTTTAATAAATGTTTACTAGTGCCTATTCTGTGCCGAATTCATGATGGGTTAAACGAGGCCTGGGGTCACTTCAAGCAGTAGGAAGAAGGGAGAAAAAGATTAAGAGGTAAGGATAACTGCAGAACTGAATGAAGTCCCTGAACAGTAGACAGGCACTGCTACAACCCACCCCACTGTGTTGTGGAAACTTCTACAAGGTGAAGGCAGAATAAAGCAGTGGCTAACATCTTTGCTCCGGAGCCACTGTCTGGCTTTGAGTCCCAGCTCTGCCATTTACTGTGCAACTTTAACTTCACTGAGCCTCAGTTTTCTCATCTGAAAATGGGATGACAGCATTTACCTCATAGGGTTGTTGTGAAGTTTAAGTGAATTAATATATGTAGAGCATTGAGAATCATGCCTGGTAATATTTGATAAATGTTTACTTAGAAGTTCTTGGACTGACATTTATTGAGCATCTTCTCTATGCCAGGCACTGGTCCAGGCACAGGAGAGAGTGTTGGCAGAATACTTGCCCTCGAGGAGCTTTTAGACATGTAATAGAGGCACCAGGCAGGAAAATAGAGAACAAGGAAACACCAAATGTATTAGGCAAGGTGGCCAGGGAAGGCCTCTCTGAGCAAGTGACATTTGATGTGACATATGATGGATGTAGGGTGACCTTAGAGTCTAGATCAAGGATTGGAGGTAGAGAAAGACTAACTTTCATGAGAGTTTCACCTGTGACATAGTCCTGTGGTCAGGATCTCCCTGAGATATTATGTTGTTCCACAGCCACTCCCTTCAATGGAATTAGATAATGGGTAATTATGGGAACACGTCATCACAAATGGTAGACTCTATGCAGCGGCGGAGGAGAACTAAATCAGATACATGTTCCACACTTTTAGGAGGGCTATTTGCTCCGTCTCCTCACCAGATAATTCTAACTCCGCTTAGACCCATTTCATAGATGTAGAAAACTGAGCTACTGACAAGACTAACTCATATACTACACACTTATCAGCATTATACATTAATATAAAATGCCAGTGTTCTTCAGACAGCCACCTGAACTCAGCAGATTACAACACAGGAACTGAACGACAGACCCACTAATTGTCTGGGCTGGTGCTTGTGATCGTACATGGTATAATTAGCTCAACTCTTGCGGTGGCCCTGCTGTTGCCTATCCAATATGTATTTTAACTTTATTAATAGAATGGTCATTTTGTGTGGGGTTGGCATTGTGTCCCACTAGAAACGCACACCTCTCAGACTCCATTGCAGCTAAGAGTGGCCATGGGACACTATTCTGGTCACTGAGGTGTAAGCAGAACGCTGCTAAGGGGGTTTTGGAAAAGCATTCGCTTTCTGGATGCAGTGCTTCCCCTTTCTGTTTCTTTCTTTTCTTCCTGCCTAGAATGTATATGTGATGACTTAAGATGCAGCAGCTATTTCGGAGCCATGTGGCAACAAGCATGAGAACAGAGGCCTGAGATACAAGACTTGTGGGACAGAAAGAAGAGGAGAACCTGGAATCCTGATGCCAGTGTTGAGTTTCGGAGCTATTGCGAGACTGCAGACCCCCAGATTGCTTCATGCATTAGACCAATAAATCCTTATCTATTTAAGTCCCTGGTAGTCAAGTTTTCTTTTATTTGCATCTGCACACATTTCTAACTGATACAAATAGGTTCCATAACAATGGGCTAGCAGACAGCAATAAATTTCCCCATTTGGAAATGGGCACTCGATTTTATGTGAAAACAGAGGGCATATGAGCAGATAATGAAAACAGTATACGGTCTAGTTCTCTGTAGGAGAATTGGCTTTTCTAGCTACTGCTTTGTCTTAACTTATGGCATCTGGCTTCCTATGTCTTTTGTTCCTTAAAAAAATTTAAATTGAAGCAATCATTTGTGAGGATGCGGACAGGCCACTTACATCTCCAGATCTGGCAGGGTTCCTTCTGCTTTTATTTAGCCTGATTTCTTGTCCTGGCTCTTTTCCTCTGGGTCACATCCCCCAGCATCTTCTTGGCTCTGTCTGCCACCCAAATATTGCTCTCTCTGCAGTTAATGATTTCGGAGGCAGTTCTTGTCTCTTCATTTTGACCGGGAGTGACTTGACCTAAAGCCATGAGAATGGCTCAAGAGAGACCAGTGTAGTCCTAATTGCTTTTCCTGGCCCTTCAAAAAAGAAATTCAACAACCAATACATTCGGAGGTAATTGTATTATCTCAATTAACCCCCTTGTTTTAGCTCCTGGTTTACTGGATGGGAAAGAGGAACGTGGTTTTAGGCAAAAGGCTCCTGGTGTGCAGTTACAGCTCGGAGTGTGGTGCCCCCCTACCCACTCTTCCGTGTAAAAGCGAGAAAGTGCTGGGAACAGCCTATGCCCGCTCCTTTAGCTATCAGCGAGTAGGGGCTCTGATGTCTGCCAAGATGTGACCAAGCCTTCAGATTCCTCTTTGTTTGTGTCCACATCTGCCCAGAGATGTCCCAGATTAAAGAAATTCACGTATTTCCTTTCCTGAAGTGATGAGGGTCACGTGGAGACAGCCTGGGGTGAAATGCAGAAGTGAATATGGTTATTTACGAATAGCTCTTACACACGGGAAATAATCACCTTCCGAGTCCCTCCTTTTCCAATAAACATGTAATTGCATTCTAAATCAAGAAGCGCCAATACCTGCAAAAGCTGAATGTGGTAAAAAAAAAAAAAAAATTCAAATGAATGGGCCTCTCCAAAGATGTTTTGCTCTGCTTTGTGCTCTGGAAGCTACTGCCTGCCAGAGGAGCATGCCTCATCTAAACTCCTGGTTGTGTCAAAGAGATTTTTTTCCCTAGTCTCCAATTTCATTTTTTTCCCTCCCTTTGTCCTTGTGTTATTTATGGGACAAGGCTGAGAGTGAGTTGCTGAGGCACTTTTCAGCATATGCTTCATGAGTTCTATGAACCTCAGTTGAATTTGCTTTTTTGTCTCCCTAGTCTAGGCTGAATAACTCTTCTCTGGAGTATAAACTATCAGCCTGCTGAAGGCAGTGGATACAACCCACCAGCCCTTGCAGCCAGCCAGCCAGCCTAGACACTTCCCAATCATTTGCCTCATTTCCTGATGCAATGGGGCACCTGAAATGGGGCTCATCGTTTCAGCTGAAGGCTGTGGGACAGGGCATCGGTCACTCCCTCTGCCCCTCAGCTCAATAAATACTCATCTCGTGGATGTTGCCACTGAAGCCTTCTTCAGAAGTGAAGGCTCCTCTTCTCTCTGGAGCCTCCCTCCCTCACGCGGTTTGTGAAGTGCTAAGCTGACTTGAAGTGCTGGAAAATCCAAAGCAAATAAATTTGTTAGACCAAGGCAAGTGGACCGGCAGGTGGGGCATCTCTTCAATAATCAGGCAAAATCTGAGTCGAACTACCCAAGTGTGGTGGACATTCATCATCGTTGGCTTTCTCAGCATCAAAGAACCCTTCTTATTTGAGACAAGCCTCTGCTTGTGGGAGTCTTGGGGATGGGCAGGGCCCAGATGTCTATGACAAAATCAAGGAGAAGGACAGATACTCTTTACTCCTTACTCCTTGCTTGCTTGGCAAATAAGACGTTTCCATCAAGGCTTGGAATTTTCAGGGAGTGATGCAAGGATGCAGGGTCCATTGGAGCAAGTTGTAGCAGGCAGAGGTGGGTGCTTTTGGCTCTCCTGGGGGTGACCTGACAACACCCTGCCCGGATGGGAACTTGTCTATGTTCTTGGGCTGCCCAGGTTGCCTTTTTCTGTCTGTTTTCCAAGCTTACATCTTCAGTCTTCCAGTGGATTCAGAGAGTGCCTCCATCCTTTCAATACATCCCTTTTGGTAAGACCTACAACCATAACTGGCACGTGAAGGAAAAATTAAATCTCCATTCCTCCCTCCACCACCCAACCCATTAGAACAAAATCAGGAGAAACTGATAGGTGTTCCCTTTCAGCCATCATTTCTAGCTGAGATGGACAACAGCCCATTTCTTGCATGAGAAGAAAGGCACTCCTCACCCATCACGATCTGAATTAAGGTCAGGATTGTTTTCTTTATTGCATTTTCAGGAGAGGTTTGGAGGAGGTGACCGATTGCTCATGTTTTTACCACACTAGTAATACATGAATGCATAGTCCTCATAAAAGACTCCAGCAATGCAGGAATATTCAGAGGGAAACAATGCAGGAATATGCAGACAGCCTCCCTGACAGCATGCCCCCAACCCTCTTGCTTCCTGCCCCAAGAGACAAGCACTGTGAACACTGCTCTGTATTCGTTCGGTCCTTGCACTTTTAAACACACAAATGGGATATACTGTGGGTTTTGCTTTGTGACTTGCTTTTCAATTAACAACTTGTCTGGAAGATCTTTCTATAAAGGCTCAATATATTCTTTTAACAACTGCACAGTATTCCATACCATGCTTTATTTAACCTCTTCCATTTAGGAAGTAGGAAAAATATTTTTTTGCTGGTAGAAAAAAATGCTCCCACGAACAACCTTGTATATCTTTGTGCTTATACATAATTTTCTTTTCTAGAATAGGTTTTTCTAGAACTGAGTTTTTTCTAGAATGGATTTCCTAAATCAAATATTATATGTATATTTTCAACAAGGACCTACTATATAGGACAGGGAACTCTACTCAGTATTCTGTAATAACCTATATGGGAAAAGAATCTGAAAAAGAATGGATATGAGTATGTATGTATATATGTATAACTGAATCACCTTGCTGTACACCTGAAACGAACACAACATTGTAAATCAATGATACTATAATATAAAATAAAAATAAAAAATATTGTATACATGTACAATTTTGATAAGTGCCATCCAACAGCTTTTGAAAAAGGTTTTACCAATTTACAGCCCCTTTAATAGAACGGCCTAGAGCCCAATTCTCCAGCCCTTTCAATGATTTTATAGGCACTTAATTCTCTTTCCACTTAAAATTGCCAAAGTGGTTTTGATTTCCTGCAACAGAATCCTGCCTGATAGTCCATGCTATGATCACAGGACTCCTCTGCTTAAACCACTGCTGTGCAAAAAACCCAAACAAACCAATCAAAAAATGGGCAGAAGAACTAAATAGACGTTTCTCCAAAGAAGACATGCAGATGGCCAACAAGCACATGAAAAAATGCTCAACATCACTACTTATTAGAGAAATGCAAATCCAAACTATACAGTGAGGTATCACCTCAATCCGGTCAGAATGGCCTGTACCATCAAAAAGTCTACAAATAATAAATGCTGGGGTGTGGAGAAGAGGGAACCCTCCTACACTGTTGGGAGGAATGTAAATTGGTGCAGCCACTATGGAAAACAGTATGGAGGTTCCTTAAAAAACTAAAAATAGAGCTACCATATGATCCAGCAATCCCACTCCTGGGCGTATAGCCAAAGAAAACTCTAATTCAAAAAGATACATGAACCCCAGTGTTCATGGCAGCACTATTTACAATAGCCAAGACATGGAAGCAACCTAAATGTCCATCGACAGATGTATGGATAAAGAAGAAGTGGTATATATATATATATATATATATATATATATATATATATATATATATATATATATATATATATATATGGAATAATGGAGTGTTACTCAGCCATAAAAAAGAATGAAATAATGCCATTTGCAGCAATATGGATGGACCTAGAGATTATCATACTAAGTGAAGTAAGCCAGACAAAGACAGATCTCATAAGATGTCACCTATATGTTAAATCTAAAAAAAAAATAAGATACAAATAAACTTATTTACAAAACAGGAAGAGACTCACAGACATAGAAAACAAAGTACAGTTATCAAAGGGGGAAGGGGAGGGCAGGGATAAATTAGGAGTTTGGGATTAGCATATACACACTACTATATTTAAAATAGGTAAATAACAAGGACCTACTGTATAGCACAGGGAACTCTACTCAGTATCTTGTAATAACCTATATGGGAAAAGAATCTGAAAAAAAGAATATATACATATATCTGAATCACTTTGCTGTACACCTGAAACTAACACGACATTGTATGTCAACTGTACTTCAATTAAAACAAACACACTCACATACAAAACACCACTTCTGTGTATCAAATACAGTCCAAACTAAAACATTCTGTGCTTCCCTTGAGTCCTACTTTTCCTCAAGAACCAACCACAGTTTCTCTTGCCTCTAGCATCCAGAACAACTCAGGCCGCCTTTCAGGCTCTCCAGAATTCTGCTCCATTCCCAAGTTAGTCAGTGTGGGTTTGTTTCCTCACATTCATCCCGTGATCCAAACGAATGTATCTCCCACTGGTCTGCCTTTATCTGTAAAAATAATGGAAAAATAAGTGAAAATGGCTGGCATCTACCCACATGTACTCCTGTCTTCATGCCTTTGCTTCTTCCCCTCTCGGGCTCAGTTGTGCCCCCCAAGCCCCATCCTCTCCTTGTCGGTGCGTGCCACGCTCAGGACAGCTCCACTGCTCTTGAAGGCTGCCCAGGGGATGCTGGATCACATTTCTCCCTTCTCTACTTTTGTTTGGGTTGTGCTCTGGTACACACTGTCCCACTCTCAGGTGAATGCAGCATTTGATTATATCAGAGGGTAAAGCCATTCTTTGGTCATTATTTTACACCTGTGTACATTTTGTCCCAATCTAGATTATAAGGCCCTAATGTAAAAGGGAGCACATCTTGTTTTCCTTTTGTATTCTAACATGCTTAAAACAAGAGAAAAGAAAAGAAAACAAATTCACTGAATACTTACTATGGATAAAGTGCTTTCTTAAGCATGACCTCATTTAATATTCATGACAACTCTGGAAAGATCTTATTGAATTTCAGAGGTGTGAAACAACTTTCCCCTGACAAATTCCCAAAGTTCAGACTCAGATCTGCCTCAGCCCAGTGCCACAGTGCTTCCTAAATCCATTGCCTCATCAACAGCCCCTTAGGGCTTTATATTCTTAGCGGGGAGAAGTGGTGAACTCCTATTGTGAGTTACTAACTCATAAAAAATGAAAGTGTGCCTTCTTTGCCTAGAAAGATGATGTCTCAGGACTCTCAAAGTTTTCACTCTGTGTGCCTGTATTTTTCTTCAGATATTTAAAAAACGTTTAATTTTGAGATAATTTTAGACTTTCAAGGAAGTTGCAAAAGTAGTACAGAGAGTTCCATATACCCTTTATCAGGCCATCCCTAAGGTTAAAATCCTATAGAAATGTAGTATAATTATGAAAACTCAGAAATTAACATTGACACAGTACTATTAACTAAACTACAGATGATTTTAGAATTTCCGGAGTTTTTCTGAGAATGTCTTTTTCTGTTCCAGAATTCAGTGAGAATGTACTTAGGCATAATGTCCCTTTCATCTCCTCGGATCTGTGACAATCCCCCAGTCTCTCCTTGTTTTTCATGGCTTTGATAGTTTTGAAGAATACTGATCAGAGATATTGTAGAATGTCCCTATGTTGGGGTTTGTCTGATATTTTCTGGTGAGTAGACTGGAGCTGTGGATTATTGGGACGAACACCACAGAGGCTATGTGCCCTTGTCAGTGGGACATGTTGGAGGGTACATGATGTCATAATGACATCACTAGTGATGTTAACCTTGATCATTTGACTAAGGTGGTTTCTCTGCTGTACAATGACCATGTTTACCTTTGAAATGAATAAATATTTATTTGGGGGGAGATAGTTTGAGATTATGGAAATATCCTATTTCTCCTTAAATTTTCACTCACTAATTTTAACAACTATCAGTGGGTTGTTCCTCCATTGGGCACTATGGTGGTGTTCTAATAGTGATTTCCTATTTCTCTCCTTCCTCCTACACTTATTTACTGGAATTCTTCTGTAAGGAAGTGTTGTCCCTTCTCTTCTATCTATTAATTATTTAATCATTCAATCATTTATTTATCTCACTATGGACTCAGGGGATATTTATTTTAATCTTTGGATTATGATCCAATACTTTTGCTATTTATATTGTTGCACACATTGTTCCAGCTTTAGCTATTTCAGGTTGGCTCCTGTGCCTTGTAGCATGCCTTTATCTTCTTATTTTTTGGTAAAAAACCCCTTTTTAAGTTTCTGCCAGTGTGAGATGCTCCAAGTTCATCTTTTTTTTAAATAACAGAATGGAGTTTTACTTTGATTTACTGAAAAGATAGACATTAATAAGCAGCCAGTTGATAACTAGTCACAAGACATTATTGTTGGGCATCAAATTATTCTACTTTTCATTGTAAGCTAATCAAGATTTTAGACACAATGCAGATTAATGGCCATCTTATATTTTTCCTGCTCCAGCCCTGGAATCAACCACTTCTCCAAGGGGCGTGGGTTCCTTTCATGGTAGCATGGTATTAGAAACCAAGATCAGGGTAGTAGGTATGCTCATTGCTACTGGGTTATTACTACTTCTAGAGATTTTTTTTTTTAATTAAAAAATTAAAAAATTTTTTTGGCTGCACTACACGGCACATGGGATCTTAGTTCCCCAACCAGGGATCAAACCCCTGTCACCTGCATTGGAAACGTGGAGTGTTAACCACTGGACCACCAGGGAAGTCTCTATTACTAGTTCTAGACTCTTTCAGGAGACACACTGAGCTAGGACACACATGTGTGTATACTAACCTATGCATACATCTATATTTCCTTCTGTATTTTTGTAGCTGTATATATATTACAATTAACCATGAGCCTTGATAGCAAAACCAAAGACACTACAAGAAAAAAACAATGGGACAATGAGAAGTTATCATTGAATGGGTACAGGGTTTCAGTTTGAGGTGATAGAAGAGTTCTGGAGATGGATAGTGGTGACGGTTGCACAACAGTGTGAACGTAGTTAATGTAGCTAATATTTTAACCACACACAAAAAATAGCCATAAATTCACGTTGCTACCTCCCATTCCCATCTAGCAGGACAGGGATTATTCTAGCCTCCTTCTTGCCTTATTTGGAACTTCTTCCTCTAGCAGTAGGAAATTTAGCTCTCATTATCAGCAATATATGTTCTTGTATGTTCAACTCTAGCATACATAGAAAATGGTTTCAAAATTGCTAACCCAATACTCCTGTGAGAAACAAAGTTACCAACTAGAGTACATTCTTTATGTCTTTAGCCTTGTAGTATCCAGTCAAGATATTGTTTTCCAAAGTTACTTAGCTCGGTTCCTTCCTTCCTCACCTTCTTCAATGTGGTTATGTCGTTCATTTGTAATACACTTGGATTCATTTGTCACAAGTGCTGGCTTGACGGTCAGTGAGATAATGCATGTGAAGTGCCTAATGCACTACCTGGCATGGCTCAGGGTCTTAAGAAATATGAGCTGAACCTGAATTTGTGGCAGTGATTAGTGTTGTCCGTCAGCTTCATTACTCCAGCCCTGTGAAATGTCAAAAGAGCTTTGATCGGGTTTCGAGTGCCATTCTTGGCTGTGACTCAGAACTAAGGTAACCAGCCCACAAAAATCAAGTCAGAAGTGCTGCCCTCATTAGCATCATGCCCTAGGCAGCTGAGTTACCTCTCACAGGACGATAACTCTATGGGCTTAAATGGTGAGTAACCGTAAAAGGTGTGAATCATGCAAGGGACAGAGAATTTCAGGGGTTAAAAACTATCTAGAAACCCAACAAAATGAGAGCCTATTCTTTCATCTTCTTGTCTCTCAAAACAGCCCCATTTCTCCACTCATTTGCTCTCCAGTAACAGTCACCCTCTGATCTCAGTAGTGGATTCTAAAGGTTCAGACTCACCAGTGTCAAGGGGTGCCTCCCCTTGGGCAACTGGAGATTCAGTTAGGATTTTTTTGGTTGCAGGCAACAGGAAAAAAACCCTAGCTACCTTAAGCAGAAAAGGAATGTGCTGGAGGATATGAGGTTGCTCACAGAATGGAAGAGAAAGCTGCTGGACCCTGTTTCAGAACCACAGGGACTTAGAAGCTCTGGGAAACTCCATAGCAGGAAACAACTGTCACTGTGTCCAGGCCATGGCTGCCAGAATGAATCAATTCCAGAAACCTCTCTTTGTGTGTCTCCACACAAGACTCAATTTCTGGGAGTGTTCTATTGGTCTAGCCTGGGCCACATGCCCACCTCTGGTTGTGGGAAGGCAGAGCACCTTGAATAGAAACCCACCAATGGGGAGAGGGGGGTAAACTGCCAATAACAGAAGTCCAGTACTCTCTGTGATATGGTCATCTTTCTTCCATCTATTGTGAGCTCTAAGTTAATTTAGCAATAAAAAAAAAAGTTGAGCAATAGGCAGTCTTTCCCCATATTCCCTACATGTATTCGCTGTAAATCCTACGAAGTTCTCCCCTCCCTGCCAGGGTAAGTGTGAGTCAGATGGTGACACATGGTTGGCTTTGCTGTTGTCCAAAATGTGCTCTGGGTCATACTTCAGGGTGGAGTGTAGCGAATGGTCAGGGTGTGTCACTTGGACGTTCACCCAGCTTCTCTTGAGACAGTCCTTTACTGTGGAATTGGGTGTTGGTTTGAAGCCCTGGGATTCCCCTGATTTCACATTTTATGAAATCCTCAAATAAAATGCAAATAGAAGTTAGGTTGGGTGTGAAAGTCAATTTAGTACAATACCAAGTTGAAGAGCGTGGAAACTTGGAATTAGGATGACTGGAATTCAAGTCCTGACGTGGCCACTCACCAGCTGTGTGTTCTTTGATGTATTATCTTCTCTAGGGCTCAGCTGCCTCATCTGTAAAATGTGGGAAGGTCTCGTAGTCAAAGGCACGAGCAATGGGATCAGACACTTGGATTGATTCCGTGGTCCACAATCCCTAGCTCTATGACCATGGGAAATAGATTTAGTGTCTTTACATTTATTTAATGTCCTTAAATTATTTCCTGATCTGGAAAATGGGATAATGATAGTGCCTCCCTCCAAGGCTTGATCTGACAAACAAAATAATTGACATAAGTTGCCATTGTTATTATTATCACAGAATTTCTGTTTTGTTTTATTTTTTGGCTGCGCTGCGCAGCTTGTGGGATCTTAGTTCCCTGACCAGGGATTGAACCCTTGCCCCCTGCAGTGGAAGCGCGGAGTCCTAACCACTGGACCGCCAGGGAAGTCCCAATTACAGAATTCCTTGAGGATTAAATTCCTGTATGTGAGGTGCTGGGCATAGGGCCTGCCCTACTACACTAAACCTTTAATAAATGGTGGCTGTTGGTATTATGTGGCTTAATGGCAGTTTGTGAATTACCTGTTCTTCCTTTCATTTGTCTGGGTAATTGAGTTCCTGTGTTCGTACATATATTTTAACTAAATTGCCTTGTATCTGGTGAGAAACTATGTAGCTTTTGTTTTCTTCAGAGACTAATAAGAGATTACAAAGACCTCAGGAGACTTTTAGAAAAAAATGTTTATTAAACTGATTTGATTCAACAATCTAACTTTCTCTGGAGCTACTGAAATGGTGAGCCTTGTCTTTAATTGCAAGGTTCTATTTGTAGAGCTCTAAAGGTAGCGCTGAAGATACATTCTAATAATTCAGATGAAGAAAGCAACAGACAGCCCTTTCTTAAAAAGCCTGAATCCTTTGTCCCCAGTTTCCCAGGGATGTGCTGAATTCTCTGCTTTGCTTGTGGAGACAGGAACGTTTGACTGTGTCCCGCGGGTAGGAGTGGTCCACAGATCCCATGAAAGTGATTTTCTTTTCTTTTTTTTTTTAATTGAAGTATAATTGCTTTATCATGTTGTGTTAGTTTCTGCTGTACCACGAAGTGAATCAGCTATATGTATACATATATCCCCTCCCTCTTGGACCTCCCTCCCACCCTCCACCCCCATCCCACTCATCTAGGTCGTCACAGAGTACCGGACTGAGCTCCCTGGGCTATACCGCAGATTCCCACTGGCTATCTATTTTACGCATGGTAGCATATATATGTCAGTCGTAATCTCCCAATTCATCCCACCCTCCCCTTCTCCCCACCCCCCGTGTCCACATGTCTGTTCTCTACATCTACGTCTTTATTCCTACCCTGCAAATAGGTTCATCTATACCATTTTTCTAGATTCCACATATATGTGTTAATATACGATATTTGTTTTTCTCCCATGAAAGGGATTTTAAAGCTAAACTCCTCATCGGCTTCTGCATCTGAGTGTTTCTCTTTCTACCGCTTAGATTTCGTTCTTTGTCATGAGTTCTACCATTTTGTTTTTAATGCCTTCTGAATTCTTGGACAACTGGCCTTCTGTCCTCATGATTGATCACCTCTGTGTTTCTCTAGAGGCTGCCTTAGCTCTTCCCTGGAAACCTTAGCCTCTAGCTCTGGTTACCCCATGATTTCTTGCTGACAGTGTCTTTGAGATGGAAATTGCTCCATCATCTCTTCTGAGGGGCAGGCTGTTTTGAAGAACTAATTTAACTTCTCAGTAACCACACTCACCCCCTGCGTGGACTGTGGCTTCTCTGACCCTCAGACACCCTGCCCTACGAGGGCATGGCTTCTTAGCTGCATTTCTTGGTGCCCTTTGAGCTTCCAGTGTGGGCGTCTGTGGCCAGCAGCTCAGCTCAATACCTTATATCTTTGGGACGCCTTAGAAGCCTCCTTTTCCAACAGTGTCCCATGATTCAGTCTTCAGTTTCTTTTGTAATTCCTCTGTGTCTAGCGGCACATACATGTTTCCTATTTATAACAAAGCTACAGTTTTCTGGAGACTTAACTATTTTTGAAGGGAATTTACGTATTACTTTCTTTTTCTTATTGAAGCATAGTTGATTTACAATATTATATTTGTTTCGGGTGTATAACATAGTGATTCAATGTTTTTATAGATTATATTCTATTTAAAGTTATTACAAAATAATGGCTATATTTTCCTGTGCTGTACAATATATCCTTGTTGCTTATTTATTTTATACATAGTTGTTTGTATCTCTTAATCCCCTACCTCAATATTGCCCCTCTCCCCTTCCCTCTCCCCAGTGGGAACCACTAGTTTGTTCTCTGTACCTGGGAGTCTGTTTCTGTTTTGTTATAGTCACTAATTTATTTTTAGATTCCAATATAAGTGATAACATAGAGTATTTGTCTTTCTCTGTCTGACTTATTTCACTAACCATAAAACTCTGCAGGTCCAGCCATGTTGTTGCAAATGGCAGAATTTATTCTTTTTTATGGCTGAGTAGTATTCCCCCCACCCCACCCCCCACACACATATATTCTTCCTAATCTGTAAAATAGGGAAAATACACCACAGGATTGTGAAGATTAAATATGATAACATGGTACTTGACTGATGTGCCAAGTTATTTCAATGCAAGACAAGAAAGTCTTTTCAACAAACTGTTCTGAAACAATTGGATAGCCCTGCAGCAGGAAATGAGCCTCGACCCCCTACAAGTCCACATTTAAAACTAATTTGAGATGAATTATAGACATAATATATAAAATCAGAGTCCTAAATCTTCTAAAAGAAAGTATAGGAGAATATCTTAGTCAAAGATTTCTTTGTCAGGATGTGGAAAGCACCAACCATAAAAGATAAAATTAGTAAGTTAGACCACATCAAAATTAAAAAATTTTTGTTCATCAAAAGATACTGTTAAGAAAATAAACATACAAGATACAGACTAGGAGAAAATATTTGTAATACATGTATCTGTATAGATCTGACAAAGAATTTGTATCCAGAAAATATCAAGAATTCTTACAACTCAACAGTAAGACAAACAACCCAATAAAAACACGGACAAAAGATTTGAGCAGAGACACTCACAAAAGAAGATATACGAGTGGACTAAAAATACATGAAAAGATATTCAATATCTTTATTCATCAGGAAAAGGCAACTAAAATCAGAATGAGATACCACTAGATATCCATTAAAATGACTAAAATTAAAACAACGGATAACACCAAGTTGTAGAATACCTGGAACATTCGTATGCTGCTGGTTGAAATTTAAATGGTGCAACCACTGTGGAGAACTGTTTGCCAATTTCTTATAAAGTTAAACATACATCTACTCTATGACCCTGTAATTAAACCTGTAGAAATTTATCTAAGAGATAAGAGATATGAAAACTTATGTTCACAAAAAAGGCTTGTGCAAGCATATTCATGGCAGTCTCATTCCTAATAGCCAGAAACCAGAAACAACCTACATATCCATCAACAGGTTGAAAAGATAAGCAAATTATGGTATATCCATGTGATTGAGTACTGCGCAACAATAAGGAAGAACAAATTACTGACACATAACAACATGGGTGAACCTCACTATGCTGAGTGAAAGAAGACAGATACAAAAGAGAACATACAGCATGATTCCATTTATGCTAAATTCTAGGACAGAACTAGATGAATCTAGAGTGATAGGAATCAAACAATCGTTATCTTCATAGGAGGGAACTGACTTGAAAGTGACACAAAGCAACACTGGGGTGTGATGGACGTGATTTCTATCTTTACAGGACTGGTTGCACGAGTGCATAGAACTGCCAGAACTCATTGAGCTGAACACATAAGATGTGTGCATTTTACTGTATGTAAACTATTCCTGAAAAAAAAAGGACAATGTGGTAAAGGGCACAGTACAGGGTAACTTCTCAGGAATGGTGGCTGTGGGTATTACAGGCATGGACAACAATACCAGTAGTTTTAGTTTTGATCTGCTGCCCCAATAAGTCAGAGGCTCTGTCAACCATGTCCTTTGCCTACCAGGGTCCTGTGGACTCACAGGGGACTTTTAGTAGATGTTCTGATTTGATTATTGTTACCCACAATGATGCACCTGAATTCTTTTTTTTTTATTAAGGTATAGTTAATTTACAATGTTGTGTTAGTTTCAAGTGTACAGCAAAGTGATTCAGTTATCTATATATATGTATTTTTTTCAGATTCTTTTCCATTATAGGTTATTACAAGATATTGAGTATAGTTCCCTGTGTTATACAGTAAGTCCTTGTTGTTTACCTATTTTATACATAGTAGTGTGTATGTGTTAATCCCAAACTCCTACTTTATCTTCCCCCTACTCCGCTATCCCCTTTGGTAACTGTAAGTTTGTTTTCTATGTCTCTGAGTCCCTTTCTGTTTTGTAAATGAGTTCATTTGTATCATATTTTTAGATTCCACATATAAGCAATATCATATGATATTTGTCTTTCTCTGTCTGACTTACTTCACTTTGTATGATAATCTCTAGGTCCATCCATGTTGCTGCAAATGGCATTATTTCATTCTTTTTAATGGCTGAGTAATATTGCATTGTCTATATGTACCACCTCTTCTTTATCCATTCATCTGTCGATGGACATTTAGGTTGCTTCCATGTCTTGACTATTGTAACTAGTGCTGTCATGAACATTGGAGTGCATGTATCTTTTTGAATTATGGTTTTCTCTGGGTATATGCCCAATAGTGGGATTGCTGTGTCATATGGTAGCTCTATTTTTAGTTTTTTAAGGAACTTCCATACTGTTCTCCATAGTGGCTGCACCAATTTAATTCCCACCAACAGTGTAGCAGGGTTCCCTTTTCTCCACACCATCTCCAGCATTTATTTGTGGACCTTTTAATGATGGCCATTCTGACTGGTGTGAGGTGATACCTCATTGTAGTTTTGATGTGCATTTCTCTTATAATTAGTGATATTGAGCATCATTTCATGTGCCTGTTGGCCATCTGAATATCTTCTTTGTAGAAATGTCTATTTAGGTCTTCTGCACATTTTTTCATTGGGTTGTTTGTTTTTTTGATATTTAGCTGTATGAGCTGTTTGTATATTTCGGAAATTAATCCCTCATCGGTAGCATGGTTTGCAAATATTTTCTCCCAGTCTGTAGTTTGTCTTTTTGTTCTGTTTATGGTTTCCTTTGCTATGCAAACGCTTTTAGTTTAATTAGGTCCCATTTGCTTATTTGCACCTGAATTCTTAACTCACACATAGTCTCTCTCTTTCTCCCCATCTCTCTCTCTCTCAAACACATGCACACACACACACAGACACAGAAAATCATGGACCCTCTCTTTCTTTCTTCCTTCTTCCTTCTCTCCTTCCTTCCTATTCATTTCTCATCTTTATCCCACCTCATTCCAAAGTCAATTTAACGCGGTTATAATAATAATAGAGTCAGCTACCGGATAAAATGGTGTAGGAAATAAATGTAAACCTAAAGCCACAAGGAAATAGACACCATTTGGTTCTCAGCCCTTGCTCGAGGTAGGCTACAAATTGGGCTCTGAGCTTCCTAGCCACAGCAACAAAAAGGGAAATATGATTAGTCACTAAACAGCCCACAGAGCAGATTCACAGATGCCCTCAAACAGCATCTTGAGCTGGTACCTGTTATTCAGAGCCCCAGGTGTCCAAATTTGTTTGCCCGAGTGGTGGATTAGTGGTGAGGCGAGAAGGAGCTAGAGATTTATTTGCTCTTGGCTCAGTTTTCCTGGCGGGGAGACATTGAAGGTTTCCTTCTGGAAGCTAGTGTCGCCAGGGCTCTCCATGCAGTGGAGATCACATTATCTGTATTCTGAATCTCTGTGGTCATCCTCTGGGTGAGCAACCCACTCCACTGCCCAGTTCATCCTTCACGCTGTTTTTCTGCAGTTTCAGTTTTGATGTTGACACCTTTTCTTGAGTGGTATTCTGGCAAGACAAGCTTGTTGCTGAATGGCCCTTCCCAGCAGAGGTCTCTTTCATTCGTCTTGGCTGTATTTCTTTGATTATGGTAGACTTATTTTTTCCCTTCCCCTTCTCAGAGTTATTTTAGACTTTAAAGCCTCTTCTTAGGGTTTCAGCCGAGCTATCAAGTGCATGGATGCAGGAATTTTTTAGATGGAGAGCCCTCTCCCATTGACCCTTTTAAGAATGAGCTTCCTAATTACGGGGAGTCACTGGCCTTGCAAGATATTACAGATCCATCTCCCTCTTGTCTTGAAGAGTTACTTTCCCTAAGAACTTGCTGTTTCGTAGCTGGAAATGAGATTTTCAGGCTGCTCACTGGAATTAAACCTTGACTTCCAAGAATGAGCAACTTGTAGTGTCAAGTACACCAGACTGGGTGTTGGCAGATGTAGATTCCAGATGAACTTCCAGGGCTGACCCACTGTGTGATGTTAGGCAAGTGCTGTAAACTTCCTGGGCCTGCTTTCCTCATGGTGTAATGGAGGAAGTAATCTCAGAAGGTCGTTGTGATGATCAAACAAGATATAACACTTGAAAGTGTTTTGAAAGTCTCAGTGCTTTAAATTCTAAGTCTGTAATGGAGAGGAAATGAAGGAAATAGATTTTCAGTAGTATGGAAGTTGCAGGTTGTATTCAGTGCCTTGGTGTAAAATGTAAAACATTTACTCTTGACGGCTCTCTGAAGTGTTTGTTTTTTTTTTTTTGGTCTGAAGATTTTGGAGTCAGACTTGCTTCTTTAACCTCTCTTCCTCTAAATATTTAACTTCTTCCTCCTCACACTGACCTTTAGGCATTACAAAAATAGCTCTTACCTCCCTTGAATAGTATGTTTCAGATAATGAGAATTTCAGAACTCATCATGTTTCTCTCTTTGCTTTGGCTACCAGTAACCTCAAAGCCATAACTATTGCTTAGTTTAAATAACCATGATATTCATGGTGCTTGAAGCATTTCCTTTTGCTTCTTCTTTTTCCTACCTGATGTCTGAATTTTTTTTCTTTTTTTGGATTTGAATAACCTTATTGAATATATCTTTTTTTTTTTTTTTGCTGGAAGTTGTTACAGATTATTTTTGGCAGTATAAATAATTTATAAATTAATTTGGAAGTATAAATAATGTCGGCACATAACAACAGATAACAAGCACTGTCCAATGGGAAAAATGCATTCTGAGTTCTAATTCAGCGTTTCTCCTGCTGTCTCAGTGGTTGAAAAGAGGACTCTCTTGAATTCTAAAGCATCAGCTGTCGCAGTCAGTGACTCCCACTGAAGGAACTGAGTGCCAGGTGGAAGTCTCTGACCACTTGAGAATTCTCTAGATTTGTAGAGGAGAAGGACAAGCTTAGGACTGGTGCTTTCTCAGTAGCTCAGAATGGTCTGTTCAAACAGATTTCCTGGTCTCCATTTGTAGATATATGTGTAGCCAATGCTTGCCACTCAGAGCAGTTCTCCTCAAACTTTAACATGCCTATGAGTCACCTGTGGATCTTGTTAAAATGTGGATTCTAATTCACTACTTGTGGGATGGGGTCCAAGAGCCTGCATGTCTAACAAGCTCCTAGGTGACGCTGATGCTGCTGGTCTGGGGACCAGACTTTGAGTAATGAGGACTTAGAAGTCACTCGACCCAATCTGTTGAATGGATGAATCTGACCTGTGCATGAGTCGTACTTCCTAATTTTAGAACCACTATATTGCTAGACCTGTCTCCTCTTAAGAACCCTAATTCTTCAACGTTCCGAATTTCTTACTGTCAGTTGAGCATCTCTTCCCCTTCTTGATGAGCTTTCGCCTTTCTTTTCTTCCCTCCTGGCCCGCACCAAACTCAAGTCCATTCCTAAAGGGAATATACTGTGAGCTGCAGTGTCACTGGATGGGTCCAGTCTCTCTAGTCTTAGAGGTAGACTAGCTTGTACTTTTCCTTAGAACTGGGGTGATGGGGGGAGGGGTGGGGTGGGCCTGCAGGGTTTTGTGCCTAGTGGGTGCTTCTTAGATATTTGTTGCTTGATTGATTTGCCTGTGAGTGTAAAGGTTTTTGATAATGGAGACTGAAAAATTGACAAAAATTGGCTATCCTTTACCGACCTCTCCCTGCCTACAGAAGCAGAGGCTAATGGATGCAGTAGTGATTGAATAAATCACTGTGAAGATTAAGGCCCTACTCTGCAAGGGACCAAAGTGAGAGAATGGGTACTGGGGTCCAAACACTGGTGCATTTGGGTCAGGCTCTCAGGCAGTTCCTGTAATGCTGGTTCACCACAAATTAGGCCGCAGAGACCAAAGGTATTCACAACTCAGTGGCTGGAAAATGGTACAAAGTGTACTGTGAGGGTTGCATATTTGAAACCATCAATACTGCCTCTATACCACATGCTCTCTGCCATGGTCCTTTTCCACTCTCGTGATTCTCCATCACTTTCCTCCCTGCTTCAGTCAGAGAGGTGAATCAGAAACGTAAGGTGCAATTAGCCAGGATTCCTTTACCTGCCCACATGACATGCAAATTAGTAATACAAAGTAATACTTAACACTGTCATCTTAGAACTTACATATCTGCATAAATGACTCTCTCTACTGAGTCCTTCATCTTGGAATAAGATTATAGTTGCCCCCAACAAGGAAAGTTTCCATTTATGTTGCAGAACATCAGTCATGAGGTGTGTCAAAACAAACTTGTTATTAGTCATGCTTACAGTATGCAAGTTCACTAACAATGTATTTAAAAAAATAAATTAGAGTAGATTCAGGGATTTCTGTCTAACCATTTCATTCTCACTGACTTGCATTTGATATGGTCTCATGAATGAGTGGGAGAGAAAGGTTTTGTAACAATTAGTGAGTGGTAACTTGCGTATCCATCAGGTGCTGAATGGCACTTCTGCCATCTTGAAAAATTCAGCTGAAGTCCCAAAGCCAATAATGATTGGGTGAAAAGTTCCTAGGGAGTTGCTGTTAGCCATGTCCCTGCAGCCCCTACTGAGAAGGGGTCAAACCAGCCCAGTGAACCTCAGTCCAAGAACCACCTCCAACCTATATGAAGAGAAGACAAGAACTTCAAAAGGATCATCAAGGAAATGAGTGATGTGGCTTTGGCTCTTCCTTCCAAGCCTGAGATGGGGGCTCCCCCAGGGCACCAACACTGAATCACAAAAGCACTGATCAGGTATGTCCACTTTACCCCATCCCCCTTTCCCTGCTCCTACCCCAGAAGAGAACTGGGTGGAGGTGGAGGAGGCGTGAAAGGGTGGTGGAAATACAGACAACTCTCCAGCCTCTGCAGGTCAGTGCTAAGCTTGAGGGGACAGGGTATCAGTGGTTGAAGGAGAGGAGGTTGAGCCTTGAATTGCATGGGACTGATATTTTGATTTTGAGTGGACCAGGCTTGAGAGTGAGTCTTGATGGCCAAAATGAGGCTTGTTCTTAGAAGTGGCAGAAACAGGAAAGTTATGGGATCGGTCAAGTATGTCAAGGGGTAGAGGAGGGCGGTCTGATAAGGCAGATCTGAGGGCAGCGGCTAGAGGAAAACAAAGCTGTTTCCTGTTTGAACCCTGCTTGCTTCAGACTGTTCCATGAGCTGGTTTCCCACGTGAGCCTGGGTACACCCATGGGAGTATGTTGTGTCCGTGACTATCACCTGACCTGGGTGTCTCAGGGGAAAAAGTGTAGGGAGACTTGGGGCTAGAACTCCTTTATCTCCCAGCCTCAAGGAAGACCATCCTGGTGTGGAAGGGGCTTTCGGAGGACTAGTTGTGGGTGCTGTCCCAAGATACGTCCCTTGAAGATATTCTCTCATTTGACACCTATTTCTTTGCATAAGCAAACACATTTTTTTTTTTTGCCTTTATGGAGTTTTTTTAAAAAAATTAAAAAAATTTTTTATTTTATATTGGAGTATAGTTGATTAATAATGTGTGTTAGTTTCAGGTATACAGCAAAGTGATTCAGTTATACATATACATGTATCTATTCTTTTTCAAGTTCTTTTCCCATTTATGTTGTTACAGAATGTTGAGCAGGGTTCCCTGTGCTATACAGGAGGTCCAGGAAGTTTTAAATTGAAATATAAATATTTCCTGGAGGGCAGCACCTTGAGGTAATATTAATCAGTGGTTTTGGGGAATTGTTTGGTGGGATCAAGTCCCCATCCCTTCTCAGAAGCCTTCAGTGGCTCCCCAGTGCCCATGTGATTAAGTCTGAATAGTCTAGCCTGGCCCACAGGGGCTCTCAGAACTAGTGCCAGCCTACTCTTCTGGACCGGACTCCTCCTGAATTCTCCCATCCTACCCCGCAAGTCAATATTACAGCTCTTCCGGAGTCCGTGCATCTTCTTGAATGTGCTACTCACTTTCCCCATGGATTCCCATCCTGCTGGCCTCCCATCACTGTCTTTAAAAAGTCTACCCATTGGGCTGTGTTCGGATGCCACCTCCTACAAAAAGTCTTCCTTGAGCTTCCTAATTCATTTCTCTCTCCCTTAGTGATCCTTAATGCAGAAACCAGCCCCTACTTTGATAACATCGCACATCAGGAGTTAGAGAAAGAGAGGTAAAGTTTCAGCAAAATGAAAGCTCGTGAAAATTTTATCTGACAAACACTGAGACTTCTTTCAAGTGTATCATCGGCAACTCCCCTTCCTCTCCCCCCGCATTTTTTTCTTTTTTACAGTTCTAAGGTTTACCCTTCCCTCTCATATGCAGTCTAATGAGATCTCCTCTCCCCTGAGTGTCATCTGGGTCCCCTTCCGCTGACCACAAGGCAATTCTCAGAGGGCTTTGCTTGCAAATTCTATGTGTTAACTGGCTAATGAACACTCCCCTCCTCCCTTCCCTGCAGATCTTAGTACCACAACGCTTAAAAAAATTCCTGTGTCTGTAGCCATAATATTTACATCACCCTATAGCTTGGTCTGTACACAATTCTAGCACACAGTACTCCCTGCCAGCCTTAGAATTTTCTGTCTGCTCCCCTGACAGATTGTATACTTCTTGGCCGTCCCTTCATGTGGTACACACGTTCTACCTACTTCATGTAGAGAACTTTGTAGGGGCTTAGTAAATATTTAGTGAATGACAACTCATGAGATCTCAATCTGCAGGCGAAAAACTCCAGGGAGAGGCTAAAAGAGAGCTGTTGGAGGAGGTGTAGAACTAGCCGTTCTGTGGACCAGCTTCCGTCATGCTGCCATTTTGTCTGAGATTGATCTGGAATCAGGCTGCAACATCCCTATTCACATAAGGCTACAGACCTCCAGCATATAAGGAACATTACACCTTTCTCCTTGATTTACCTCTTCATGCCTGCTCAGGCACTCACGTTGGGGTGTGTGTGTGTGTGTGTGTGTAAGATGGGGGCAGGCAGCACACGTGGGCTTGGGAGTGAGGGAAGTTGTAGTTTTGACCGCTTACTCCAATGTGTGAGGAAGAGGGTTTGAGTTTTCAGTCTGATCTCAACACCAGGTCTAGGATATTTCATTCTTCCCTGGCTGGTTGGCAAAGTGCAGTACACATGTTATACCCAGACTAAAGAGCGTGTGAGAGACACACGAGTGTTTCCAGGGTTAATTCTCCCTTCTCCATGAAGTCTGCAGATATTTACAGTCTACACACATCACCCCTTTACAGAAGATCCTACAGCATTTAATACTTGATACTACTCCAGCCCTTGATTATAGCCATTTTTGGTTAGTTTCTTTAATAACGTCTGTCTTTCATTTGCTTCAAAGCTCATCTCTTCCACTGCTCCCTTGCTTCCTGTCATATGAAGCAGTGTTGAACATGTAGGAGGAGCTTGGTAACTATTAACTGTTTTACTCTCTAATTAGATCCACCATGGAATAGCTACCAGAAGGTGCTGGGTTTTAGGGGGTGTAGGAAAGTAATTTGGGGGAATCATCTCTAAAGACCAAATGTATGAATATTAATTTAGGTTGCTTCTCCGTAGACCTCATGGGACTTAGATCAGATCAACAGACTTTTCAAGAAATAAACCACAAGTAGCTGAAAAACACAAAAGTTCAAATTACATCCGGTGTAACCCTGTGAGAGAATTTCTACAGCAGAGGAAGTCAGTTATTCTTAACCTGAACTTCAGTCTTCTGCGATAACATGGGGGCTGCAAAAGTGTTTCTAATCTCACTGATAAAGTTATATTCTTACCCGTAAATCTATCTGAAATGAGAGGAACCAACTGACTGAGAGCAGAGAAAAAATTTCCCCAGTGACAGTACACAGTCTATGCATATGTGTATATATATTTAAATCAAAGTAATTGGTTAATATTATGGAAACTTCATCTCGGTTTTAAGTGGTGTTTCTCTTAATTTGATGTGCATTATTTTAAAAACATGGCACAGATGTAGCCTTTAACAGCCCCCGACCTCTGGCATTATTCATGCTGAAGCTTTCAACCAGCCGAATAGGAAAGCACTTTTAATTACAGTCCACTTCATTAATGTTTCTGCTGTCTAAGCAGAAAAAATTGGGATATGGCTCAGCAAAAGGCTGAGGAAAGCATAAAACAGGAAGAGTAATATATCTATTTCTCATAGAGTTTTCCTATGTAAGGAGCATCTTAATGATTTTCTTTCAATTAACATAGTTTCACACATCTGAGAATGAGAAATGCAAGAATATATTGTTAGGATAATCTGTATTTCCCAAGACGTGTTCAGTTTGGAGTCGCTGGTCTTTATTCAGCTCTTGCTCTGCCAGTCTTCCCCTTCTGGGCCCTCACAGCTTGGTGTCAGCTCCTGATCTTGCTTCTGGGTTCCAGGCTGAACGTTTTAGCTCTCTAATAAACATTTCAGAAAAGTCCTATTGAAATTTCTAACTCAGAAAGCTAACAGTGACCTCAAGATATTATCCCCAAACAATATTTGCATCAATACCATTGACATCCTCCACAAGCCTGAGTCAACTTTGACTTATTTTTCTGTCTCCTACAATCAATCCGTGGTGGCTGAGTCTTGTTGATTCTGCCTTTGAAATGTCTACAGAATACGCTCTCCAGTTTCCATTTCTCCTTCCACTGCCATAGTTCCTGCTTGCCTGGGTCATGACAGCAAAGAATTGTCCCAATTGGTCTCATGGGCTGCCATCGATTCCCTCTCAAAAGCACCCTCATGAGGCCTCCGGGTTTTCTTCCTAAAGAATGACTTGGGTGATGCCCTTCTCCTGCTGAAAAACTTGTGGTGGTTCCGCCACTGCCTATTGAATCTGTTTCCAACCTAACGCTTCAGCCTCATTTTCTGCAACTCCCCGCCATCTCCCCACACTGAGCTCCAAAAGACAACTCACTTTGCTCAATGAGATGCCCACTGTGCTTTTGCCTGGGCTGTTTTCACCCTCAAGAGCCTCCAGCAAGACAACATGCAAATATCCTGTATCTTCCCCTAGCCCCTCACCCCCGACTGGTCCAAGCATCATTTGTCCTCTGTTTTAAAAACAACCCTTCTTGGCAGGCTTTCTGGAGACTTTGTTTACATTTCCGTCTCTCCTGTGCACCAGATTTGAGCTCCTGGAAAGCAGGGACTATGTCATTTTTATCTTTTTTTTTAATTTAAAAGATTCAAATGGATGGATATGTATTCACTGCTCAATGAATTCTTCTTGTTGAATGGATGAATAAATGAATTGTTACCTCCTTTGTGAATATCTGATCCTCTGAAGCAAAACTATTTTTCTCCTTTATGTGACAATAACATTTTGCATATTCTTCCAAGATTTTTCTCTTTGCATTTGGCTTTTAGCAGTTTCCTGTGATGTGGGTTGGTATATTTTTCTTGTATTTATCCTGTTTGGGGCTTGAGGGGCTACTTGAATCTGTAGCTTGATGTCTTTTTTCAGCTTTGGAAAATTCTTTGTTATTATTTCTTCAAATATTGCTCTGCCCTTTCCTTTCCTTCTTCTCTTTGGGACTCTAATTCCATATGTTAGATTTTTCTACTGGGTCCCCTATATCTTTTTCAATATTTTCCATCTTTTTTTTTCTCTCTGTGCTTCATTCTGGATAATTTCCACTGTCCTATCTTCCAAATTATTAGTCTTTTTTCTAGCTGTGTCTAATCTATTAAATCTATTTACTGAGTTCTCAACTTCTGATATTAGTTTAGAATTTCCATTTGATTCTTTTTTATAGATTCTAATTCTCTGGTGAAATTCTCAACCTTACCATCTATTTTTATTAACCTATAAATCACAGGAGTTTTAAAGAATTTAAATAACTCCTTGCATTGCTGGAGGGGGAAGGTCTCTTTCTACTGTCTTTCTCCCCTCTTGGTCATCGCTCTTGGATGTCTGAAACATTTTGTTGAATGCCAGATATGCATATAAAAATTTGTAGAAATTATAATAACACTTTCTTTTTCCAAAGAGAATTTAAAAAATCTTCCAGCGCTCTGGTGTTGCTGATAGCTCTGCCCAGCTTGTTATAGTCTTAGAAACCACTATTTGCCTTTCCTTAGGTGCTTGTATGAATCAGTAAATGCCTCAAGGGTAAATGCTGCTCAGATTGTTGGGTTAGCCCCTCTGGCTTCCCTCTTCCCTGAATCTTGGCCTTTTAAGTCCTGGCCGTCTTGCTGGCTCTGAACTCCAATTTTTGTCTCCTTATCTCTGTGAGATGGTGAAAGCTCTGCTCAGCCTTTTTGTCTCAGCCGTTGTTTTCTGCTTGGCTTCTCAGCCGTCACACACACTGTGTATGAATCAGAAAATATCCTAAAGGGAAAAGTGTTATGAAATATTGGGCTCACCTCAGTGAGTTTCTCCTCTCTCTGGGCTCCTGCAAATCCTGGCTTCCTTAAGAGTTTCCAATGTCTTCAAACAGATTTTTTTTTTCTTTTCATTTTAGCACATCTTTGTAGTTTGTTCAGTGGGATGATTGCTCTGTTATGACATAGTCTGCTGTAGCTGGAAGTGGTACTCTGTGTATTCTTCTATTACAGCATGCTCTTACATTATACATTTTCAGGTGTGTTTCTTTCTCCTCATTTATGACTTCCCTGAGGTCAGGAACAGTATTTTCTTTCATTTACCTTTCACAAAATGCCAATTCATTCATCAATTCATTCATTGATTTTGTTTTTGAGCAGCTACTATGGTACAAATGCTGAGGATACATCAGTGAATAAAACAGACAAGGTCTCAGCTGTTATGGTGCTCCTGTCCTAGTGGCAGAGAAGGTACACAAACAAACAAATGAATAGCAAAAAACCCCATGCCCAAACCAAATAGTAAAAGATGTTATGTACAGGATTAAATTAGAATGTTGGGGTCCAAGGTGGGTCACCATTGAGATCTAAATGATAAGAAAAAGTCAACCATAAGGAGATCTGGAGAATTGCAGGTAGAGAGAGGAACCAAGGGCAAGGAAGGAACCAGCATGTTTGCTAAAGTTGATGAATTTTGTGAGAGTCTAAATTAAAGATTTCAACACAAGCTTTTTCTTTTTTTTTTTGAGAACATTAATTTATACATTTTGAAACATTTCGAATATTTGCTAAATAACTGTCTCTGAGGTACTTTAACTCATTTAGGAATCATGAATGTTACTTATGGTTTTTAAGAGCTAAAATATCTGCAATAGGCATAACTCCCTATAGGAGGGTCCCTTGCTCACCAGGGTGGCAGAGCTGAGTAGAAACAATAATTGTTTTTTTCTTACCTTTGAGGTTATGTGTATCTGCAAACATGCTATTTTTGTTTAATAATTACATAAAAGTATTATATTTTTAGTACTGCTCTGTATCAGTCAGGATCCCAACAGTAAACAGAAGCCCATTCACATAGTTCAAGAGACTGCAAAGAAGAGCCTGCTGAGAATAAAAAAGAATGAAATAATGCCATTTGCAGCAACATGGATGAACCTAGAGATTATCATACTAAGTGAAGTAAGTCAGACAGAGAAAGACAAGTACCATATGATATCACTTATATGTGGAATCTAAAAAAAATGATGCAAATGAACATACTTACAAAATAGGAACAGACTCACAGACTTCAAAAACAAACTTATGGTTACCAAAGGGGAAAGGGCAGGATAAATTAGGAGGTTGGGATTAACATATACACACTATTATATATAAAATAGATAATCAACAAGGATCTACTGTATAGCACAGGGAACTCTACTCAATACTCTGTAATAACCTATATGGGAAAAGAATCTGAAAAGGAATAGATATATGTATATATATAACTGATGCACTTTTCTGTGCACCTGAAACTAACACAACATTGTAAATCAACTATACTCCAATATAAAATAAAAACTTAAAAAAACTTTGATAAGGAAAATACAAAATATAAATATCCAAAATATCTATGTTCCTAGGCCTGAAGACTTGGTGGACTTGGGCTAAGTCGTGTTTAATTCATGCCCCGTGTTTTTCTCTAAAATATCTCAAACTGAACAGTCTCTCATCCCACATCTGAATATTGTGTAAATTTTCAGTCAATATTTTTTAAATGTCTAGCTTAAATTTCCATCGTTTCTTTTTCGCATTGAAAATGGGACAGTTCTTGGATGGGGTGTGGCAATGGGATAAATCTCATTGGTTCAAAGGGTATGTATACTCTTTTGTTCCTGAAAGTTTGAAACAATTTATGTCACATATTACTTTCCAAAAGCTTAGTGTTTACCATTCTAAGTACTTTATAAAATTTTAACTCATTAAATTTCCAGCAATGCTGTCAGTAGGTACTATTATTACTATCCTCCTCATTACACGTATGGGGCAGCTGAGAAGTGTGGCACAGAGGGTTTAAGTACCTAACACAAGGCTGCACAGTTAATAAATCGGATTAAAACTGGGATTCAAACACAGGAAGTCTGGCCCCAGAGTCTGTGCCCTGAACCACTACCTCAGGCTGTCTGCATTCAGTGGAGGCTTGAGTTTACAATAATTCCACTACTGTGGGGTTCAGATTTCCACACCATGAATTGAAGTGTTTATCAAACAATTAAACCAAGATTTTCAAAAGTGCCTAGTAGATAAGTCCTCACCTTAAAAAGACTGTTGATTAGACTTTTACCATTAGAGAATCCATTAACGTTTCTTTGGGCCAAAGAAACGTTAATGAATTCTCTTAAGGTAAAAGGGAAAGATCTAATTAACATTTCTTAAAATGTGTTCCTTGCAGGAATGCCCTTCTAGGATGCTCCCTGTAAAAAGATTTCCATCATCAAATAAGTTTGGAGAACCTCACATGCTATATACATATATTTGAGATTCACAACACACATATTAAAGGTACTGAAAAGTCCTTCAGGAAAAACACTTTCTTAACTTTTTTCAGCCTAGAATTTACCAAGTTAAACTGACCAAAGGATTATTTTTTCACAAAATTCTTTTTAACATCCTATAGCACCAGTGTTGTACAATTTTAATCGGGTTCCTTAAAATCAAAGTGTTGGCTCTGAGGCTTCTAGAAAGCAAGCAAAAAGGGGCTGAAAAAAATGACCAAGAAGTGAAACAATGATACAGACGATTGTCTTTTTGCTTGTACTGTCTGAATTCACCTTTTAAGTCTATGATAATCTGCTAAACTGACATTTCCCATCATGGAATAACATATTGTTGGATTTCTTCCTGATCTTGGTCAGCTCTAGATGTAAGCTTGGGAAGTATTGTGGAGAAGCTCACTTGCCCTCCCCATGTGTGCTGTGGATGTCTCCTCAAATAGCTTTGCTTTGTTTGATATTTTACAGTGATTTCTAAATGCTCAGAAAGGGCAGATTCTAAATCCAGATCTGGTGAGAGACGTTGTTACTTATCTGAGAAGAACAGCTATGGAGTGCACACACATATGTGAAAAGATCTTTTTAAAACAAAGAAATGAGAGAGAGAGAGAGAGAGATCGAGAACTTGATATAGAGATTTGTCATGTACTGAAGACTCTGTATTCGTCATATCACTTCATGCTTTGTCTACATCTGGGGACTGGAATTCCCAACCACATTCTAAGAATACTGTTAAAAAGATTGTATGCTCCCTTCTCTGCCATACACTCTCTCTCTCTCAACACAGTCAGGTTTAAGTTCACTGTATTTTGGACACCTGGTTCTGACTATGGTGTTGAGCCCCTGGCTTTGTCCTCTCTCCCTACCCCTTCCTGATGGTAGTGACCTCACCCCCAATCTTTTGGTTCCAACAATCCCAAGAGCAACACAGAGAACAATTTCCCTTTCTCACGGTCATTATTGCTCTTCCTGTTTCTCTCCCTCAACTGGGCTCCCAAAGCCCAGGACGGTCGGGAACCACTGTCTGCAGGGACCCTGGGTGCTGCCCTTCAGTTGTCCATTAGACGCGGGCCTGTTTGGGCAGGGAGGAAACTGCTCTCTGAAAGTGAACCTGTGACCTGTGCAAAATGAATTCACTTTTCCATGGCACTAGAGGGCTATTTAGTAAATGACTTTCATTGCACAGAATTCCACCCTGGTGTCCTGGAAGACAAGACTGGTGTCACACAGGTGAGCTATTTTCTCCCTGAGCAAAAGTGTTCCTACACAGAGGGTTCTGGGGGGCTCATGTGCCTGAGTCTTGTAGGCGGACTGAAGGATGTTTGGCTGAAGGTCTGCTGGGACGGGACAAGCATGGGGATTGTGTTTGGCCCCTGAAGCTTCTAGACCTGGGTCAGGAGGGTTTTCTGGAGGACTCTGAAAACTGAATTCTTTTTTTTTTTTTTTTTTTTTTTTTTAAATATCTTACAATTTTATTTTTCAATCATACATCAATAAAGCTGAAAAAAAAATCCCTAGTAGCACCTACACAGAAAAAAATAATTAATTAATAATTAATTAAAATATTGGGGGGAGAAAGGAAGTGGTGCTAAAGAACCCACAGATGGGCTCAGTTCCAGCACCACACAGTCATGTTCATAATGGAAGGTGCTCAGGGTCTAAGATACAGAGCCCGGGGGAGTCAGGGCAAGGCCTCACCCTGGTCACATTTGAGCATAGATGGGTAGGAGTTTGCTAAAGGGATTGCTGGGGAGTGCCATTAGGGTTCTTCAGACAAACAGAACCTATAGGGTGTATATGTGTGTGTGTGTACAGGTGCATTTGTATGGAGACAGATTTTTTTTTAAGGAACTGGTTTATGTGATTGCGGGGCTGCAGGACGGACCAACAGGCTGGTAACCAGGGAAGGCTGATGTTGCAGCTTGAGTCTAAAGGCAGGTCTGAGGGCAGGATTTCTTCTTTTTGAGGACCTCAGTCTTTCTCTCTTAACTCCTCCAAGTGTTTGGATGAGGCACACCCACGTTATGGAGAGTAATCTGCTTTACCCAAAGTCTACTGATTTAAATGTTAATCACACCTAAAAAAAACTTTCATAGCAACATCTAGACTGGTATTCTACCAAACATCTGGGCACCATGACCAAGTTGACACGTAGAACTGACCATGACACAGTGGGACCTGAGAGTCTTGTGTCCTCTCTGTGAGCTGGGAGGCAAGGTCATCTGCTGAGAGCCAGGTGATTAGGATGCCCGGGAGGCTGAGGAGAGTGGGAGTCAGAGAGGTAGTGGCAGGACCCTGGCAGGGAGTTCCTGAGCCACGTGGGGCGCGCTGAGCCTGGGTGAGTGCATGAATGTATGAATGAGTGAATATCTCAGTGACAGCAGAGAGACTAGCTGATGCTAGGATGTGTGACACCTCTGTCACAGAACTGGGAGAGGAGATAAACACGGGAGCAGGTGCAGATAGGTGTGTGGCTGGGGCAGGAGGATGAGGGAACCCAGCAGCCCTCCCCTCTCTTCCGCTTCTCTGCCCTGAGCACCCCAGGGGCAGTTCATGGTTTCAGTACTTCTAACTTCATTTCACTGGTATTGGATGAGGACCTCGTCACATGGTCCCTCCTTATCTGATGTCTTGGAACATCCCTGGGCCTCTATTTCTCCTGCACTTGATCATGCTCAGGGCCCCAGCTTCCTGGAATCTGCTGTCGACTGAATGATCTGGAGTCTCACGTGTGAAACTGCACACTAGCTATACAAAAGGGCCCCTAAGGGGAGAATCATGTGATGAGGGGAAGGAGGGAAAAGTGCCTAGAGAGGCAGCTGGGGTTAGGCGGCAGGAGGACGGGAATTACAGCTGGGGTTCTGGTCCCAGCTCTGCCCTTTACCACCTGTGTGACTTGGGCAAAAACTGAGGCTAACAGTACCTGCCCTGCAAACCTCGCCAGGTTATCTAAGGGTATAACAAGTTCATGAATGCAGAAATGCTTTGAACATTAGAAGACATAACAACCACAACAGGTACTATTTAAAGACACTCAATATATGCATGAAGCACAGAAAAGGGAATTTCCAGTGTACTGGTTGGAGTGGGATGGGGTAGGAGAAGGTGAAAACTGAATTCTTGATCACCTTTTGCTGTGGCAACATCAGTGATGACCACAACAGTGGTAACAACTCCTTATGTGGCTCCTATCAAATTCTGGCACAGTTGAGGATACTTCACACACATTATGTCAGTTAATTTAGCAATAGCAAAATGAGATATGTTCTGATATCATTTTATGGGTGAAGAAATGAAACTTGAGAGGGTTAAGCCCCATATTTAAGGTCATGCACATAGAATACGATGGAGTGAGGGTTCAAATTCATTCATTTATTCAACAAATATTGACATTCTAGGAATAGTTCTAAATGCCAGGGATGTAGCAGGGAACAAAATCCAGAAGTGAATATAGTCTATTAGAGGATGAGAAGACTAATGGAGAAAAACGGAGCCGGATGAGGAGATAGCATTTGTGTGGATGACTGTTCTATTTCATGTGGGAAGGGGTCAGGGATGTCCTCTCTAACAAGGTGACATTTAAGGACAGAGTTGAAGGAAATGTGGAAGCAAGCCATGTACATATTCCAGAGATAAGGGAACAGTAAGTGCAAGAGCCCTGTGGTGGGCGTGTGCTTGGCCTGGTCAAGGACGGAGAAGACCAGTGTGACTGGAGCAGAAAGGGTGAGGAGGAAGTGGGTACTAATTGAGGTCAGACAGGTGGCCAGGTCATGTAAGGCCTTATAGGGCACTGTTAGGGCTTTGGTACTTACTCTGAAAGCCATTGGAGAGTTCTAGCAGAGGCATGGTATTGAGGCCTTACATTTAATTTTATTTTCATGATATAATAAAGGACATTTTAATCCAACAGTAATTCATTTCTATATTACATACTTTGAACATTTCTCTAATTTCTTAAAGGTAATTAACCAGTTAACCACCAGAGATTCCCAATAATGTAACAGAAAGAAGGTAATTCATAAATTTCTGTTTTTGAAACCATGAAAAATTATTAAAACATACCAGATAGAATTCTTAACATCTTTTCTTTTTCATGGTATTTGAAAGGCATTATAAAATGTCATAAAAGCCCTTCAGGAAAGAAATCAAACAAAGTGACAAAGGGACTATCATACTTTACAAATGCAGTATAGTACTGTCTCTGGGGTCAGAGGCCTTACATTTTAAAAAGCTGATGTGGAGTATAGACTGTCAGGAGGCAAGGACAGAAGGTAAAATACCATTATGAGCTCTTGTAATAATCCAAGCAAGAAAGGATGTATTGAGGCCAGGATGGTGGCCATGGAGGTGATGAGAAGTGTTTGAAGGCAGAGGCTACAGGATTTGGTGATGGTTTGGATACAGGATGTGGGGAAAGGAGAGGAGTCAAGGATGATGCCGAGGTGTTTGTGCCAGGAAACCGAAAGGATGCCATTGTCATATATTGAGATAGGAAGACGGTAGGAGGGGCAGGTGGGGGAAGGGTTGGGAAGGGCAGATCAAGAGCTTGGATTTGGGCGAGTTAAGTTGGAGATGCCTAGTAGATACCCAAGTGGTGAGACTGAGTGGGTTGGTGTACATATAAGTCTGGAATTCGGGGCGGAGGTCTGAGTTGGAGATCACGAATCTGGGATTCTTGCTGTTTTCTAAACCATGAATCAGAAGAGATCACAAAGGAGTGAGTGTAAATAGAGGAGAGAAGAGGTTGGAGGCCTGAGCCCCAAGTTAGGGACATGAGATGGGCATGAACACAGGAGACAGAGAAGAACCAAGGGAGGGTGAAGTCCTGGAAACCAAGTACAAAGGTGTATCAAGGAAGAGGATGTGATCTTCTGTGAAAAAATGCTGCTGACATTTCCAGTAAGATGAGAGCTGGGAATTGACCACTGGATTCATTCATTCAACAACAACAGCAGATGAATAAATTCAGTAGAAAGGAGCTGTTTTGGCAAAGTAGAGAGGCTGAAAACCTGTTTGGAGTAGGCTCAAGAGAGATGGGAACAAGAGGAATTGGAAGCAGTGGATAAACAAAACAAAACAAAACAAACAAAACAAAACAACCCTCCAAAACTCCTTTGAGAAATTTTGCTGTGAAGTGGAGTTTTGGGATGGCATGGGGAGCAGAGTTAAAAGATTTATTTTTTAAAAGATACTTGGTATTAGGGCAAGTTTATAGGCAGATATAAACAATCTAGCCAAGAAAGGAAAAAAGTGATGCAGAAAAGATGGGGTAAATGGTGGAGCAATATCTTTGTGTGGGCAAGAAAGGAGGGAGAAATCTTGGGCACAAGGGGAGAAGTTGGTCTTAGAAGTATGGATGGTTTATCCACTGAGGGAGAAGGGAGGCACAAAATAGAGGATCACATGTGTGGGTGGTAGGAGCATGTGAAAATTCTTCTCTGATTGACTCTATATTCTCAGAGAAATTGGAAGCCAAGTTGTTAACCAAGAGGGAAGATGGGGAGGAGATGTTGGAGGGTGTAAGAGAGGAGACAGGAGAAATCTAGGAGCGAGGAGAGTGAGTGGACTCAGGAAACAGACGTGGTGGCAGCATGAAAGACTGTAGATAATGGTCCTGAACTTAAGTTGGGACCTGTCAGCCTGGTTGTGTGCTTTTCTCCAGCCACATCCAGCTGGAGTGTACGAGTGTGGATGAAGGAGGGTATGAGGTTAAACTAGGGCTGTGTTTTTTTCCAGATGAATAAGAAGAAAGGAGGAAAGGGCAAGGGAATGATTACAGTGGTGAACCATAGATTCTAAGCTATGTAGAGAGGGAAGTGAGAATCTGAACAATAAAAGTGGTAGGATCAATAGATTTTATCCTGGTGGGTCAAAGAGTTGTTGCAGTTGGGGTACCAGAGGGAGTGATGTAATTGGTGAATGGGCAGCAGGAGATTTAAAGTGAGATTGCAGAGAGCATGTAGTTATTGATACTGACAAGATTTAGGGCGACCATGTGACTGAGCAGTTGAGGTAGATCAGCAGTGGTGGGGGGAAGGAACAGATCATTGGAAGAAGGGTAGGTCTAGGAACTGGGAAGCCAGAATATTGGAAGGTTCATTTCCATGGGTCTTGAAATCAGCGAGTATTAAGGCAGGCAGGTGCTAGTTTGTGAACTTGTAGCTAAGAGCAGTAAAGAATGAGGGAGTGTGACGAGGGTCTTGCGATCATGGCAGCAGGAGAGGTAGTGGACGTCTAAGCTGATAGCTGGCTGTGCAAAGCTGGGAGAATTTTAGGAGAGGTGAGATGTCAGTGAGAAGCAAGCAAGTCACCCACTCCACCTCCAGGCCCTGTGAAATGATGACCGCGAGACAGAAAATAGCTCACAATGCCTGAGGGCTGAAGGGGAGGCAGCGTCCTCAGATGACAGGCGGTTTCAAATGGAGCAGGGAGGTGATGGAAATGTTTAGAAAAGATGTTGCGATGTGGGATTTTGTGGGTGTGCAGTGAGCTTCAGAGGACACAGTGGGAGAGTTTCAGGAGTTGGGGAGGGGTGGGAGGGAGAATCAGAGTAGAGGATGTCTGGGATGAGGGCTGGGGTATAAGGGATGACCTAGAGTAACGCGTCTGTAGAGGCTGGCAAACGGGGATCCAGATGGTCTCTACAGCAGACAGTGATGTTGAGGCTATGAGTGTTGGTGGCGGGAGGGGGCAGGAAAGGTGTGTGGGGTCTTCCCAGGAACACACAGAGCTTTGGAGCCCCCTCTTGTCTCCTGCCAATGAGGGTGTGGGGACATGGCTGGGTGGTGGTATCCAGAGCACCTGAGCTTTTGGCCTCATTTCCATTCCTGTGGACAGAGGCCATGAACTAGGTGCCAGAGTTTGTGCTTAGCACCGAGGACCAAAGCTGGGGTCAGTGGCTCCTGTGCCACACCATGGTGAGACTGTCACATGTGGGTGTCCTGCACAGGAGAAACAAGATCATCTAGCTACCGTCTCTCTTCATTTCTTCACTCTGCTCTCCACTGAGTTGTCTTCATTTTCAGGAAGATTCTCTCCATGCCATGGTAAAGTCAGCCTAGCAGCTCCAGCCTTGTATCCATTCATATGACCACCCCTTAGGAAAGAAATCTCTCCCCCAGTGATTCTCCAGAAAGATACCCTGGGTTCTTCTCTCTGGCCTAGCCTGGTTCATATTCCCATTGTGGCCAAGAAGATGTGGAACTGCAACTGGCCAAGTACACCCCCCGATCCTGGAGCTAGTTCACATGAACTGGGAGTGTGGAAGGATAGGTCCCCGAAGGAAAAAAATTAAATGATTTGCATCACGTTTATTTGGAGGAAATCTGAGTGAAGAGATTGAAGGCTGTGGGGACAGCATGTCCAGCCTTCCTCTGTTATCCTGAACAATTCAACATTGGCCCCAGATTTGCATAGACGTTCAGCTGAACAAAAGCCCAGCAGTTCATCAGACCCATCCATTTTGGAAAGCAAGTTAGGCATCATCCGTTGTTAATTACCTTTTTCCAACATCAGTCAAGATAGTCTAGGTTTTGTCACTGTTACAAATAACTACCAAAGTCTTAGTGGATTAAGCTTAATTATTGCTCATACAAAGTCCACTGTGGGTCCCGGCAGCCATCTGTCATGTGGTTCCTCAGGGACCCAGGATGCTTTGGTCTTATATGGTTTCACCATCTCAACACGAGGCCTCCCCGAGAGCATTGTACCAGGATGAGAGGAGACTGGAGAATTGGCGGGGGTGGTGGGAGTGGGGGAGCTTGTCACCGTCTCTGCTTGACGTGACAGACTTCACTTCTACTCACATCTCATTGGCCAGGACTTGTCACGTGTCTGACGGGAGACACAGGGACTCCTCTTTGCTTCCATAGATACCTGTACACTCCTTTGTCATAACACCTGCTTTACAGTGTGGGAACTACCTGTTTAAGTGTCTGTCCTCCCCCAAAGGCCGTGGGTATCTAATTCATCTCGGTGTCTTTGGTGCCCAGTACCAGCCAGACACATTACAGCATTAAAAAAATGTATGAATTGAATTAGTCCAACCTATTCATTTGGCATATAAACCAAATAAGACCCCTAAAGATGAATGAGCTCAGAGAGGAGAAGTGGTTGACTCAAGTTTGCATAATCAGAACCAACACAAGAACCCAGTGCAGCTGACGTTTAGTCTGCTTCCAGCCTGTGCCACCATGTATTACGTGCAGGTTGTGCATTATAAGGGGGACACTTGGCTGAGCCCATGTCAGGCTTGGTGTCCTTGTTATAGGCTGTGCTTTCTCAGAGGAAGCAGAGGCCTTTTCTTTCTATAAAGCACTGTGTGCTGGTCAAGCCAGGTACCTTGGAGGTTGCATCTGCCTGGAGAGAGTGTCTTTTCCTGATTTGCATTAAGGTACTGAAACATAGACTGAATGTTTGTGTGCCCCTAACATTCATATGTTGAAACCTAATCTCCAATGTGATGGTATTAGGAGGTGGGACTTTGGGAGGTGATTAGAACACAAGGGTGGAGCCCTCCTGAATGGAATTAGTGGCCTTATAAAAGAGACCTCTGAGAGCTTCCTGTTGTTTTTGTTTTTGTTTTGTTTTTTTTTTTTTGCCATGTGAGGACACAACGAGAAGACAGCTGTTTAATTACCAGGAAGTGAGCCCTCATCAGACTCTGAATCTGCTGGCTCCTTGATCTTGGACTTCCCAGCCTCCAGAACTGCAATAAATATATTTCTTTTGTTTATAAGCCACCTAATCTATGGTATTTGTGTTATAGAAGCCCAAACAGACTGAGATGTACTGTAAAGACCAGTAATGGTTCCTCTTTTGCCATGGGACATGCCTAGCACCTAATACCCTTTAATCACCCAGGGTCAGGTGACCTAGCCTCTAAGGCCCAGGAAGAGAATAATCACCCTCTGGGCTTCCAAAAATAGATCACAGATAGATGCTCTGATTCTTCACCCTTCCAGCCAGGGAGAGATGGGAAGACCCCCTTTCTACCCCCAGCCTTGTACATTTTAAAACTTGCATAGGAACTGAATTGCTCAGCAGAACAGCTCGGAGGAGGCCTCTGCCATCCCCTAGACCCACGCATCACTTTGAGCCATAAGAATGGCCAGCTTGTTCTGGATCTTTCCACATTTCTTCTTGAGAGACTTCTTGGACCAACCCCCTGTGGATCATGAATATTTTTGCCTTAATCCTTACTCCCCATCTGACAACCCCTCGTTACCTGCATGTTGCCTTATCCCTACACTGTTCTGTACATCCTAAAATATGACCCTTCTTCCATGCCTTTGCATCTGTCCAAACCCTTCCACTATGCCCTTTGGAGCTCCTGGTTTGTCTTTATCAGACATAAATTGTCATCTTTTCCCCCGAATGTTCCCTTTATCTTCTCACTCTAACTGGAACCTGGCTCTCCCTGAGGACTCTGCTTCCTCCACAGTTCTCTCAAGGAGAGACTTTGATTTCATACCCCATGGATCTGAAAGCCTGGAAAAAGGGTAAGTCTCTACCTTAGCCCCCTTTACTGCTTCTAATTAATCATTGCTCTTGCTTCTAACTTCAAAGACCTGAGCCCCTTTGAAGCACAGCATCAGATGTTACCACCTGCAACACCTGCTTGCTGCTGTCATTCACTGACCTTAGTCCTTGGTGCTTCCAGCATCTGCTTTGCTGTCCTTATCTCTACTGCCAATGATAATGACAATGATAGTTAGCATTTACCAAGTGCTCTCTTTTCTCCTGGAACTCTTCTAAGCTCTCTAAAAACATTATTTCATTTAACTCCTATAATACTATGAGATGGGTACTATTATCATCCTCATTCTATAGATGAGTAAGCTGAGGTGCAGAGAGTAATCAAATATCACACACAGTTAGTGACAGAGTCAGGGCTGGAAATACAGTCGGGCTCCAGAGCAAGTGCCCTTAAATACTGTATTAAGCTATTTCCATGTCGACGTTCCTGGCAACCTTAACATCTCTGCAGATGACCCACTTGACACCCTGGCCATTCTGCTCCTTAATCTCCTTGGTTCCCCTGTTCTACCACAGCTGCCCACTCCTGCGATCTTTGCTTCAGTTACAACAGCATTATCTCCAAATATGGATTTCAAGTTCCCTCCTGTCTGGCATCAACCCCTGTTTTTCTTTTTCTTTTTTTTAAAATTTTAATAAACTTTAATTAGCATACAATAGGGAATCACTGGAGTTGTTTTTAGTAGGAGCTTGGCCTGAGAATATGTTAGGAGGACCGATTTCCAATACTGAGCAGGTTGGATCAGAGAAGAAGAGGAAGGAATCAGAGAAACAATTCAGGAATGTGTCCCAATATTCCAGGAGCAGAAATGAGGAGGACTAAACTCAGGAATGAAATACAGGGAACAAATGCAAAAGATGTGGTGACTGAAGAATCAGTGACTTGGTCTGGTGTGACAGAAGAGACTGAGGGTATCACAGGGGAAACACAAGTTTCCCCTGAGGGCAAATGGCCCTCAGAAGAAGAGCTGATTTGAGGGACAGTGAAATATTGTCTGGCTTTGGGGAAGTTGTCAACTCCTGTTTTTCCAACCCTCTACTGTAGTGATTCCACTCCAGAAATTCCTCAGCCTCATGGAAGCCTCAAATCCAACAACTCCATTGACTCGGTATTATTTCACTTATAATAACACCCCCTGAAATCCTCATTTCCTTTTGGTGGACGATGGCAACAAGCTAGGGGAGCACTTCCTGTTTCAGTTATGTAATGCCGTGTAACAAATCACCCCAAAGCTCAGTGGTTCAAAACAACAAGCCTTTTATTCGCTCACAATCCTGTGGGTCAGAAATAGAGCAGGGCTTGATGGGATGGTTCTTCTTCTCCAAGTGGCATCAGCTGGAGTCTCTCATGAGGTTGTAGTCAGATGATGACTGAGATTGGAGTGTCCACAATGGCTTCTGTCTCATGTCTGGACCCTTGGTGGTGATGGCAGGGATCTCTCACTCTCTCTCAATTCATACTGCACTGCAAATGTCCATCCTGGGCTTCTTTACACAGCAGTTGGATCTCAAGAGTGAGTATTGTAATTAACAAAGCTAGAAGCTGCAGAAGTTACACAGCATCACTTCTGCTGCATTCTCTTAGTCCAAAACAAAATGTATGGTGAGCCCAGATCCAAAGGGAGGGAAAATAGACTGTGTCTCTTGTGGGTGAATGGCAAGATTACACTGCAAAAGAGCATGTGGAAAGAGGTGGGGGAAGATTGTTGACACTATCCTTGGAAACAATTTAATTATGACACAGCATTACAATTTCTCCTTGGAATGGGCTTGTACCTCCCTTATCCTCTTTCCCTTCCTGCTTGCCTGGCAATATTCCTGAGCTGGTCAAACCCAACTATCAATTGACTCCGTGTTTGCACCTGGGTAGCTGAATGTTTCTGGAGAAAGACCACACAACTTTCTAATTATTCTCACTTTTATATTATTACCATGAGTCTCAAACGATCTCTGAAGACTTCTAGACAATCTCCACACAGTTTCCTGATGTTCACCCTTCCACTCTCCAGCAGGACCATTTCACACCTCTTCTCCTTCCTTAAATCCCCAACATCATTCTATCCCTCTAGCCCACCCTGGGGTTAACTTTACCTCACAAATTATATACACAATCAGATGAGAAGTACCTCATTTTCCCATCATCATATCCATCAACTTACAGGAATCTGCACTCACACACCTTGCCTTCCATTCTGTTGAAGTGGAAAAAGAATCCCTGATGCCACCCAAGGCAAACCCTTCCAGTCGGGCATGGCATCCTTTATCCTTTCTCACCTCATTAAATACTTCATTCCTGCATCTCTCCCTCCTCTCTCTAACATCGTCAACTTCTCAGTCTCTGGGGATGTCTTCTTGTCTCTATGTGCACTCTCTTCTTCGTGATCACAAATAATCTCATGGTCTTAATACAATCCGTCCTTTGATGATTCCTAAATTATATCTCTAGCTAGGGCTTGTATATCCTGCTGCCTACATCATGTCTCCACTTGAATGTCTAATAGGCATTTCAAAATTAACTCAGCTAAAACAGAACAATGGATGTAACCCCCTTCTCCTACCCTAAACTGCTGTTCCTCAGCTTCCCACTGGAGCAAAGTCCCCCACCATCCATTCTGTTTCTTATGACAAAAATCCCACGGTCCTAACAGATTCCTCGCTTTTCTCCATCCACCCATCCACCCATCCACCCATCCACCCATCAACCCATCCACCCATCCACCCATTCCTCCCTCCCTCCCTCCCTCCTTCCATCCCTCCCTCCATCCATCCATCCTTAAGTCCTTCCACTCTACTTCAAAATATTCTGAATATGACTGTTTTACCATCTCCACTGCGATCATCCCAGTCCAAGCCACAATAACATCTTATAGCTGCGCATCCTGCCTTCACTTTCACTGGCAGCAACTTACTTTATTACTAGTTGGGTAAAGCCATCACTATGTGGTTAAAATCACAGTGAATTGCATCAGACTGCCTGATTCAAATGACAAACTAATTAAAGAGAGTGAGAGACAGCTTATTAAGGAGAATATCAGGCCATCTCACTCTCCTCCTTAAATCCCTTTAATGACTTTTCATTGTAATTGAACAAAATCAAATAATCATGGCTGAAAAGGCTCCTGCCAAACTTTCTGAACTCAGTTCCTATATTCAACCTCCCCTTTTCCTACTCCGTTCCAACCAGCTGGCCTTTCTAGCCTGAGAACATGCTCCTTCCAATCTCAGCCCTTTGAATGTGATACTTCCTGCATGGCTGCTCTGAGAGCATCATTCACAACTCAGTTCAAGTCACCTCTTCCAAGAGGCCTTCTTTGATTACTGTAGGTAAAGGAGATTTCATGTGACCCTTTGTAGACTCTATATCAGATTACTCCATTTTCTTCAAAGCAATCACTATCTAAAATTTGCTTATTCATCAAGTTCCAAGTTTATTGTTAATCTTCCTCACCAGAATGTTAGTTTCTTGAGGCCAAGGACTCTCTCTTGTGATTCTCGGAACCTAGACGAGGCCTGGCACAGAGTATGTATCTGTAAATATTTATTAACTAACTGGACCAATGCTTTTAATTTATTGAATAATATGAGTAATTCAAACACATGAGAAAATTTTCAAATAGCATCAAGGCATAAAATAAGTAAAATTATCCATCTGTGTGTTCTCAGGACACCAACCCCTTCACCCCCATCCGGTTCTCACTCCCAAGAAGTAAGTTGGTTTTGGAAGTTTGTAGAATTTATCATATTACCATCACTTCTCTCCTCTTCTTTGTCCATTTTTAAAAGTTACATTATTGTTTAAAATGTCTTCTTTTGGTTAACTTTATAACCATAAATAGCACACATAAACCACTATTTCTTGTCTTCCCATTATGGAAGAGGAGAAAATATACACAGATACTTCCTTCCCCTTTTCTCTGGGCCCTCCCCTCTTAGCTTCAGTCATTACTTTCACATGATCAAGGTTTATTACATTTATATTCTGATCTGTAACTATAATTAAGTCTTCTGTGCTTTGATGATAGGTTGGTTTCTTAAAATTGAATACTATTAAATGGCAATTGGAAATTATGATTATGTAAATATTATTCAGTGTAGAACCAAGTAGTTTGATTAGACTTGTAGAGAAGGAAAAATAATCCCAAATTACCAAACCCATGAAATGCAATGGAGAAAAATCCAATCTTCAAGGTCAAATTAATTCTCTGTTTTCCACTCCACATTCTTTTACTTGCTAAATTCACCCTGCGGTTTAATTTGCTTTGACATATGACATTTCTTGACAGCTTTGTTTTGTTTTTTCCAAAATCTCTAATTGTCTTTTTTTCTGTTGATACGAAAATTATAACAATAAAAAACTTACTGAGGGCCAGGCACTAAATATTTTGCATGTATTATTTCACTGAATACCCACAATGACCTATGAAGTAGAAATTATTTTTATACCTATTTTTCAAACAAGAAAACTGAACCAAAGAGAATTTAAGTAACTGCTCAAGGTTACACACATAGTTTGTAATTTGAACCAAGCAGTCTAATTTTGGAGACTGAGATTTTAATCACTTTGTGATGTCTTTACCCAATTAGTAAGCATATCAAACTTCTTAATTACAGTGTTATTGAAGTAAATATTTTTTTCTAAATTGAAGACCTTTTGTGGGAAGGTTTCTGACATCCTGTTTCAATTTAAACTTTCAGGTTTAGTACTGCTGCATAGTTGTCATCTTACATTTTTTATTTTATTGTACTTCTGGTTTGGTCCATGTCTTCCTCTTTCTTTTATTTCACTTAAATTTTTGCTGGCATGCAATGACAGGTAAGTTCTTCAGAATGGGTAACTGGAAAGTAAAATTTCTGAGTCATTGTATGTTTAAAAAGTTCTTGCACTATGTTGCCCTCACACTTGACTGATAGTTTGGCTGGTTATAAATTTAGGTTGGAAATAATCTATCAAAACTTTGTCAGTATTGCTCCACTATCTTCCAGCATCCAGTATAGTTGATGAGAAGTTTTATGCCAGTTGTTTTGAAGATATTTTTCCCCCTCTGGAAGTTTTATGTTCTTTTTATCTTTGATGTTTCAAAATTTTATAAGAATATGTTTAGGTGTGGGCCTTTTTGTTCAGTAATTGGTACATCCCAGACTTGTGCTTCCTTCTACTCTAGGAAATTTTCTTCTATGATTTATTTGATGATTTTCTTCTCTCCAGTTCTTTTTTTTCCCCCTCTCCTTCTAAAACTCCTGTTGGATTGGTGTTGGAATCCTCAGAATGAAGTTAAATCTACCATGTTGCTTAAGTTTTTCTCTTTTTTTTCTTTAAAAATTTTTTCCTTCTTTCCTTTCTTGTTTCTTTATAATGTACAATCTTTCTTTGACTTTGTCTTCTAGCCCTTCTATGATTTTTCTTTTGACAATTAGGTCTTTAATTTCTGAAAGGTTGTAGTTGTCTCTGCACATGTTCAAGTGTCCTGTTCAATTTTGATGGATGTGGTGTCTTTTTGAATCTGTCCATGTATCCTTGGTAATCAGTTGCTCTGCTTACCTTAGAGTTTCTTTCATGTTGTTGATTTCTTTAACTGTTTGCTGAGCCTTGGCTGCTTATTTCTCTTTGTAATAAAAGGATTAGATTTTCTACTATGGGCCACTAAAGTAAGTTTCTTCTGGAGCTGATTAGATCTGTTTCTACAACTGATATCATCCTTCTCTTTCAAAAAAAATGTCTGAGTTACTCATCCTCCAGGGTCAGTATATAACCCGTTGTATTTTTATCCAGCTGAAGCCAGAATAAAGTGAGTCTTGTGGGAAGATTTAAGAGAAAAAGACATAAAAAGTCAATGTGTGGCTTGAGGGATAGATGTGCAGAAAGGGAGTCTGTCTGATAAGTGGAGGTTCTGGCATGGGTTAGTATTTAATGTGGCTGATTGTGTACAAGGGAACCTTAGAGGGTTTTTTTGCTTTGTTTTGTTTCTTTAAAGAAAATTTTTTTAGAGCAGTTTAAGGTTCATAGCAAAATTGAGGGAGAGTTACAGAGGTTTCCCATATACCCCTTCTCTCCTTACATGTGTAGCCTCCTCCATGATCCACACCTCCCACCAGAGTGGTACATTTGTTACAACTGATGAACTTACACTGACACATCGTTATCACCCAAAGTCCATAGTTTACATTATGGTTCATTCTTTGTGGTGTACATTCTATGGGTTTGGACAAATGTATAATGACATGTACCCATTATTCTAGTATCATACAGAGCATTTTCACTGCCCTAAAAATCCTCTGTGCTCCACGTATTCATCACTCCCTCCCCCCAACCTCTGGCAACCACTGATCTTTTTATTTTCTCCATAGTTTTGCATTTTCCAGAATGTCACGTCGTTGGAATCATATAGTAGCCTTTTCAGACTGGCCTCTTTCACTTAGTAATATACATTTAAGGTCCCTCCATGTCTTTTCATGACTTGAGAGTTCATTTCTTTTTAGGACTGAATAATATTCCTCGTCTGGATGTACCACAGTTTATTTATACATTCAACTATTGAAGGACATCTTGTTTGCTTCAATTTAGAGGATTTTTGATGGTTGTGTTATTTCTCCCCTTCTCAAAACTCAGAAATCAGAACCGTCTCCTCCAGCCCCTGGGCACCTACAAAGTCACTTCCCAGCCATAACCATTAACAGCACAGCAGACCTCTAGGACTCAGAATATAGAGCCACTGTTTAAATCTATATTGTCTAGAGAAGGGGATGGGCATGCTACCCCTGGACCAGCTCTGGCCTCTTCCTAACTTGGTATTCTGTATTATTTTACTAATAATATTTTTCTCTTGTGAATATAAGATCATTGTGAAAAATTTGAAAAATTCAGAATTTAAAATATTAAATATCACTCAATATTCTACCACCCAGAGAAAAGGTTACAAATTCACTGTATACCTTTCCAGTTTTTTGAGAAATAGATAGCATACGATGTACATAGTTTTTATTTGACTTTAGAAAAATTTATAGTTTATGTCTTTAAATATGCTTCAAAACATGATCCTTGATGTTGCATGATATTTATCACATGGCTACAGTACAGTTTATTTGCCTATTCTTTACTTTTGATTTTTGGAGCATTTCTAGATTTTCTATTATGAGTCATACTATGAGAAATATCCTTGTTCATAAAGCTCCTCCCGCCCCCCATCTCTTAGTTCCTTGGATTAATTCTTAGGATGGCAGATATAGGCCAAAGTGTTTCAGCACATTTTAAAGCTTTTGGTACATACTGCCAAATTGTCCATCTGTTGAGATAGTATCAATGAATACATTTTTTTGTTAGTATGTAAGAATTCCCTAACATCTAAACTTGATGTTATCTTTTAAAAAAAGAGAATGGGAAAAAAGATTTTCTATCAGCATGTTAGAAGAACATGTTTTTCAATGTTCTTTTGTGTTTTTTTGATTCTTACCAAAATTAAATATGTCTGTCTATCTATCCTATTTGCATTTCTTCTTTTGTAATTTTTCCTGCTCAGATCTTTTTGCCTATTTTTCTGTTAGTGTGTCTCTCTTCTATTATTTATAAGACTTTTATGGATTAAGAATTCTTCTCTTCTATATATATGTATATGGAAGAGAAGAATTCTTGAATATATGTATGTGTATACATATATGTATATATATTCAAACAATTTTTTTAGTCTCTGAATTTCTTTTTAGTTTTGTTTAGGCCTTTTTTTTGAATAGAGAAGTTTTAAGTTTTTTGCATGAATCCTTTCTCTTATGGGTTTACTTCTTTGGCACTTTTGAAATTTAAATCTTTAAACCATCTGGAATTTACCTTTCTGCAAGCGCGATAGAGAGATCTAACGTTATTGTTTTGCTAAACATATGGCCAACTGTACCAACACCATCCACCAAATAATATTTTATTTATCCACCAAATAGAAATGTTATTTTTGAAATATACTTAATTCTTACATACGTTGGGATCTGCTTCAAGGATATCAATTCTTTCCTACCACTGTATCTGCTTACTGAAGTGCTACTACACTGTTCTAATTGTTGTATTTTTACAGTATATTCTTATAAGTGGTAGTGAATATTCCAATGACTTGCCTTTCTCAAATATTTAAAAGCAATTCTTGCCTACTTATTCTTTCATAAGTACTTCAGAATAATTTAATCACACTCTTTCCTATCCCCAGTGAACTTAATCTAATGTGTTAAGCCTATAAATTAATTTGAAGAGAAGTAGCGTCTTCTCATTACCCAGGCTTCTTTTCCCAACATGATCTATCTTCTCATTTATTCAAATAGCTAACTTGTTGTTATATTCAGTAAACTATCTACAGTGTAATATCTTTGATAAACCCATAAAATCATGAAGAAATGTGATTTGACCCAAGCGGTCCTGGAACAGAAATCAGGAAACTTGGATTCCTGCTCCAGCCCTGCCACCGATTGGCTGTGTAAACTTGGATGATGAGCATCTTTGGGGCTCTGTGTTTTCACCTGTAAAATGAGGAAGTCTTGATAAAGACTTCTCTAAGATCTCTCCAGCAACAGCATCTGTGATTCCATGAATCATGATGCAAAATTTGTACAGCAAGTGGTCCCCCGCCAGGAGAATGTTACTCTAGCTCCCTGCACTGGCATCATAGGTGTGCACAGAACTCTGAACACATCCACCCACCATTCCTTACATGAAAGTCAGTAAGAGAAGAACTGTGCACACTATGGAATTAGTTTCATTTCTTACATTTTCTAGCTTTCAGTGCTGTGATAAAAACAAATTTAAAACCACCTTACCAGGCCATTGTTGCTGTTCCAAAGCAGGGTTGAGATGTGAGCTCTCAGTGGGAGGAGGGGGGCCTCATGGAGGGGCATGGAGCCGTGGGCACTGTTACCATTTTGCAAAGCTCCAGGGAAGCGAAACAAAAGAAATGGAGCTGCTTTGAAGGTCCCTGCCAAGCTCTTCTTAAGAGCAACGGGATTAGGAGGAAAATGAGGCTTCTAAGAGCATGACCAAGCATTTAATACCCCCTGGAACCCACAAAACAAAAGCACAGTCATCTTTATCTCACCAGTAAAAAGAAAACACGAAGGACAGTGGCTTTGCTTGATCTCATTAATTGGATTATAAAGTTTTTATGGAAATTCTACTGCAACGAAGTGACCAAAGCTTTACGGCCAGGACAGAATAACTCAGAGCAAAGCTACAGGTCCACCCAAGATCCTTCATCCCTAGAAAAATGGGGCTTAATTTCCACATCATAAATGGTTTGAATCTGCACAACTTTTCCTATTGCTTTTGAAAACAATTCAGTTTCAAGAACAATGGAAGATTGAACTCAGTTTGGTGATGGCCATTAATAGTTCTCATGTAGAAGGATATTTTGGAAAGCTCTTTTTTTCCCATTGTCACAAAAAAAATGAACTGGTGATGCCTAAGCCAGCACTAGAAGAAGAGCTTAATATATTGGCAGATAAAAACACAGCACATACTGAAGGAATGTATTATGGACGTAAGCCATAAAAATGTTTTCAATTTCTTTTGGTGTTAAGCTACAGTGTAAGAAACTAGTCAATTTCTGGAGACTCACTTGAGGCAATTTGCATGTAGAATGTTTATTGCAGGATGGCAGCTGTGACTATGAATAAATGCAGCCAGTTCTTGTGAACGTTGCCTCCCATCTCTGTCCAGGCTACCAGCATCTGGAAGTTGTGACCACGCTGCATTAAGAAAAATGATTCAAGGGACTGAGAGACAGTGTTCAAAGTTTATATAATTTTAACTTAATTTGCAGCTAATTGATGTAGTCCTTTATGAGGTTTCTGTGAGTCCTCTTAAGGAACTCTTCCAACAGCAAGAGAAATAAATGTTTTCTCCCAACTCCAGAACCTTCCTTTTCTTTTCCTTTGTTCTGTTTTTAAAAGGATAAATTCACCCTGTCGGTACACATTGAGATCCTGTCCCTTTTCTCTTTGGAAAATAGCTGACTGCGAAGCCTCCTTTACAACTGGATTCTGGGGAAGCATTTAATTACACACCAAGGAAGGAAGGTGCTCATGTGGATAAAAGAATGATGAAAATGCGATGAAAAGTGACAAGGATTGAAAGAGAGGATAATATGCCAAATTATAAAACCAAACAGACAAACGTCTTTGACTTCATTCTAGACCTAAGAAAGAGGGAGTGTTTACAAACCATCCTGCAAACAGAAGGCTTGTTTTCCCTGGGAGCCCTGGGAAAGGAAGGGGGTGGAGGCAGCAGAGCCAGCCCACAGGTTGCAGCTCCTGGGAATTTCTCGCTCCAGATGCAGTGAGGGCAATGGACCAGCTCCACTTCCTCTTCCGGTTGCCTTTGAGGTCTGGTCCTAATGCTGAGGAGCCCGCGAGCTCCACGCCAGCCTCTCTTCCCGCTGCCCTGCACAGGCTCCCAGTGTTTCTCAAGAGCAAATGTCACCAACGGAGGTTGGCCTTCCATGACCTGCAGGTCTAACTCAGCTCTCCCAGTTGTATTTGCTCATGGCATCCTGTGGGTTTCCTTCCCGGCTCTCACAGCCGTCTGTAAATGTGCATTGACTTGTGTGCTTACTGGTTTCTCTGGCCAGGTTGTACATCCCCGTCAGGGCTCCGCTGGGCTCCCCAGCACCTGGAACAGGCTTGGCACACAGCAAGTGCCCAGTACATCCTCGGTGACCAATGAGCGAACTTTGTGGTTTTCCGAGGAGGATTCATCTCCACTCCCGTCCCTGCCTTGTCCTGGCAGAATTCTCCAACAGCTTGATTTCCATCTGTCTCCTTTTTACTTTCTCACTCCCTTCCTCTGTCCTTCCCTCCTTCCCCTATTCATTTGTAACAACTTTATTGGTTTCCTTGTTTTTTCTCCCATACAGCTCTAGAAGGAAACAGATGGGTAGAGGATTTCGGATGAATACTGAATATCACATCCCCATTGATGAGATCATTTTGGAATTTTCTAAAAGTACTCTTTGTGGTTACGTGGCCAGGGAGAAAATATCCCTGGGTTTTTGAGAGTGGGGATGCTTCTGCCAGGTTTAAGTCATTATTAAAGAGACAAAGACTCATCAGGATAAAGCTGCTGGCAAGTTTTCTTTCTCTCTTTAGCAGTAGAGCCTATTCAATAAATAGCACTCACCTGGAGGTACGCTGGATGAGAGCTCCTTCTTTTGTGTGTGTGTGTGTGTTTATGTGTAATTACTTGTCACTGTATCTAAATGTCATATCTGGGAGAAATTATCTTCCTTTAGACATTTCCAATAGCATCCACTTTGGGACTGCCAATAGGAGATTACTCAGCCCCAGAAAGAAGATTTTTAATGGCTCATATTAATAGCATATGATTTTCCTCCTCCCTTTAAAAAATGTGGGCAAATGTGTCAGAAAGGCAGTGTCGTGCCTTGACCATATGAAAGACGTTCCAGGTATTATTGCCTGCTTGTTACGTTTATCTCATCCCTTACTCTCCAGAAAATGAAGTGCATACGGACTTGGCTCCTTCAGAGAGGCAATCTCAACTTTGTCAGGGTTAAGCCCATCGGTTGGGTGTTGAGCCGTCTCTAGCATTGATACTACAAGCTGGGATGTTAGATTCAAAGAGCAAGTGGACACTGCCATGGTACTTTGTGGCTAAATGCCCTCTCTTCCCAGCGATGTCCACAGCAGTTTGACTCTAGGTCAACCACCTCTCTCTCCCACCTTCATCTCAGCTTGAGAAAGGCTGCCCTTGGTGCAAAGCTGCAGCGAGTCTCGAGTCTCGACATTTCAGGGAAGACAGGGAGATCTGTCGGTAACCTAGCAACGTGGCGACATAAGCATCCGTGTGCTGTTTAGTTTTTCAAATAATGAAATGATAGTCGCAACATTTTGCATTTAAACAGCACAGTCTCCAAAGACCTTACAGACTGTTGTAAATAGAGAACAGGAGTCACAAGAACCTGCTCTTCTGGAGATGGTTAGCTCTATTTTACAGATGGCTAAGCTAGAGCAAACACAGCACAAGAGTCCATTTTACATGAGCGGCAGAACTAGCTAGGAAGCATGCAGAACTTCCAACCAATGGAAAATGCTAAAGAAAAGGATCTGTAAACCAGCTCATGTTTTCTCGTTAAACTTTTCAACTCCTAGGGAGCAGAGAATGTGTTCTTCATATATTTTGAAAAGTAATTGCCTTACTGATTGCTAAATGGTAGATGAAGTCAGTGGGTAGGTGGTCTGCCTTGCAGCCTCACTGCTGAAAAAAGAATCAGCTCTAGGAAGGGTTTGCAAGATGTTGTTAGTTTTCTAAACTTGTGGTTATTCTGGGATTGTTTTCTGAAAATGAAATTTATTTCTGATCCGAAGGCAGATGCTGTTATTTATCTACTCCTTTTTTGCTAACAGTGTGGTTTCTAAAAATTGGCACAATTTTTTTTTTATCATACTCCTTCCTTTGAGAGATAGGGTCTTTGTAATTTCTCCTTGAGTCTGGTGGGCTTATGACTGATTCAACCAATAAACTTTTGTGGAAGTTATGCTAGATGACTTTCTAGGCTGATTCATACAAGGCGATACAGCTTCCCTCCTGTTCACTGGAACATTCACATTGGGAGCTCAGGAAGCCATGAAAGAAGTCCAGCTACGATGAGGCCGCCATGCTGTGTGGAGACCCAAGTCGCACTGTGGGGCTATGAGTAGGCATTCTGGTTGAGCACCACCCCCCCCCCCCCCCACCAGCTGAGCTCAGACCTCCAGTCATTCCCGCCCGGGCACCAGATATTTGAGTGAAGAAGCCTCCAGATAATTATGCTGCCCACCACCCCACTCTGGCCATTCTCATTGTCCCATCTGAAATCTCAGACCTTGTGAAACATATTAGCCATCCTTTCTGTACCTTTCTAAATTATCGGTAAGAATGATTAACTCATCATTATTTTATGCCACTGCGTTTAAGGAAGTTGGTTAAGCAACAGTAATAACCAGAACACTCAGAACCCCTGTCGTCCACCCTCCTTTGCAAGTTTATGTCCTGAAGGAGAGGCTGTGGCCCTTTCTTGACTCCTGAGGGTGAGTATTTATTTGTCCAAGGCAATTGTGGCCATCTCATTTCTCTTACTACGTGTTTAGGTTGGGTATGGTCAGGAGATGCAATTCTGGTCAATTAAGTGAGTAGAAGAGTTTGCTGGGGCTGCTTTTGGGAAAATTTCCCTTCTTCTCCATAAGATTTGAAGGACAGACTGGTTCTCCCTGCTACCTTTGGATGCTGTTGTCTGCACATGACGCCTACACCCGTGGTACCCATCCTAGGACCATCAGGAGAGCAAAGAGGACAAGCCACACACTGAAGGGGACAGGTCAAAGAGAAGGATGGAGAATCTACGTCCTTGATGAGGCTCAACACTGATGACGCCCAATCCTGGAACTACCTCTGCTTTTGCACTTGTTACGCTGACATTTTCCTCATTGTTTAAGCCTGTTTGTGTTGGGCTTTCTGAGAGCTTCAGCCACAGATTTCACATTTCAGAGCATAGGTTCTGGTCCTAAAGATCTAGATTCAAATTTTGGTTCTGCCACTTATTAGCTGTCAAACTTTGAGTTGTTCTCTGTTTTCTTAGGCTAAAAAAGATTTTCATCACTCAATTCTTGCGAAAATAAAATCAGTCATGCAGTAGGTGCTTATTGAGGGCCTGCTGTGTGCCAGGCGCCATTCTCAGCTCTGGGGAAATGGCTTTGTATCAGACAGATAAGCTTCCAACCCTCATTGTGGCTACATTCGTGTGAGGGAGATAGATCGTAAATGAGGACATAAACAAGATAATCTCAGGCAGAGGCAAGCACGATAAAGCTGACATAAGATGAGGTCTGCAGAATGCTTAGCACTGGGCCTGGCACAGTGCAAGCAATCTGTAGTGGCATCTATTACCTTTATCATTCAAGTTAATAAATAGTATTGAAATCGCCATTAGGGAAAGTAAGTGCGCATGAGTGAACTTTGATTTTGGTCTGAGGATTATAGAAACATGAAGGTTGTTTGTTCCCCCTCCCCCATTTCCATCCATTAGGATTCAGTGGGTAAGGCCTTCTCTGCAATGCACTGGCCTGAATTTTTACCCTTCAGGATCTTGCAATTGGCTCTTCCTGGGTGCTGCCCCTCCCCAAGTGAGCCGAGGAGAGATGTGTGGTTGGTGGGAGAGCTCCACGGACAGTCCCCCGCTGGGTCTCTTCTGACCCTTGGGCAGCCAGGGCTATTGAAGTATGTCAGATGGAGGTGGCCAAGTGCCAGCATGTTCCCCTCCACGGTTGTCCCCTGCCTCAGGTCTCCCAGCCCTGCAAAGTGGGTAGATGGGTAACACTGGCTCCTAGAGTCCACACTGAGGCTGTGCATTGGAAGGCGTGAGGGCTTGGCTTGTGATGAAGCTTGTTTAGACTTTAGAGCAGCAGTTCTGTGTAAGTACCCCACGCTAACCGATTGTGCCACTGGAGCTCCTAGAGCAGCGGTTTTCATTCTGAGTATCCCAAATACCTAGAAATTGGAGAATAATGACAGAAACAGCGCAGTATGGATTTTTGGTAGGGACCTACGGGCCAGGCATTTGTGAACTATTTTCAAGTTATAGTGGTGTCTAAGAAAGATTAATGTATGAAATGTCCTGATTCCCAGCTCCAAGTGGCAGAGCAAATTCTCTCATAAGATGGCCCGCTGCTAATCCCCTTCAGTGACAGAGGCTGGACCATGTTTTTTGCACCGTCTTATTTCTCTGTTAAGGCATCCAACTACTCCTGTTTGCTTTCTCCCTAATATTCACAGCTTGTCAATGCTAAATAGTGCTGAAAAGCAGTTTTGAAACCTACCCACACCTCCAGCTGAGAGATTTAGTTGAAGGGTTCTCTGCCCGTGTGTTTCGAAACATTGCTTATGCCATGCACTGCCTTGACCCTGGTTATCCCGAAGAATATCCCCTTCTCACGTTTCAGCTTGCTGAGCCGGGTTGGAATTCAATCTGGCTGTCTTGCCAGGCAGCGCTTCAGACCTGACTGAAGTCTTCAGGCTGCTGCTGTCAAGTGTGGAGAAGAAAAACAAGTCACGTCTGCCCAGCCCTGTCTGCTGGGTTCCTGAGAACGGCAGCTGTGTAGCCCTGGTGTCCTGAGTGATGGGCCACGACCACTCAACTGTGCAGAGTCTCGCCTCCGAAAATGCACATGCAGCCCTTTCTTTCTGTGTGTGCATTTGCAGCTGCTCACTGAGGCATTTCCCTGGAGCTCAGGATAGTGCATTTTTTGTTTAAAGGGGATTTTTGGTTTCAAGCGCTTCTTGCAGTCTTGTGGAGGAAACCTGTTGAATCACTGTGGGTGGCCAAATGCAGGGGCCAGAGGTGGCATCTGATGGTGTTTCTGATGGAGGGGCCACCGACAGTTCCAGCCTTAGGCCTCTGCAAAGGGGTGAGGAGGTCTTATTAAGAAGGGGTGTAGGTAAGTAGTTGCCTTCTGGGACCCCACCTGTCATCCCACATTTTCCATCTCCTCTTTTGGTTATAGAGAAAATCCCTGGGCTCTTAGACAGACCTAGGTTTGAAAGCCGAACTTGCCATCTAGATACAGTTTGACCTTAGGTAATACGCTTAACCTCTCTGAGTCTGGTTTTTTTTTTTTTTACCTATGTTAATGAAAATAATGTTTAACTCACAGGATTGATGGAAGAATTAGATGAGCTCACTGCATAGCACGGGGCTCAATAAATGTCTCATTTTAGATGTCCTCTTTGAAAATACAAGTGTCACATCAAGGATTCCTACAATACAATGAGTGCTTATCAATGAACACTCACTCAACACTTAACGATAATTAAAACAAGGATTGGCAGGAATTAAGTGGAGAGGGTCAAAGGGGAGAGAGAGAATCTCATAGGAAATGGGTAACAGCACCAAAGACATTGATCTTCTCACCTCACAGCTTTCCTGGATGCCAGGTCTTTTATGGAAAGCTAGTATATATATATAATATATTATGTATGTTAAAATCAGTTCTAAGGTATATATATATATATATACATAGTATATATAATATGTATATATATTATACATATTTTAAAATCAATTCTAAGGTACACATTTTAAAAAGTTAATATCTCTGAGTTTTGAATCCATTTGACAACTTATGACATTTATAATTACAATTTTTTTATGGTATACGAAATAACATATCTCGTAATTGATGGCATCTTAGTTTGGATGAATAGGGTAATACTTTTGATAAACAACAATAGTTTCAGGAATCTAGGGCCTTCTTTAGGATCTCTTAGAACTGCACTGCCCAAAACTGTAGCCACTAGCCCCATGTGGGTTTTGAGCACCTGAAGTGTGGCTAGTCCAAACGACGATGTGCTGTAGCACAAAATACTCACCAGAGTCTGAAGACTTCTGTATGGAAAAGAATAATGCTAAGCTATCTCCTTAATACTTTTCTGTTGATTACATGTTGGAATGATAATATTTTGGCTATATTGGATTAAATAAACTATATTATTAAAGTTGATTTCATCTGTTTCTTTTTCCTTTTGTAAGGCTACAAGAAACTGTAAATTTCCATATGCAGCTCACATTTTTTTCTCCTGGAAAGTGCTGCCTTAGAACAAAGATCGCAGAGTTGGTCTGCTGTGACCACCCGGTAGAAGCTGGATGGGCTTCAACCCCAAATTTGGTTCAGATGTTGAGACTGATTATGCCACATAACAAGAGGGTACGAAAAGGTTTGCTACTCACGAAATGAGGCTTTCTGGGGAGAACAGTGTAGGTCCTAGGCAGTTCCAAAAGTACCCTGAGAGCTGAGGGATAGGAGACTGGCTTGGGGTTTTTATGGCCGTTCGGGAATGGGACTGGGGTGAGGGTTCCCATGTGCTGGCAGAGGCTTGAGTGACTAGAAAGTCCCCGGAGGGAACATCTGGGCTTTCTTTTCAGCTTTTCCAGATGTGGGGCAGAAGGGGAAGAGGGAGGGTGAGGTTAAAAGCTGTCAATTCCAACTGCTGATCATAAAAGAGTCAGACGTCTTATTACGTGATCTAATCCTGTGCCTTCATTTTACCAATGAGGACTCAGACGCAGAAAGGGAAGGTGACTTGCCAAAGGTCACACAGCCAGCTAGTGGCAATGCTGGTGCCGGAATCCAGGCCTCTGGAGACCAGAGATTTTTCCTCCCCTTCACAGCACCTGGTGGAAAGTCTTCTTGGAGGACAAGGAAATTCTTTCTCCAGGGGACAACAGTCTCCACGTTTTGTGGATCTGTTGGGAAGAAAGAAGTGCTGAAGGATGGCGGTCAGGCTCAGCATCAACCACCTGGGACTCTCTCTCTCTCTCTCTCTCTCTCTCTCTCTCCCTCTCTCGCTAGGGCAGCTCCAGGCCACCTTGCCTGATGTTTGCTGACAAGCTGGCTCAGGAAAGTGACTTGAAAAGTAAATACTAACTCAACCTAAAATGAAAAGGAAATCAAGAGCTGAAAAGGAAAACAAAAGAGAAAACCCCCCAAAAAACAAACAAATCTGTGAGAACAGAGTAGGCATTGTGTACTCACTTTTTTGGATGTTAAAGTGGCTTTGAATCAAGCCAGAAAGCTCTCACACCTACATTCTATGCGGATTAAAAACTTCCACGAGAGGTTATGAGTCCAGGGACAGAGGGTTCCCATTGCAGGTGCAGAGCTTAAATGCTTTACAAAGGAAAGGAAATAAGCTCGTTGGGGTTTGTTTGAATACTTCCAGGAGAGTTGTTTCAAGTTGACAGCATGCATTTTGGAAGCCCGAGTACTTAAAAACACACTTGAGAAGGAACTGGTTTTAAAATCTGAAACTTTGCCTGGTTCTTGGTTTCTCTGAAGTGTCAGTAGTTTTGTGTTTTCTATTTATTGTATCACACAAAAATCAGTCGGAATTTGTTTTGATTTTTTTGATTTTCTCCTACCCAGGGAAATTGAGCTACCTTCTCAGTGGAAATAAGTTTGCATAAAGTCTCCAATAATGACCAGTTTCAGCTGACACTCGATGGGACCCTGGAATACGCTCTCTCTGCTGCCTTCCAGGAAGAACAAAGGGTAGAAGAGGTTGATTGAGAAGCAGATAAAGAGCTCCTCCTGTGTCATGGCCAACCAAGAGAATTTCATCCCTATTTGTGTGTAGGGTCAGCCCACAATTGTCTGGCAAATGAGACATGATGGATAGAAAAATGTGACAGCTGTGGATGATACCCAATTACTTATATTTAGCTTTGAACTGTCTTTTGTTGGGTTGTGTCTTTTGAATATGGGGAATTTTATGGTTATAGCAATACCAGCATATATCAAATTATATATTCTATGCCTACCCTGAGGAAATAACTTGTGATATTGTCTCTATTGATTCTATTATTTACTATCTGAAGGGCATTTTTTTGCTTGGAGAGGAATACTCGCTACTACCTATCTTTCCTCTCATGCTCAATTTATTAATTTTTTGGACTTTATAAAACAATAAGCATTCACATAATTAAATAATTAATATTCTTCTAAATATTTGCATGCTCTTCAACACAACTAATAAGTCAAAATTTAGGAGTTTGAGAAGATATTCCCCCCCCCCACAAACTTAGAAAATTATCTGATTAAATGTTTTCACACAGTAAATCTTTACAAGTCCTATGTATCAGGATTCTTCTAAATGCTCTAAACACCCAAGAGGGAGGTAAAACACACAGAATATCACAATGATTGCAGCCCTTATTCTTGTACTTACACTATTGATTGCAATGTTTTATTGTTTCTATCCAAATCTGTATCCTCATTCGCATCTGTATTCTTATACTTTCCCAGGGTGGCAGTAAGTGTACCAGACCAACTTAGATGCCAAGTTCTGGGATGCATCAGCAGATTCTTGGTCTGGATGTAGGACCAAGTTCGAGATGATTTAAGCCAGAACCCTGGTCAATGGCCCTGGCTGGGTCCACTTTTTAATTGCTTCTCTTGCTAGTCATGAGATTTTAGATTTCTGAGGCTTTTAGGCTTTTGATATTTGTTGTTCTTTCTCACTATCCTGCCATTATTGTATGTTGGCCAGGTCTTTAGGTCTTATTGGAACGTAGTTATGCATTCCTAGAATCTCATTCTTATTAATAAATGCATTTAGAAGATTAGGTTTGTACGGTAAGTTCTCTTCTTTGGGTTACGTATTGGATGCTGTGATGTGCCTTCCAGCTCCTCCCCTGAGGACTGGGGCACTCGTTTCCCAGTGGGTAGGCGTGTTGCCTGCTGACGGCTCAGCAGAAACTGTCCTTGGGCAAAGGGAGCTGCCTTGCCCCAAAGACAGGTTGGTGTAGTGGTACAAATGCTGATCCCCTTGCTTCAATATTCTAAATCTTCAATATGGGAGCCAGTCCAGTCTTGGAGCTCCGCGTGGGCTTGGCTTAGGCTTAGCTGCCATGCATCACAATTCAACTCCCCCCACCCCATTTGGCTTTCCTCACTTGCTTACAGGAGTCTTTTCCAACAAGACACCCTAACAAACCTCTATTTCAGAGTTTGTTTCCAGGAAGCCCACCTACAAATGTTTGTGCCAAGCATAGTCCTAGCAAGCGGCATCCAAAGTAGAATTTTGGAGCTGGATCACTGATCAGGTGGCAATGAGGACCCCATCATTGGTGGTAGCCCCCTGATATGTGGTGCAATTGCTAAAATGTCCCTGGTGGTGAACCGGGATGGGGTACTGGTGGAAGGGAATTCACTGGCAGGTGCAACACCTCAGCAGTCGAGAGGTTCAGGGAAAGTAAACTTTTTTAGGATTATGGAATTGGATGGTGGTTGGTTGGAGAGAAAGAAAGGCTGAAGGTGATTAATCACCAATTTCAGATGAAGTGTGAAAAGCAGAGCCAGCCCGCATGTCTGGCAGCATGTGAAGAGATTCTCATTTCCTGCAGCCAAAGGGCAGAAAACAGTCAGCATCAAATCTAAGACTTCATTATAAGAGTGATGGTGCTCCAGAAGAGGTTGAATTCTTAAACATGGCAAGTCTGCCACCCCAAGTTTAGGATTCTCATGAGAAAGGTGTAGGACTCTGAGATTTGGAATGGGGCCATCTGGGTTGATGTAATTAAACTCAATCCCTGGAGTCCCCCAGAGTCTCTGAGCTTGTAGAAATGGTCAGAGCCCTCACTATTAAAGACTAGTGTACTCCTTTCCTGAAGACAAGGAGGAAGTCTCTGCCTTGGAAAACAATACATCAGCCATGCCCGCCATCCCCAGGATCTATCTCCACCTTTTCTCTAGACCAGTAACTAGAGTTAAGCCACAGTATAACCTGGCCAGAGAAGTGCTGGGTCTGCTAAGGGAGGAGAGGGAACAGCAGTACCTGGGCAGCACGTGGTTCCCAGAACTGGGAGAGTATGAATGGGAGGCCGGATCAAGTGCGGGTGAAGGTGAAGAGGAAATACAAGGTTGGTCAAAGGGGAGTTTATGGATATGGGAACACCCTCACAGGATACATGATTTAACACCTTGGCAAGGACCCTGGGGGATGAGGCTGACACGCTGCTAGCACATTGCTCTTAGAAGCTTAGAGAAGGTGACAGTCTACACTAGGTGAAGTAGAAATTCCAGAACTGTGGCAGATGGTGGAAGGGATCAAAGGCTCAGAGAATTGAGGATGCTAGAGAGAATACACTAAGGAAGGATAAAAAGTTCCCAATTAACTTCCTGGCGTTCCATGAGAAAGCCAGAAGAATAAGGTCAGAAGGATACCAGCCTCACCGAGCAGTTCAGTGGTGGCTGTGTTCTGAAGGCCAGGGCTAACACAAGGTGACGCTGTTATAGCACCTAGTTTGGTGACGGCAATGGGGCTGATAGGATCCACAGGACTTCACTCTCAGAAGTGAGGAGGGCACAATAATCATAATTAATGGCAAGATCAAAGTGGCAGCCAGAAAACCTGACCCACTGAGAGCTATGGAGGTGGTTAGTAAAATGTAGCATTGCTGCAGGTGAGATAGACGGGCAACCACAAAGGATTGCTCAATCCATACAATCAAAAGACATCAAGGCTAGATGATCAGGAAGTTGAGGGAACTAATCTAATAAAAATTCATGATGTCCCTTGTCTAGTTTCCAGGCCTGAGCCAGTTTTTGGACTTGGAATTTTTCGACTGAAAGAGAGGTAGAGTCCCTAGGAGGAAGGACACTGCAACACCATGGCAAGGGAATATGATATAATTCCTCTGGGTAATGATGCCCCAGAGGGCATTCCAATCATTTACTCAGTTAACTGTACACTGGATAAAGGGGAATACCCAAACATTTCAAAGACTGTTGGCAACAGAGTTGATATTAGCACCTGGGGTCCCTTCCTCTTCAATAACATAGTCTAACTCACAGAGTACATTGAGTTCATGGACTCATCCAGAGGTCTTTCCCTGGAACAGACATACTCGGTAGTTTGCAGGGCCGCCATATTTATTCCTAGGTTCTAAGCTAAGAGATACTGTAGTGGAAAAGGCCAAGTGGAAGACTTCGCCGCAGCTGCTCTCCTCCTAATGGTCAATCAGGCAGTAACTTTGGTGGCCCTGAATGCACCACCCCTCCCAGTATTCACAGCTTTGAGTTGTCCCCTCCAACACTGAGTCTGAGCTTGGGAAAATGGGTATGAGCAGGCATGATGCAAGCAAAGGCTTGATAAGAGTTTGCACATAAGGGCTTGTCTTCTTGGAATGCTTGCTCTTGGGATTGGCTGCCATGTAAAGATGCTCTAGGTAGCTACGTGAAGAGATGATGTGGACTGCCAGCCATCTCTGCTAAGATGCCAGCCATGTGAGTGAAGACATCTTGGACGTTCCAGCCTCAGCTGCCATCTGGTTGCATCTGCGTGAGAGACTCCAAGCAAGACCAACAGAGGGATGGTCCAGTTGAGCCCCTGTTAACCCACAGAATTGTGCTAAATAATAAAATAGTTGCTGTTTTAAGCCACTCCATTTTGTGGTAATTTGTTATTCAGCAAGAAATAAACAATTGTAAATAAAAAATATAACATCCTGGTGGAAATGGCGGCAATTAGCATAACTGATAAAGACCTAGAACCTCTCAAAGGGCAGAATTTTGAGTGTTGCATCTGGTCTATACTTTTATGGAAAGAGAAATGGTTCAAGGCAGGAATACGAATGGACTCCTGGGCAGTGGCAAACGACTGGTTGGCCAGAGGCCTGGCAGGAGAAAGATTAGCAGACTGGGGACAAAGAGGTCTAAGAAAGAGGTGCCAACTAAAAATTGGCATTTGCCATCTGCCTCTACGAGGATTAAGCCACTGCAGCCCCTGACCCTTCAACACACCCTGAAAGGAGTTCAGGGTGGAGACCAGGAAAGAGGCGCTCTGTACTCTGGGAAAAACTGGCAGAACAAGCTTTCAGAGCGTTAGATATTTTCAGGAGAAGATTTTATAAGCCCATTTTTGGCCTCTCCTTCTGTCTAGAAGAGCAATAAAATCATTCATGGTGACATCTGCTGCTTATGACTAGCAGCAACTTTCTGCAAAAATCTGTGCTTGATTGCATGTACCCCCCTTCACCAAAATCATATATATAATGACCTTCCCCCCTGCCTCTTCGGAGCAGTTTCTCAGAGCTATCTGAAATGCTGTCTCCTGGGCTACAGTCCTCATTTTGCCCCAAATAAAACTTAACTCACAACTCTCACGTTGTGCTTTTTTTTTTTCAGTCTACAGAGGCATGTGGATGGACCTACAGGAGTGGCCACAAGGTGTACCCTGTGGGTCTTGGAGGACATTTCACTTCTCTGGTCCAAGCATCTCTCCTCCATGCTGTATGTGAGAATTACATTCCTAAGTTGAAAGTCTCTGTCATTTTTGTACTGGTTTATACCTTCCTAGGAGCAGGTAGGTCATTATATGCTTAAGGCTGAAATGACTTTCCTGATGGTTGGGTCTGAATGTGGTGAGAAAACGCCAAACCTTCCTTCCTGGGGGATGGACTAGGGTTCAGATGATTGTGCAATCACTAATGACGTTTTTCTGATCTATTGGTTTGAACTCTGAGGTTTGCACAGATTGTGAACGAGAACTGCTACATCAGTTCTAATTCATCCTTAACTATGTAATCTGAATCTTGAATCCAAGAAACATGTCCAGAGATAGCCAGGATCACACTGCAATTTATATTATTTGAGGTAGAAGATCTTATCTTTCCTTGATTAAGAGGCCTGAGTAGGTAGTTGGCTTGGCCTTTAACTTGACTAGGTACCTGGCTGCTTTCCCAGCTCACACTTCATAGAGAAGGACTCCTGTCCTCACAGGGGTCTTGTCCTGCCCGCCAGGTTTGTTCTCCTGATGCTGTCTTTCTGGCCACGGTTGACTGGAGCCAAGGTGAGCAACTGATCCACGCTGAACCAACCATATTTTTTCTCCTTGGACCTTGGAACTGAGCTATGACCCAGTTAGTCCTGGCTGCTCTATTGAAGCGAGAGGACAGAGACTTGGGAGCTGAGACATATTCACCCTTTGCTCACACACGCACAGAGAAGCATCAGAGGCCCTTCAGAGGGAAAAGAGAAGTGGATTCCACAGAGCTTTCCTCCTTTTGGCTTCCAGATCCCACCTTCCTTTTGCTTCCTGAATATTCTTATATCTTTATAAGAATTTTTATATCTTATGTCTTTATTCCTATATCTTATATTCTTATACCTTTAAGCCAACTTGAGTTACTTTCTGTGACTTAAAACCAAAGAGATTTAACTAGCATAGACCCATTTTCCTGAACATACTTCTGGTGCCTGGATATTGCTGCTTGATTTTCCTTTCTTCCTTCTTCCCTCCTGCTCTTCTTTCCTCTCTCCCTCCCTCCCTCCTTTCCTCCCTCCCACGCTTTTCTTTTTTTTGCTTTTCATTTACCCCCAGGACTGCATTGCCATTGTGTATTCAGGTTACAGAGAATCCCTGTTCTAACCCAAAGTGGTTTTCTTGCCAGGAATCCCATAGGTACAAACCCTCAGCTTTGAAGCCTAAATTAAGCTTAAGGGTGTACCTCCCAGAATATAGCTCACAACTTATTATCTGAAGAAAATAAGCAAAGTCATTGTTCTTCCCTAAAGGCAGCCTCCTCTTAGTTAAGTACGTATGTCTAGTTCCATTTGTGTGATCTTCAACAGCTCTTTGCACTGAGAAGGGAATAACAAACCCCCAGAGACAAGGGACAACAAGAGGGCCTTTCACACGAGTTTCTTCATCTTTTCTCAATGTTCTTTAATAGAGAAGAAGAGAGACTTGACAGTCCCTTCACCTGTCAGTCCAGGAGAGGTAAAAATGCAACACATTTGTTTAAATATATTTGATAAATCTCCACTCAAATTCAAGTACTCTTGCTTGTCATGGCAAAGAGAAAACAACAAAAGCCTGGAAGTAGGACACATTTTCAGAAATAGGAGGATGGTTGGAAAAACTATGATCACCCACACTTTAGAGAATTGAGCGATTATTAAAAAGAATGATTGGGGGCTTCCCTGGTGGTGCAGTGGTTGGAAATCCACCTGCCAATGCAGGGGACAGGGGTTTGAGCCCTGGTCCGGGAAGATCCCACATGCCACGGAGCAACTAAGCCCATGCACCACAATTCCTGAGCCGGCGCTCTAGAGCCCGCAAACCACAGCTGAGGCCTGTGTGCCTAGAACCCGTGGTCCACAACAAGAGAAAACACCGCAGTGAGAATCCTGTGCACCGCAATGAAGAGTAGCCCCTGCTTGCTGCAGCTAGAGAAGGCCCGCACGCAGCAACAAAGACCCAGCATAGCCAAAAATGAATAAATTAAATAAATTAATTAAAAAAAAAGAATGATTGGTTATTAAAAAGAATGGTTATTAAAACCAGCAATATGTATTATAGTAAGAGCTTTATCTGGGGCAAAGTCTGTGCGTTACCCCCACCCCCCAATAAGTCTATCCCTTTCCATGAAATTTAGCTGGCCACATAGCTGCCAGGGGAAAAGACTACATTTCCCAGCTTTCCTTGTAGCAAAGTGTAGTCACGTGACCAGGCCCTGGTTAATGACATATGTGGAGAAGTGAGATAGGCAACTTCTGGGCATGTCCTTTCCTCCCTTCTTTCCTTCATCTTATTTCCTGAACGTGGCTGTGATGGCAAACTTAGGCCATGTAGATGAGGGGTACTGCTTGGGGAGAATGGGTAACAAGATAGAAAATTTTGGATGCCTGGCCCACGGTATGGGGCAGAGTTCCAGAAGGCCCCTTGACCATCTACCTAGGGACTGTTAAGTCAGATAGAAAGAAACTTCTGTCTTCTTAATTTGGATCTCTGTTACCTGCAGCCAGACTTAGAGCCCAATTAATACCTCATATAAGTAGGAAAAAATTTTCAGGTGTAGAGTCATGTGTATAGTATGATATGATTTTAAAATATCTGTGAAAGAATTTGCCTTGTATGTATGCATATATGCTTGAAATGTTTAAATGATCTTCAAGAAAGGTGGGAAAGTATATGGCCAAGCTTCTAACTTTGATTTCCTAAGAGGTGGGGTAGAGAGAAATTGTTCACACTTTCAATATCTTTTTTTTTTTTAACTTATTATAACAATCAAAACATTTTTTTAATTTATGGAAAAAATTATTTCAAGTCTTCCTGAAATAGGAGTAGCTAACATGAAGGTGCTAATTAAAACCATGCAGTGGAAGGCTTTTGAGCTAAAAGTTCAGGAACAGAAGCCCAGCCCGCTGTTCTGCTGTGACAGGACGCTATATCTGCCTGAGAGACTTATGTGTGGGGGGCTATTCTTTTTTTTTTTGGCTGCATTGGGTCTTCATTGCTGCGTGAAGACTTTCTTTAGTTGCGGTGAGCGGGGGCTACTCTTCGTTGTGGTGCGCAGACTTCTCACTGCGGTGGCTTCTCTTGTTGCAGAGCACGGGCTCTAGGCGCGTGGGCTTCAGTAGTTGTGGCTCGCAGGCTCTAGAACACAGGCTCAGTAGTTGTGGCAAACGGGCTTAGTTGCTCCGTGACGTGTGGGATCTTCCTGAACCAGGGCATGAACCTGTGTCCTCTGCATTGGTAGGCGGATTCTTAACCATTGCACCACCCGGGAAGTCCTATATGGGGCTATTCTTACAAACTTCTTTCGAGATAGAGGTCTTGCTGGCTCTTTTATGTGGTTGGGTAAATGCTACTGAGGAGGACTGATTATTTTGTAGTAAAAAGAGAGGATCTATTTTGTTTCATAGAACATTATCTCTCTATTTGCTTCTATTATGGAGCAATTGTGTGACGAGGTGGACAGAATAAGTGAGGGAAATAATTAAACTGTGGAAAGACATCTCCCTAGTGACTTCTGACCAGTTGACCACATGGCCAAAACTCAGAGTGAGAAGGGGTGTCTGAGAGCTGTGAATTTACTGCCCGCAATGAATACAGCACCCTCACCCACAGGATGCAGAGAGATTTGCACATTTGTTGATACGGCCCCAGTTGGAAATGAAAATTTGGAAATCCTGGGCTTCAGAGTCAGTAACCAGCAGCAAAAGCTTTCAAATTCTTTTTCTAAGCATTTGTTGAGACGATATTTTTTCTTTTCGTACTCCGCCCTACCTCCCTATTTTTCTAAGGAAAGAATGATGCCACAAGACTATAGTTTGACAATAGTTAAAACGGCGCTATTCATTGAGAAGAGGAGCTAATTAAATTTTTCCACTTGACCAAGGAAAGGGAAACTAATAGCTTCCTTTGGTTTTCCATATCTGGGTAAAGTGGTCAAAAATCACTGAGAAGAGAAGGATGTGGCACAGACACATTTGGAAGGACATCTTTTCCAGCACCAAAATGAAGACTATCCAAAAAGTACTAAATAAATTCTAAATGGAATTCTGAATTTGAATTTGGAGGTTGTCTGGCATAATAGAAAGAATAGGGAATTTGGAATCAGCTAGGTGTGGGTTCAAATCCTGATTTTCCACTTATAGCAGTGTAATAGGATGTTAAAATAAAACTTTTTTTTTGGTATCACTTTTGGCCAGGGCTTTAAGACCATGATATTAATTAACATTACAAAGTGGGGTATGACACCACCATGTAGGACTTGCAACAAAGTGTTTAACACCGTTTTGGGACTCTTATCCCCTCAGCATCAAGGATATAAAAGGGTTGAATAGAGATTAGAAGATTTTTATTTGGAAAGGTGGGACATTTTTCTTTAACCTCAAGCCCAGGGAGAAGGTCTTCAGTGGGACCACCAGTGAGTTTGACATGTGTCCCAACGGATTGATGTTTGAGTCACGCTGAAGACATCAGAAAGGTAAGAGACCGTTGTTGCTTCGTTTCACCAAGAGAAGAGTGAAAAGATGCTGCATAAGGATGACTTTCACTCCCCAAGCTGACTGGGGCAAAGAGCCTATGTTTCCTTCTGACCAGATGTTGCCCAGGAGGGCTGTCTTAGCTGCCAACCAGGAAGGTTGCCTGAAAGGGCAAAGTGAAGTCAGGAGAGAGTGTGGTTGGGTCCTGCTGGGTGAGGTTTGTGGGAGAAAACCCAGTCTTTGAGGAGTCTCTGAAGAACCCACATAAGTGCCCCTTGAGACAAAGAGTCAGTTGTATACAGCTGCCCATCCTAGGAAGTGCTGGTGTCACAGCACTGCGGTGGCAGGTGGGGTAGGATTGCTAAAGAAGACTCACAGGACCTCAGCAGTCAGCGCTTATCAATCTACAGTTCATTGCAGGAAAAGGATGAAATAGACCATCAGCATTAAAGCCAGGACATACATCTCAGCCAAGGGCGGCCTCACAGCAAGGGGTCAGGAGAGCCCAAGTTCCAGGTGTCTTCCTCTGTAAGGGCTGAGGTGGGCTGCCCCTGCTCTGTGAGCTCAGGAACCACTGATGTGTGCACAGAATACCTAGGAACCGGGGAGCCCAGAGGAGAGTCTGGGCCAGGGTTTCTCATACTCTGCCGGTCACATGGATATAATTTTGCTATGCAGCCAGCTCCAATGGCCAAGGTTTTTGGGGCGGGCTCTCACCAAGACCAGGTGCAAATCATCAGCCTCACTGTTATCTAAAAAGATGCTGTCAAGCTTGTACAAACCACCCCAAACTCCTCAGACACATGGTTATAAAGTGACACTATTAATCATGCCTTGGCATGTCAGTGCCATACTGGTGCATTTCATATCTGAGTAAAACAGCTCAGAATTATTCCAGGCTTGCTGGCATTAATCCTCTCCATGCACCAGCTCATGACTATCTCTGTCTAATAAGAATATTTCTGCCCCTGGCTTCTCCCTGCCCTCTAAGCCTAGAAGAGGTGAACGTGGCCTAGGGATTGGAGGGGAACAGAAACTCAAGATGAAGAAACAGAAAAGGAGCTGACCACATCTATTTCCTTCTCAAAGCATGTCTGACAGGAAGAAGATGTCATTCTAAATGTAATCGAATCTTGTGACTCTTCCGTAAGACTGGATATTTTAATTATTGAACTGAGACTATTTTCATGAACTACACATAGCTGGAAAATTCTTTTTTTTTCTTATTGGAGATGATTGACCATAAAACCATGAGACTTGTCTTCAATTTCATCTAGCAAGCAGGGAAAAAATTAGGCCTCACAGGATGTGTTTGAATAGGTAGGAGGAGAAGATGATCAAGCCACATGAGCTTGATTCTTTTCCTATATGGATTCCATGAGAATATCAAAGGTGAAATTGGACAAGTGTTAAGGAATGTCCCAGAAAAATGAGAGATGTGAAATAAGTAAAAATTGATGATTAAAACTCTCCCTTTCCCACTTCAGACCTAACTAGAAATAAGCACTGGAATCCTATTGCTTTCTTTTTTTAAATTTTAAATCTAAATTTAATTTTTTTCATTGAAGTATAGTTGATTTACAATGTCTCAGGTGTACAGCAAAGTAACTCAGTTATACATATATATATATATATATATATATATATATATATATATATATATTTATCTATTCTTTTTCAGATTCTTTTCCATTATAGGTTATTACAAGATACTGTGTACAGTTCCCTGTGCTATACAGCAGGTCTTTGTTGTTTGTCTATTTTATGTATAGTAGCGTGTATCTGTTAATCCCAAGTCCCTAGTTTATTCCTCCCTCCCTTTTCTCCTTTGTAACCACAAGTCTTTTCTTTTCTTTTTTTTTTTGCTTTTATTTGCATTTATTTTTTGCGGCATTTATTCCCGGGCCATAAGTTTTTGTTTCTTCAGTTTCTTCTGGGATATCTTTTTCTTCTGGGCAATCTCCTCTTCTGGTTTAGGAACAATCTGTTCTTTTTCTGTGAGGATCATCTCAATGTGCCAGGGAGAGCTCATGTATGGGTTGATCCGACCATGAGCTCTGTAAGTCCTGTACCGCATCGTTGGGGCTTTGTTCACCTGGATTTGCTCAGTGACCAGAGAATCTACATCTAAGCCCTTAAGTTCAGGCTTACTGCCAGCTCCAATGGTCAAGGTTTTTTACTCTCTGCATTTTTGAGCATGTGCAGTAAAAATTCAGCACTCTTTTTGGGCCATCCACCCTGTGTCCAGCCCCATTGTTTGGCCTGGGCACACCTACCAACTCTACCATTGTAACAACGGAATGGCACACATTGCTTCTTTAAAGTGACACCCTTCAGATATTTGGTGGCTTTTCGGATATGCATACCCTTAATGGCCTGGGCAGTTTCACAAGTGTTCTTAAGGTGAACATGAAGATTTGAACCTCTTGACTTGCATGATTTTGTGGGGTTTTCTGGGTCAAGTGAATAACAAACCATTTATAGAGGTCACCTCAGGCCGCTTACTGGAAAAGGAAGCGCAAGTCTTTTCTTAACAAAGCAAAATGTTTACTTACATTGTTTGATTTTATGATGAAGGAAAAGGGATTAAGATACCAGTTTCATGAGTTTTAGAGCTGGTTTGCAGGATTAAGAGAGATCTTGAACAGCTGGGAAGATTGCAGGATTGACACATGGGACGTGCTCTTCCAGGCCATTAAGGCACGTCACCAGGAGCGGAATGATAGCTCCTTTTCCCCAGGCCCTCTTGCAGTTCTTGGTTTCTGGCCATCCGATGAGGGCGGAAGTGGTGTAAGCCACTTGCAGACCTGGCTCTTAAAAGCCAGGCAGACTCTCCAGATTCCTCTTTCTCTGCTACTCTGAAGTTTTCTAGATGAAAACAAGACAGAGGAAGTTCCCCTGACCTGTATAGGGCTTTGTGTGAGCAAGTTCAGCCATAGAAATGTTGGGTTAACTGTAGGTTAAACCATCCTGACTAATATGTGGGAAAAGACCTAGGAAGAAAGGAAGCAGCAAAAACATAAAGCAGTTTTCCCAAAAGAGATCTAAAGGTGGAATCAATATTTCTCCTACATCAATATTTGTTGAAGGGAGCAGGGAATAGGGAAAGAAAGAAGAAATGATATTAAATAATTTTACCTTGTGGTTACACTAAAAAAAGAAAAACTTCTAAAAAAGAATAATACATATAAAGAAATGTATAAAAATCATACAATTTTCACAAACTGAATATGTCCATGTAACTGACAAGTGAGTAATAATATTAATAATAGTAATAATAATAATAAATCAACCCAGAGTATTACCAGGATCCTAGAAGCTCTCTTCGTGACCCTGTCAGTCACAAGCCCACAGAAATACCTCTGTTCCGACTTCAAACTCTGTGGTCGCACCTGAGCTCTGCTTGACCATGTGGTTACAAATGAACCTCACTCCCCAGACCCACTTAAGTTTCCATAATACCCAGAAACTCCAGGCTTCTCAAAGTTTCTTAATTTTTTTGCTTTCGTAACTAGTAGAAAAAAAATAAGTTAAAACAATGAGGAATTGAATGAAACAATTATCAAACTGATTTTAGTTCTCAGTGGATTTTATTTTCATTAATTTTAATTTCATTTTCTTGGGATAAATAGCATATGTGTGTATGTCCACAAAAATTTATAAAACTAGTTATATGTTACCAAAAAAAGGTCATCTTATTACATTTTTAAAGGTAGAGATTTTACAGGCAAATTGTATGGTTGTAATTCAATACAATTAAAAACAAAGACTGGAAATACCAAAATATCACTGCATGGAGAATAAAAATAAATAGAAAACACTTGGTACAATCCAAAATCAAAACTGAAGTTACAGTCTTTTTAAAACCATGAAAATAATGCTTTATCTTAAAACCTAATAGCCACTGCAAAAGCTATTCTCATAGAAAAATCCATAGCCTTAAATATCTTTATTATTATAGAAGGACTGAAAATAAACATTGCCTATCTTAGAAAAAAATATAATAAATCAAACAAAATAAGCCAGGAAGTGAGGATTACCATATTGCATCAATTCTAAGGCCCACTTTCCTTTTTCTTTTGACATCTCTTAAATCAGAACATGTCCTCAATTTCTGCTGACCATGTAGCAGTGTGACCTCGTTATTACCTGTGCCTGTAAGAACTTGGCTGTTCTTCCTGGTGGCATGATTGAAATCCCTTTAGATGTCAGTCAAAAAACCATTTAAGCACTGTTTGAAGAAGGGCTACGAATACTGGTTGATGTCTGAAATACTTTGAATGACACTTCCAGTAAGAGAGAACTAGCATCAAAACTTGAAGAGTGAGTATCAGCAATTCGGAAGAAAATCTTGGAAACAGTTGTGGGATGCTCTTAGGAAATGCTGTGTCACCAGCACGGAGGACAAAATTGTGTGGAAAAATTGGAACATTGATGACTGAGTGGATGATGATTTAAAAGAGCTGGTCTCTCAATCAGAAGACATCTTAGAAGTACTTTAAGTGATTTTATGTTTTCTTTTATGGATGCATAAGAGAAATATGATTAAAATTTATGCCTAATGAGTCTAAAAGAGCTCTTCCAATAAGTAAAAATTAAACATTCTAAGTGATAAGAAAGCCTTATGTCCTAGATAACGTCGAAGAGTTTTATTTTTTTAGCGGTGTCCAAAATAATGATAAAATGTGGTTACATAGCCAAAAGTTAAAGTTATGAAATAGAAAAATGAAAGAGTAGAATGTATAAATAAATGGAAAAACTAGCTTTTTGCAGAGATTGGTAACGTATAAATAAACTCTTCATGGGCCTGATTAAGGACAAAAGTGTGGGAGCAAAAATATACAGGATTAGGAGTAAGAAAAGAGACAGAACTAACAGAGAAGGTAGATTGAAACAGTAAGAGAATATTACATGCAAATCATCAGCAACCTATCTGAAAATCAAGAACCGGGGTTGGTTGGACCTAGGGTCCGTCATACAGAGTGAAGTAAGTCAGAAAGAGAAAAACAAATACCGTATGCTAACGCATATATACGGGATCTAAAAATAAAATAAAATAAAATGGTACGGATGAACCTAGTGGCAGGGCAGGAATAAAGATGTAGACATAGAAAATGGACTTGAATGTAAAGCAATTATACTCCAATAAAGATGTTAAAAAAAAAAAAAAGAAAATGGACTTGAGGATATGGGGTGGGAGGGCGAAGCTGGAGTGAAGTGAGAGTAGCATCGACATATATACACTACCGAATGTAAAATAGTTAGCTAGTGGGAAGCAGCAGCATAGCACAGGGAGATCAGCTCGGTGCTTTGTGACCACCTAGAGGGGTGGGATAGGGAGGGTGGGAGGGAGGCTCAAGAGGGAGGGGATATGGGGACATGTGTATGCAGATGGCTGATTCGCTTTGTGTACAACAGAAACTAACACAGTATTGTGAAGCAATTATACTCCAATAAAGATCTATTAAAAAAAAAATACCAGGGGTTGGCAAACTTTTTCTCTAGGAGGCCGGGTAGTAAGTATTTTAGGCTCTGTGAGAGGTAAATCGAGGCTATTACGTAGGTATTTAAATAACCATTTAAATATTTATAGAGAAAGATGTGGCCAAGACGGGGGAGCAGGAAGCCCCTGAGCTCATCCCCTTCCATGTGCACACCAAAATTACAACTATTTACGGAGCAACTATTGATGAGAATGACCTGAAGACCAGCAGAAAAGATTTTCCACAACTAAAGATACAAAGAAGAAACCACAGAGAGATGGGTAGGAGAAGTGGAGGCACAGTAGAGTCAGGATTCATCCCCCTGGGGCAGGCAATCCACAAACAGGAGAACAATCACAATTGCAGAGGTTCTCCCCAAGGAGTGAGAGGTCTGAGTCCTGCATTAGGCTCCCCAGCCTGGGGGTCCTGCACCGGGGACATGAGCCCCCGAATGCCAGGCTTTGAAGGCCAGCAGGGCTTGCGTACGGGAGAGCCAGAGGGCTGTAGGAAACCAAGACTCTGCTCTTAAAGGCTGCACACAAAAATCTCACACGCTCCGAGTCCTCGCACAGAGGTAATACTTTGAAAGAAGCCTGGGTCAGACCCCCTTGCTGATCTTGGAGAGCCTCCTGGAGAGACAGGAAGCAGTTTGGACACCCCCTAGGGACAAAGATGCTAGCAGCAGCTATTTTGGGCGAGCTCATTCTATCCTGAGGACACTGGGGCTGACAAAGGCCATTTTGGAGTCCTCCCTCTAGCCTACTAGTGCCAGGGGCTTACTGCCCACCGGCAGGCCAGCACCAGTCTTGGGACCCAGTCCTCCCCCACTTATGGGCCGTCATCAGCCCTGGACACTCTGGGCTGTGCAGCCAGCTGCACGGGGACCTGGTCTGGCCCAGCAGGAGGCTGGCAACCACCACACGAGGCCGGGCCTGGCAGCCAACTGGGCTGAGTGCTAGCTTCAGTGACCAGTGGGTCCACAGCAGTCACCCCTACCACAACAGAAAGGCCCACACAACCCAGATGAGGGGCACCCCTAGAGCATAAAGCTCTGGTGACCAGCGGGGAGTGTGCTGCTGGGTCCCACAGGAGGTCTATATAAAGCCACTTCTCCAAGATCAGGAGACGTAATTGGCCTACCTAACATGTACAAATAAATACAGCAAAGTACCGAGTGAATGGTATATTATAACCAAGGAGAAAAGGCAAGGGTGGGTGCCTCTAAATTATCGAGAAATTTATCAATAATTAATTATATCAGCAAATAAGAGAAAAGCAAATATGATCAGAGCAATAAATGCTAAAAAAATTTGATTAAAAACAACCGCAGCAGTTATTCCTAAAAAAAAACCCCTCTAAATAAATGGCAGTTAAGAAAAGCTATTTAAATATGATTAATGAGTGAAGAGGGTCAAAATATACAAACTACCAGTTATAAAATAAATAAGTCATGGGGATGTAATGTGCAGCATGGTGACAATAGTTAATAATACTGTATTGCACATTTGAACATGGCTAAGACGTAGATCTTAACAGATCTCATCACAAGAAAAAAAATTTGTAACTATGTATGGGGACAGATTTTACCTAGACTTATTGTGGTGATCATTTTGCAATATATACAAATATTGGATCATTATGTTGTACACCTAAAACTAATATAGTTATAGGTCAACTACACCTCAATTAAAACAAAAGGCTCTTTTTTGAAAACAAAATAGGAAACATCACTCTATGTACTGAAATGATGAAGGCAAGTCAATGAAATTCATAAAAGACATGCCAACTATTACCTTTATCATTCTATATTATTTTGGAGGTTCTATTGTATATACTAAGACAAAATAAAAATAAAATACAGTAAGTCCCCTACATACGAACCTTCAAGTTGCAAACTTTCGAAGCTGCGAACGTGCATTCCATCAACGTCTGGCATGAGTGAAATTGCAGCTTGCCCTCCGTCTGCTATTGCTGACCTTCCTTCAGCTCTACCATCTCCCTCCTCCAGTCAGTAACTCTTCTTGCCTGTTCACTCGATGCCAGCTCCTGTATGCCAGATGTTATACTGTACTACTGTACTTTTCAAGGTGTTGTACTGTAAGATTAAACATGTTTTATTTTTTGTGTTTTTTTTCATGTATTATTTGTGTGAAAAGTATTATAAACCTATTACAGTACAGTACTATAAAGCTAATTGTGTTAGTTGGGTACCTAGACTAACTTTGTTGGACTAACGAACAAACTGGACTTACGAACGCACTCTTGGAATAGAACTCGTTCATATGTAGGGGATTTACTGTAGTAAGTATAAGCAATGGAGAAAAAAGAGGTAAACTGATCATATGATTCTACACCTAGAAAAACCAAGAAATTCTAGTTTTAAAAATTTCTAGGAAAAGAATTTTTCCTAGAGAATAAAGAGGAAATAAGAGGATTTGGTGATGTGGAACACAAGCTTTTCTTTATTCTAGAAATAAGACATGGAAATGGGAAAACATTTCATCGATAACATCAACAAAAATTTAAACATATAGATAAGAATGGTACAGAACCTGTAAAATAAATGATAGTATGAGATGGAAGGATGTAAATCAACATCTGAATAACTGGAAAAACTTTCATGTTCTTGGATTGGAAGTGTTAAAATCAAACAAAATCAATTATGTCACTACTAATATGTCAATGCAATTTCAATTAGAATTCCAATGAGAGGTTTTGGGGGGATAATTGATTATGATGATATTACATTTCATATGGAGGAAAAAATGCCTATGAACAGCCAGCAAAAGTATAAAAAGAAGCATAGTAAGGAGGCATCTGCTTAACTAAAAAGCCACCATAATAAATCAGTATGATACAGGCATAGGGATGGCCATATAGATCAAAACACAGATGGACACTTCAGAAATAGATCCCATTTTATAGGATTAAAAAAAAATTTTTTTATTGAAGTACAGTTGATTTACAATGTTGTGTGAATTTCTTCTGTATAGCAAAGTGATTCAGTTATACATATATATTCTTTTTCATATTCTTTTCCATTATGGTTTTTCACAGGATATTGATTATAGTTCCCTGGGCTATATAGTAGTACCTTGTTGTTTATCTATCCTATATATAATAGTTTGCCTGTGCTAGGATGATTTTACATATGAAAATGTGGTATTTCGATTCAATGGAAGAAGAATGATTTATTTAATAAATAATGTGTGCAACAGGCTATCTGTCTGGAAGAAAATTAAAGAGGACTCGTATCTAGTATCATTTATAAAAATAAATCCCAAATAGATTAAAGGAATGAGACTTGTAGGGTCTCTTTGATCGGATGGACTTCACATTTTGAAACTCTACTTTGGCCCCTGTATCTGGAGTCAACCCTGTCCAAAGTCCTCACAGGATGAAAGGGAAGCTGGCATCTTCCCATCTGCCTAGCTGCAAGGGAGTGGAGGCTTTGAACACAATGAAGGAAGACAAGGAGAAGGCATACTGAGTAGGCGACTGGTGGTATCTGCTAAAGAAAGCCAGTTGGAGAGAGAGAGAGAGAGCGAGAGAGAGTTTATATTGGAGTATTTTTGTCATTGGTTGGGATCCATTGCTGTTGCTACAAGACAGGATGGCTTTCCCTTGCTTTGATTGGCTTTGGCTTCTGGCCAGGTCTTTGCTGTGGTACCTGCAGCCCCTAGGAGGACAGGAAGACTGACTTCTATCTTAGGTACCAAGGAGGAAAGAGTCCAAATATCATGTCTAGGACACCCGCCCTGCCCTGCCCCCAACTCTCTAGAACCGCTCTTTCGCAGGAGGGAAAAGACATGTAATGACTGCTGCGTCTTCCTTCTTACTTAAGTACTCTGAAGAAAAGGGGATGAAAGCCAGGAAGCTAAGCAGAAGGCCAGCTGCTTTCTTCACCCACTTTTAAGGGATGCCCAAGACAGGTGCGGGGTCATTAACCGTTTCGCCAGCATCCTGCACGGGACGACCCTCGGGTGGGGTGTCTGGAAGTGAGCCGTGAAGGCCCATCCGATAGTCGCCCTTGAAAGATGTCCTATTCCTGGTGCTTCTGGCATCTGGTCCTGAGAGACAGAGGGCCCAGCATCACCTGAGGAGCGGCGGGTGTGGGGAGGAGAGAAGAGAGGCCAGCTGAGCGGAGAGCCCGGGAGAGGATTCTGCACTGTCCTCTCAGGCCTGGGGCTTGCTGGGGGAGCCGCTGACCGGAGCTGAGGACCTCAGGGAAGGGAAGGAGCCCTCTGCCACGCTGCTCACGGATGCAGAGGACGCTGAGCTCGGATCCCGAGGCGAAGCGTCGCTGCAGCCACAGGAAACCGTCTGAAGGACTAGAGGTGCTGGCGAGGGCAGGGGTGGCATTCTCCCCAGATGCCACATTACCCTGCCCTGGCCAGAGAGGTGTTTATTTCAGGGCAGAGGCCGGACACATCCAGAACCTTCAAGGCTTCTGTCAGGGGTTCTCTGACAGAGCCGGGGCCTGGGTGGGGCCTCTGTGCCCAGGAAGTGACAAAGAGGCACAGCACTAACCCCCCCCTTGCCCTGTCTCTGGCTCTCACCAACAGTGCCAGCTCGGAGAACTTCCCAGGCTGCCCCTCAGCAAGGGTGTCTGAGGGAAGAAGTGTGGTTTTGGGGTCAGACAGACCTGGGCTTGAGTCCTGAGTGACCCACTTGCTAACCATCTGTCTGATCTAGGGCAGGTCTCAGTTTCCATGCTGTTTGTTCATTTGTGAATTAAGAGATCACACAGAGCTGGGGGGAGTGGTCAACAGGAATGAATGACACGGCACTTAGCACAGTCTGGCACAAAGTAGGCACTTAATCAATGTGAATTTCCTTCCTTCTCTCTGAGGAAGCAAGGTGGCCTTCCACGGCAGGCAGCCTGGAGGTCCTTTTGTTTTCCTTTTGTTGGGCTCACCTGGCCCTGCCTCTGGTGGGTGCAGCGGGCATGGCTTAGTGAGCTCTATCTCCCGGCACCTTAGCTTACATTGCTACCTGCTGCTTTATCTAATTTCTTTACTGTTGTTTTGCTTTGCCTAGGACAGTGCCTGGCACATAGTAGGTGCTCAGTGAAAGTGTTCAATGAATGAATGAATGAGTTCGTCTCTTCCATCCTTAGACTGCTTTGAGTGAGACCCCCAAAATTCTATAATTTGCACCTGGACGATTACTGTCACTTGGAGATCCATCTCTGTTTTTTGGTTTATAGTTTTTCACAAAGAACTGTCACATTCTAAGGTCAGTACCAGGTTTCAGACCACATTCAGACATTATATGTATTAATACATACCCAAAGCCTGCATTAGAAAGAACTATTTTGCTGTAAAACAAGCCAAAGATTTCTTTGGAAATTATTGGCTACTGGAAACTTACTTAATTCACAATTTGCTAGGATTTCTTGGCAATCATCGTGCCTGCTCAGGAGTTTCTGCAAAGTGAGCAAATCTGACTTACAAATGGTTTTCAGATGTAAATGAAATTTTTATGAATACTAAACTGAACAATTAACGAGGTTGAAATAATGTTGTATTTTGGCAATAAACATTTATTAATTTATGTTTTGCTGGTTTCTTTTCACATTTGAGAGCCAATGATTTTATATTCTGGCCTCAAACATTTTTGTAGGTCCCTGTAGAACTCATGTGACATGAGCACAGGGCTGAGAGCGTCTGTTGGAGAAAATAGTCTCAGAGGATTGTAGACTCGGAATGTCTGTAACTTATTCTTATCTAGAGTGGGTCATGGGCTATCTTGGTAAAGGGAAAGGACATCTTAGGAGACTGTCTTTTCGCTCTAGCCTCTTTGGCATTCAGCCCTGATTCTCCTTTTAGTGTCTTTTAGTATCTTACCCCCTACCTATTTCCTTTTGGTTTTCACCCTCTGCACTGAAACCTGTTATCTCATTTGCCCTCAAGTCCACAATTCTTGGCTTATCAGGCTCGCTGATCTGCATTATTAAATTCTTGCATCGTTGGGCTGAGTCATTCATTTTTGTATTCCCTTAGAAAGGAAAGTTAGTAAATGTAAGTTGAAGGTAAGAAATAGTAGATGAAGTCTTTACATCAACTAAAAGGCATCTTCCCTTCCCAGGCAATGTGGCTATATCCCGTGGCCTCTGGTGGAGGTGTTCCTATCTGGAAATCCCCTCATTCTGTGTCCCTCTTCCTCATTCTGGCAGACGCCTCCGGTCTTCTCCCTTTTCAGAGAGAGGACAATGGGGATGAGAGGGGGAAAGGAATGGAGAGTGAATATCTGAGAACAGTTTATCAACTGCTTTATTAGACTGCTACGCAGACTATGGTCTGAGGGCAAGTAGCATCTGTACCCGCTGGGGGCTTGTTGGAAATGCAGAATCTCAGGCTCCACCTCAGACCTGCGGAATCAGAAGCTGCATTTTAAGAAAGTCTCTGGGTGAATTCGTGTGAACATTAAGGTTTGAGAAGCCCTGGACCAGACATCATCACCTGGATGTCCCTTAAGTACTCAATGTCCACAGGTCTGAATCTAAGCCCATCATCTGCTCCCACAACTTGCCCCCTCCTGAGCTTCTTCTCTTCCTCTGTGTTTCCGGGGTGCCTGAAATTATATTTCATCACAGGACTTGTTTACTGTCTATTATGTTACTTTCTTACTGTTTTCTCCCAATTAGATTGTAAGCTTCCTGAAGACGGGTATTAAGTCCATTTATTTTCTGTCACCAACAGTGTTCGCTGAGCCTGAAACAAGTTTTGGCTTCTCTAACCTCAGTTTCCTCATCTGTAAGGTGCAGGGGCTGGGCTTCATCTCAAAGACTCTGTTTACCCATAACATTCTGTGATTCTATGATGTGCCTTAAAGAATCAGAACTGCAAGTTTGAGAAACACCTTGGAAGTCACCTAATTTGACAACTGCTCCCCAAACCCCCATATCGCCCCATGATACTCTGGCTAAAGCAGAAGCCCCTTCAGCCACATCCACATGTAATGACTGTCCCACTTAAGCATGGACATCTTTAGTGACAGAGAAGTTAGGACCTCTGCGGTCAGTACATTCCATTTTCAGAAGGCTCTACCTTTTTAGAAACTTACTTTATAGTTTTGAGGCTTCATAGCTAAATTAAAAGAGAATGGATATTGGAATAGGATAGAAGTGGTCTCCAATTCCACGAGAGTTACTAACTGTGTGAGTTGAGCAGACTCTAAGACGAGCCCATGAGCCCTGTCTCCTGGTGTTCCTGTCTTTGTGTAATTCACTTTCCTTGAGTGTAGGTGAGCCCTGTGACTTATTTCTAACCAACAGAATGTGGTAAAAGTAATGGGTTGGCACTCCTCTGGTTACATTATGCTGTGTAGCCAAGGTGATGTCACTCCCATACCCATGATATATAAGACTCCATGTCCCTCGCAGACCACCTCTCTATCTTCAATGCTGGCTTTGAAGAGGTAAGCTGTGATGAATCTTACAGCCACAAGGAAATAAATTCTGTCGTCAGCCTGAGACAGCTTAGAGGTGGAACGTTCTCCAGTCAAGCCCTCAGATGAGAATCCATCTCTGACTGGCACGTTGGTTTCAGCTCTGCAGAGGACCCAGTTAAGCCATTCCCGACCTCCTGACTCTCAGAAACTGTGCAATAATCAATGTGCGTTACTTTAAGCTGCTATTTGTGTAATTTGTTACACAGCAAAGAAAATGAATAACATACTGTATAATCTTGGGCTTGCTTCTCAACTTCATGGATTTTCTATAAAACATAATAATACCTACCACCTAGGGTTCTTGTAAGGACTGGAGACAATTTGCTTGCCGATAGTGGGTGCCATCAATGGTAACTTTTCTCCTTGTTGTTATTGTTATTTTCTCCTTGTATCTCCCGAGGCTTTTCATAGCCAACTTCATGAGAGAGTTGTCTTTGGAAGCCATCTCCAATTCCTTGCTTCTCGTTCACTGGTCAGCCTTCTCCCATGTAGTTTTTGTCTGCATCACTCCATTGTCAAGATTACCAGCAACCTCTAGTTTATAAATCCAATGTCTCCTTTATTCTGTCATCAGCTTACTGACCTCTCAGACGATTTTGTCATAGCTGACTGCTCACTCCTTCTTGAGATACCCTGTTGACGGCCACGATAGAACACTCTTCTGGCTTTTCTCTTTGATGCTTTTTTTTTCCTACTTGGCTGATAACCCATCTCTACCCAGTCTCTAAGTTCTAATACAGCACGGTGTTAAGCCCTCCATTTCCTTACATACTGCTCCCTTACATGATTCATCCGTTTTTTCCATGGTTTTCATTAGCATCTGCAGGGTCCCAAATTTGTAGGTCCTTCTCTGAACAATCCTCTGAGCTCTAGACTCATATATCCAACTGCCATCTTGACTCCTCCATCTGGCTACCTCACAGGCGTCACAGATTAACATGTCCAAAACTGAACATTCTATCCTCTTTACCCATTCCTCTGTGGATGGACACTTAGGTTAGTTCCATGTCCTGGCTATTGTAAATAGTGCTGCAATAAACATTGGGGTGAATGTACCTTTTCAAAGTATGGTTTTCTCCAGATATGTGTCCAGGAGTGGGATTGCTGGATCATATGGTAGCTCTATTTTCAGTTTTTATAGGAACCTCCATACTGTTCTCCATAGTGGCCGCACCAATTTACATTTCCACCAACACTGTAGGAGGGTTCCTTTTTCTCCACACCCTCTCCAGCATTTGTTATTTATAGACTTTTTGATGATGGCCATTCTGATTGGTGTAAGGTGATATCTCATTGTAGTTTTGATTTGCATTTCTGTAATAATTAGCGACGTTGAGCGTCTTTTCATATGCCTTTTGACTATCTGATAAAGAAGATGTGGTATATTTATACAATGGAAAATTACTCAACCATAAAAAGAATAAAATAATGCCACTTGTAGCAACATGGATGGACCTAGAGATTATCGTGCTAAGTGAAGTAAGCCAGACAAAGACAAATATCAAATGATACTGTTTATATGTGGAATCTAAAAAATGATACAAATGAACTTATATGCAAAACATAAACAGACCCACAGACATAGAAAGCCAACTTATGGTTACCAAAGGGGAAAGGTGTGGGGAGGGATAAATTAGGAGCTTGGGATTAACATACACACCCTACTCTATATAAAACAGATCATCAACAAGGACCTACTGTATAGCACAGGGAATTATACTCAGTATTTTATAATAACCTTTAAGGGAAAATAATCTGAAAAATATATATGTATATATGTATAACTGAATCACTTTGCTGTACACCTGAAACTAACACAACATTATAAATCAATTATACAAAACAAAACAAAAAAAACCCCAAAACCAAAACTGAATGTTCCATTCCCCACTCTCCCAGACTATTCACCAGCCTTCTTCCTCATCTTGATAAATGGTATCACCGTCCACCAATTTGTTTCAACCAGAATCACCCTTGATTTCTTGCTTTCACTCATTCTTCCTGCCCCCCTGTAAGCAAGTCCTATCTATTACAACTAAAATAGTATGTCTTGATGCGTCCCCTTCGCTCCCTCTATACTGCCACCACTCTGTCCAAGCCCCCAGGAGCAACCCCTTGAACAGGGACAACATCTAACTGCTCTCTGCCCTTTCCCTCAGGCCTCTCTTCAAACCATTCTTCAGGCCACAGCCAATGATCTTTTAAAAATTTAACTTGAATTATATCCCTCTACTTTTAAAAAACTTTACAGGCTTTTCTTTGTATTTAACATAAAATTCAGACTTTTAAATGACCTAAAGCCCTATATAGTGTGGGTCCTCCCACCATTTTCCTGTTCTTTCTTTTCCCGTTGTTACCTCACCTTAAATATTCTTCCCCTTGTTCTCTGAATAATGTCTTCCTTTCAGTGTTTTGGCTTCAGTTTAAACATAACTGCCTTAGAAACATCATTTCTTACTGCTCTATTTACTTTAGAATTCTGCTCCTCTTCTCTAATTCAGCACCTTGCTTCATTTCCTTCTTTGCACATTTTATACTTTGTAATAATTAATTTGTTTGCTTATCATCCATCTGCCCCACTAGCCCATAAGTTTCATGAGGGCAAGTTCTAGCTGTTAGGTTGCAACTTGGTAGATCTTTATTAAATGAATGAATGAATGAATGAATGACAATAGTGTATTCTATTCTTACCCTCTGGGTCCACCCAGAAACAGTGTCATCCCTCTCACGCACTCTGCCCCTTCAGTTCCTTGAAGACACTCTCCTTCCCTATCCCAAACAAGGCTTCTTCTTCCTTAAAATAAAATATTTTCCAGCTTTCCCTTTGTCACGTGATTTTGATGTCACTTTATAATCCTTGCTACTCATTCAATAAATCTACTCAATAAAATAACAAATATTATTCACTCTCCTTTGGACAGACCTCAGCTCTATTTTGTCAGGTTCTTATTAATATGTGTTCCCCTGTCCCCAGTAAATGGATATTTCCTAGAGTTGAAGAAACTCTTGTAGATGTTGACTGACTAGTCCAGCTCAGAGTTGACGAGGACTGTCATATCCCTCATTTCAGAGTCCATACTTCTATTGATTCATCCCAAGTGGGAGTTTCAAGAAGTCTAGAAGGGAAGGTGACATCATCACAATAGTGGGGAGGCGGGAGTGTATCAATTACATGACTTTGGGTGAAAGTAACAGAAAACTCAACTATTAACAATGGATTGAACAATAAAGATGTTTAATATCTCCTATAACCAGAAGCCAGTCTTTAGACTTGGTTAAGAAAGTGGTTCAGTGATGTCATTAAGGACTTAGGTCTTCAGTGTGTGTCTTTGTCCATCGGTTTGCTTTCCTCATGCTTGCAAGATGGCTGCAGTAGCTCCAGGCATCACCAAGCCCAGAGGTAGAAAAGGCACCTTTCTTTTCTTCTCATGCATCTTTTTTTTTTTTTGGTCTGGTAAGTTTAGGTTGAATTTATTAAGAAACATTGTCAACTTTATAGCAAAACTAAATACCAAAATCATTCAGTACTCAATAATAGTGTCTGAGGACAGTTCTCATTCAGAAAAAATTCAGTCTCAGTCCTAAGCTCCAAAAATTAAAATGTAACTTTACCACCATTAAGACATTAAGCTGCTATAAGGTAGGACCAGTCATTATATTCACCTTCTACTTCTGACAAAAAGTCATGGAACTGATGATATTTAAGTCCATAAGAGCAAGTAAAATACCCCATGGACAGTTCTGTTTCAATAACACATGAATATTTTACACAAGTGCTGATAAATAGTACAAGGAATAAAGATAGACTTTTAGAATTTTACATTTTAATAAATATAAAATGTAAAATTTGTAAATTTCTCTAAACCTTTTTCTGCCCCACATGTATTTTTATCACCATCAGTTGTAGCACATCTTAGCAGATTCCACTTCAGGTTGTAATAAATTAGTGCTTTTTCAACTTCTTTGAAAATATATATATATATATATATTTTTTTTTTTTTAAATTTTTATTACTATTCAGAAAAGCTTAATCCATATGGTGTTAACTGAGGCACCAACTAACTTTTGACCCAGTAGGAAAAGATGAAATAAAAAAATAGTAAAACTAGGACAAAATCAAATACACGAAGCACTTACATACATAAGTAACATTCAAAAGCAAGCTAATTGTAAAATGTCTCAAAATTCTACTATTACATTATAAAGTCACAACTAATATAAATCTAAAAAGTGTAGCTGGATCTTTTTTTACTTTCTCTTTTTCTTTTTAATTTTTGAATTTTATTTTATTTTTTTATACAGCAGGTTCTTATTAGTCATCAATTTTATACACATCAGTGTATACATGCCAATCCCAACTGCCCAATTCATCACACCACCACCTCCACCCTGCTGCCACTTTCCGCCCTTGGTGTCCATAGGTTTGTTCTCTACATCTGTGTTTCAATTTCTGCCCTGCAAACAGGTTCATCTGTACCATTTTTCTAGGTTCCACATATACGTGTTAATATACAATATTTGTTTTTCTCTTTCTGACTTACTTCACTCTGTATGAAAGTCTCTAGGTCCATCCACGTTTCAACAAATGACCCAATTTCGTTCCTTTTTATGGCTGAGTAATATTCCATTGTATATATGGACCACATCTTCTTTATCCATTCATCTGTCGGTGGGCATTTAGGTTGATTCTATGACCTGGCTATTGTAAATAGTGCTGCAATGAACATTAGGGACATGTGTCTTTTTGAATTATGGTTTTCTCTGGGTATATGCCCAGTAGTGGGATTGCTGGATCATATGGTAATTCTATTTTTAGTTTTTTAAGGACCCTCCATACTGTTCTCCATAGTGGCTGTATCAATTTACATTCCCACCAACAGCGCAAGAGGGTTCCCTTTTCTCCACACCCTCTCCAGCATTTGTTGTTTGTAGATTTTCTGATGATGCCCATTCTAACTGGTGTGAGGTGATACCTCATTGTAGTTTTGATTTGCATTTCTCTAATAATTAGTGATGTTGAGCAGCTTTTCATGTGCTTCTTGGCCACCTGTATGTCTTCTTTGGAGAAATATCTATTTAGGTCTTCTGCCCATTTTTGGATTGGGTTGTTTGTTTTTTTTGATATTGAGCTGCATGAGCTGTTTATATATTTTGGAGAATAATCCTTTGTTTGTTGATTCGTTTGCAAATATATTCTCCCATTCTGAGGGTTGCCTTTTCGTCTTGTTTATGGTTTCCTTTGCTGTGCAAAAGCTTTGAAGTTTCATTAGGTCCCATTTGTTTATTTTTGTTTTTATTTCCATTCCTCTAGGAGGTGGATCAAAAAAGATCTTGCTGTGATTTATGTCAAAGAGCGTTCTTCCTATGTTTTCCTCTAAGAGTTTTATAGTGTTCAGTTTTACATTTAAGTTTCTAATCCATTTTGAGTTTATTTTTGGGTATGCTGTTAGGGAGTGTTCTAATTTCATTCTTTTACATGTAGCTGTCCAGTTTTGCCAGCACCACTTATTGACAAGACTGTCTTTTCTCCATTGTATATCCTTGCCTCCTTTGTCATAGATTAGTTGGCCATAGGTGTGTGGGTTTATCTCTGGGCTTTCTACCTTGTTCCATTGATCTATGTTTCTGTTTTTGTGCCAGTACCATATAGTCTTGATTACTGTAGCTTTATAGTATAGTCTGAAGTCAGGGAGTCTGATTCCTCCAGCTCCGTTTTTTCCCCTCAAGACTGCTTTCACTATTCGGGGTCTTTTGTGTCTCCATACAAATTTTAAGATTTTTTGTTCTAGTTCTGTAAAAAATGCCATTGGTAATTTGATAGGGATTGCATTGAATCTATAGATTGCTTTGGGTAGTATAGTCATTTTCACAATGTTGATTCTTCCAATCCAAGAACATGGTATACCTCTCCATCTGTTGGTATCATCTTTAATTTCTTTCATCAGTGTCTTATAGTTTTCTGCATACAGGTCTTTTGTCTCCCTAGGTAGATTTATTTCTAGGTATTCTTTTTGATACAGTGGTAAATGGGAGTGTTTCCTTAATTTCTTTTTTAGATTTTTCATCATTAGTGTATAGGAATGCAAGAGATTTCTGTGCATTAATTTTGTATCCTGCAACTTTACCAAATTCATTGATTAGCTCTAGTAGTTTTCTGGTGGCATCTTTAGGATTCTCTATGTGTAGTATCATGTCATCTGCAAACAGTGACAGTTTTACTTCTTCTTTTCCAATTTGTATTCCTTTTATTTCTTTTTCTTCTCTGATTGCTGTGGCTAGGACTTCTAAAACTATGTTGAATAATAGTGGCGAGAGTGGACATCCTTGTCTTGTTCCTGATCTTAGAGGAAATGCTTTCAGTTTTTTACCATTGAGAATGATGTTTGCTGTGGGTTTGTCATATATGGCCTTTATTATGTTCAGGTAGGTTCCCTCTATGCCCACTTTCTGGAGAGTTTTTGTCATAAATGGGTGTTGAATTTTGTCAGAAGCTTTTTCTGCATCTATTGAGATGATCATATGGTTTTTCTTCTTCAGTTTGTTAACATGGTGTATCACATTGATTGATTTGCGTATATTGAAGAATCCTTGCATCCCTGGGATAAATCCCACTTGATCATGGTGTATGATCCTTTTAATGTGTTGTTGGATTCTGTTTGCTAGTATTTTGTTGAGGATTTTTGCATCTATATTCATCAGTGATATTGGTCTGTAATTTTCTTTTTTTGTAGTATCTTTGGTTTTGGCAACAGGGTGATGGTGGCCTCATAGAATGAGTTTGGGAGTGGTCCTTCCTCTGCAATATTTTGGAAGAGTTTGAAAAGGATGGGTGTTAGCTCTTCTCTAAATGTTTGATAGAATTCACCTGTGAAGCCATCTGGTCCTGGACTTTTGTTGTTGGAAAATTTTTAATCACAGTTTCAATTTCATTACTTGTGATTGGTCTGTTCATATTTTCTATTTCTTCCTGGTTCAGTCTTGGAAGGTTATACCTTTGTAAGAATTTGTCCATTTCTTCCAGGTTGTCCATTTTATTGGCATAGAGTTGCTTGTAGTAGTCTCTTAGGATGCTTTGTATTTCTGCAGTGTCTGTTGTTACTTCTCCTTTTTCATTTCTAATTTTATTGATTTGAGTCCTCTCCCTGTTTTTCTTGATGAGTCTGGCTAATGGTTTATCAATTTTGTTTATCTTCTCAAAGAACCAGCTTTTAGTTTTATTGATCTTTGCTATTGTTTTCTTCATTTCTATTTCATTTATTTCTGCTCTGATCTTTCTGATTTCTTTCCTTCTGCTAACTTTGAGTTTTGTTTGTTCTTCTTTCTCTAGTTCCTTTAGGTGTAAGGTTAGATTGTTTATTTGAGATTTTTCTTGTTTCTTGAGGTAGGCTTGTATAGCTATAAACTTCCCTCTTAGAACTGCTTTTGCTGCATCCCATAGGTTTTGGATCGTCATGTTTTCATCGTCATTTGTCTCTAGGTATTTTTTGATTTCCTCTTTGATTTCTTCAGTGATCTCTTGGTTATTTAGTAACGTATTGTTTAGCCTCCATGTGTTTGTGTTTTTTATGTTTTTTCCCTGTAATTGATTTCTAATCTCATAGCATTGTGGTCAGAAAAGATGCTTGATATGATTTCAATTTTCTTAAATTTACTGAGGCTTGATATGTGACCCAAGATGTGCTCTATCCTGGAGAATGTTCCATGTGCACTTGAGAAGAAAGTGTAATCTGCTGTTTCTGGATAGAATGTCCTATAAATATCAAGTAAATCTATCTGGTCTATTGTGTCATTTAAAGTTTCTGTTTCCTTATTTATTTTCATTTTGGATGATCTGTCCATTGGTGTAAGTGAGGTGTTAAAGTCCCCCACTATTATTGTGTTACTGTGATTTCCTCTTTTATAGCTGTTAGCAGTTGCCTTGTATATTGAGGTGCTCCTATGTTGGGTGCATATATATTTATAATTGTTATATCTTCTTCTTGGATTGATCCCTTGATCCTTATGTAGTGTCCTTCCTTGTCTCTTGTAAGATTCTTTATTTTAAAGTCTATTTGATGTGATATGAGTATTGCTACTCCAGCTTTCTTTTGATTTCTATTTGCATGGAATATCTTTTTCCATCCCCTCACTTTCAGTCTGTATGTGTCCCTAGGTCTGAAGTGGGTCTCTTGTAGACAGCATCTATATGGATCTTGTTTTTGTATCCGTTTAGCAAGCCAGTGTCTTTTGGTTGGAGCATTTAATCCATTCACGTTGAAGGTAATTATCGATATGTATGTTCCTATGACCATTTTCTTAATTGTTTTGCATTTGTTTTTGTAGGTCCTTTTCCTCTCTTGTGTTTCCCACTTAGAGAAGTTCCTTTAGCATTTGTTGTAGAGCTGGTTTGGTGGTGCTGAATTCTCTTAGCTTTTGCTTGTCTGTAAAGCTTTTGATTTCTCCGTCGAATCTGAATGAGATCCTTGCTGGGTAGAGTAATCTTGGTTGTAGGTTCTTCCCTTTCATCACTTTAAGTATATCATGCCACTCCCTTCTGGCTTGTAGAGTTTCTGCTGAGAAATCCGCTGTTAACCTGAAGGGAGTTCCCTTGTATGTTATTTGTCATTTTTCCCTTGCTGCATTCAATAATTTTTCTTTGTCTTTAATGTTTGCCAATTTGATTACTATGTGTCTCAGCATGTTGCTCCTTGGGTTTATCCTGTATGGGACTGTCTTCGCTTCCTGTACTTTGGTGGCTATTTCCTTTCCCATGTTAGGGAAGTTTTTGACTATAATCTCTTCAAATATTTTCTCTGGTCCTTTCTCTCTCTCTTCTCCTTCTGGGACCCCTATAATGCGAATGTTGTTGCATTTAATGTTGTCCCAGAGGTCTCTTAGGCTGCCTTCATTTCTTTTCATTCTTTTATCTTTATTCTGTTCCGTAGCCGTGAATTCCACCATTTTGTCTTCCAGGTCACTTATCCATTCTTCTGCCTCAGTTATTCTGCTATTGATTACTTCTAGTGTAGTTTTCATTTCAGTTATTGTATTGTTCATCTCTGTTTGTTTTTTCTTTAACTCTTCTAGGTCTTTGTTAAACATTTCTTGTATCTTCTCGATCTTTGCTTCCATTCTTTTTCCCAGGTCCTGGATCATCTTCACTATCATTATTCTGAATTCTTTTTCTAGAAGGTTGCCTATCTCCACTTCATTTAGTTGTTTTTCTGGGGTTTTATCTGGTTCCTTCATCTAGTACATAGCCCTCTGTCTTTTCATCTTGTCTCTCTTTCTGTGAATGTGGTTTTTGTTCCACAGGCTGCAGGATTGTAGTTCTTCTTGCTTCTTCTGTCTGCCCTCTCACATCTTTTTTTTTTTAATCCAGAAGTCTTCCCTCCCCCTCCCACTCCCATATTTTCACATCTCATTGGTAAGAACTGGGCCACGTGTCACCCCTAAAACAACCAATGGGAAAGAGAAGCAATCATGATGTTGGGATTGATTAATGAAACTTCTCTGGAGTGGAGAAGGAACAAGTCTCTTCTGAAGCACAAGGCCCTGTCAGCCTTGAATCAACTCCGGGTTCTGCTAGCAAGGAAGGCAGGGCAGGGGATGACAAGCAACAGCAACTGCTTTAGGGCAGGTGATGCTTTTGGGTATGCAGACCTGTCTCTATGTCTCATCAATGCCTGCAGTGGTTGCCCTCTCCTGAAATGTGAACTTATCTTTTTCAAATTCTCAAGCACTTTAAAGGGTTTTCTTGGAGGTGAAACTTATTCTGGACATACTATATTTCATCAAACCTAAGAAACCATAGACTACAAGGTTCACCATTATCTAGTGAACTTCTAAGATAGAAAAAGTTATTTTAAACTCTTACGTAATGTCTTAACAGTCATTCTGCATGGTCCTTGATTGGTCATACTAACCTGTGCTGCTTTGAAATTTCTTTCATCTCTTCTGAAGTATTTGTCAATTTCTCCTGCATTCAGTTGCTTTGCTGGATGTGGGGCAAATATAACTGCTTCATTTCTTGTAGATTTCATCCTTTTTGAGGTCTTGAAAGAAGTTGATTGTTGCTTTGTGAGAAAGTATAGAATGGCAGTTTTCCTGTAGCAAGAAATACTTGCTTCACAAATGTCAAATTTACAGCCCCTTCCTCTGTTTCTTTTTGCATCCACAATAGCTCATTGTTCGAATACCAAAATATAGGATAATCTTTGGAGGGCCTTTTAAATGGCATTGAACCTCCACACCCGTCCTTGCAGCCATGCATTGAACTCAGCTGAAAGTATGATAGCATGAACAGCTGTGACCAAGTTTGCCACACAGAGGCCATGACAACTATCCCGTGATTGCCTTGATTCTAAGGCACATTTTGATTTTAAAAGATGTTAAAATGTGGAGGGCGGGGAAGCCTGTCTTAGAATCTGTGAAATATGGTACATCTAAATAGCATGGTAGTCTGTGGCTTAATCAAAACTATTGATGGTTTCATGTCCCTCATTAATGGCCAACTCGGGCATGGGCCTGCGTGGACTAAAAATGCAGAGACTGGCTGGGCAGCCATGGCCCGAGTGGTTCTAATTAGATCAGAGAGACGTGGAGCGGGGCTCTTTGCTGAGCTGGCTGTTCGACATGAATGGTCACCACTGGAGCCTGTGATTTTCTTATTGCTAATTGGACAAAGGCTTGTGTCGTCTGTCACTTCCTGCATTTGTTTTCTGCTTCACTGCACTCTTTGCCAAGGCAGTAAGATGTGGCTAGAAAGGAAGAGGGGTGTGTGTGTGTGTGTGTGTGTGAGAGAGAGAGAGAGAGAGAGAAAGAGAGAGAGAGAGAGAGGGAGAGAGAGAGGCAGGCTTGCCAGTCTTGAGTTTAGTGATGAAAAACACTCACCTTTAAAAAATCGGTTCCTGGACTTCCCTGGTGGTGGAGTGGTTAGGAATCTGCCTGCCAATGCACAGGGAACATGGGTTCAAGCCCTGATCCGGGAGGATCCCACATGCCGTGGAGCAACTATGCCCATGTGCCACAACTACTGAGCCTGTGCTCTAGAGCCTGCGAGCTGCAACTACTGAGCCCGAGGGCCACAACTACTGAAGCCCACGTGCCTAGAGCCCATGCTCTGCAACAAGGGAAGCCACTGAAATGATAAGCGTGCACACCGCAGTGAAGAGTAGCCCCCGCTCTCCACAACTAGAGAAAGCCCGTGCGCAGCAACGAAGACCCAACGCAGCCAAAAATAAATAAATAGGATAAATAAACTTATAAAACAAAAATAAAATTAAATTAAAAAACAAACAAAAACAAAAAACAAAAATCGGTTCCTGAAATGATGGGATCCAGTAGGCCATGTGAAATCAAAGAGGAAAACACAAGCCCTGGGTGGGATTCTGGCAAAGGGACTCATGGGCACAATTTTCCTCTAAGACCCCCTCTCTGAGGCAAGGTCGGGCTCCTGCTGTGGCTGGGTCTGGACACTGCAAATCATGGAAAACAAAACCAGACCCAAGATCAGACTGCCTTCTGATGAACCTACGGGCAGGACAGGAATAAAGATGAAGACGTAGAGAATGGACTTGAGGATATGGGGAGGGGGAAGGGTAAGCTGGGACAAAGTGAGAGAGTGGCATGGACATATATACACTACCAAATGTAAAGTAGATAGCTTGTGGGAAGCAGCCACATAGCACAGGGAGATCAGCTCGGTGCTTTGTGACCACCTAGAGGGGTGGGATAGGAAGAGTGGGAGGGAGGGAGATGCAAGAGGGAAGAGATATGGGGACATATGTATATGTATAGCTGATTCACTTTGTTATAAAGCAGAAACTAACACACCATTGTAAAGCAATTATAGTCCAATAAAGATGTTAAAAAAAGATGATCAATTAAAATAAAGAATAAAGAAAGGAAAAAAAAATGTGCGAGAACCGTCTTGTCTGATGTCAAGCAAGTGAAAAGGCCCTCTCGGTTCGGATGATTCGCTGAAAAAAATGTGCCCTTTCGGCCAAGCTCCCTCTGCCTTGAAGTCTGTTGTTTTCAGCGTCTCAGTCCCCGGCCCACCCACTCTGCATTGTGTTCGCAAACCATCCTAACACGTCAGCGTGTGCTTGTCAGCTTCAGAAAGGAAGGACCAGACGGAGGTCTGTTCCCTATGGTGCCCTTTTCCCCCCAGCACAGGCAGGCTGGGGCAGAGGCAGTTTCTGTTTCTGTTTTAGTAATCCACGCCCTCCTTCTCAGTTCTCCTAGCCCCCAAATCATGGTTTCTTCTTATAACGTTTGCATTGTAAAATTTCTCCTCTTGGTAAGGAGCAGAGGAAAAAAAAATAGTTCTTTTCTTTCTGGAAATAGTAAGTGGGATTTGCACCGCAGGTTAACTGTTTGTGCTCTGCACTCTGATAAAATTGGTGGCAAAACCCGGCTCCTTCCCTTATAATGTATAACCCGGGGCAAGTCCCTTAACCTCCACAAATCTAGGCTTGCTTATTTGAAAAATGAAGACAGAAATGGGAGACATGTTGCCGATCGTTTGGGGATGACGTGGGATCACTCATGCACTTCCTGGCACCTGCTAAGTGTCCAACAAATGGTAGCCAGCACCGGCGTATTATTTTTATGCATTTGAGGGGCTGTAAGTTTCTTATTAGTCATTACAAAGTCCATCACTGTCAACCCCTCTTTTTCCAGAGGGAGGATTCTCGTCTTGACTACGTGTGCATCTCACAAACACGCTTTCTGTGGGCAATCACATCTCCCTCCATCCTGTATCCCCAGTTTTGTATTTCTATTGTGGTCAAGCCTCTCATCCCAGCCCCAGATTTACACGTTCACCTGCTGACAGGACCCAGCTTGCAACTAACACTAAAACTGAACTCTCCCCAAACACGCTTTCCTCCATGGTTTCTCTCTCACCAGCATCTCCCAGGCACCCAGGGCAGCAACCAGCTCATCCCAGCCCCCACTTTCTCTCCTCCTCACTCCTGCCTTGGTGCCCCTTGATTTCTACCATTTTATGCAACGAGCAATCCCAACTGGCTTCCTCATTTCCATTTTCTCCATCTTCCAATCCATCCTTCACTGTGCTGGTCTTATCCATTCACGACACTGTTTAAGACCTTTGGCGACTCCATGTTACCTTCCGTGTAAAATCCAAACTCCTTAATGGGGGTCCTCAAAAGCCCTGTGATTTGGTCCACCCCTCCTGCTCATCCCATCTCTTTCCCTTTGTCTTTGAATTCCTCACAATCCAGCTGTGCTGGATTGCTTGAAACACTCTTCCTGATCCACGGACATGTCTTGGACTTTGCATAAACTCTTCCCTCTGCCTGGAATGCAATTTCCGTAATTTTTCTTTGTGTTATTTATTTCATCTCAGTTGAGACTCCCATAAAGCCTTTCCTGACTAAACCCCTCAAATCTGGCTTTTGTTCCCCTCACATTGCACATTGCATCCTAGGCATTCCTTCATCCCAGCTCTTTCTGAAACAGAGCAGGACCCTATGGTCCTTCCCCGCCATGTCCTCAGCCTGCTTTTTGTCTGTGGAAAAACTTTAGCCAAAGAAGAAGTTTAATCAAAGAAGTGAGAAAATGCAGAAACAAAGGAAAACATCCAACAAGACTAAATAATAATAGTTTAGTCAGTAAGCAAGGTCAAGAACCTTGAGTTCCTCCTCAAGGGCTATAGATAATATTCTGAGCCGTATCCTGTGAGCTGTCTTATAGACACTAAAACCCCCGCCAGGTGGAAGAAGTGAACTACATGATGACCAGACTGTAACCATGACATAAGCTGCCACAATTCCAAGAATTAGCCTCAAAGAAATGGGAACAAACTGACCCTGGAGCTGAAGATTCATTGTGCTTAAAACAATCAAGATGACGCTGGTCAGACCATTGATGACCAATTTCAAGATGACTGTCAGAGCTGACTGTGCTGTTTCTGCATGTGACCCCCTCCCTCCATCTATAAAAGCTGTTGCCCACTGATTGTCAGTGGTGGGGAGTTGGCCTTTGGACAGGAGTCCGCCCTACCCCCAGTTGCTGGCATCCAAAATAAAGCAAACTTTCCTTTCCACCAACCTTGCCTCTTTAATGGCTTTTGAGTGGTGAGCAGCCGGACCCCCCTTTCAGTTACATTACCACACTCCTTGAATGAAGGGAATTTTTTTTTTAAGCTTGGTATCCACCATACTTTGCATTAGGTCTGGCACACCGTACAAATATAATATGTTTCCTGAAAGAGTGAACAGAAGAAGGAAAGAAGAGATGAATCATTTTGATGGGAATAAATCAAGAAGGTAGGGACTTCCCTGGCAGTCCAGTGGTTAAGACTCTGCCTTCCAAAGCAGGGGGTGTGGGTTCAATCCCTGGTCAGGGAGCTAAGATCCCACATGCCTCACAGCCAAAAAAACAAAACATAAAACGGAAGCAATACTGTAACAAATTCAATAAAGACTTTAAAAATGGTCCACATCAAACAAACAAAACTTAAAAAAAAATAAATCAATCAAGAAGGTAGATGGTTCTCCAGGATAGTATGTCTGCATCTCGGTGCTTACTGCAGGGGATGGCATCCTGAGATGAATTGCCTGCGTTCCGTCTCGGTTATCTGCACACGGAGAGAACCCTAGTTGCTTCCTGTGCTCTCCAGAATCAAATAACATTGCCCACTAGGGTCAGGTCCCCGGCCTGGGAGGAATTAACCAGCCGGCTTCCCAAGTTCTGTCCTTCTGACAATGGCGATCACATAAAGAGTTTAAGTCCACTTTCTCAGCTACTCGACCTCGGAGTACTGAGGACTTTGGAAGAACGAAGGCTAAGCTGCATCTGTAAGTCAGCCCTGACCCTGGTCTTTCTCACTGGATATTGTTTAGTTTTTGTATTGGTTTTTATTGTTAAGAAGGCTTGTCATGGTTAATAACTTTCTACCCTTATTTCCTGTTTATCTGTAACAAGAAAGAAATTTTGACAAGGCACGAATTCATCTGTAGATATGGAGTGCTCTTTGAAAGCTTGTGGGTTTTTATGCTTTTTTAACAGATTGTTGAGACTTCTGACGCTCTGATTTACCCTGAACATATTTCAACTCTGAGTAGCTCTGATCAGCTTAATTTTCAAAACATTTATCTTCAGTGCACTGAGGGAGCTTTAATATGTCCTTAATCTAGTTTGGTGCATTTCCAGTGGTTTTGTCTCTTGTTTCTGTAAATAGAGAAGTAAAGCAATGGGGAGGGAGTAAAGGTAGCATTTATCAGGAGGAATTGTCCTTCTCTCCCATTAACAACTTCTGTGGCTTGTTTTTTCATTCATTTATTATAGGTCAAAAGTTACTTTTTGATGAGAGCTAATGCCTTTTGTTTCTTTAAAGGATCTTTAAAGGGTCAAGAAGGCCATGCCTATTCCTCAAGTGGGTAAACTTGACAAGGGAGGTTAATAGACCTTATCCAAGGTCATATAACAAACGAGTGTCAGAGTCTGGGAAGAACAAACACCCAGGCCTAGACATGGTGTCACTGTGAGATTTTGCTAATTGTACCCTGGTGGTCTGATCCTTTATAGCTTAGGGGACAGGTTTCCTTTATCTGTCATTGTCTTCCTTTGTGAGTAGACAGTTTTTTTCCACATAAGCACGGATTTGCCCTCCTTTAAAGCTGACCTCAGGATCCTTTAATTCTTAAGCTCATCATCCTCAGGTATTCAAGACACAATGAACAGGACACACAGTTCCTACGATGTTTGTAGATGTCTCTTCCCAGGTGACACCAGCCTGCAGATGAATCAGAAATGATGATCTGGACTCATTCCCTGAGAAGCCCAGCATCTTCTAAGCCAGGTGTCCCCAACCCCCTGGCTGTGGACAGGTACCGGTCCGCAGCCTGTTAGGACCCGGGCCGCACAGCAGGAGGTGAGCGGCGGGCGAGCGAGCGAAGCTTCATCTGCCGCTTCCCATCGCTCGCATTACTGCCTGAACCTCCCCCCAACCACCCTGGTGCCAGGTGCCAGAAAGTTTGGGGACCGCTGTTCTAAGCAGTAGTTCTTAACTTAGCTTCACGTTTAAAAGAAAATTCCATAATTTAGGCCCCAACCTCAGAGATTTGTATTTAATGGGTTTGGGGTGAGGTTCTGGCATGGTAATCTAAAAAAATCTCCTTGAATGACTTTAACGTATAACCAGGGTGAAGAACACATATTCTCGGCTATCTTGCCGATTTGGTGTGGAACCACTTTATCCTAAAAAGCAGGCTCTGTAGAGCCATGGCCAAATGGGTTGGAACCTTGCTTTATTTTTTTTTTTAATTAATTAATTTATTTATTTTTGGGTGAGTTGGGTCTTCGTTGCTTCGCGCGGGCTTTCTCTAGTTGCGGCGAGCGGGGGCTACTCTTTGTTGCGGTGTGAGGGCTTCTCATTGAGGTGGCTTCTCTTGTTGTGGAGCACGGGCTCTAGGTGCACGGCCTTCAGTAGTTGTGGCATGTGGGCTCAGTAGTTGTGGCTCACGGGCTCTAGAGCACAGGCTCAGTATTTGTGGCGCTCGGGCTTAGCTGCTCTGCGGCATGTGGGATCTTCCTGCACCAGGGCTCGAACTCGTGTCCCCTGCATTGGCAGGTGGATTCTGAACCACTGTGCCACCAGGGAAGCCCTCTACTTTTTATTTAAGCTACATTTATTGTACTCTGCAGATGCTGAAGAAAAAATCTCATCCTTGGGAATTACAGACTGATGATATAACTTCTCTGTAACGAGGCTGAGACAGACAAAGCAAAATGAATCACTCAAGAGTCTTCTAAAGCACCTGGATGGGTAGAATTTGAATGGAACAAGCTGGCTTGCCTCTGGAGTGGGTAAAATTATGCCTCTTGAACCTGTCAGAAGTCCTTGAAATAAAGCCGTGGATAAAAGGGACTAGTGGCTACAATTTATTTAGTCTTTCCAGAAGCCTTTGATAAAGTTCTTCATGAGAAGAGAACCTGGTAACTGGGGAGGGAGACTGCAGAACTGCCAGGGATTAGGACTGATTAGGAACTGGGACTCCTGGGGTCAGGAACAAATGTCTGTTTTCAGTGTAGCCAGCTTCAGCGGGGACCCGCACAATGATCTGATCAACAAACTTCGTGATGTCTAAGATTCTCTTTTGTTTTTATTACCCAATTTTACAGCATCTTTTGAGAGACAAGGGTTCTCAAGCCAAGTGGTTAATGACCAGCTCTCTGCCCTCCTCCTTGTCTATGACAGCTTGTCCAGAACAGGGCAACAAGGTTGAGTGGCTATTTGTCTGGCTTTGACCCCAGACCTTGATTCACACTCTGAAAATGTAAGATCCTCTAAAGTGCTGTAAAGAAAATGAATCATGGGTATTCCAGAGACTGGAAAGGCTGATGGGATGTGGTAATCTACATAATCAAAGGCAGACAGGGCAAGAATTATAAGCAGAAGAGCTGCTAGGAAGTTATGTGTCTCTCCTCCCATCTCTGGGGTCTGCTGTATTTGCTGGGGACCTTTTGGGGCTCAGTTAACCCAGGCCCCCTGTGTCTTAAGTCCCCTGGAAAGTTGTGCTTCGTCAGCGTCTACTTCTGCTTCTTTTAACCTTAGCACTTTTCTCTTTCTTTGGCAAACGACTCATCACCCACTCAATCCATGGAGCTCAGGAGGGAGCTGTGACTCACCCGCCCTCCCAGCACGCACCTATCTTAGCTCCAAGGTGGGCATGTTCCCTCAGCCTGGCCATTAGCATATTCCATCTCTTTGGCCTCAGTGACTTGTATAGGGCTGGTCACCTTGCCCAAGTTGGTCCAGTGAATTCCAACCCAGGGATTTTGTTGGAACTCTTGAGAAAGAGGCTCCCTCTGTCCATTGCATTTGCTAAGCTGGTGACCAGGGGCCACCCTGAAGAGGGTAGCTTCTTGAGACAGGGAAACAAAATGGAAGAAGGCAAAGCCAAGAGGTGGAGCATGACATACTTCTTGACAACATCTTTGGAGTGTCAGGATCTAGGCGTATTTACGAGATATGTCCACTGGACTTTTCTGTTATATTAGTCAACAGATTTTTCATCCCACATAGTCTTTCCTTAAGCTTCTTAAAGCTGTGTTTCTGTCATTCACAGGATCCTTTCATAAGAGGTCCCTAAGTGAATACCCTCCTACACACCTTAGTGGCCCATCCCATTAAAACTAGTCTTTCCTTTCTCCTTACGGACAGGCTCTCTGGACAGTGGTAGTGGCAAGCTCATCTAAGAAATGAGTCTGTGTTGAGGAGCCAGTCAGGGGGTTGTCTCAGGTAAAAAGTTTACATTAAATAGAAATTATTTTATTGAAGTATAGTTGATTTACAGAGTTGTGTAATTTCTGCTGTACAGCAAAGTGACTCAGTCATACATATATATATATACACACACACACACACACACACACATATAAATATATATTCTTTTCCAAGGATACTGAATATAATTGCCTGTGCTATACAGTAGGACCTTGTTGTTTATCCATCCTATATATGAGTTTGCATCTGCTAATCCCACATTCCCACTCCATCTCTCCCCCACCCCCTGACCCTTCGCAACCACAAGTCTGTTCTCTATGTCTGTGAGTCTATTTCGTAGATAAGTTCATTTGTGTCGTATTTTAGATTCCACATATAAATGATATCATATGATATTTGTCTTTCTCTGTCTGACTTACTTCACTTAGTATGATAATCTCTAGGTCCATCCAGGTTGCTGCAAATGGCATTATTTCATTCTTTTTTATGGCTGAGTAATATTCCATTGTATAGATATACCACATCTTCTTTATCCGTTCATCTGTTGATGGACATTTAGGTTGTTTCCATGTCTTGGCTATTGTGAACAGTGCTGCTATGAACACAGGGGTGCATGTATATTTTCGAATTATAGTTTTGTCTGGATATATGCCCAGGAGTGGGATTGCTGGATCTTATAGAAACTCTATTTTTAGTGTTTTGAGGAATCTCCACACTGTGTTCCGTAGTGGCGGCACCAATTTATATTCCCACTGAAAGGTTTACATTTTGACAGCATTTTTCTGGAGCCAATAGTTCTTCTTTTCAGTTAACCTAGCAGAGTGATTGTGAGGAACACAGGGAAGGAGGGGATCGGGAATGAATTGTCACTGAGCATCTTCTACATGCTGGGTCCTGTGTCAGGTGCTTAACATAATGTTACCTCATTCTTACACAAATTGTGTGTATATTATTATCTTTGTTTCACAGAAGGGAAAAAAATATCAATAACAATAATAAATAGCTACAATTTATTGAGTGCTATGTTCTCATGTTAGCTATAATTCTACTTTATTCATTACAATAATAACCTGCAAGGTAGAGATTAGAACCTATATTTTATAGATGATGAAGCCAAGGTTCAGAAATGTTAAGTTCACTGTCATGCAGCTAAAAAGAGGGCAAATCTGTATCCAGACAGACTCAAGTTGGAAGCCAAGCTTGATAGGAAGCAGGTCTTCATTATAGGCTTGTGATGGGACTGGATGGGAAGATATTTGGGGCTAAGGAGGGACTCTTGCCATGGACGCACAGTCAACAGGAATAAGTCACAGATAGTGTTGACCTGAGCTACCTGACTCAAGCCCTGGCATACTGACCACCAACTTTAGTTGGGACCTCTGGTCAGGTTACTTGCTTGATGAGATCTAAAGGAGTTTTCTACTTGGGACTTTATAAAGAAAAGAAGAAAGTATAATTAAGAGCACAATGTAGAGCACAGTTGTCATCTAGCCTATATATTGTAAAATAAACCCTAAACACACTGGACACTCCTTAATTTGAGCATCAGTGTCATTACCAGTTGGTAAACGTGGAGCTGACTGGGGCTCGGGATGTCTGCCGGGCACTGTTAGTATTCTCTCCTAGGTTGTGCCGGTCCTGGGAGTTCTGTTGGTCCGTGCTAATGTCCTGTGGTGATTTGTGTCCCACGTGGATCCATGCCAGCCCCCTTCAGATGTGCAGCTCCTTTCTCAGTCAGAATTGATATCCAAGATACAAAGAGTTCTCTGTCTTCTAGAATGCAGCCCCTTGGAGCTCAGTCTTTAAGGTTTATCAACTGCATTTCAGTTGTGCCATTTACTTCTGTCCCAACCGTTACATTAATTAAACAAGGAGGCCATTAGACTGGCTCCAATGCCTTGACGGCCTACGTAAACCAACCAACATCTGAGCCCATAAATGCCTCCAGGTTACAAATCCAAAATGCTAAGGACAACGAATCACAAACAGCCAATCAGGCTTTACGCTACAGATGATCAAATCATTTCCTTTCTTTGCTTTTGTACCTTCTCTGCATAAGTCTTTCCCACTGCGCCTGTCTGCAGAGCGCTCCTAACCACTTCTGGTTTGGTGCTGCCCCAGTAGAAGAGATTTTTGCTCAAACTCTTAAAATTTCAAGTATCTTACTTTAAATATTTTATCTTTCAACACCACCCATGGCTATGATGCTGTTGTAGGCTGGAAATGGCTCCCACAGACATCCAGGTCCTCATCCCTGCAACCCGTGGATGTTGCCTTACGTGATGAAAGGGATTTTGCAGGTGTGATTAAGTTAAGGCTTTTGAGATGGAGAGATTATCCTGGCTTATCCAGGGGGGCCCAATTACAAGGTCCTTCTAAGAGGAACGGTCAGGAGGCTCAGATTCAGGAGAAGGAAATACGATCACAGAAGAGGTTGGAGTGATGCGGGGAAGGGGTGATGAACCAAGGAACATGGCAGCTTCTAGAAGCAGAAAAAGGCAGAGAGACTCTTCTCCTGATCCTCCAGAAGCAACCAGCTCTGCCGACACCTTGACTTTAGGCCAGTGAGGCTGATTTTGGACTTCTGACCTCTAGCACTATAAAATAACAAATTTGTGTTGACTTAAGCAACTGAATTTGTGGTAATTTACAGCAGCAATGCTCCAAACCATAGCTTAGATGCTTGAGGAACTTTTTTGTTTTCCTCCAGCAAATGCCTTTAGCAAACACATGCCGCACATTGTTTTACTGATGTTCGTGAAGGTGTACAAATGACTTCCCCTGAGCCACCTGGGGTGGGGGGTTTCAAGGGTTCCTCCGGCTTGAAGAGGGGAGAGGATAACTTTTGGTTTGTGTGCAGCCTCAAAAACGCTCCCCTTCCTTACAAGGTCTCGATTCTCCACTTACTTCCTGTGTTGCACTAACAATCGCTCCCCTTGCCACAGCAGCTGCCTGTAAAAACTGTCCCCTTGCTCTTTCACTGGGTTTTACTGTGATAGAAGAGTTTTTGTCAGTTGATGGATACAAAGTTAACCATTTAATTCACACTTACATGTTGTAATTTGAAGATAGTGGTGGAAGGCCAGGTTCTTCTGGGTTACTGAAGGCCTCGGGGGGTGGTGAATTCATCACGGGGCTGGGCTTCAGCTGGACAGGAGGATGACTTGACTTGGGACATGACTTGTGTGTTATTGGAGCCAATTAAACTCAGAAGAGACTGATGATTCAGCTGGATTTTATACATCCATAACTGAGCGTATTGAATGCCACCGACTGGTATTGATACTTGCCATTTGGAGCCTAAGGAAGAAGAATTATCAGAAGCTTCCTTGGTAGACATGAAGTCAGAGCAAAGGGAGGTATTAATATATCACAGTTTGGGGACATTTAATTCAGGACAGTTTTCAAAAGAAGGCACTTAAAAAATGTTTGGGGAAGTCTAGTATGTGGAAGTTGGTGCATCAGGGGTGGAGGTTCCTCTGCCCCTGTGGTGGCCCCCAAAGGCCCTCAGAAACCCACCAGGGCTCTTCCAGGGACAGGCCTGGTGTGTCAGCCCTGTACCATGGCACGATATGCCTGCTTGCTGATGCCAGCTTTGGGATCTCTCCCATCCAGCCTGACAGAGCTGAACAAACACTGTCAGTGATGGGGTCTCTGGGCTTCCCTGCTGTGTGCTCCAGGCCAACCACGCCCCCTGAGTTCCAGAGACTGTTCTTAAACTGGGTACAATATAATTGATTAGGATTGATTTTTCTAAATTACAATTACAGTTTGGTTTTGTTTCTTTAAAATTACACTCTGGTCCCCTTGATTGGAGTTTTGAATATTCCCAATCTTTTCAGTTACACATTTACAGTCTCTGGGTTTATTTCCACAGATGGCTGAACTCATGCATTATGTATGGGTTTTACAGGTGGTGTCTCGGAGGGCAAGTCTGTTCTTGAATGTTTGCTGGGTCCTATGGTCACTCCCATGTTCTATCCACATGTGTGGTGCTGTCTCCCCGTTGAGTGGGGCTGCTGATACTCCTCATGGGAAACCGACCCCTTAGCATTGCCAGTGTACCTGTGAGGGAGTCAGGATGTGTTTTCATCTTCCCACCAGATTCCTGTAAGGGGAGGGGATTGTAAGTGTTGACATTGGATCAGAACTGTCAAAAGCGTATAAACTCAGCTTCAAAACTTGAGAAACTTGAGTTGTGGTTCTCTTTGTTCTGCAGCAGGGCTAAATCCCCTTGTTTCTAGCAATCTAGAACAGAAAAACAAAGAAACACATGGAACCCTCGGGTGCTACTCAACTGATGAGGACACTTCCATGCCAGCATCCCTGTCCTCAGGGGGGCCGTGCTCACTCAGCTTGGGTTGGCGGAGGACCCAGATTTCTTACTCTCCTTTAATCAATTGCGATTTCAGCTGTGGTTGGGTGGGACTTCTTGTAATTTTGTTTAATTAACATTGATGTCGAAACAAGAGTTCCCCCCTACCCACAACCCAGGGCGTCCTTCAGGGACTGCACCTATAGTAGAGCTTCTGGTCACCCTCTCTGCTTCCTTTTCTCTCCCACCTCCACCAGCTGTGCCCTCCCCTGGTTCAGAATTCCTGTGAAAGGCTGAATGGGAGGAGCAACTACACCAGCACACGTCAATCACGTGCTGCCTGTCCCCCATCCCCAACTCCTGTCAACACTTTAGTCACACACTGTAAGGTTCAAACTATCGTCCTGTCTCCCAGGGCATCAGTGTTTGTTCAGAGACCCTCAGGGCTCCGGCCCTCTCTCCACAGAGGGCTTGCTCTCATCTTCTGCAGCTGTACCACCTGCCTTCCTCCCTTGAACTTGACCTACTAATGCTTCCCTCCAGAGGATCAGCACAGTGTGGGAGATGCACCAATGGGCTAATTACATATGGTGGAGAAAAGCTTACCCCTCAGAGCAGGAACTCTTTTGAGGTTAAAGCCACCATAAGCGCTTATGAAATGCTGATGCCTGGACAGAGAGAGAGAATCATTCCTTCTGCCCCCTGCATCATTTCCAGGCCACAGGAGAAAGCCAAGGCTAGTGGGTGTTGGAGGAAGGAGCTGTCATTGGAATAAATGTGATGGCTAGAGGTCACCTTAACTGAGCTGCTAAATGAAGTTGTGTGCTTTGTCTTTTTAATGTGGATGGGTCACTGTTTTTATGGCTGTACTTATGTCATCTTTCTTATAACTGGCTTGGCTTATTGGCACCGCTGGGTATTGTGGACTGAGAATTATTGGGAGTAATTTTTTTCCCTTCAAATGAAAAGCCTGCCCTACTTCTTCCGAGCTTATCCGTCAAAAGTACTTAGTATCACCTGACTGGTGGTAAGTGAGTGACTGAATTGGGTTTACTTGCAGCTTCTTGGCGTGTGTTTCTCAGAATGTTAGCCTACCAGAATACCTATCAGACATTTGATACACCCACGGACCACCGTTTTCATAGAAAAAAGATGCAACACAATTTTTAAAATAGTAAAGTGAAAACTGCATTCAAAATGAAAAACAATGTTTTTTTTTTTTTCCCGGTGAGAGACATGATATAGTTTACCATCTTTCACTAATGTGTCCATATCCATATACAGACCCATCATAACGTATCTGTTCAGTGAGGGAGAGTTTGAGCCACAGAGGAGTTTCCCTATAATCTATTGCTTTTTGGTTTGTATTTCTCCTGAATTTGAAAATCCTTATTCATAATTATGTGTTTGGTAATGGAGGGACATATAGGGTGACTCTGTCAGCTAGTTCTGGATATCTGCATAGGAAGGACAAGAACCCCAGATTATGGGGTGCTTTCTCATTATTGTCTTTCTGCCCATCAGCCCCTTGTCAATTAACATGTCCTACTAATGGGGATGTTTCAACAAGGAAGATGATGGCGAATGAATTCCTTATTTCTTCTTTGGTTTTATTTGTAAGTTTTCTTCATATTCTTCTGCAATATTCAGATATGGATTTTCAATATGCCCATTAATAAGCCATATATTTCTCTCTATCAGAAGACAAGAGAAATTGTTTTGGAAAATAGCTACTTCCAGGGATGGAGTTGTCTGTACCACTGTTTGTTTCTTAAAAATCCAGATGTCTCATTTCCAATATTAAAAATGATGGCATTTCAGCTCTGAAGTGAGAGTTGCAGGCTGTTTAAGACACTGAAAGTTCAAGTGTGATATGTAACTTGAACAACACAGTTGAAATGATTAGTTACAGAAATGGTTCCTACTGGAATCCAGAGTCATGAAGTAAAAAATCATACTATCCATTAAAAAAAAAAACTACGTGAGTCCCTTTCTCCTTGACATTCAGGATATTTTGGTGAGTCAAACACAGAGGACTCCCCGTCCATGCTTTAGGTGGTACACGGAAAAACTCTATACTTGGTGACCACAATTTGATTTGATATGCCACTTTTTATTGTTAAATCAAGATCATGGCTTAAAAGAAAAATACCATCTATATGCCAATGATTCTACTGAAAAGAAAATTCCAGGTCTAGCCTGCTGGTCCCAGAGGAGGATGGGATGGGAGGTACAGCAGGGCTAGACCGGTGACCACCCCAGTGGGACCCAGCCTGGATTAACAGACATGCTCCCCGCCCCCCAACAAACGACTCATGACACATGAGTTAAATAAATGCATACTGTTTGTATTGCTGAGATTTTTGTATTTGTTTGTTATGTAGCGATAGCTGATCAAAACACCTTATTTCTATCATTACCTTCCTAGAGTCTATTTTCAACACAGCAGTTGGAATGATCCTTTTAGAAGCCAGATTTTGTCAGTTATATGCTGCCCATGCCATCGGTTCCCATTTCACTAAGGGTCAAACAAAAATTTTTACAAGAACCCATATGGACGACCTCTTCGCCCTACTCACTGCCTCCTGATTTCATCGTTCACAAGCCTCCTCCTTGCTAGCTCTCCTCTAGTCACACTTATTTCCTTGCTGTCCTTAAACATTCCAGACAAGACTAGAACTCTCTCCCTGCAGGTATCTCCATGGTCTTTGCTCAAATGCCATCTTCTCAGAGAGGCCGCCTCTGATCATCCTACTTAAAATCCCAACTTTCATGCTACTCCTCATCTTGTAATCTCAACCTCCCTTACACTGCTCTATGTCCTTCCCCTATGGTGCTATCACTAAGTAATCTACCACTCAGTAATCTACCAGACAGTCCTTGTTAAAGTCTGTCTTTTTCTGCTAGAATGTAAGTTTCGGAGGTCAGGAAACTTTGTTTTATTCACTCAGTATCCTAAGCACCTAGAACCGTGCCTGACATAGTGTAGGTGCTCATTAAGTATTTGTAGAATAAATAAAGGTCAAGAGGTATACTGGTGACCAGAGAGGTTCTCTCTGAATAATGCAGTGTGTGGATGGACATTTCTGCTTGCTTGTCAAAGCCCTCGCTGGCCACCTAACAGTATTTTGTCAGTATGATCCAAGCACACCTTTCCTGGTCTACCTCACCAGGTACGAAACAATCATTTCCAAAATAGTCTTTTCTGTAGCAAAGGTTTTTAGTAACAAAGAGAACAAAAACTTGCAGGGTGTTTTTTACTTCATTTATTTATTTCACATAAGCCTAGAGCTGATTTATATTCTATTCAATGGTGGTATTATCCAAGTGAAAACTGAAATACCCACTCACAAACTCACAAGATCACAAAGACCTTTCACCTAGAAAATCGTGTCCTAAAGTTTACTCTTGTTTTCCCTCTAAGCGGAGTATTTATAATTAAACTGGTTTAACAAACATTTTGGCGAAAAGTATAGTTTGACCCATTTTTTGCTGTTAGGCATACAACTTTGAATGGTGTTTCTGTGGCTTATAACTCTTCTTCAACTTTGGGCCAAATTTGTTAATTTTGTACTGGAATGTATTATTTTGTATTTGTTGTAGAAAAATGGAAAGATTTTTTTAAAATTAATTAATTAATTAATTTTTTATTTATTTGTTTTTTTAGCTGTGTTGGGTCTTCGTTTCTGTGCGAGGGCTTTCTCCAGTTGCGGCGAGCAGGGGCCACTCCTCATCGCGGTACGCGGGCCTCTCACTGTCGCGGCCTCTCTTGCTGCGGAGCACAGGCTCCAGACGCGCAGGCTCAGTAGTTGTGGCTCACGGGCTTAGTTGCTCTACGGCATGTGGGATCTTCCCAGACCAGGGCTCGAACCCGTGTCCCCTGCATTGGCAGGCGGATTCTTAACTACTGTGCCACCAGGGAAGCCCCCAAATGGAAAGATTTTACCACAGAAGGAAAAGAAGTTTCCCTCTGCGCTCTGAAGTGGAAGTAAAGCTTTATGCCCTCCTCTCACAAGTTTTGTAAAAGATGGCATTCTTCGAGGGAGGGGTGACCTGATAATTGAGTTTCAGATACTTTTCCTTTGTGCTGCTTGTGTGCAGTTGTCATTCGATGAATTCACCTGCCTGGTCAGACACCAGAACCGCAGAAGCAAGCTCTCGCTCGAGTCTTGTTTGCTACCTATGTGTATAACATTTTGAATTATAGTATTTACATGATTATTTCTATCCCTACTTTTATGCTCCAATGACCTACTTTTGAGTCATCGATCCATCTTTGGGAATGTGGTGACACAGTACTAAGGACAAAAATGCATATATAACAGACATAGCCGTTTTGCCCAAATAAGGAGAAAATATATTAATTAAGATGAGTTGCGCCCTGTAAACTGAAGATTAGATAACTGAAGGATTAGCTAACTGAGAAGTAACTGGGGAAAACTGAGTGATACTATCCTTACCAGACACGGACAAACTTTAAAAATAGAAGAATTTTTGTGAAGATCACAGTTAACATTACATTTCATATGAGTGCCCTGGCTGCGAACCGAATGGTTCTGTCACTTCATTTCTGAACCCGCCAAACTGCTTGCCGACCCCTTGACAGATAAAGATTGCCTGTTAACTGCATCCCAAGCCTGAGAAACACTGCTCTGGCCTCTAGCTACGTGAAGTGTGGTCCAGGGACCAGCAGATCAGCATCACCCAGGAGCTGGCTGGAAATGCAGAACATCAGGTCCCGTCCGAGACCTTCGGAATCTGAATCGGTATTTAACACAGTCCTCAGGGCATTCAAATGCCCTTTAAAGTTTGAGAAGTGATGCTCTAGACAGCCCTTCTTAAGATGGGTGTCAGGAGGGCGGGGTTACTCTCCTAATAAAGAACAGCAGCCTTGTAGGCCTTCGAGGATGGCAACGACACCCGCTGAACGGGCAATTGAGGGCCAGCAGAATAAGCCACCCCTGGAGGCGCCACTTGGGCAAGTGGATTATCTCAGCCTGAAGACAATCGGGGCCCAGCAGGCTCAGGAAGAGCTTTTTACCTCCCCTTTAACTGCCTAAAAGAATTTAGATAGGGGGTCTGTACCAGGAAGAGAGCTATTGCCAGAGAGAATTTTTATACCCAAAAGACTCATCTGCGTGGCGAGGCAAACATTTGTTCCCAAACGTTGGCTCTTCCCATCTTCCTGTGAATTGTCTTCCTCCTCTTTGAAGCCCCAGATCCCTACTCCCTTCTCCTTAGCTCAGGATGGCATAAAAGCCTCAATTACCTGACTGCGGGGGTGTGTCATATTGTTATGGGGCTCCCATATGTACAAAATTTGTTTTTCTCCTGTGAATCTGTCTTACGTCAATTTAATTACTAAACCAGCCAGAGAACCTAGAAGGGAAGGAGAGAAGAGTTTTCCACCCTACGCAATCCCTTACTGTATCAAGAGTCATCTCTTGGGCTTCCCTGGTGGCGCAGTGGTTGAGAATCTGCCTGCCAATGCAGGGGACACGGGTTCGAGCCCTGGTCTGGGAAGATCCCACATGCCGTGGAGCAACTAAGCCTGTGCGTTGCAACTACTAAGCCTGCGCTATAGGGCCCGCGAGGCACAACTACTGAGCGCGAGCCACAACTACTGAAGCCCGCATGCCTAGAGCCCGTGCTCCGCAACAAGAGAAGCCACTGCAATGAGAAGCCCGCACACTGCAACGAAGAGTAGCCCCCGCTCTCTGCAACTAGAGAAAGCCCGTGTGCAGCAACGAAGACCCAACACAGCCAAAAATAAATAAATAAATAAATTAAAAAAAAAAAAAAAAGAGTCATCTCTTCATTTCTAGCAGGCGCAGATTGTTGGGGGAGGGTGGGAGGGGCAGGGCTGGCTCTTGGTCAAGGTTTCACCAGGAAAAGGATGCACTTGGAGACCAAGGCCAGCTCCTGATGCAGTTCGTATCTTTGGACCCAGTGGTATGAAAAGGAGACAATTTGAAGTGATTTGGTGGGTGACGTTGCATGGTCGCGGGGGCTTGAAGGGAGCAGTTATTTTTTCTTCTTTTGTTCAGGCAGCAGCTGTGGCTCCCAAATGCGTTGCCTGCTGGGGATTTGGAACTTGATGATTCACAAGTTTTGTGAGTTGGTGCTTTTCTAGCCGGACAGTGGTCTCGGCCGTGCGTGTGGTTATAGCCCGAGGGTTGAGAATCAGACACAAATGAAGGCAGCATCCTCATGACCTCTGTTACTTCTTAGCCATTGTGTGGTTCCTTGTTGCCCCAGCAAGCAGGATGCCAGGGACGCGCCCTCCGGCCCCTGCCGTCACAGTTTGCCCTGCTCTTCCCCTTCCCTAGGCTGTCCCCCCGCCCCACATTCCCAGCCTGTACTGCCCGTCCCAATCACCACTTCCTCTTTGATGATTTTCTGCAACTGGGTGATACTGCTCCCTCCTCCAAAATCCCTTTCATCTAGTGGTTTGCAACCTTGGCTGCACATCAGAATCGTCTGAGAAGCTTTAAGAAATCCTAATGTTCAGGCCACAGCCCAGACCAGTTAAGTCAGGATAGCAGGGGGTGGACCCAGGCATCAGGAGCTTGTAAAGCTCTCCCGGTCCCTCCAATGTTCAGCCAGTACTGGTACCATAACACTTGTCTGATCACTGTAAACTGCATGAAGCTGAGGTACATCTGTCTGGCTTTCTGCCCCCGGTGCTGGGGCATCAAGGGTTCTTAGTGCATATTGACAGATTTGTGCTAAGTCTGCCTGCAGCCTGGTATAATTGCGGAAGAAGTCATGGTCTTTGGAACTATACGGTTCTGGGTTCAAAGCTCCCCTCTGCCATGAATCAACTGCGTGATCTTAAGCCAAGACTTAACATCCCTTTCTCCCAGGTCCACGCACGTAAAGCAGGAGTTGAAATGTGATGCTCCCAGGGTGATTGTGAGGATGAAATGAGATATTGTATCTGGAAAAGTGAGGCCCATATCAAAAGGTCAACTAATATTTGTTTCCTTTTCTTCCTTTTGTCATTTTTCCTTTTTCCCTTTAGGCATGGTGCCAGGTACAACCAAGCTCTACCAAGCCATGACTGAATTCAGTTCAGTTCTGTTAAGTCAGCATATCCTGAATGCTGGCCATCTGCAAGATAATGAGTGGACAGTGGGGTTTCAGGGAGGGGGACCTGGTGATTTTGGTTAACTGAAGGCTGCCTGTAGACCAGGCAAAAGATGGGTGAGTTTCACAATACGACTGCATTGCTTAGGCCACATCCTGAAGTAGGGGGCATTTGAATCTGATCTCTTGTGTTTGGTCCTTGCCGAGCTGCTCCCCTCCCACTCATCAGTTCCCAGTGGGGAGGGGGCACAGAGGAGGATGCTGATCTTCAGAGAAGCTGCCTCCTGTGGTGCCAAGGCGCAGATGGCACAGTCCCCTCCTTTACCTCCAGGCTGGCTTGGTGGAGCTCCCCTCTCCTCTGCACTCATTGCTAAAACTAATCAGTCTGCCTGTTGAAGTGATGCAATGAACCAAGATGTCTTTGAATTCATGTGCTGTCTGGACTCATCATTAGTCATCTGTGCCATCTTTACTGATCCCATTAATGATGTTGACACTGGCAATTCCTAACTTGGATTATCAGCAGTATATTGTAAGCCTCTAACAAATGTTTGTGAAACTGAAGGGATGACAGGTTGATGAACAATATTTGGGAAGACTATGGAACCTTCCATAGGCAGGCGTCTTACTCCTTGCAACCTCCCCAAACCTAGCCTAACAGCTGCCAACGCTCAGTGATAAACACACCTGAAGGCTTCTTGGCTAATCTCACAAGTACTTCAAGAGCGTGCTTCAGGATCATCCTATGAACATCAGTTATCCTTGAACTGTGCTACGTATCTCCATGCACAGGGATAAGAGACTGGGGCAACGCTATGAGTAAATCAGAATACAGCACGGAAGGTGGTGTTTTTAGAACCAAATCCCTGAAGTGCTCCTTTCAAAAACATTTGAATTGATCAAATAATCTACCTGTTTCATTTATTTTTTATTTTATTTTATTTTTTTAACATCTTTATTGGACTATAATTGCTTTACAATGGTGTGTTAATTTCTGCTTTATAACAGAGTGAATCAGTTATACATAAACATATATCCCATATCTCTTCCCTCTTGCATCTCCCTCCCTCCCACCCTCCCTATCCCACCCCTCTAGGTGGACACAAAGCACCGAGCTGATCTCCCTGTGCTATGCGGCTGCTTCCCACTAGCTATCTATTTTACATTTGGTAGTGTATATATGTCCATGCCACTCTCTCACTTCGTCCCAGCTTACCCTTCCTCCTCCCCATATCCTCAAGTCCATTCTCTAGTAGGTCTGTGTCTTTATTCCCATCTTGCCACTAGGTTCTTCATGACTTTTTCTTTTTTCCCTTAGATTCCATATATATGTGTTAGCATACTGTATTTGTTTTTCTCTTTCTGACTTACTTCACTCTGTATGACAGACTCTAACTCCATCCACCTCACTACAAATAACTCCATTTCGTTTCTTTTTATGGCTGAGTAATATTCCATTGTATATATATGCCACATCTTCTTTATCCATTCATCTGATGATGGACACTTAGGTTGCTTCCATGTCCTGGTTATTGTAAATAGAGCTGCAATGAACATTGTGGTACATGACTCTTTTTGAATTATAGTCTTTGTCCTTCTGTTCCCATCTGGAAGGAGAGGGGAAGGGAAGAGGGAGGGGAGAGAGATCAGGTGAGGGAGGGCATATCTCGGCAGGCAGGCCATCAGAGTGGGCAGTTTGGAAGTCTCTGCTGTGAGCTGACACTGTGGTCACAAGCAGAACTTCTCCTCCTCAGAAACCTCAGTTCTGCTCTGAAGGCCTTTAACTGATTGAATCAGGCCCACGCAGATTAGCTAGCCTAGTCTCCTTTAAAGTCAACTAATGATGGATGTTAATCACATCTACAAAATATGCATTCATAGTAACACCTAGATCAGTGTTTGAATGGGGATTATATCATAGCCGAGTTGACAAGCGAAACTATCACAGCTGAGGAGAGGTAGGGTCATACACGACCTCTAGAACAGTAACGGTAGAAGTCGATGTTTCTCTGAGCTAGTTCCCTGTCCCCGGAATGCCAGAGCTTCTTGAATTCTCCGTGAGGGCTCATCCAGGCTCTTTTCCCGGGTGCACACTCCATCTATCCACTGAATGTAGCACTTAGCCTCTGTCCGATTCTCTCTTTCTTCTTATTGTCAGTGGTTCTCCCCAGGGATTGAGTGAGAATCATCTGTGGTGCCTTTTGAGGAAGAATATGCTTGTCCTCTTGGAGATTCTGGCACGGTCCTTTTATGGGGAGGGCATATCAGAATCTCTTTGCAGGAGTTAGAGAGAGGTGATGAAGGTCATGTGGCATTTGAGAAACTCTTCAGTGAAGCTGTGATGCACATCTCATCCCTCCAAACACACAACTCCAGCCTGGACATTTTCCTTAAACTTCAGATCCTTGTAAACCTCTGGATAGCTCCATGAAGCTCTACATGGGAACCTCAGGCTCAGCATGTCCAGAGCTGAATCCACTGGCTTTTCCTTGTTCCTCCTCTTAATACCCTCAGTGAATGGAGCCATCAACCTATTGTCACCTAAGCCTTAAACTTGGGATTGTTCTGGGCTCCTCCAGCTTCCTCACCTTCCATATCCAATCAGTTACCAACTTTGTAGATTCTCACTCTGAAACCTATCTAGAAGGTGCCCCCTCTCCATCCTCCTTGATTCCACCTGAGTTAAGTCTCTTATCATTTCTCTCCTGGGCTAGTAAAATAGCATCCTAACTGGGTTATTGCACCAACTCCCAGTCTTACTTGCACTCTGTCTCCTCACAATACATGTAATTTTCTTCCCTGTTTAAAATATTTCAATAACTCCCCATTCTCAAAGGATCATGGCCCAGACTGCTTCATTTGATCTACATCTCCAGAATTATCTCTTATTCTTCCATTTTCTCACACTCAAACACATAAACAGCCCCATGTGGAATAATTTACAGTTTCTCTAATGTGCCAGGCTGCTTCATACCCCTTTGTCTCTGCCCAGGCTGTTCCCTTTGATTGGAATGCCTTTGCCATATTCTAATGATCCACCGCACCTCTTGCCCCACGGGCCAGCACCCATCATGTCTGCTTGGTCAAATCCTCTCATCTTTCAAGACTTCACTCAAATGTAAGTTCCTCCTTGAAGCCTTTCTTGACCATACCTTCACCCCCCACCCCCATCTTGAAGCCAGAGCCACTCTAAGAACAGATCATACATGAAAATGGTATCATTGTAAAAATTAAAAGTCATGTGGATAAACCAAAAGGCTCTCTTGATTCAGTCCTCCTATTCCCACTCCTCTTTTTGTTATCAGTCTGCTGTGGATCATTCCAGACTGTTTTTTCACTAACAATTTATCTTGAAAATATTTCCATGTTGAGTGCATATGTATGGGTCCATCTCTACATAGAGTATAACTGCTGCAGAGTATGGGTACAATACAGTTTAGTTAACTCTTCTGCTACTTTTTTTTTAACCTTTTAAAAGGAGTTTTATTGATGCTATGCAGGCATTAACATTTCTCAAAAAATTTCAAATAGAAAGAATTAAATTGCTTTGCTTAGCAATCTTTTTTCCACTAATTTATCTTTTTTTTTGAATTTTTGAATTTTATTTTATTTTTTTATACAGCAGGTTCTTTTTTTTTTTTTTTTTTTTTTTTTTTTTTTAACATCTTTATTGAAGTATAATTGCCTTACAATGGTGTGTTAGCTTCTGCTTTATAACAAAGTGAATCAGTTATACATATACAATATGTTCCCATTTCTCTTCCCTCTTGCATCTCCCTATACAGCAGGTTCTTATTAGTCATCAATTTTATACACATCAGTGTATACATGTCAATCCCAATCTCCCAATTCACCACACCACCACCACACCCCCGCCCCCCACTGCTTTCCCCCCTTGGTGTCCATACGTTTTTTTCTCTACATCTGTGTCTCTATTTCTGCCCTGCAAACCGGTTCATCTGTACCATTTTTCTAGGTTCCACATATATGCAATAATATACGATATTTGTTTTTCTCTTTCTGACTTATTTCACTCTGTATGACAGTCTCTAGGTCCATCCATGTCTCTACAAATGACCCAATTTCGTTCCTTTTTATGACTGAGTAATATTCCATTGTATATATGTACCACAACTTCTTTATCCATTCGTCTGTCGATGGGCATTTAGGTTGCTTCCATGGCCTGGCTGTTGTAAATAGTGCTGCAATGAACATTGGGGTGCATGTGTCTTTTTTTTTTTTTTTAAGCTTTTTTTTTAAAATTTTTATTTATTTATATTTATTTTTGGCTGTGTTGGGTCTTCGTTTCTGTGCGAGGGCTTTCTCTAGTTGCGGCAAGTGGGGGCCACTCTTCATCACGGTGCGCGGGCCTCTCACTGTCGTGGCCTCTCTTGTTGCGGAGCACAAGCTCCAGACGCGCAGGCTCAGTAATTGTGGCTCACGGGCCTAGTTGCTCTGCGGCATGTGGGATCTTCCCAGATTAGGGCTTGAACCCGTGTCCCCTGCATTGGCAGGCAGATTCTCAACCGCTGCGCCACCAGGGAAGCCCGCATGTGTCTTTTTGAATTATGGTTTTCTCTGGGTATATGCCCAGTAGCAAGATTGCTGGATCATATGGTAATTCTATTTTTAGTTTTTTAAGGAACCTCCATACTGTTCTCCATAGTGGCTGTATCAATTTACATTCCCACCAATAGTGCAAGAGGGTTCCCTTTTCTCCACACCCTCTCCAGCATTTGTTGTTTGTCGATTTTCTGATGATGCCCATTCTAACTGGTGTGAGGTGATACCTCATTGTAGTTTTGATTTGCATTTCTCTAATAATTAGTGATGTTGAGCAGCTTTTCATGTGCTTCTTGGCCATCTGTATGTCTTCTTTGGAGAAATGTCTATTTAGGTCTTCTGCCCATTTTTGGATTGGGTTGTTGTTTTCTTAATATTGAGCTGCATGAGCTGTTTATATATTTTGGAGATTAATCCTTTGTCCAACTTTTCTGCTATTGATGGACATTTTCCCCCCAGTATTTTGCAATAACAGTGTCACAATGAATATCATTTTATACACTTCCTTATGCATAAATGCCAAGTATTTCTTTTCTACAGGGATGCCTAAAAGTAGAAGTCTGGATAGAAGGTATACATATTTGATTCTACATTTCTTGACATATTTTTTTATTTGGTAGTTGTTTTCTTTCTTTCCTCATGCATCAGTAAAAGTTCTTTGTATATTTTGAAGAATGATCCTTAGTCACACAAACAAAAAGTATATATATATATATATTTATTTATTTCTCCACTTCATTTAAAAAATTTTGCTTACTGTGTCTTTAATTATAAGAAATTTTGTATTTTTATGTAGTCAAATGTATCATTCTTTGTTTTTGGTTTTTATCTTTCTCAGGAAGACCATCTGTATGCTAAGGTTATTTACATATTCTATTTTATATTTTTTGTTATTCTGTAGCTTATTTTTTACATTTAGCTGTTAAAGTTACTTGGAATTTAATTTTATGATGTTTGAGAGTATTACCTAATTTTCCTTCTTTTTCCAAATTGAAAGTCCACTGGTCCATACTATTTATTGAATAATAGTCTATTCATCCATGCCCCCAAGTTGAAATGACATTTTTTATGTATTAAGTTTCTAAATATATTCATGAGTCCATTTCTGTCCTTTGTAGTAGATTTTCTTGATCGCTTTGTTTATTTCCGGGTCAATACTACACTGTTTTGGTTACTATAGCTTTATTGTATGTTTTGATACCTTATAAGGAGTCATTATTTTTTAGCTGTCTGTCTCTACTAGATATAGGCTGGATGGGGCTGCGTCACATGTCTTTGAATTTTAAAGATTTTTACATCGTTTGCATCCATGTGTGTTGAATGATGCAAATGAATAAACCAGAAGCTATTGGTGCTACTGATCCTATAGTTTGTATTCTCAAGGTCTCAAAGATTGCAGTGTAAAATAGCTTTTCCAGTCCTTACTTCATATTGCAACTCAGTATCTTAATGTGTTGCTTCATAGGAATCTTCTTCTTATTATTATTTTGAATAAATAGTGCACTTACAGTGTACAAAACCCAAAAGCTGCAAAAGTGAGAAATCTCTCTTTAATTCTTAAGAGGCAATCATACTACCAATTTCTTCTTCAACATCCAGAATGACAGCACACCATCTGTTCTGCACCTTGCTCTTTTTGTTTAACAATATATCTTGGAGATCATTCCATATCATTACTTACGGTGCTGTTTCATGAGATGGCTGTGTCATGTTTTATTTAACCAGGATTGCAATTCAGTTGCTTTAATAAATATTCTTTATATGTATAAAATTCTCAAATATCTGGAATAAAAATTTTGCTTATGAAACTGGTGGGTCAAAGGGTATTTGAATTTTCAGCTTCGATTTTTATCATTAAGTTGTCCTCCAAGAAGTTTCCAGAAACTTCATGAATGAAGACCGTGATGGCATTTGCCACCAGGCTTCAGACTTGCTCAGACGTGTGCCGAGTACCAGGGAGAACACTACAGAGATGTTAGCTGGGACCCTGACAGTGAAAGGTACTCGTGTGTGTGTGTGTGTGTGTGTGTGTGTGTGTATGTGAGTGTGATGTATACATGGTAAGAAGTTCAAGGAAGAACCTTAAGTGAATTAATTAGGGTCCTATTTAAAGCTCTAATAATGAATGCAAGCATTAATGGTTTGAATAAAGCTCCTTTGCCTTTATTATTCATTAGAAACTGGCAGTAAATAATAGGTTTGAATTCCACCATCCTGATGCTGCTAATCAAAGCACAGAGCATTTCTTAAGATCATAAATTATTATCCTTCACAACAGGAGCAGAAAGGGAATTTGGTTTTATGAATTGCTAATGGGACACTAGCTAGCCTCTGTTCTGGTCTTGGTCTGATTCAGAGGCAAAGAGGCTGGTTATCACATCTCGAAGCTGGAACCCTGTCCAGTTGGGCAGGACACACATTTCCTCAAACTCACAATATCATACCTACCTGGAGTCAGCTGGGATAAGTGGTCCAGCCCAGATTAAAGAGCCCTCATTCTCCTTGTGGGTAATGGTTCATGATGTTCAGATGGAAAGAGATGTTTTTCCAAGCAGGAAGAGGGCTTTGCCTGTGGGCCAGGAGGCTATTTCGTTGTCTGCCCTCTTAGCCAGTTGGTACTGGGTGTAGACGGTGTATCGTCCCCTCTCCACCTCACCTCATTTCCATCCAGTGTGTCATATTTCTCTCCCTTCTCTCCACTCCTTCCCTCACTAACGTTTGTCTGTTTTGGGGGGATCTTCTCTTTCCCTGATGTGTCTTTCTCCACGCAGAGGAAAAGAAACAAAACACCGAGTTCTCATCCCTCCCTTTCACATGATAAAGGCAGAAATAAGATGAATCCTTCTCTCCCGCCTTTCCTTCCATCCTTTCTCCTCTAGCACCTCCTCCCCTGTTTTGGAAGTTTCTGGTCCCCTGCAGTGTGAAAGGAGGAGGAGCTCCCCTCTGCCTGACTCCGCCTTCCCTTCTCACATCCTCCCAGCCCGCTGTGCTCTCTCCACGCGTCACTGACTAGGCCAGCAGCCCCCATGGCTCTTCCTGGCCCAGAGGACCCCTGCATCTCCCTTACATCACCTTTCAGTCCCCCTTCACCTGGCACTTCGAGAGCAAGGGCTTAGCACTGCCAATTGGCGTGGACAGTAGAAGATGGCTTTAAATACATAAATAAAACAATCGTGCTTTTTAACAAAATTTTATTAGGATTAAGTCAAATTAGAAAACTTCCTGCTTTGCCATTTGCCATATTTACCCGGAATGACCATGTTATACTTAGCTGAGTAGAAAACAATTTGTGCCCTTGGATTCTACTGTTTGGAAAGCAAGAGAATCTGCGTAGTGGCGTGCCCGGCACCACCATGGTTCACGTCTAAAGCCAAATAACTGGTCAGCAAAGCCTATGTTACTTCCGAGCTTTGGGTCCCAGGAAGATGCCATTCCTAACCTGTGACTGGGGTCTGCTTTCTTGGAGTCTGATATTAACATTTGTATTTCAAGAGAAGCTGTGTTTGAGGTATCTTAATGGCTTAAAAGTTGTGCAGCTAAATTAAAAGCTATTGCGTTGGTCTCCCCGCCATGGGCCGTGAGCCATGCCTTGTAAAAATGCCCCTGATGCTGAGCCCTTGTCTCCTCCGCGCGGTCTCTGCGCACCCTCCGCCCTGCTCCTCTCGCTCCTGCCCCTGCGCTGCTGCTGAGCTGTGAGAGTTGGAATCGGAGGACAGGTCAGGGTTCCTGTCCCGACTCCTGCTGTGTGGAGAGGAACCTGTGCTAAGGAATCTCATCTCTCAGCGGACAGAGGGACCTGCCACGGAGCCAGGAAGTGACTCAGATGCAAGCAAGGACATGGTACGGAGGAGAGGACCCCGCTGTCCCTGGAAGGGGTCCTACCAAGGTGAAAAGTGGCACTGCATTTAGTGCAGAGCGCAACAAAGCTGTCACCAACGGCTTCAAGCAAGGGGAGGAGCAACTTGAAGAGGATGCGGAGGAGAACGGCGGGTCCCCAGGCGCCGTGGGTTCTGTGAGGCCGGCAACAGTGGTATCAAGCAAGCACTTATCTGGGCCAATATCCCCGGATCATTAGGAGCGAGTGGGCGCCTAGGTTCTAAACATATAAAACGTCTCACTTCCTGAAGAACTGGGCATTCCCTCCAGCTTAGGAGGCACACATTTAAGCTCAGTAACTCTTTTTCTGATGTTTAAAGTCTCCTTAATGAAGGGAATAGGATCCCAAATCTGAGTGAAGGGCCCAGAGAGCTGCACACAGAAAAGAAACACCTGCAGACACAGCACATCTGTTTCATCCTCCCAGCGGCTAGACTCCTCCCTCCCTCCCCCTGCACCCTTCCCACCCCACCCGATTCACTAATAAAAATGGCGCTGTCAAAAACTTAAATGCAGTTGCGTAACGTAGAGGGATGATAATAAATTCTCATTTCTGCAGGCACCAGAGGATACACGTGATAAGGTTTTGAATCTCTCCAATTTATGCCCTTCAGACATTTTCCAGCCTCTCCTCCATGCAGCCTCATCGGCTTGGCTTGATCGTCAGTGATCCCTGCATTACCTGTGATTACCTCGGCGTTGTTCACGCCCATTAATTCAGCTGGGATTCACCCGGAGTTTGCTCAAGCTTGAGTTCATAGCCTCCTAGGCCAAGGTCCCCCTCATAAATGCTTTCCTTGCTTGGAGTCTGGGGTGAAGCTTTCTGGTCCAGACCCGGCCTTGCAGGAGGGCTGCAAGGTGAGGTGGTTTGTTCCTGGTAATTCATGGCCAGTTCATCCTGGTTTACAATACATTCTACATCATCCTCTTTAAGCTGTTCCTGGTTTTGGAAAGAAAGAGAGGTCACTTCCTGATAAAAGCAGAAAACAATAGCAGTCCTACAGTGTTAGAAACTAGGATGTTTGCTTTCCTTTTTTAACTGCCCTGTCTTGTCTTGGCTGAAGTGGCTGGTATGGCAGATGTCACGTTTTCCCTCTCTGTGGGTAAGAGAACATGTGCTAATTGAGAACCTCTGTGGATAAGGAAGTTAAAATAAAATGCAGTGGATTTTTTGAATGGATACCTAATCTGGGTGAGAGGAGTTAGGAGTTTGCAGAATCCTGTGACCTCAGAGTATGGAATGATTCTCAATGTAGGTTTTGTAACGCCTATCACAAAATTCTTAAAACTCAATGTCTGTTATATTTTCTTTGAAAAGTATATCCTCACAGCATGTTTCTTGGGATGAGTGTCACAGGGCTAAAAAGGGTTGGAAGTTACCATAGCAGATAATGGTGGAAATGAACTAGATCCGGCCACTAAAGTTTTCCTCAGACAGAGATTCCCTTAAAGAAAGGAATTAAAATCTCAACTCTTCTTCCATTGTTTTTTGGAAGACCACACGAAATTACCTGTAGAATGAACCCTGGCTAGGTGACCTCAGCTCAGTGGTTTCCAGCTTTGGCCTGTCTTGGAATCACTCGTTGAAGCACAGATGCTGGGCCCCTGAGACCAGAGTTGTGATGTAGGGCCTGAGAATTTGCATTTCTAACAAGTTTCCAAGTAATGCTGAGGCCGCCGGTCTGAGGACACACTTTGAGAACCACTGGCTCAGGCTGCGGTGTCCTGAGCACTTCTGAGATCTGAGACGCCTTTTTCTCTGTTTAGACAAGGGGTCGGCCAGCTGGACAACCCCCAAGGGTGCCACAGACTCCAAGATTCTGCTCCTCGCCAGTCCCTGACACTCTGATTTACTGATAAGGATTCTTATTGCTTCTCAGCATTTTTGATTCCACCCCCTTGAGCTATAAAGCACAGGCCTAGTATTCTAAATCTCAAAACACAGCACTTTGTGAGGGCACATTCCTTCTTTTATATTTTCTAAATTCATTTTATGGTTAAAAATAGTGGTCACAATAAAAAAAAATTGCATTTTTTTAAAAAAGAAGAATGAGCCCACATCAGCAACAACTGAAAAGAGAAGAGAGATGATTCTTGGTGCCGTGAATTTTAAAAATGCTTCCTCCTCAAGCTGGGAAGAAATAGCTCCGAGGTTCCCCGGGCTCATCAATATTCACCATGCCTGTCCCTCTCGGGATATTTACTCACCCCGTAGGCCTGAGGACTGGTGAGCAGTCTGGAAATTGGGTCGCACCATTCAGGTAATGTTGTGGTCAGCGGAGGACCAGAGTGGGTTAAAATTGGTTTCAGATATCTGCGAGGGCTGTTAGGGAATACTTGCCAAGAGGAAGCCAGGATTTAGTTTCTTACACAGCACAAACATTTGCATGCCGCGAAAGAGACAGTTATTTTTACATTTAAATCGCCTACTCCCTCATTTAGGAGGTAATTTGGCCCGCAAAAGTGGCTAATTATATTCTTTGCTCCACACACATTCCCAGCCCTCCTCGTAGTCTTTAATCATGGAGAAATGGCGCCTCGACCTGAATGACTTTAATAGCAGCATACGAGACTGTGTTTTCCTAAAACCGCACACACATCTTAAACCAGAGGTAATTGTCACAAAGAAGCAAGAGGTATTTCATAAAACGTTCACTCATTCTAGGACTGGGTAGTGAACAGAGATTGTTTACCAAAATACTTTATTTTCACTATTCAACACAGTCACTTTATACTTCATACATCAATGCATCTCCATACGAAATAATGTAAATAAGCTGGAGCCAGGTTTATTCTACTGTCTAGCACCTGCCTTTCTCCTCTCTTCATCCCAAAGTGCTCTAACAAGTGAAAAGAAAAACCTGTTCATCTAAAGCCGTTATGTTTCCCTCCAATCTATCTATAATGAAATCCCTAGAGGCTGCCTCAGGTTGCCTTATTTATTTATTTTTTTCCTCCAAGAAAAGTAGTGAAATTATTTCACCATTCTATCAGAAACAGTTTTTAAGCTTTGTATTATTTCCTCTTCTGGAGAATAGCTCACCTCATCGACTTTCTGAAATGCTCTAATAAATAGGGAAAGGGAAAACAAAATGGAAAGCAGTTACCATCGGCTCGTGAGGATGTACAGTCACCCCCCAGGCACTCAAGACAAGAGGTAATCCAGGCAATGGCTCTGTCTGGAGCCCACCCACCGCTGGACGACACCATTCTGTCATGCCCTTGATACTCTGAGCGTGTGGGACAGAGGGAGGATGCAGCCCACATGGGCCAAGAATCTGGTTGCCTCTGGCTTCAGATCACTCACCACCACAGTGGGGACAAAGCAGACGAGGCTCATGAACACAGCCTAGTTATGATGCGAGGAGAGCAACTGAAAAGATGCTTGAGAGGGTCTGTAATTGCAACTGCGAATAGAAAACTTGACGACTCTTTTCAGATGAGCAGCTGTTGTGCTCAGTTAAGGACCGGGAAGATATTAAAGTTCAGAGCCTGGCATTCTCTGCAACATCTTGTAAGTCTATCTACAACTCTGGGAAGCCCTTGATGATTTGCCATTAATTTTTATTACAGAGTGTTACTACCTTCATTTTATGCATGAAGGAATTGAAGCCTAGAGATATGATGATTTTAAATAATCCGGAGGCTCCCTTTGCTATTCGAATCCACCACCGTCACCCCCTAGTGAAAGGTAATTTATCAGAGCAGAATCGTGCATATGACCAGCTGGTTCTCTAGAGAGAAAAGCTTGCAGACAGCACCCCTGCTGGTGAGCTGCGGACCCTCTCAGGCAGGGGGCATGTGGTCTTACTAGGTTTTATGGTGTGCATAGGTCAGAGAAGGTTTTTTTTTTTTTTTAGGGAGGTGAGGTGGACGAGATATATATAATATACAACTGGAGTATAAATCAAAGAAAATCCAGCCAATTTTATTTCCAGATGGAAAAGTGACAGCAAGTAAGCAACATTTTTAGCGATGTTGTGTAAATAAAAATGAGGTCTGTTGTTCAAGAGAGGCCTGGGCAACTTCCATTGTTTGAGATTCTCAATATAATGAAAAATCAAAATGCCAAAATCATGTTACAGAACGAAAACACAAATTTAAACTTGCACAAGGCACATTTTCTTCTTTTCATCCTGATGAGGGATCTCTTCAACTTTATGTGTCTTGTTATTGGAGCTAACACTTATGACTTACTTTGTAGCTTTCTGTGACTGTGAGGCCTGGACAAAATGGGTTACCATCTGGCCCCTCTGGACAAGCTCTGGGATTTCCGACTCAGAAGACCTGAGCACAACTGCCAGCTCTGCCCCTTCACCGACTCTATGACATGTGGTCTAGTGATTGACCCCTGTGAGCCTCGAGCATTGCCATGGGTATTAACTGAAATAACATGGAAAAGAGGTGTTACACTTTCACATGCCATTCAAATGCTATTTTATTTAAAAACATTATTTTCTAAGCAATACTTTCTGGAGAGAGTGGTGTGTCAATTATTGTTCAAATAACAGAGGGGAAATGATATGAGGGTAGAGATGAGAGAGTGGCACTCCTGGCATTTGCTGCGGCATTGAGAGTCACAGGCTAGTTAGTGGTTGGAAGATTTGAGCTGCTCCTACACCAAAAATAGCTATTTGGGTTAAACATTGTTGTATGGGGGGCTGGCGTCAGGTAGTAGGTGAGAGCTGGGAGAATTTGCTGACATAAGACTCTTCTAGGAAACTCACAATGCCATTCTGGCTGTGCTGGAGTCTCAGTAGCGGCAAGTCAAAGGAAGGACACATACACCGTGTGGCAAAAGTGAACGGAACGTGTAAGCACCATCTGCAGACACGGCAGATGTGGACCAGAGTCTACGTTCTCCAACGTCTTGGTTTGCCCAGTGCTTGCCATATATAATGTGCTCAGTGGATGTTCGTTGAATTTATAGTTTAGGAAAATATTCAGGGGTATTATGAGTGATGGAGGTGGATTCTGGGTGACTGTGTCAAGGGAAGAATGAAGGGAGCAGATTACAGCCAACAAATGAGGATTTCCTGAGGATAAAAGCCTAAGGAAGGTCAAGTCAGAGATGGATCTCTTGGGCCTAGGTTATCAGAGAAAGGGGACCATGTGGTAATGGCATAAAATAAAGTGGTTAGAAAACAACTTTGTGCTTTACTCATTCAATCATTCATTTGTTCCTTCATATACTCACATGTTTTTATATTATGCGCTAAACTACTGAAGTACCCACACAAGGAAATTAACAATTACATTATAGAATGGAAAGCTCCCTTGTCTCTAGACGGTGGTCTCCTTGAGGGCAAGGCTGTCCCCTTCAGCTGGATACAATGCTTGGCACATTTTAGATGTTCAAGAAATAGTTGTTGAATTAATGATGAAAACAGGCTCAAAGAGAGTAAAAGAATTGCTCAGTGGAACAGAGCCAGCTAGTTATTGGCAGAGCTGGGCCCGAGACCCCAGACATTTCCACCACATTGGGCACCTTCCTGCTGGTATAGAGACACTGAGTAACAAGTCTCATCTAATTGGATAACTTATATGGAATTGCGGACTCAGTGACTTTCTGCGTTCTTCATTGCTGAGCAGTATCTGGGAAGTGGCTGGATCTCCAGGATTACCTGAATTATTAAAAAATAAGAAAACTCTTTTGATCTACAGGAAACCCCAACTGCCAATTTTGCAAAATGTGTTATTTTTCTTATCAGGTTCTAGTATATGTTCGGAGAGAGAGAGATTCCCCATTGGATATTTCTGGTACAGCTAGTTTTGCTTTTCTGATAAGCTCGAAATGCATCGAGATGAAATGTTAAGCTCTGGGGGGAAAAAAAACAATGACTTTTCTCATCTTTAAAGGGCATAAGTTTGGGAAGAGCAGTCTGGTTCAGGAGATGTAAGTAAAAGCTGGAACTCTACCCGGAATTAAACATGTGTGAAATAGGAAAGACAATTAACTCAGGCCAAAGGCGAAAATGCATCTGCTATCAGCAGGTCCAGAGCTAAATTTATTGCTTAACTGAACCAACATCCAAACTAGTGGTGACATTGATTTCTCTCTTTTGTTAGTTTCTGTTTTGATTATTCTAAGTCCTCATGTTTTGTCCTTTGTAAGTTGCCAAAACCAATGGGTGCACAGCTTGCACTTATAAGAGGCCTATGCCTCTTATAACATGGTCCTACATACATTGGTCAGATGCAGAAACCCCAAGCAAAGATTCAGCTCCACAAAGAACATCTGCCCCTTTGAAGGGAGTAAGCCCCATTGCCCTGTACTATGGATTGAATGTTTGTGTTCTCCCAAAATTCACATGTTGAAGCCCTGACCCCCACTGTGATGGTATTTGGAAATGGCGCCTTTGGGAGGTAATTAGGGTTAGATGAGATCATGAGGGTGGGACCTTCCTGAGGGGATTAGTGTCCTTCTAAGAAGAGAATCCAGAGAGTTTGCTCTCTCTCTCTCCACATGTCCACAAAGGGGTCGTGTGAACACACAGTGAGGTGGTGCCTGTGTTCAAGCCTGGAAGAGAGTTCTCACCAGAACCTGACCGTGCTGGCATCCTGAGCTCAGACTTCCAGTCCCCAGAACTGTGATAAAATAAGTTTCTGTTGTTTAAGCCAGCATTTTATGGTATTTTGTTATGGCAGCCTGAGAAGACTAACATGCCCCTGTTTCTGGACTTCTTGAAAAGTCTTTGATTTTAGAACCCTGAAGAGCTATGTTCTATCTTGGCTTTCTCTAAACATACCTCATCGTGAAGACCATCTTGGCATTTGTTAAAAATTCAGATGTCCAAGTCTTGCCCTAGAGATTTTGATTTGGCAGGTCTGGGAAGTGGCCTGGGACTCTGTATTTTCAATGGTCCAGGCGACTGATGATCAGGCAAGTATGGAACACAGTGGTCTCTCTCCAGAGTATTGCCCTCCATATGAGATTTAGATCTTAAATAGGAAGAAAAAGAACATGGCCTCTTATGTCCATAAAGTCATCATTTTTAGGGTGATGATAGGTATAAGATAAGCCCATTTTGCCCAGAACCCAGACCTGACTAATGCCAATTTTTTCAACTTGTCCCTGGGGGATGGGTCAGCAACTTGGCTCAACAAGATACAGTCTTGATGATGTTACACCTGAGAGTGGAGTAATGAAGCATTGCATCTTGTAGGAAGACTTTATAGGAAGTCTTTGTAGGCTTGTGTAGGAAGACTTTGTAGGCTTGTGTAGGAAGACTTTGTGCCTATTGGGAGCATTTGCATGTGTTTGTATGTATAAGCTTGATAAATGGTCTTGTTATCAGGAAAAAATTCTTGTTAATTCAGAGGTGTGTAGAGAAGGAAAGCACATTTATCTTTTTAGGAATACACCCTGCATCTTTTTATTTATAAGACATTTCTCTATACCTTATTTTCTCTTTACAACTGTAGGTGGGTATTATAGTCCCATTTTATAGATCAAGAAATGTGTAATCAGATGGCTTTTCGATTCTCTTCTAAACTATCTTTACCTCCCTTTCCAGAGTGCATTTAACTTCCAGGGCTGACTTGCTACCAGAGATGGTCAGGGATCAATGGCAGGTGGGTGGGGAAGGGTAAGTGCATCCCAGAGTGGGAGCCGACCTTGCCCTCCAAGCCCATATGTTACTGCAGGAAACCAGGTCCCATTTGCTATGGACTTGCTGAGTCCCCATGCTGGTATTTACTCAGCATCCATGAACAGAACAAGTAGAGGATACCCCCAAATTGTACACACCCCATCATTCTTTGATTCCAATATACAAATCACACCCTTTATGCTTTATTTCACAGGAAATGTGGGCTAACAAATTGAATTGAGTGTGTTCTCCCTCTTCCTTAGGATATGTTGGATTCTGTAATTGGAAACACTGTCTTGCCATCTTGCTTAAGTATGTGATGAAAAATTTTGCCGAGGTGTATTTGGGGTTCAGGTTGGAGGAAGGCTTTAAGAGTCCAACCAAAAGCCCTCTTCTTTAAGCTGTTTCATCACTCTGTTCTCTCTAGCTTGAGGGAGGACTTCCCTTTCTGCACTGGCACACGCAGAGAACGTAGAGGTGTGGTCCTGTCTTTGCAGCAGCCACTCTATTTCAAGAACAAGCTATCAAGAATATACAATGGACTATTACTCAGCCATAAAAATGAACAAAATTGTGTCATTTGTAGTGATGTGGAAGAATCTAGAGTCTGTCATACAGAGTGAAGTAAGTCAGAAAGAGAAAAACAAATATCGTATATTAACGCATATATAGGGAATCTAGAAAAATGGTACTGATGAACATATTTGCAGGCCAGAAAAGAGACACAGATGTAGAGAATGGACTTGTGGACACAGGGGGGAAGGGGAGGGTGGGACGAAGTGAGAGAGTAGCACTGACATATATACACTACCATGTGTAAAATAGATAGCTAGTGGGAAGCTGCTGTATAGCCCAGGGAGCTCAGCTTGGTGCTCTGTGATGACCTAGAGGGGTGGGATGGGGGGGTGGCAGGGAGGCTCAAGAGGGAGGGGATATATATATACATATAGCTGATTCACTTCGTTCTACAGCAGAAACTAATACAACATGGTAAAGCAATTATACTCCAATTAAAAAAAAATAAGAAAAAAAAAAATAAAAACAAGGAAAAGGCAGAAACCCGCTATTCACATACAAGGGTGAACATGTGTTCCTTTGGTTGACAATCCTAACCTTTACCATTTTAAAGGAAATTGCCCTAGACAACTGCTAGGGCAGAAAGGAAGCCCGAATAAACACGCTGAGCGGTAAGCAGAACTGCCTGGAATAAGATAGCAAGGAGTGACTGCAAGCCCCTTCAGCCTGGTCTCTGAGCTCTGCTACTCGCATGTCTGTTTGGAGAATGGCTCTCCCTTCAAGGCCAGGCTGGTGTGTCCCTTCCTCCCAATAGCCATCTCAGATCTGCCACGCTGAACTGCTTCAGCTCCATGGCGGATCTGGAGCAACATGTATAATACGTTCCTGCCTGACTGCATTTATCACATTGTCTTAAAGCTGATTGTTTACATCTCCATCTTCTTCTTTAGACTCTAAGCTCCTTGAGGGAGCTTATAAAATAAAATCTTTTTGTTGTAAAATGAAAAAGTGATACATCAAACATCACAAATCTAATGTGTATCTTAATGGATCATTATAAGGCATGGAAACCTTCCAGATTCCAGGAAACGGAACTATGTCGCCTACCCTTGAAACCCTTTTCAGGTGTCTCATCCTAGTCAAAACGTCTTCCTTTCTCCAAAAGTAACTACTTTCCTGATTTTTATACAAGTCACTTCCTTGAGTTTTTATTACAGTTTTGTCACTTAAATGTGCATTCTGGCACACTACAGTTTGGTCTTGCCTATTTTAAAAAATGTGTTATGTCTTTTAATCTATAGATTCCTCTTCCACCCTTTTCTTTATAATTTATTTGCTGAAGATCGTGGGCCATTGGACCTGTGGAGTTTCCCATGGTCTGTATTGCTGATTGCAAACTCATGTGTAGCCCAGCATGTTCCTCTGCCCTTCGTATCTCCTGCAAATTGCCAGCTGGATCCAGAGACTGGATGAGATTCAGGTTTTATTCTACCCCTTCTGCAAGACTAAAGAAGGCACATCATATCTGGTTGTCTCTCTTTGTGTGATTTTAGCAGACACTGATGTGTAATAACTATATCTATTTGCTCACTGGGGTGTGCAAACAGTGAAATTCTAATTTTATCTTTTTATTATTTTATTAGGTAGAATACTTTTATAAAGAGACACTTTTCATTTGTCCTATTGGGATATTCAGTGGAATAGTCAATACAGGAAAGGCAAGATAAATGTTTGATTTATTCCCTCTATTTACTAGTTTTCCAGATAATGATTGGTTATGACCCTCTGAAAATGACTGATACTTTGTTTAAATATCACCATAAAGTAATGCATTTAAATGAATTTGATTGCAATTTTTATCACTGTTGAAGCTCAAACTGAAGCTCTTTGGTCAATGGGAATCTTCAGATTGGCTTCTGAGTCCTATTGACATGATGCCAGTATCTTTGATAGCTTCCTTGTCATCTGCATGGCAAGTTGTAGGTTCATCTTATACATTTCTGTTTCAGACCTCAAAGAAGCTATTTCTCCAAACTTCTCTGGGTTTTTTTTTTTTTTTCCAGTGAGAAAGGATATTTTAACAGCACAACCTGGGCACCAAAGGTTGCAATATAAAATGGGGTGCTGGCAAATGTTTAACAACTGGCTCTCTTAAAAAAAGGGCAGATTTGTAGCATTTCCCAATTTTCCTGGTGTAAATACTCCCATTATGGCTGACTCCAATATACCAACATGGAGTCATTAAATGTGGAGTTGGGACAAAATGTGTACAATCTGTTCTTACTAGCTCTTGTAAACCAGCTTCACCATACCACTGATTATATATCTCATGAGTTCCTATGGATACTTCCAATTCAAGTTCAAGAACTTCTGATTCTCAAGGACATAGGGGATGATAGAATTAGAATACTCCACAATGACTCATTTGTTTTATCCATAGTATTGTACTTACAGTAGTCTCATAATCATAATATACTACCACCATAATAATTACATCATATATTAAAAATTTTTGCTTATCCTTCCTCCATTCTAACTTCTCATTAAAAAAAGAAAATCTATAGTAGAACTATTCATAGTTGTACTATATTTACATTGTCAGAATATATAACCATTACATTCTATACTCTCTCTCAGCCCTAATGTAATCTTAGCACTACAGGTAACTGTATATTTAATGTTCACATTCAGGCCTTATGTCAATGTCTTTCTAGTCATTTTGATTCTTTGAAGCTTGTTCTTTAGTAGATTCCTTAGGAAGCACTAATGGAAACATTCTGAGTTCTCGACTATTGATAAGAGTTAGTGCCCTTTATATATTGAAACTCTTTTTCTGGAAATAAAATTGTTGGCTTATACTTTCTTTATTTGATTACTTAAATATGTTTCTATTTTCTTTTAACATAAGGAGTTGCTCCTGAAAAGTCTAATGAAAATATAATTTTCTTTCCCTTATAAATCACGTTTTTTTTCTCTAGATGTCTGAAGGACTTTTAAAAAAATTTCATTAATTTCACTAATTTTTTTCTGATGTTTGCTGTTCCTAGTTGATAGTCTCAGGTACATGGTGTGCTCTTTCAATGTGTAGTTCCCAATGTGTCAAATGTGTTGTATTTCAGGGAAGTTCTCTTGAGTTAGGACTTGTTCTGTTGCCTTGCTTTGCTTTTTCAGGGATTCCTGTTTTCTAGATGTTCAATCTCCTGTGCCTATCTTCAATATTTGTCACTTTCTCTTGAACCTTTTTAATATTTTTCTTCATTTATTTTTGACTTAAAAACTTCTCTTTCTTTTCACTTGCATTTTCTCTTAAGGTATTATCCATTGTGTTTATTTGCTTTTGTAGTCTTTCTAATTTACTATTCATTTCTGAAATAATTTTTTAAAAATCTTAAATTGTTTCCAGAGTTTTTTTCTAATTCTGATTTATTTCGTTCTTTCATAGCGCGTATCATTTTCTTAACGTCTTTTAACTTGTTTTAATATAGTATGTTATAGTTTTGATCTATTTATGGGCACATCTTTCTGGCATGCTTTCATTATTTGTAGAGATGTTATTCTGCTCCTCATCCTCTATTTTTTTTTTGTTTTCCTTATAATAAGTCTCTATGGGATTTGACTTCTATTCTTTTCTGTTGTCCGTTTTTATGCAAAATTAGTTTTCCTAAAGTTATAGAATAAGGTAGGGTTCAGGAAAGCTGTTCTGACTTCACAGGGTTCCCTCTTCTGTTGTTTTTATATAGTGGTAAACATGGTGGCTTGCATTCTGAGATTTCCTGCCCTGTTTCCTGTGCCCACCGCACTTCTCCCCACCCCCCAGCTGATCTGGACCTTGTCTTTCCTTTATCACTATTGTCTCTATGCAGCTCAATTTTAACTCCACTCCAAGGCCATTTCTCCTGAGTGTAGGGCCCTGACCTGGAAGGGAGACTTCTGAAAAAATGCCTGTGTGCTCATCACTCGTGTACAATTTTGAGAGCTCTCAGGGGTCTCGACAGCTCCAGCCCATTCAGTCCTTCTTCCTGGGACCTTCCACTTACTCCTCTTAGAGAAAACTACATCCCCCACTCCCTGCCCCAACACCAGGTTTAGGGATGTTTATCAAATTGGTCCAACTACACTTTCCAGGAAATACTATTGGCCATTCAGTTCTCCTGATTTCAAGCCCCTCAGACGCTACGCTATTGCTTCCTTTTTCCTCCTGGATGGACACTTGTACTATTGGTGGTTTGTTTCCCCTCACTTTTAATTTGGAGTTTGTGAGAAAACTTGCCCCTAGTTTTGCTGTACATGTGTCCATGGATTTTGGTTTTGTTACCTAATTGTTCCGCCTATTTTTTTTTAAACTTAAAAATTTTTACTTACTTTTTAAAATTGTTCTGCCTATTTTTATGTAGGGATTTGGAGAGATTGAGAGACTGCTGTTGATGTCACTGCCGTCTTCCCAGAATCCTCCAGGACTGTATTTTATTTGATCTTCTATGTTTGGTGATTAGTATCTAGCACATTACTAATGAATGGGGATGTGGTCTAGTTAGATTTGTAAATTGTGCTCTGTCTGAATTACCTAAGCTAACTGGGGACTGTCCATAATTCAACCAATGTGGCTTAGATTTATCAAAATGGACTTTCTATGTCACAGCCAGGTGAGCTGATGGTACCTGGAGCCATGATTCCTAACCTTCTCTGGCCTTGGACTGGCATCTCTGAAAGAATGCCCATGTGCTCATCATTTGCGTAAAATTTCATGTGACATTTCAGAGAGTTCCCAGATGCCTTGAAATGCATCCATGTTCCCCTAGAGGTCCTGAGCTAGGAAACTCTGGTGATTAAGTATTAAGGACAAGGGCAGACTAAAGGCCGATAAAATGATGTGCTTGCTATCTTATTTGTACCGGGGCTTGGTTTTATCAGTGATATCTATAAGATCTACCTATCAAATGTTAATTCTGTTGGGCTTCTCGGTTCCAGATAGACAATCCAGGGACAGAGAAAGGGCAGTGGAGTTTGTTTAAAGGTTAAAGGAAAGAAGACAGTTGTAAGATACCAAAGCAGCCAGTGTAAGTAGGGCAAGTGGACAGGAGATAAACAGGGGGAAATATTGGAATCATGAGGCTGGAGGAAACCTGAGAGTTCATCTGAGCCACAGCCTTGGATCTCAATACAAAAGAAAGTCTAAACCTGGGGTTTCTGCAAGTGCGGTCACCTGCTCATCTGCATCAGAATCATTGTTGCTTCTTAAAATGCAGATTTCCAGGCCCTTGACCCTGACCCCCTTAGGTGGGGGCCTAGCAATCTGCATATTAAGAACTCTCTGAAAACCACTGGTCTAAATGATGCAGAGCAGAATGGCATCCTGTCTCTTGAAGAACTCTGGATGTGGAGGTACAATATCTATGAGCTGCACAGCGCAACAATAACAATAATAATGATGACAATAGTATTACTTTCACTCTTAACCACCATTGCTTCTCTTCCTACTATTGTGGCCTTAAAATTTTTCCCTTTGGGCACAGGATGGGATCACAGATTTCCAGGAATCTTTGCTGCCTATCAGATGCAGTTAAATCCATTTGCACCATATGGGAGGTGACATTTGGCTCATTGTTTCCAGAGAAAACAGTTCTGGAGAAGAATGCTGCTGATACTCACATGGAGTGGGTCTTGGCTTTTCGTGGCCTTCTGGTTATTAGGGGAAGTGTTGCCAAAGACCCAGACCTCCTCTGTTAGCTCACGGTGATTTTGACAAGAGGCCTTTATGGGTCGCCTCCCTTGCGGTGTTTTGGAGAACCGGGCTCTGAGAAGTAACTCTGTTCCAACGTTCCAAGTCTACACTCTTGTTTGGAGGGAAATTTTTATTTGATTTCTTCCCCCCAACACTGATTGCGTCTGGTCTTGTGAGTATTGGAGCCTCAGCTGGCTACCCCAGGATTCACATTTAAGACGGAGGTGGCCAGCCCTGCCCAAGCCCTCTCGGGCTCATCCACGGGGCTGGGCCCTTCCAGAACAGAGTGCGTACCTGAGGGACATGCTTCCCCATGTGGGCATGGGCAAGGACCCCCTGGGGATGCAAAACTGTACTCATCTTCTACCTCTAGGGAGCCAGGAACAGTCACTTTTGCACTGACAACTTCAGCGTGGACTCCAGGGGTCAGGATACTCAGAGCACGAAGCTAAGGAGGAAATTACCTTCAATGTTTTCATGGGGAGGCAGATGGCAGACACCAAACACAGATGGCTGAGGTTCTGGCTCCATGACTGCTTCTCAATTTGAGCAAAAGTCTCCAACTCTTTGTGGCTCTATTTTCTCATTACTGAGGAGACTCATAATGCAATGTTAGATCTGGTTAGGTAAGTATTTAGAGATTGCAATTACCTCGTGTCTTTGTTTCCCAGGGCTGCGTTAACAAAGCACCACAAACTGGGTGGCTTAAAATAACGGAAGTGTATTATCTCACAGTTCTGGAGACTGGGAGTCTGAGGTCAAGGTACTGGCTGGGTTAATTCCATCTGAGGGCTCTGAGGGCCAAGCTGTCCCATGCCTCTCTCCCAGCTCCTGGTTACGGCCAGAACTCCTTAGTATTCTTGGCTTGTAGGTGCATCACTGCATTGCTACCTTCATCTTCCCATGCTGTTCTCCCTGAGTTTTCACAGGACTGTCTTCTTATGAGCAAACCAGTGATATTGGATTAGGGACATGCCCTATTCCATTATAACTTAATCTTAATTTAAGTAATTACATCCGCAACGAACCTATTTCCAAATAAGTTTACATTGTGAGGTACTGGGGCTTAGGACTTCAGTATGTCTTTTTTTGGGAAAATAATTCAGCCAGTGATTTCCCGCTACTTCTGAATAATCCCAAGTCTTCTGTGTGTTTATCTATTTATTTTGGGGGGAGTAGTTAAAAAGTCAGACAGGCTGGGTTTGAATCACAGCTCTTATTATCTGTGAGTAAGCAAATTTCCTAAGCTCTTTGAGCCTCATTTTTGCCATCCATAGAATGGAAATAGCTTACAATAGTGACTTCATGGGGGGGATTAAGTGAGATAAAAATAGATACTTTTTAAAGCACAGGTCTGGGCACATAATAAGCACTCAGCAAACATTAGTTAACGTTATTATTATTATAATTTTCACTGTGTCCTTTGAGGAGTTGTATGTATTAGAAATATATTCCAAATATCCCCAAGTCAATTTACTCATGAAAACCCTTCCATGTGCCCCAAGGATTTCCTAGTATTTCTTCTGCTGGCTGCTGGAGCCCAGAGGAAGGTACTGCAAAGTTTGTCTCAGGAGATTCTCTTCTGTTCTTGGAGCTGTGCCCCAGGTGATGGTGCCCAGGGAGGATCTGCTCACTGTTTCATGTCAGCAGGGTTTCAATGGAGCACTTACGTTCCGAGGCTCCTGACACAGGAACGACCTGTCTCCACGGGAGTGAGGCACTCACTCAGAAGGGGGTGTTTTCATGTTGGGCATCGGGTTTTTAAGGTCGCCCTAGAGCAGCCCTTTCTCATCATTGTATTTGTTTCTCTGGGCTCTGTTGTCCTTGAGGCCGATCCAGCTTTCCTGTACTCTGAAGACACCGTCTCTTCCTGGCCATTTAGTGAACTCCTTACTATTGAGAAAGACAAATCTCTGTCGCTCTGTCTCTCTCTCACACACACACAAACACACACACACCCCAGCAACACTGACTGCTGTAACCCACTGAGTTAGTTACGCATATGGGAGTCAGGGTATGTGTCACTGGGTTATTTGGAGCTATGGAATGAAGCCCCATTCAGGAGACATTAGAAACTCTTTTTCCTTTGACTGAGAGGACACAGGAGGAGAGCCCTTTGTTGTTACAGGGTCACATGTCATAAATAATCGCATTCTGCTCTCCAGGCACATTTTTCTCTCAGATGCAGTCACTTTCAAACTTGTTTTCACCTCTAACCCCTACCTGGAAATACATTTTATAATTGTTTCTCAGTACATGTCCTAACATCTGCCGAGTCATAAAACTAAAAATACTTCTGTGATGCACTTGGGTCTATTCCTATTCCTATTTTTATTTATTTATTTATTTTTAATTTATGGCTATGTTGGGTCTTCGTTTCTGTGCGAGGGCTTTCACTAGTTGTGGCAAGTGGGGGTCACTCTTCATCGCTGTGCGCGGGCCTCTCACTATCGCGGCCTCTCTTGTTGCGGAGCACAGGCTCCAGACACGCAGGCTCAGCAATTGTGGCTCACGGGCCCAGCCGCTCCGCGGCATGTGGGATCCTCCCAGACCAGGGCTCGAACCCGTGTTCCCTGCATTAGCAGGCAGATTCTCAACCACTGCGCCACCAGGGAAGCCCCCCTATTCCTATTTTTATTCTTTGTCCTATTCTCCATCCTATCCTAGCCTATCCTATCCTGTCCTATCCCATCCCATTCAGTCTGTCTTCTATATGTTTCTCTTGAGCATTACTAGGATGCACCAATATCCAGGCCTCCTCGTCTTTCAGGTACATCAGCATCTTTAAAGAAGGTGCCTCGGCTTCTTTGAAGTAGGTGGGGCTATATCACTAATTCTGGCCAATGTGCTGTGGTCACGGTGACTAGTGTCACTTCTGCGCTGAAACATAAGAAGCCAGCAAACCTCCAGCTGACTCTTTCTCTGATATACTGATCCCAGGAGGCCTCAGGTTGAGTTAGTGGAGCCACAGATCAAAGCTGCCTGCATCACTGAGTTGCCTCATGGAGGTCTGTTGCCCTAGAGGGTCACCTGCATCCTTAGCAGCCTTGAAGTAAGAGAGAAATAAAAATGTCTGATGGGCCACTGAGATTTGCGAAGTGTTTGTTACCACAGGATAGTCTATCCTATTCTAATATGGTATTCTCGTGTATTTCTTTTCTTTCTTTTTTTTAAGAAATGCTGGTCCTGGGTTACTGAAACGATTCCATGACCCACTATGGGTAGCCTCCTACAGTTTGCAAATCTTTTTTTCAAAGCATCTGTCACATCGATAGCCCCAAAGTTTAGATAGAGAGAGAACGCCACAGAGGAGGGCACACACATGTCAGTGCTGTCTCTCTGCAGGGCTCCAAATACTGGGGATTGGTTGACTTAGGACTACTTGGTTGTATGACTTGGGACCTAGAGAGTGAGGTTACAATAGTTTTGGTGGGGAGGCACCAGAGACCAGTTCCAAAGGTGACTGAGTAGTGCATTTACCCTCTCTGTGGCACTTTTTTTTGGCTTTTGGATGCACATGGATCCAGATTCAGGCCTCATATATGCTGCATTTTCTCAATAGTCCTATGTGCACTGAGAACCGGAATAAGCAGTGCATCCTGCTTATTATTAAAAGAAGTTGGAGTACAGTCGCATGGCTGCTACTACTGTACTGTCAGGTGCTGAGATCAGAGGCCTCCTTCATGGCTGCGTCCTTGACTAGATACTTGAACTTCATTATCCTCTCCTGATCCCACTTACTTTCCCAACCCCATTCCCCATACTGTTCCACGATCCTTAGTCTCTGATGAATGTAGTTGGGCACTGATTCCTGTTTATGTATCACTGTCTCTCTGGGCCTTTGCATATGCTGGTCCCTCCATTTGAACAGCTTTTCTTTTCACCTTGGCACTAGGAAATCCTACATCCTTTCAGACACAGCTCAACTGTCACTGTCTCTGAAATCCCATTGATCTTTTATTTACTCCTCTTCTAGGACTTACCACTCTCTACCTTATGATGATTTTTTTTTTTTTAAATAAATTTATTTATTTATTTTTGGCTGTGTTGGGTCTTCGTTTCTGTGCGAGGGCTTTCTCCAGTTGCGGCGACCGGGGGCCACTCCTCATCGCCGTGCGCGGGCCTCTCACTATCGCGGCCTCTCCTGTTGCGGAGCACAGGCTCCAGATGCGCAGGCTCAGTAGTTGTGGCTCACGGGCCCAGTTGCTCCGCGGCATGTGGGATCTTCCCAGACCAGGGCTCGAACCCGTGTCCCCTGCATTGGCAGGCAGACTCCCAACCACTGTGCCACCAGGGAAGCCCCCCTTATGATGATTAAAGTTCAATTCTCCTCCCGCAATCCTACCTTGAGCCAGAGCTGCTCTCTTTTAGCTTTTTTTATCTTGGGGTTCCTCATAAAATTCCATCCAAATAAAAGGCTGCCTATGAACAACAATAACCATAACACATACCCTAAAGTTAGAAAATCCACTGACTTAAAAAAATAAGGTTGGGGCTTCCCTGTGGCGCGGTGGTTGAGAATCTGCCTGCCAATGCAGGGGACACGGGTTCGAGGCCTGGTCTGGGAGGATCCCACATGCCGCGGAGCAACTGGGCCCGTGAGCCACAACTACTGAGCCTGCGCGTCTGGAGCCTGTGCTCCGCAACAAGAGAGGCCGCGATGGTGAGAGGCCCACACACCGCGATGAAGAGTGGCCCCCGCTTGCCACAACTAGAGAAAGCCCTCGCACAGAAACGAAGACCCAACATAGCCATAAATAAAATAAATAAATAAAATTAAAAAAAAAAAAAAGAAAATGCTCCCTATTTCACTTACAAAATTAATTTAAAAAAATAAAATAAAATAAGGTTGAGGGACTTCCCTGGTGGCGTGGTGGTTAAGAATCCACCTGCCAATGCAGGGGATATGCGTTCGAGCCCTGGTTCAGGAAGATCCCACGTGCCACGGAGCAACTAAGCCTGTGCACCACAACTACTGAGCCTGTGCTCTAGAGCCTGCGCGCCACAACTACTGAGCCCGTGTGCTGCAACTACTCAAGCCTGCGTGCCTAGAGCCTGTGCTCCGCAACAAGAGAACCCACTGCAATGAGAAGCCTGCGCACCACAACAAAAGAGTAGCCCCCGCTCTCCACAACTGGAGAAAGCCCGTGTGTGGCAATGAAGACCCAACACAGCCAAAAAATAAAAAATAAAAATAATAATAATAATAAATTAAAAAAAAATAAACCAAGGTTGATTTACTAAGACATGGAAGGCCTTTGTAGGCTACTCACTGTTCCCATAGTTACCAAATACTATACGGACTTTTATCTTTGCATGCTCTGTTTCTTTTACAAGGAATGTCCTTCCTCACTGTCTTTGGGGGAGGCCCATTTATTCTTTAAAGCCTGTGGGATAGATTGCTTTTTGCCTATCCAATATCCAGTCTCTCTTTCTTCCTTATGATAGCAAGTGGTTCTATTTCCTCAGCAGATTAGGTGGCCAGTGAAATTGAAGAAGTTTGTTGGGTAGAATTTCTAGAGAAGCTCTGCAAAGAGAGCTTCAATTTTGTCCTTTTTCCTTTCTTGCCTGGGACTTGTATGTGCTGTCTGAAGCTCCAGCAGCCGTTTCGGGGTCATGAGGTAAACTTGAGGATAGAAGCTGTATACTAAGGATGGTAGAGGAGAAAGATAGGAGGACCATAGGAATACTGATGACATCATAGAAGTCTGTTACCAGCTGTAGACTGTTTAATGCTGGACTTCTTTTACATGAGATGAAACCTCTATTTTGATTAAGCTATTGTTATTTGGATTTTTGTTATATGCAGCAAAACATAATCCTAATGGATATACTGCTCAATTCTTCTTTGTCACCATCCCTGTATCCTAACTAGGGAAATTTTTTACTGGGGCTCCCACAGGCCTTCACTCAACTTTCTGAGTATATTTATGTTGATATATAAGAACTATTTGACTATATATCTCCTCCCCTGTAAGACTGTGAGCCCCTTGAGGGAGGAACATTGTCTCATTCCTTTTCGTGTCTGCAGTGCTTAATGTCCAGTAGCTAGAAATGAGTCCTCTCAATTGATGTTTGTTGAGTTGAATTGAGACTTGAAAAGGATTTCGGGTTTTCTGTTAACTTGCAAATTCTTTGGGAAAGGGTATTATCTGAAACCTGAACCTTATTTGGGATTTAATTGGCAAGAAATAAAATCATGGGAAATGACACTGGACGGGGGCCTTTGGGATGAGGGTGTGAGGGATGAGTAGGGCTGAACTGGCCACAGAAGGAAAGGTGGGAAAAACCACAGCCATGGATTTCAGCCCATCTGGATCTCCCTAGGGCAGCTCTTGTTTGCTGTTATGCTTTTCTGTACACAGAACCTCGCTCCCTGGAGAGCCCTAGAGGAGGCTGCCTGCGTTAGGAACGCTTTCCCTCGTCCCTCCTGCCTCTCTGAGAGGCAAAGCTTCTCTCCCGAGACCAGGTATCACAGATAACTGGCTCCTTGGGCATAGCTGCGAGTGCCTCCTGCATGCCCCAGCCCTGTCCCCTTGGTCCTCCCAAACCACTTTGGAAGGGTCTGTCACTCTTGAGTTGCAAGATTAAATGAATGCATGTTTGGATAAGATGCTTTTGGGCCCTAGATCAAAGCCTTCCCTACCTGGGCTCTAGACCCCTTTCAGAGCGAGTATAAAACCTGCCCCCCCCCCTTTCAGTGAATTACAGGTGCAGGAGAGAAGTCCTACATATCCACCGTATCAACACATCTTCTCAGGAGCAGAGCTCAGGTGGCGTCCTCTGAAACCGGTGCGCTGAGAAAATGGAAAGATGCACTTTCTATTAAAACCGTTCAAAAATTTTATTGGCATGGACAAATATGATCCTTTGGCTAAATAAAACCACTGGAGGGCCAATTAAACCATGCCACATGATATGATTATTCTCTCCTTGTAAAAATAATAAAAAATGTTTTGGTAGGTTTGCTGTGCTTTTGTGTGTCTGCTTTAATAAACGGTTCCAGGGTCTTTTTTTTTTTTTTTTTTTGTAAGTCACAGATCTGGATATAAGCCAAACCAGTGGCAGGAGCTGTCCCGCTTGCCACAGAAAAGGAAGAAAAAGCACCGAGTCGTACAGTTTCACCCTCCTAAATCAAACCTTCCATTTGCCACAATTATTTACCATTGCTTTGTAATTGTGAGGAGACAGCTGAGCGGAGTTGGAAGTCTATTCATTCTTTAAAGTGACATAAAATGGCACTTGGAGTGCCAAACGATAATTGTTCTTTTCTCCTTGTTAATATCCAACCGCTGCTAGGAGTTCTGTGAAAGATTCATTTAATGCCAGCTCCAGAAACTTCTGTGGGATTTGGCTCTTGGCCTCTCTTTTGAAAACCAATTTGAAATCACCCTCAGGAATTGGGAAGGCTGAATTGGTTGTGACTTTCAGTCAGAATTCCTCTCTAAATATTTTAGCAGGATGGAGAAATTTCCCTCATTTACAACCCTATCCTACTCGGTAGGGGTATGGGTGAGAAATATTGGCCGTTTCTCAGAAATATGATCACTTCAAAGACATTTCCAGCTCCACCTGAATCTTAGGAACTGGAATTTGGTAAGGAAACTAGATCTTATGAGATTTTCACCTAATCTAATAGGACCTTGGTGGCGAGACAAAATCTCGAAGTCCATGGGAACCACTCTGCAAGGATGGGAGGGTCCTTGCTCTTTGGCTACGCTCTCAGGGGTTCCCCCACCCCACAATGAAGTGACCATTTATGGGTAAATCTGCCAATCCAATGAAACTTTCTGCTGACAAAATGAGCGATACAGATTGGCTGCGTCCTTTGGCTTTACGTGAGTTTCCAAACACCCTTGAGATCCCTGTTGATTGACTACAAATAGGGCAGGGAAGGTAAAGACGTGCTGATATCAATGGGCCTTTCTACTGTACGGATGAGTTTCTGCTACTCCTGCCCTCCAGTTTCACATTCTATGCAACACTGTCGAGTTTCTGACCTGGGTTAGAATCAAAAGCAGCAAGCTCATGCCTCTCTGACCCTCTGGCTCAGAAGTGCAATATTAATGGTGTCCAGCATTTATTAACGCTAAGTATATTGGAAACTCTGTGTTAAGTGCTTTACATGAATCATCTCCTTTAATCCTAGGAAGTAGCTTTATCATTATCCCCATTTTACGGGTGAGGAAACTGAGGCCCAGGGAGCTGAAGCCATTCAGCTAGGAGATGGTGAAGCCAGAATGCACACTTGAGCTGCTACACTGCCAGCCTCACTTCCCCTCGCTTTGACTCTGGAGCTCAGAGCACGACGATCATATCCCTGGCTTCGGAAAAAGTCAGCAGAGGTGCCTCTTAGAAAAGACCTTCATTTTCTGTATTCTCGGAGCCTGCTTCAGCACCATTCATACCTGAGGCCATCAACCCAGTAGGTGACTGTGGCCCAGGAACTTTGTGGATTGATAATGGGCTTAGGTTCGGAACAGAATTATTGGTGTGAAAAGATTTGCCGTGGGGCAGACTTCCATTTGCAATGGTTGGAGTTTTAATAGTTTGTCCCACGTAGCCCTGGTTCCTTGAGGAAAAAGAAGAGAAGGAGAGGAAAGCAGAGACACCCTGGAAGAGGAACTGGGCTGTCTCAGCCTCCTCCCTTCCTTTCTACGACATATAGTTTTGAGGTTCTATTCATGCGCTGTAGTGTTTTGAGCCTTTTAGGAATTGAATACACAGTTGAGGGAGTATGAGATGTGACTTAATAACCCAGAACCCAGGAGGGGTTGGATACAGAGTTTAGTAATGTACTCAGAACTGAAAGATTCTCTTCTCTTTCAACCAGCAAAAGGGAGGCCGAGGACATTCAAGAACTGGTGACTTTGGAAGTTGGGGAATTTTCATCTTCCACGTGCCATCTGCTGATTGAACAGTAGTTGTTATTTTCTCCTAACTGAGCTTCTTTTTTTGAGGCTGATTTTAAGAGTGTTTGCAAAGGAAGGCGAGTGTGTGCTCTGGAGGTGGTAGGGGTAGGAAGCAGTGGGGTCTCGATAAACCTTCCCAGGATCTGCCTGAGAGCTTCGGCCAGGCCCTGGGCCTGTGCAGTGTTGCCAGACATAGTGGCTCTGCGACCTTCTTGAGGATTTGAAGGAGGCCAAGCCAAGCATTCTACGGCTCTTTCCGTTGGCTCCTGCAGGGTCACAGGGCTCCTGATGCCATTCAGAGCCCTTGGAGTAAATCTGACATTTTGAAAGGAGGCCAGGGCATTCTCGGTATAGGCGGTGCCCGGGCTCGAGCCGATTACCGAGATTTATAGCCTGGTGACATTCCCTCTGGCTCCCAACCTTCCTCTCGGCCAGGGCCTCACAGGGTGTTCTTGTTCAGGCTAAGGCTGCATTGTTTTGTGCTGTGGACGGACATTCTTTTTCTCCCATTGATTCTTCCCAGTTTAGGGATGCAGCTCTGTCTGGATATAAATGGAGGTGGAAACAATCACACCAGATTTCGGTGACTTCAGATAACCATCACAGTGGCATCTTCTGGGGTTTCCCCCAGGAAGTAAATAACTCAGATTAACTCCAAACTCTTTAGAATAAAACTTCATAGTGTCTGCTAGACTGTGAAATGCAGGTGCCAATGCAGGCCACCTTTGAGTCATCATAGCCCGTGACATGAGAAGTCTTAGAGCAAAATGTGGCTCCCCTATTTCTGGACCTCACAAGGTAGGTGTCAGCAAAATTCTCCATCTCTCAACCCCTTCTCTGTCCTAGTAGCTGGGCTGGTGGGGAATGGGAGATAACCACTGGCAAACAGGGGAGGCCCAAGAATGCCTGGCCAAGCAGCTCTAGAGGGGCCGCTGGCGTGACCTGGATGCGGCGGCAAAGCAGATACCATTTCCTAGTCTCTGTTTGACCTGAGGCTTGGCCAGCTTACACCCTGGGCAAAAGTCTTGCGTTGCCAATTTAGAAGAGTGCTAATCCAGCAAACTATGAATAATTGGATGACTCAAAAAATAGCCTGTTAAGGGGCAGACATCAAAGGGTGCAATGGACCAGAGGGAAAAATTCTTTTCTCTCTTCCTTATCCTCTGGGAGCTTCTCTTCCTGTGCTTACCATTGTTAGCTTCTCTTGTGATTTCGCGTCTCATTTCTGTGATTCACAGGTGACTGAAGTGGAAATACGATCCAGGAGCAGATCGCCCATTGTTTTGAGTTATCCCTGCAAATTCACTCTCTTTGCCGACACAGTGAAGGAGCTGACTGTGTAGCTATTCCCCCTGGGTTTGGAATAATTCCCGTTGCTGCTATTCATGCAGGACAGGACAATCATTTTCCCATTTTCTGCTCAGCACCTTGTCCTTCAGTGGTGATGGAATAATAGTGAGTTTATAGAATCGTGGTATCTATAGACCTTTGCACTTTAATTAGGAATGGCCTGGGCTAAGAGGAGAATTTGCATGAAGTGGATGCCAAAGGGGATTTTAGAGATTAAAAAATGTCCCAGAGGTAAACTATTTGGTTTTTCCAGAAGGGCTCAAAATTATGCCAAGTGCTTACACTTAAGTATCACTAGGATGTTATTCTCCAGTAGATTCTGGCCTGTCCCCCCAAAATGTCTTCCTGGAAGAAAAACAAATTTAGGCTTTTGATTGGTTTGTTTTTATTCAGAAAAGCTGAAATGGAATTAATTTTATATGTGGAGAACTGGTCTTTGCTTCTACTGCTGACAGTAAGTACTACAATAGGAAAAAAATGGAACATTTCCTTCCGAACAGAATTGTAGTGAATTGAGAACTAAAGAGCTTATGGAAAATAGCTTTCAAATGATTATTTTTGTTTGCTTAAATGCTTGATTATGATGATTGTAATTCCAGCTATACACAGAGAGAGCATGGAAAAAAAGCTAAGCCTAGACTCCTCTTATAACAAAAACCACAGAACACATCACACTTCATAAAATCCAAGTGCTCATAGGTTTCTTGGGACTGCTAAGTAAAGTATAAATACACTGTTCAGGTTCTACTTGTTTGCATTTTCAAGGCCAAGAATTCTTTTTAGGCTTTCTTTAAAAGGTTTACCTTGGCCTTGGGTCACTGTAACACTTATGAAGTGAAACTTGAACTTGGAATTTTCTTGATTTGCCTGCAAAGGTTGGCCCTCTGGATTACAACAAGGGGCTTTTGGGGGTGACGAATACATCTGCTGGTGGCTCAGGGTTTCAGACAACAGGATCATTCCAGCCCCTGAACTGGACAGTTTTTGGTGGGATGATTTCATCACTGGTACAGAGGCGAACCCGGCTACAGCATCACTATCAAGCAGAGCTCTATTGACAGCCATGTTCCGTGAAGTAATTTTTCTTGTTCTTTGCTTAGAAAGAGTACGACCATTACAGACAGGCAGTCACTTTAACTTCTCAGACCATGACCAAGATGAATAATATGAATAAACCCTGAACCAAGAACCTACAGGCAAACATGATGGGACAATCAAGTAGAGAACTTCAAATGATCTTGGAAGATCCAATAGCTGCCTTGGCAATTTTAAGCTCTGATCTTCTCTGGCCAAAAGCAAACCAAATCCCCTTGCCTCTGCCCTCATGCAACCTGCACAATGGCCCCAGGGGTGATGAGGAAGCAGTGGCAAGAGAACTGACACTGTTGGTGGATGGCTCAGGGGGCTGGCAAATGGCTTCGAGAGCATTCCACCGTCAGCCTGTAAACCTGCCTCAGCCTGAGAACGACTGAGGCCACGTGATAACTGCTGGTTTGCTCAGCGGGGCTGTCAGTGGTAGCACAGGCTGGGAGCAGAACATTCTGTGCTCAGGGTGAGTGGGAGGGATGCTTACAGGGCCCTTGTCTACACCTGCTCTGTTTCAGAGCGAAACAGATGAGCTTGGTGTTGGAGGCTCAATTCACTGCCTCCCAAAAAACCGGCAGCCAGCGACACGTTGTGCCAGTAGCAAGGCTGCTACGGTACACTTTGACTGGGCTTTTTGTTTCATTCCGTTTCAAGAACGTTTGTGAATCGTTTTTTAAAAATGCGCCCTTGTCTTTACCCCTTCAGCCCTGAAGCTCTGGAAAAGGCCAAGACACGGCAAGGACACTTCACATTTGTCCTGGCCAAAATTGACCTCCTTGTCTCCCTCTCCCTAAGACCTGTTCCTCCCCTTATACTCCCTGTCTCACTGAAGAAGATTCCATCATTCAGTTTCGTGCTCAAGCATGGGGTTGCCCTTCAGCTCTCTCTTCTTCCATCCCCACCATAGCCAATCAATCAATCAATCACCAAGTTCTATCTATTCCACCTGCCAAAGACCTCCCTATCCATCCATCCATCCATCCATCCATCCATCCACTTCTCTCCAGCCCGCAGCTGCAGTCCTCACCCAGGCTGCCAGCACTTCTCCCCTGGGTGGCTCTAACAGTCTCGTCACTGGTCTAGGGGCTCTGCCGACTGACCCCAGTTCACTGCCCCACTTCCACTCCCAGTCACAGAGTGGTTCTTCTTCAATGTCGACTAGATCATGATACTTCCCTGTCTACAGCACCATCAAGGGCTTCCCATGGCCCTGAAAAGTCTCACCTCCTTAGCCTGATACAACTGGACTCTTTGAGACCTGTCTCCTTCAATGTAACCACACGTGCTGAGTCCTATCTTTTCTCATCCTTTGCACTTGCTCTTTCCCCCACCTGAGTGCTGACTCCACCACTGTCCGTGGCTCCTCTTCTTCCTCAGTTTTCAGGACTCAAGGGTCAGTTCCTCCCAGAAGCTTCCCCTGACCCTCCCTCCTCTGGACTTCCACAACCTGCACCCATTGTAACTAGTGGGACGTTGTCATCTAATGTCAGAACTAGGACACCTATGGGAGTGAAAGGGGCACTTGTACATATTATGCACAGACAACAGGCAAACCCAGGCTGTATGGTCACCCTTATCATGGCATTTATCACACCTTCAAATTGCTTGTTAACTGGCCAGGTCACTCCCCGCCCTGGCCGGCAGACGGCAAGGTCCCTGATGACAGAGAATGACCAGTTTTCAATGTAGTTGCTTCCATAGTAGGTGCTCAATACATATTTTTTAAATGAATGAAAGGAGGGATGAAAATGACTGAAACAAATAAGAGTCTGGTCATGTGGTCCCAGACTCCAGAGTCTGATGTAAAGTCATTTGTCCCCAAACCCTGCTGGTAGGCCTTGACGTCTAATGGACCTAGGTTTTCTCTCTGTTTCTCCTCTGAAGAAGCCCTCAGCCATCACAAAGAGCACAGAGAAAGGGTGTATTAGATTTCCTTGCTAACACTCCCAAAATTCTTAATTCCAAAGCACGTCTGGCTGAAATGAAGCAGATGGGTCGGGTCTCGAAGTGTGTTTCCTGGTGGATAAGCACCTTAGGATGTTGCGACATGTTAAATGATAAATGGGTTCTGGGCCCAAATGAGTCATGGAAATTAAGCATGTCTCTTTATTGCTAAGGCTCACTGTGAAATAAGCAGTGTTTCTGAAGTTTAGATAGTCACAGAACCTATCCCCCTTACCTCTCCCATCTCCCAGCCTTCATGTTCCATGCAACCTGCTTTGAGAACCAATAAAATCATGTTGCCAGGCCATCTCTATGTAGGTGAAAGCTTTGAGTCCCTCAAGGCCAGGCCTGTACTTTGCTCATCTCTCTCCATTGCCTAGACCAGTTGGCACACAGTTGACACTCAAAAACATGTTTGTTGCATGTGGGCTGAAATGCCATGCACTCAATGGAAGACAGAAGAGCTTGGGGTTGAGGGAAGCCATGTCATCCTGCCACGCTGGCCCCGCAGGTGGCCTAGGAAAGGGGAGGAGGCCGACTTGCCTGAAAGTGACACGGGGAAGCGATGAGGTTGGTGAAACTTGTCTGTCACGCTTTGAGCCATGCCCTCCTTGACCTCATACCCTGTTCCCATCCCACCTCCCCCATGGGATTTGGCTGTCATTGTCTGTTCACCAAAACACTGAGCTGGTGAAGCTTAGTCTCACCCAGTGGTGTTTGCTTAGATGGTTCCTGCTAACACCCTCTGGCCTCAAGGGAGAGCAACTCGAGTGGCAGAAGGCCAGGTGGCAGGGCTTATTTCAAGCAGGCTCCTGCTGCCCCACTAAGGTATGTTGCATTTCTCGCTCTGCCCACTTGGGTGGTTGGCCCTGATCATGCACCAAAGCCAAATGTTCTGTCCATCGCCCAGAGGGGGGCCTCACGGGTGAGTGTTCAGAACGGAAGAGTGTTCCTGAGACATCAGGAAAGAAAAGCACAAAGCCAACCTAAAACCACCCAATGAGGGAGGAAAAAACAAAGATGGCACTCAGAAGTTAAACGCTGCTCCTTTGGAGCAGGTTTAAGAGTCTGTCTTGAAGAATTTTTTGGCAGTGTAACTTCTTTTTCCTTCTGGGATACTATTCCTTCTTCCAAATTAATTATTTATTGTAGAATGACAAAATTTCATGAAGCTACAAGCTGAATCTTCTCCTTTTTCACTGTCCTTTTTCCAATCTAAAAGGGGAAAAACAGTCAGAAGATGCCATCCTGAAACTTGGCAGTTGAGCCAGTATGGGCTGCAAGCGGGTCCAGTGGGAGGGCCTGTCACCCACAGGGCTGCTCTAAGCCAGCGATGCTGGGGCCAAAGGGACTCTCCTAGGAAAGAGGGGGTCCATCTGCAGGGAAATGAATTACTTTAAGCTTTTAGAATACGAGTCAATGTGACTTCTCCCTGTACCTTACTAAAGAACGCTTTAGACTTTTAGATTTTGCTCCTATAAAGAAGAGCCGACCTCTTGGCCTAACCTGCTACCAACCAGAACAGCAGGCAGGAGTCAGGGGCTTAGAAACAGCAGAAGCTTCTTCATTGAGCACGTGGGATGAGGACACAGAGCCAGAGGGCTTCCATTCGGCTTAGAAGCCCCTGGACTGGCCCCTGGCAGGTGCTCGGCTGCCATGGGATTAATAATGACGCTATGTAGCCTCGTTCCTTCAGGTCGGCTTTTGCCTCCAAGTAAGTTCAGTCTGGGCTGACTCTGCTACCAAATGAATTAGGAAATGCTTTTGCTTTTCAGGGCCGTTTAGATTTCTGAACTACTGACGACAGCTTGTGGATTTATACTGTTATTTCCACTGTAGAGGTGAGTCGCCTGAGGATCAGAAAGGTTGGGGATTTGGTGCAGTTTATACATCTGTGATCTGAACACAGCTTGGCCTAGTTCCAGAACCCATGTTCTTTCTACTACATCCTGCCTCCTTCTGGCCACATGGAGGTCCCCTGCTTGTGTTTTCCTGCGTCTATGTGGCTGGGGGATGTCCCAGAGTTCTAAAATGAGAGCTGTGGATTGGATGTCCTAGAAGGTTCCTTCCTGACCCCTCATTCCATAACTCGAAGCAAACACATGTTCCACTGTCTACAATGGGGTATATACATCCAAGTGGATGCCTAGGAAGGGAAATCTGCCCCCTTTAAGACCTCTTTTCCAAAATGTAAGACCCTGGTGCTTTTGGACCAAGTGACATATGTGAATCCCTTGATCCCTCTGTGCCTTGATGGCACTGCTCTGGCTGCAGCATGGGTGGTCTTAACTGACACAGGAGACCCGGGCTGGTTAATGCTACACTTTCTGGGGGGCAACATAGAAGACCCTTAAGTACACTAAGGCCCCAGAGCTATAATTAAAGCTCTAATTTTTTTTTTTGGAGGAGTTGGGGGTGAAGGTGGGGGAAGAGACCCTTTAAATTGAAGAACTTGTGGGTATAAATCTCTCTTCTCATCTGCCTTTATTTTGGAGTGTGTTTAAGGATACATATTTATAATATGCATTCCTCTTCCCATATATCTCTATGCTTATATCAACTCATAAATAAAATATACAGCTGCTCGGCTGAAATGTATTACTTGTCTGCAAGATTCCTCCTGCAGGTTAATATCTCCTGCCAGGGGAGCTGCCCTGGTTTGTATTGACTTTCAATGACCTACTTGTATGCACTGGTTCAGGCAGGGTTTAACAAGTGGTCTGGTAGATATGTGCATCTGCATGTATTCTTCATTTTTACTTTATTTTAGTATTATTTGGCTTCACTACACCAAAAATCAATAGTATGTGTATAAAGTTAACTTGGCAATTGCACCTTTAGACAGGAAACCTGTCATGAACAGATACTTTAAAAAAAAATGTATTTATTTATTTATCTATTTATTTATTTATTTAGGCTGTGCGGGCTTTCTCTAGTTGTGGCGAGCAGGGGCTACTCTTCATTGCGGTACACAGGCTCCAGGTGTGCAGGCTTCAGGAGTTGTGGCTTGCGGGCTCTAGAGCACAGGCTCAGTAGTTGTGATGCACGGGCTTAGTTGCTCCACTGCACGTGGGATCTTCCCGGACCCGGGCTCAAACCCGTGTCCCCTGCATTGGCAGGTGGATTCTTAACCATTGAGCCACCAGGGAAGCCCTGAATAGATACTTTTGGAAATGGCTCCGGAGGGGAGACTAATTCATGCTGTTTATCATTCTACAGCTGTTCTGTTATTGGCATAATCGGCATTTTCCCGATAACTGCCTTCAAGATCTTCAGTGCTTATGGGAGAGAGAACCTTGAAAACGGAACCCACCTGAGGACTGCACATCATTGTGCAAGTTCCCTTTCTGTTGTTGAATGTGATCTGAGACTGAGGTTGGCGGCTGTGAATTTTAGTATGTTACTGTCAATCACGGGAGCTTATCTGAGTCTATTTGGCTTGGAATTGGAAATTCCTGAATAATGTGACATTTAAGCATTGGGTAGTCTCAGAATCAGAAGGCAGTTTAATCTCCATGATCAGATTTTAAAATATGATTCCTACAGTATTTACTAATACCGTAGGAATTCCATCTTTGAGCACAAGTCAGTGTTTTGAATGTGCCTGTAACCCTTGCAGGAGGTATTTCTTGTTAAAACCAAGCATTCAGTTAGGGACCAGAGAGCAAAAAAAAAACCATTTATAAACCTCTTTTCTTACACACATCTGTAAAAACAAATAGAACAAATAATATGAGATGATGAAACGTAAATTCATATAAAATGTTGTAGAATATACTCAGTCAAGTCAAGCACTTGGTGCATTGTGAATAACTGTTTCTTGTAAACTAAATTACAAAAAATTGGATAAAAAAATCAATGGACTATTATTTATGTTCCATTTAATCTAGGTGCTTTAATAATGTCTATCTGGCCAAATACAATATTGATTTTTCATTGCTGTGGGATTCACTTAACCTCAAACAAAACTAAAGAAAACTAAACCCCAATTGCTTAACCTCTCTTGTAATTGTTGGTGTTTACAGTGGGAAACAACACGTTGAATTTAGGCAGCTGATGGGGAAAGGGGAAGAGATGTAGGAGCCTTGGTTTTCTGCCTGTTTTCAACTGACAAACACTTATATTAGGTGTGAGATAATAGAAAAAGTGTATATATATGTGTTGGTCTTTGACCCTGGGTCCTGACACTGGGCTCCTGAATCCCTTGTAAATTCCTAAGTCATAAGCGTACTCGGAGCATCTTTTGTTCTAATGAGGTGACTCTGGGTGGGCTCCTGGGTGGCTCCTGGATGGAGACTGGTCACCAGAAGGACAAGCCATGATTAGAAGCTTAGAATTTTCATATCCACCCCCCTCCTCCTGAGAGGCGAGAGGGGCCAGAAAGGAAGTTAAAAATTGGTCATGACTACGTGAGGACGCCCCCATAAATTCCCTACAGTAGGGGGTGTGGAGAGCTTCCAGGTGGGTAACCACATCCATACCAGGGGGGTGATGCCTCCCAACTACACAGGGGCAGACGCCTCTGCGCTCGGAACCCTCCCAGACCTTGCCCTATGTATTGCTTCATCTGCTGTTCATGTGCATCTTTTATCATATCCTTTAATAAGCTGGTACATGTAAGTGTTTGCCTGAGTTCTGGGAGCCTCTCTAATGAGTTAATCCAACCTGAGGAGGGAGTCATTGGAACCTCCAATCTACAGCGCAGGTGATAAGCTGGGCTTGTGGCTGGCGTCTGAAGTGGGGGTAAGGGTAGTCGCCTTGTGGGACTGAGCCCTTACCTGTGAGATGTGACGCTATCTCCTGGTAGGTAGTGTCAGGATTGAGCTAAATTGCAGAACACCCCGACATCTGGTGACCGGAAGTGTCAGAAGTGAAATGTGCTAGGTGAGTAGTAAAGGAGATTACCAGGAAAGAAGCACAGCAGAAAGGAACTGGGTGTCCTCTACTCTGGAAGGAAAAATCTGGTACGAGTAGGGTAAGGCTCAAATTCGTACTGTGCATTTTCAAATATATGATATATCAAATGATAAGGCAAGACTATTGCCAAACAAGGTACCCAGTAAGTGTGTGACAAGGAAGCCGAGAAGTCTAGTGGAGGAGACTGCTTCAGACAAAAGTAGAAGTTCCAGTTTCTATTTTACATTAACTTTTTGAGAAAATCAGTTGTATTCCAAGTGGGTTGTCCAAATATTGAAAGAAAAGAAATTTTCAGGTGAGGGAGGGTAGAGGGGTGGAGGGGGGTGCAGTGGCAACCCTTAGGGCCTTGCCCAAGCTCTTTCTGACAGGCCTTGTGCACTATAACTTCTAATAGTTGCCTAATTTAAATCTTATTTTGATTTCGTAATTCACATGTCAGTGTCTCCATTTTGCAGATGAAGAAACTGAATACTCAGAGAGGTTGAGTTGCTTGCTTTAAGGTCACACAGCTCTTGCTTAGCAGGACTGGGGTTCTAAACTTGATCGGACAGCATGTTTTTTCTACACATGTCCCATGTAGGAAATAGATAGAAATGTGTCAAAAATAACATTATCATGGGGATTAATACATGTACAAGATGGAGGAGCTGATCAGAAGATCATTGATTGAAGTCCTATCTGTGATAAAGTTTAATGATTTGAGATTGGATTAGAAAAAGCTGAAGTCACCTCTGGAAGTCCATGAACAGAAATTAGTTTGCAGATAGGTTTTGTTTTGTCTGTTAATGAAACAGGTAAACATCTGAGGTTAAGATTTTTTTTGAGCTAACATTAAAACAAACACTAAACCTTATATAAACTTTATATAAAAATCTGAATAATCAGCAGATCTGGCAATTGAGTCTGCACTCCTGAAAGGTAACAAACAATTGGTTCTGAGTACCAGCTGTTCACTTTAGATGTTGTCTGCAGTTTTCCACTTTGCCATAGTCCCTACCAATCCCTAATGTCTCCCTGACACTGAAGCCATGTATCGATTGCTTTTACTTCTTTTTTTCCCCTCAAACCTGGCAGCTCCCTTTATTTGTCCTGCCTGCTTTGTCCCTGTAGGCACTTTTAGGTGGGTTTCCTGCTACAGAAAGCAGTAGAAGCTAAAAGAAGAGGGACTTGCATTCAAGAATCTACCATGCCACTAATCAGTTCTATGATCTCAGGCTAATGCATTAACCACTCTGAGCCTCAGATTTCTCATCTGTTACGTGGGGATGATGAATGATTTGGGGAAGATTAAATTAAAAAGTTTATGAGATTAGGTTCAATAAATGTTAACTGACTCTAAGACATTCTTAGAAAACAGTTCTTAAAGAAATTTTGCCCTCACTACTAATCCACAGAGGATGCTAAAACTTGACAGTGTACCAACAGCCTCTCACATCCATCTTATAGCTAACCTTTCAAATCACCTACACCCTTTTCTAGACCATTTTTTGCTCTCTTTCATTCTTCCTTTAGTCAAATGATTTTTAATTGTGCTTCAGACCGTTTCCAACATTACTGTAATTACATAGCAACATCTTTTCATAATACGAAATGGAGCAATTGAGCAAAACATGCAAAGACCCCTGCCTCCCCAACACCCCTTCACACAGCTGCTCATGGTACACCTTCTTTGCCCATTGGGAGATGAGGTGCCCACACTTTCTGGCATGTGGCTACCATTTTGGATCTTTCCATCATCACTCCTGTTTCAAGGGCCTACAATTGTTAATAATATGGTAGTGCCCAATCATGTCTGAATAACTTTTTTCTTGACTTTAATCTAAGAGTCAGTCACAGTGGTGGTGTATTTACTTGGAAGGTACAATGGGAAGTGGCATTTGGAGTCCCAGTAGTGACAAGTAAGTGGTAGTAACCCTTGGGCTGGATGCAGGTTTTCAAACAGTCCCTGACTTAACCTCAAACAAGAGGGAAAATGGCCCATGGAGGCCCTTACAGAAATAACTGACCTGCATTTTGGCCAAAACGTATAATTCAAATAAAATTACTCAGAGTGGAAAATGGCTTTCTCCTTGCATGAATGAGAAAGGTTGAAATGCAATTTTTGTTTTGCCTGCTGATTTCTGCATAGCATTGATCTCTTTGGACCAAGTGTTGGAAGGGCTTCCCACATCTTGGGGTTCAGATTAACCAGTGTGTGTCCATCCTGCGGGTAAACGTGGTGATCGGGAAGAGGGTGTTTAGAGGTTGTTCTGGGCAGGTGCTGAGGCAAGCAGACAGCAAAGGAAGTCTGTATGGATCCACGACCCAATGCTAACCTTTAACCAGGTGTCCATCTCATTCTGTGATTGAACTAGCCAGCATCCTTTTGGTTGGACTTGTCGGATCATAGCTCAGAGCCTTCTTGCATTTAATGGCATGAACGTGAGCTCTTACTGGGGATGTGGGGAGGACGTGGCTCACTGGCACTATCTTCACGTGCTCCTTTCTCTTGGGATTTCATTTCCCAAGTTCTAGGTGTGGCAAAGAGGTTCCCTGGTCTTCTGAAGAGCGAAGCTCAAGGCTGCTTAGCAGGGCATTGGCAACGCAGGACCCGCTAACTTGGAACATTCGCTGCCGGTGAAGAATAGATTTCTAAGTGTTTCAGGGTGCTCAAGCACAGCTGAACTATTTCACTTTCCATGGCTGATCTATTCTTATGCTTTGAGAGCAGCTTCCGTAGTGCAGCCAGAACACACAAGAGGTTTGTTGAGCTAGGCATCCCGGGGCTTTGAGTAGGCGGATCTATTTTGGGAGCTTGCTGTGAGAATTCTGAAACCCAACCATTCCAGATACTGAGTGTGCCCTAAGCTCTTTACCTTTCCTGCTGGAGAGGAAGGAATACAGGAGCACAGGCTGTTGGAAAAACCCTGGGGCTACCATTGCCACTTTGTGATTTTAGGCAAGTCACATCATCCCTCTGAACCTCAGTTTCCCTATTTCTCAGACAGGGATCACTCTGTTAAATGAGAGGATAGGTGAGCAGGGTATATATGCTGTATCGCTGTATGCCTGATGCCTGGCATACAATCGGTGCTCAAGAAGTGCCAGTTCTCTTTTCTTTTTCTGATGCCCCCGTGTTTCTTGCCCTAGCAGAAAGTGAGCTGAAGGCATGGAAAGCGTGCTTAATATTTAATCTGTTATCCATCATATTCTTTCTCTTTTCTAGAGCATTACGGTTCTTTCCTGAGAGGTGAAGAAGGCCCTAAAAGATTAAATCAGCATGTAAATTTCAGCTTAGTTCAAAGCTAAGCCCCTTAAGAAATCTTTATTTTGCAGAGGGTCCCCTCCTGTGGCAGGGGCTCAAGCACAGGAGTTGCGGGCAAGCACACTGGCAGGGCCACTGGGGCTGCTTGCCTTAGTGTGCTGGCTCAGGATGGCCTGGAGCGCTTGTTAAAACAACTTGCTCGGTGGGTCCTGAACATTTGCATTTCTCACAATTCCCGGATGATCCTGATGCTCCTGGTATGGGGACCACAAGTGGAGAAACAGTGCTTTGTGGGAGGAGACACGCAGGCAGTTGGGACTCCAGGGCTCTGGACCCATGCTGGCTTTGAAAGGCTGCATGACCTTAGGTAAGTCATGTAAGCCCTAGGAGACGTGGCTTCTTCTCTGTCCAACAACAGGCAAATAGTGTAATTTGGAAAAAGTACAATTTAGAGCAGAGCTTCCTAATCTTTTTTCTGTAGCGAGTGGCCACCCCAGGTCCTGCTACACTGATGGAGGGCTGAGGGGATCACTATTTTGGCACATCTGTAACCCATCCCAAGTGTTTGGCTGGGAAAGTCAGATTAAGTGGTTAAGAGCGTGTGCTTTCGAGTCCTGGAAATCTTAGGGTAAGTCCTCCCTCTGCTTATCTGTGTGGTCTTGCAGCTGTCCACCTAGGTCTGAGCCTCAGTTTGGTCAGCTGTGAAATGGGCCCAGTGCTTGTATCTATATCATAGGTTTGTGGTAAATATCAAACAAAGTTGTGCACGTAGAGTGCCTGGCATGCAAAGTACCTTGCATAGAGTGAAGGCTAATAAGTATTAGGTAATATTTCTTATTACTAGCTATCATTATTGCCATTTCTAAAATTCTGTGATTCACTCTTGCACCTATTCTGGACCTTATTGGAAGAAGGAGATAAACCTTCAGTGTTTAGAAATGTAAGAACATTTTTGCTTTATAAATTTTTTTATTTTGGCAGGGGCATGGCTCTAAAAGAATGCTTCTCAGACTTGAATGTGCACCCAAAGCACCTGGGGTTCTTATTAAAATGCAGATTCAGGGGGCTTCCCTGGTGGTGCAGTGGTTGAGAATCTGCCTGCTAATGCAGGGGACACGGGTTCGAGCCCTGGTCTGGGAAGATCCCACATGCCGCGGAGCAACTAGGCCCGTGAGCCACAACTACTGAGCCTGCGCGTCTGGAGCCTGTGCTCCGCAACAAGACAGGCCACGATAGTGAGAGGCCCGCGCACCGCGATGAAGAGTGGCCCCCGCTTGCCACAACTAGAGAAAGCCCTCGCACAGAAACGAAGACGTAACACAGCCAAAAATAAATTAATTAAAAAAAAAATGCAGATTCAGGTTCAGTAGGTCTGGGGCGGGGCCTGCGAATCTGCATTTCTAAGCAGCTCTCAGGTGACGCCCGCACTCCTGGTCCAGCTCCTACTCCACAGACCTACACTTTGAGTGGCAAGTCTCCTCAGCAGTTGCTCTTGAACTTGGTTGCACATTGGAATCATTTGGGGACTTTTAACAACCTCAGACCATACTCCCAGCCAATTAAGTCCCAGTCTCTGGGGTGGGGTACAAACATCAGTCATGGTTGAAGCCCCACGGCTGATCCCAACATGTAGTTTTGACAGCACTGGTTCTCAAAGTTGGCTACATATTGGAGAGTTTTACAAAATAATGATGCTTGGGTCCCACTCCCAGAGATTTTGATTTGGTCCAGGGTGAGGCCCAAGCATTAAGGTTTTCAAAAGCTCCCGGGTATTTTAATGAGCAGTAAAGTTTGCGAACCTCTTTCTAAAGTCCAAAGCACTCTTTAGTAAGGCAAAGGGAGAAGTTAGATTGACTTGTATTCCAGGAGATTGAAGCAATTAATTTCCTTTCAAATGGGCCCCCTTTTCCCTAGGAGATCTGCACTGAAATATGGCCAAAATAAGAACATTTTTTACTCTTATTTTAAAGGCAAAAAACTGTTTAACATCTGTATTCAGGAAGCTGTGTTGTACAGTAGCTCAGAAATAGGCTCAAGAGAGAGCATTCAGCACCTAATTCCTTCCATCACCACCTTCAGCGTGACCTTGGAAAATCTTTTCATGTTTATGTTTCCATATTTTCTCATTTGCGAAACCTGGCTAATCCTACAAAGTGACCACAGGGCTGGTGTATGGTCAGCTGCAGCTTCAAAAACACTCCTGCTGCACTTCTCCCGAATTGTTCTGATTTGCTGACTACATTTGGACATTTATGCAAAATGCATACATCGTGAGTCTTGAAAATCTGTCACATTTAAACTATAGTTTTCTCTCTCTCTCTCTCTTTTAAGGGTACCAGTTGCTTCCTGTTCTATTCACACAAAGTTTAGGCTTAACACACCCCAGGGATTCAGAAAAATCAGCAAGAGGGCGGAAATGGTTTTTGAAAAGCTGTGGTTTTGCAGGCTTGGCAGGGTCAGTCTTTTTCTTGACCCCCTAAGTGGAAACGTCCCACAACCTTCCAGTGGTCCACTTGGCCCCCCGGCTCGCACTTCTTCTGCATGATTGCCTGTACTTTAGCTTTGTGAAACAAGCTCATACATCTTTGTTTCCCTAGCGCTTAGCACACTGCCTGGAACATAGTAGGTGCTTAAGAAGTGCTGGTCCAACAAATGAATGAAGTGGCAGAAAGAAGTAAAATCGGACAGTATGGAGGAGCCAAAGGATTTCAGGAAACAGAAAGGGTACGATGTTTAACGGGAAAAGTAGGTAAAAATGAGGTATTGATGCTAATAAATATTGAAGGGAATGAAGTGAAGGGCTGAAAAAGCTCAGTAAATGAGATGCAGGAAAGGCCAGGAGGCCTGAGTGAGGTTTGTGAGGGGCAGAGAGGATGAAGGGGCCCCTGGGACAGCTAGAGAAAAAGGGGGAAATGACCGGAGAGAAGGAAGTAAAGGTAGTGACTGACGAGGGACCTCGGGCAGTTGAAGATAGAGGAAGGGAGTGAAGGTAGGAAGGAGGAGGCGGGGGAGGGGGAGAGCTGTCATGGGGACAGAGCCTCCCAGGACCAGGACAGCTGGTCCCCTCGCTGAGGATAGACAGGAGTGGCTCAGGTCTGACTGAGGCAGGGCTGGAGGGAAAAGCCAAACCGGTGCGAGTGAAGTGGGCCACTGTCAGCGTTCATCACATTTTCTGGAATCGGATAGTTTCAAACTGCATAATTCTCTTTGTTTTCAATTATCCTCTGCGAGAGAGCACAGTCCCTGCCACCTCGCAAATCCACCTCGGTTAAGCCCAGACAGCCACTGCTAACACCGGGATGACCCCTTGGCCGCCTCCCGGCCCTCCCTTTCCAGCCACCGCATCCTGCCCCTCCGCCCCCAGAGCCCCCGTTGCATCTCCAGTCATTTCCCCTCCCGACTTCCAGGCACTGCCGGCCAGTGTGACACACGGACTCTTAAGCCGCCTTCCTGTCCCCACGGACCCTCGTTCCTCCAGGGCCACTGCCAGCCTATCCGCAGCCTTTGTGCAGTTGGGAAAAAGGGGCCCGTGGGGTCCTGGGCAGATGAGTTGGAGAAAAGTGCCGGTGGGATAAGACAAGACTTGTGTCGCAGTCAGCAACTCTGCGAGGGTGCTGTGTGTGTGTGTGTGTGAGTGTGTGTGTGTGTGGGGGGGGGAGGGGTGTGTATACAGAGGTGATTGGCGGAAGCTGCTCATAAAAAGTGATATTTGAACTGAGTTTTCAAAGATGAGCAAATGTTTTCCCTCTTCCAGATGGTTTTGCGGGGGGGTGGGTGGAGCAAAGGGAAAGAACTGCTTTGGGGCAGGAATAGTGTGTGCAAAGGAGCAGAGGTGGGAAACAGTGTGATTTTCAATATTGCTGGAGCGTTTGTGTGAAAGGCGGTTAAGAGGGGACCCAGTGATGGAGATGAGGTTAGAACAGGGAGGAAGGACCCGGTCACGAAGGAACTTGAAGGCCAGGCTCAGGACCAGATATCACTTTACAGGAACTAGGTAGTGTCTGGTTCGAAGCAAGGATGAGATATGTGATTTGCATTTGCGAATGATTACTTTGGAAAGGTATTATTTTTTAGTTTTTTTAATATATGATCAAACTCAGCCTCAGAGGGGTATTTATAAATGACCTGCTCCATGTCACATAGTTAATGGCAGAACCAGAACTTGACTCCGTTTTGCTGTGCTTAAACCTGGATCTCTTTACCCAGACCTCAGGTCTGAGTGACCTGTGAGATTTTCCTTGCAGAACTTGCTAGGCCCATCTCACCTTCAAAAACCACAAAGGACTAGATTCAGGCCAGTTCAGAGGATGCCCCTTGGGCCCCTAAAGAGATACTTTAAAAAATCTAGTTGCTTCACTTCTTAACAGAAAGACTTTATTCATACTAGGCTAGTCTTTAGAAAGCTGAACCAAAAAATGCTCCATTGGGCATTTATTGACACTGATTTCCAGAAAATATGTATATTGTCAGCTGGAAAGAGGGAAATTGGGGAAAAGAGGACTCAGTGATCTCTTAGATTTCCGTGGGAAGACAGCAACTACAGTCAATTGTTAGTGGCCACTGGATGGTGTATCTACTGGTTTTGGTCTGTGACCTCAACATAACTTCATTCCAGGTCTGCTTATGAAAACAAAATGGAATTCCTTCAGCGTTTTTCTCCTTTTCGTGTCTCCTATACATAGGTGAGATCTCTACCAAAGACAGATGGCCTCAGGGAGGAGAGAAATGATAACGAGCCTTGAAAATCCAATTTCTGGGGTTCATCTTCTGAATCACTGGTGGCCGAGGCATCCAGGAAATATCCACCTTAATGGTTGTGCCTGGGAAGTGCTTTTGTTCAACTCCAGCAGTGAGAAACTGCTTCCTGTGTCTAAGACATGAAACTGAGAGAGGAACCCAAAGTCTCTTAGTCATCTGGAGTTCTGCAAGAGAGGCACTTTGGGATTAGAGGGGATGTTTATACCTTGTTTACACTCAGCTTCATCTTGGTGGCATTCAGGCCTCGGTCAAGAACTTGGTTTCAAGTTGACAGACTTGATAACAGTCCAGCCAAGGCTGGCTCATGAATGAGACACCCAAGGTCTATCTTCAGAGCAGCCAATAAATTACTATTATCACTGCTGATAAGGCTGAGTTCTTTGAGATTTCTCTAAATAAAGATAATGCGAACAATAACGACTTCCCAGAACATTCCCACAGACATTCAAAATACATCTTCTATTAGTAATTTTTTTAAAAAGCGTTGGTTTAACATCCTCTCCTTCCTTCTAGAGTATTCCTATTAAAATTGAAGTCCAGTGACATTAAATGCGTTAGTTTTACACACAGATTTTTTTTTAGTTTTATTTTTTTAATTTTTTTAATAAATTATCTATTTTATACATATTAGTGTATATATGTCAATCCCAATCTCCCAATTCATCCTACCACCCCCCACCCCTGGCTTTCCCCCCTTGGTGTCCATATGTTTGTTCTCTACATCTGTGTCTCTATTTCTGCCTTGCAAAATGGTTCATCTGTACCATTTTTCTAGATTCCACATATATGCGTTAATATGTGATATTTGTTTTTCTCTTTCTGACTTACTTCACTCTGTATGACAGTCTCTAGGTCCGTCCACATCTCTACAAATGACCCAGTTTCGTTCCTTTTTATGCCTGAGTAATATTCCATTGTATATATGTACCACATCTTCTTTATTCACGCGTCTGTCGATGGGCATTTATGTTGCTTCCATGACCTGGCTATTGTAAATAGTGCTGCACTGAACATTGGGGTGCATGTGTCTTTTTGAATTAACACACAGATTTTTTTTAAGGGTTGACTATTTGCAAGCCCAGGTGAAGAGCAACCCCACCCTTAGGTCACACCTCCCCTGTACACACACACACACACACACACACACACACACACACACACACACACTGGCATTCTAGCTCCTCCTGCTGGTGGCCACTCAGCTCTGCTTATAACTTTATAACTCAGGGTCAACCAATTGATCTGGGTCTATAGATAACAGCTTTGGAGAATATTTTATATTTTGATATCTGATCCTGGACCAGATGTCAAAATTAGATTTTTGGGCTTAAGAAAAAATTCCCTTTTCCTTTGCTCAGGAAGTGACAAGGCAAAGTCACAGCTTTTTTATTAGTATCTTGGTGCTCAAGAATCCTAATGCCAACTGTTGTGGGCCATTTGGGTAGATAGGGAAAGGGAGAGTTGAGGCCAACTTTTTGAGAAGCTCCGTTAGGCCTTTTTTTCTGCTGCTTCTCACTCTGTTCCAGCAGGTGACCCCTGTCTCCTCTTCTAAACCTCTCACTGAATCATGATTATTTTGTTACGCAGAGGTAGCTACCGATGGTGATGCTAATAGCGACAGATACACTGAAGGCTAAGAACCTCATACTCTTTACCTCATTTATTCTTCTTGACAACCACATAAGGTAGGTAATGCCATTTTACCGTTGGGAAACTCAGGTTCAGAGAAGTTAAGTATATTTCCCAGTCACACAACTTGAAAGTGGTGGAAACCAGTACTGGAACCGGGTCTATCTGACCTCGAAGTCTGAAAGCAATTTTGTTGTCTTCATAAAAGTTCACGACTATTTGGATTTCACTTTCCTTATGACAGGGCTGCTGGGGGGAAGTGAATTGATAGGAAGAGAAAGTCTGGGGAAGGGGCTGCAAATGAAAATATAAATACTAGAAGGTGGATTGGTCTCAAGGAAATCTTTTGGCAAATTTGATGGATCCGGTCAATGACAGTCAATTCTACTTAAGACCTCTGATCAAAACTAACTGGCCATCACTCCATAAAAAAGAAATGACTGAAGATAAAAAGAAATATATTTTTGACCAGAAGTGGATTGGCAGAAAACCCAGCTCAAGTCATAGAACCGTCTCCTCGGCTTCTTTCCTGGCTTGTCTCAATTTCTCAGCTGTCAAGTGGTGAAGAAGAATGTTTGCTATTTGTCAAAGTCATATTTATTTGAGAGTGAGCAAAACAGTCTAACAAAACCTCCTTTTGTGGTATATTCGGTAATTTAATCAGATTATGAACATTTGTTTTTCTCTCTTTGGCACATATGACCTGAAAAATCATAAAAGTGGAATTCCTTAAAAACATTCTGAGACACGGACAAACATGGACATTGTTTTCCTTACTGTCCGACTCCAGCCTTATTTTTTCCTGAAAGATATTAATGCAGCTCAGAAGCACCATCAGGAAGGCTGTGGGGAAGTGCAGCAGGGGTGCTGGGTAAGAAGGCAGGAGTTTGCTGGCTCCCTGGAGGACCCGGCCTCTTTCTGCCATCACACCGGCATCCACCTGCCTTCCAGCTAAACCCAGGCACCAGCACCATGAACCTACCTGCTTTCAGTTTATGACCTAATATTTCACGCAAGGGCAACATTTAGACCTCCCCTCTAGAATTATTTGAGAATTAATGAGGCAATGCATGTAAAATGGTACTGCATACCATGCCTGCCATGCAGGAAACACTCCAGAGTTAGCTATTATTCTATCTTTTAAAACAATTTCTCCACTTGCCTAGAAGATCCATGAAGGTTGGGGCAGTATTCTCACTGATGAATCACCAGGACCTTGCACAGGTATACGTATATGGCACAAGCGCAATAAATACCTGTTAACACAAATATATAAAACCTGGCCCAGGACACCAGCATCTTCCACCTGGGATGCTGCCATGGCCTGCCTGGTCTCCCTGCTTGCCCTCTTGCCTCTAGACACATTGCCCACACTTAGCCAGAGTGATGGTTCTAAAATATAAGTACTATGTCCGTGGCTGCCTTATCATAACACCCAGCTCTGGAAGCTGGTGAACTTGGCCCCTACACTGTCTAGCTGTCTGACCTCTCCTTCTCCACAACCTTGTCTTTCCCTGCTCCAGCTCTTTCTCAAACATGCTTTCCTTTCTTCCTCCCTCTCTTTCCTCCTGGCCTGCAAACATGCTGTTTCCTTCCCCTGGTCATGTCTATGGTCTCACATCTATGTCTTCAGGTCTCAGTAGAAATCTTCTTCCTCAAGGAGGTCCTCCCTGCTCTCTGTCCACAGTTATATTGACCTGTTTCCTGCTCTCCTTTTTCTTCTGTAAAACTTTCAGGGTTATAGTTTGTTCTTTCTAATAGATGGTAGCTCAGTGATATGCTGGCATAGGTTCCCTAGAGCAGATTCAGCACAACTTTTCCCAACTCTGTATTCGGTGACCTCACACTGGTAGATTGATATCAGCCATGGTGGGAATACTTATACCATGGAAACTGGCATATATGACAAAGCAATTTTTTACTTTTTCTCCAGAAAGCTGGTTGTTAAACATTTATTGGCACACCCTTGGTTAGTCCCACAAGAGCTGAAGGTATCCCCGTCCCTCCCACAGAGGCTGGCTCATAATAGGGTTCTTTAGATATTTATGGAACTAAATAAGTATAAATTGAGACTTTCAGGGTGACCATACTGAACTGTGCACTCTATCTATCTATCATCTATCTATCTATCTACCTATCATCTATCTATCTATCTATCTATCTATCTATCTATCTATCTATCTATCTAATGTCTCATTCTGACAATGACCTCATGAAGTAGGTACTGTGTCTCTTATCTTTCAAATGAGGAGAGTTAGGCTCAGCAAAGTAAGTGATTTCCCCAGTGTCACGGAGTGAGTAAGCTGAAGATTCCTTGAGCCTGTGCCCTAGGGCTCTGCTCCAGCCTGCTGCCCCCTGCTCCTGGCTGTCTGCACCCACGCTGTCTCTAGCCCGGCTTGGGTCTCTGAATATGGACCGAAGCCTGCCTGTTCCCAAATAGACTGGTCCCTCTGGATTCACTTGCCTGGTCCCCAGGTCTCACAATGACAGCTGGTTGGTTGCCCACCCTCTGCTATGACCTCCAGCCTGCCCTCTGGATGAGCCCTGTCTTTGGGGACCTACATGCGGCCCAGTGGGCACAGGACGTGGCACAACTGATAAGGTCTGGGAAGCCTCCAGAGCCCCATGCCTGCGACTGCATAGTAGGGTAACCAACTCATCTAGGTTTGCCCTGGACTTTCCCAATATTAGCACTGAAAGTCCCATGTCCTGGGAATCCCTTACAGTCCCAGGCAATCTGGAATGGTTAGTCATCCTATTTAGAATACAGAGACTTCTGAGGCCAGCAGAGGAAGGGAAATCCCAAAGGGGCTTTGGAAGCACAGCATCCTCTTAGCCAGTCCCTTTGGTCACCTTCACACTGCCTGCTGACTCTGTACGTCTGTGTCCCTATCTTTGTGAGTGGCTAGGACCAAGAGCAAGCCATTTAATTTCTCTAAGTCTCTGTTGATACATCTGTAACATGGAGATAATGAGGACCAGCTACATAATTTGTGGGGCTCAGTGTGAAATGAAAATGGGGGATCCCTTGTTCGAAAATTAAGAATTTCAAGATGGCGATCGCAGAGCACAGGGCCCTTCTGAATGGTGTCTGTCTGCGACACCACTGGTCTCAAGCCCATGAAGCTAGTGCTGGTTATCAATGACACCTATCATCCAGAGGTGTGGGGATTCCATGGCCCAAAGCATCGACAGCATCGAGCACGGTGCTTGGCCCAGGGAAAATGTCCAGAACGCGGGGGTGATTGTTTCTGTGGTCTGGCCTGGCTCCCCCCTGGCCTGCTCAGCCTTTTCCAGAACAAATCCTGAATTCTTACCTTGATGGTAACGTGAATTGGGTGATTTTTTGTAAGTCACTTCAGCTTTTCTAGGCTCAGATTTTTCCCTCTATAAAACATGGGGATTGCAGGAAATCTCTAAAGAGCTTACCAGCTCTAAATCTGTTTTGGCCAACTCCGTGACATTTGTACATACGAGCAAAGTCTTAATGTTCTTTTGAAAGCAATTTCTCCCTCCCTGGGTTTGCTGAGATTCTATCTGGCCCTCAAGTTCATTTCATATCAAAGAGTCTTTCCAACCCTGAATACATAAATCAGGGTATGTATTCTTTCTAAAGTTCCTCTAATTCAAAGGTCAACCCATTTTACACGTGAGCAGTCTGAGGCTTGGGATGGCTGAATGCTTCTCCTGGGGCCGTATAATGAGATGGAGGAGGGTAGGAATCAAGACCTGCTCCTCCACAGGATTATACCATTTCTTTCCTGGTGAAGGAAACGTCAGAAGACATCTTTATAATCATATGTTGCAATTATTCTCTTCTGAAAAAGTTTTCATAAAAACCAAGAAGAAGTAGAAAAGCAAAAAAAAAAAAAAAGTAAATTTTCCTTTAGGCTCACTGGATGATATTTTTTTCAAGTATGTTCCTTCCTACTTTCTCAAATGCAGGACACCTGACCCAGGCTTAGTTTCATCATTTCTCCAGTAATTTCTATTTAGTAAGGATGAGGGTTTCCTCTCTTCCCATTTGAGTGTAGGATTCCCAGACCCTTTCTTCTCATGTTTCTGTACTCCCGGGTGAATAAACAGATGTTCCTTTAAAAGCACATCTTCTTTTATTTATTTATTTAATTTTTTAAAACATCTTTATTGGAGTATAGTTGCTTTACAATGTTGTGTTAGTTTCTGCTGTATAACAAAGTGAATCAGCTATATGTATACATATATCCCCATATCCCCTCCCCCTTGCGTCTCCCTTCCACCCTCCCTATCCCACCCCTCTAGGTGGTCACAAAGCACCGAGCTGATCTCCCTGTGCTATGCAGCTGCTTCTGACTGGCTATCTACTGGTCAGAATGACCATCATAAAAAATCTAGAAACAATAAGTGCTGGAGAGAGTGTGGAGAAAAGGGAACCCTCTTGCACTATTGGTGGGAATGTAAATTGATACAGCCACTATGGAGAACAGTATGGAGGTTCCTTGAAAAACTAAAAATAAAACTATCATACGACCCAGCAATCCCACTACTGGGCATATACCCTGAGAAAACCATAATTCGAAAAGAGACATGTACCACAATGTTCATTGCAGCTCTGTTTACAGTAGCCAGGACATGGAAGCAACCTAAGTGTCCATTGACAGATGGATGGATAAAGAAGATGTGGCACATATATACAATGGAATATTACTCAGCCATAAAAAGAAATGAAATTGTTATTTGTAGTGAGGTAGATGGACCTAGAGTCTGTCATAAAAGCATATCTTCTTAACTTTTTGTTTCCCTCTATCTCAACTGGTCTTTTGGGGATATCTAATCATTCCCTTAAAAGAAAAGGTTGAAAAGAAGGAAGGAATGTTCTCAGTCATTCCCTGGGTCTGGTCCATGTGAATTCCCAGTAGACCTCTCCATGGGGCATCTGGTCATGTGCCTAGTGGCTGGAAATTTTTGAGCTTTTCCCAAGGTTGAGAGTTAGAGACAAAAAAAAAAAAGTCTCTGTCTCTGGAAATCCTGTTACTTCTAAAAATCATACCCACCCCCATTTGTGCTGGTTCTTTCACTGCGGGAGCCCTGGCTGGACAATGGATCCAGCTTATTTTTGAGTGATATATTTTTAAATTTAAGGTTGTACTTTTCACATGAACTGGCTCAGGGCTAGACTAAACATGTATTGTTTTAGTGGGAGTGAAGACTGTAATTTTATCTCTTCTCTTAGTTTAATCTGTCCTTCTTCTGCTGCAGTGGTCCTGAACTGACAGATACTTCAGAGACAAAGGGAAAGGGTTTTTTGTGCCACTCTCAACATTCATTGAGATTTAAGGCCATATGCCATTTTCTCCATTTTCAAACAGCTTAGAAAGGAAGCCCAAAGGCTCAAATTCTAAGGAACTGTGATTTGCCAACCAGTTTGAATCAGCCTGTGAATGAGGTTTGTAAACTAAGAACAGTTTCCAGTGGGCACTCTCTCCCTTTTCCATAGGCTGTGTAATAATCTCCTTTCTAGAAGAAAGTCACAGAAGTCTGGGGCTGCTATGAAATTTTCAGCTGGTATCAGGCCAGAATGAGGGCTGAGAAGCTTGGAGTGAAATGTGGAGGTGGTGTGGCCTTTACAAAACAAACCCAGATAGTCTTGCACTTAAAAAAAAAAATCCCAATTTAGAATCTAGGTTTCCACCAATTTCAGAAATGGATACTTTCTGCTTCCTGCCCCCATCCTGACACAAGGGATGCTTTCTAGTTGTAAGGATTATAGAGCTGTAGGGGTAGTTATAGCTGTGTAGGTAGATGGAGCATTCCCTAGAGGGACTAGGAAAACTAGGGGGCAAATCCTGTGTGTGCAGGAGAGGGCAGTGATGAGAATTGGTGTAACCACAAGAATTTGTGTCTCACAGGCTCATGAGATCATGGAGACACTAATAAGCACAGGTGATCATAATATTCATGAATAGAAAATCAGAAGAAAATTTCAGATCCAGAAAGATATTCCGGGCCTAAAATCCTTCAGGGCTAAGAATGTCCTCAAGTCAAACCGGATTGTTGATTTGGGAGGATGTCAGATGTCCTTAGACCTCACATAGTTTAGAGATCAGAAAATGGGCACCCTGAAAGGTTGAGTTACAAGAGGTTGTAAAAGCTCTCTGTGTAAACGACTTGATTTCCAGAGAAATTTTCCCACCCAGTTTAGCCCAGACTAAAACTGGCTTCTTACCTACCCTACACGGTCAGTGGGAGATGGTGGTCTTTTCTTTAACAGCAAGTCCATCGTGCTCTAATTGGCCCTTGGTCAGCTGCCTTGTCTTTAGGGGCCAGGACTCTTCTTACCTGCCCGGTCTCTCTCTTGTAGGAGGGTTTATACTTTGCAATAAAAGGAAGGATGTCTCAGTGAGCAGAAAAGACAGTGAAACACTTCTGATAGCCAGAAACCAAAATCAATACTGATAGTACAGGTTTTGATAATTTGGGCCTACCTAGGGAAGACCTTACATGGCTGGTGAAGTGAAATGGCATATTATTTTGGTATGGGATCATAAATATTCTACATTAATAAATTAATGTGCCTGCTTTCCCTATTGGTTATGACCTTCTCTTACAGTTAGTCGGGAAATGTAATGGAACAAAACCATTTAAATATCATTCAGTATTATACATTTGTATGGCACTCAACAGTTAATGAGAACACAGTGTTTCATCTGCCCTAAATGTCTGTTTTGTGAGGTATGTGTTCCCATTTTCACAGATAAGGAAATTAAAAACATAGGGAAGAATGACTTGCTCAAGGGCAGTAATTAAGCGGCAGATGTAGGGCTTGACCCAGGGACTTTTTATTCCAATTCAAAATTTCCCTTCCATCTTAAAACAATTCAACTTTTCCAGGTTATGAGAAATTCTTTTCTAGGACCCTGGTGAAAGCAGACTTCACTCCCAGGCAGGTTAGGTGCTTCTACTGACAATAACTACACCTTTTACCTTGCAGAATTAAACAACAGTAATGGGGGAGATTAGGACAAGTAAAGTTGTATTAGAAGCAGGTGATATGTCAGGTCTTATTACATAAAATAAAAATATTGGGAAAAAATGTCTCTTCTAGTTATGTTGACATAATTAGTGGGGAGAGGAACTACCTTCTGAATGTTCTTTTGTCTCTACCTGTTGCTCTGGCTGACTTTGCTCCCCTGTGTACTGAATACCAACCCTAAACATTATGAGACAGAAGAGTGATGATTGCCCTTCCATATTTTAGTTTCTCTGAGATCGTCCTAAGTTCAGCCTTAGAAAATAATTTGAAAATATATTATACTTCCCTACCCCATGGGGAAAACAAAAACATTAGATGAGTTAGTCCTTTTGAGGGATGAGAGACATCCTATTTGTCTACCAGAAGGTGAAAAAAAGCATTAAGCTCCAATCCTCACGCAGAAACAAAATCTGAATGCTGACCATTTGGCCTGTTAAATCTTCTTTAAGTTACAGAGAGTCAAAACACCCCAGGAAAATACTCAGTTGCCCTCTCTCCATGTCAGAGGACACGGTGTAACCTACTTCTGTCGTTTGCTGAGCAAGGATTGATGTGTGGGCATGTGGGTGAGGGATGGTGGTGGATGGTTGAAAATGTATTGCAACAGGGCTCAGTCCAACAGGAAGTCAAAGGAACCGGAATGAACTTTGGAGGAAACACAGAAACGGTTGCCAAAAAGTTAACCCTCAATTGTAACGTCACAAAAGCACCTCTACAAAAGGTCTGGCCGTGCTGTTTCCGGAAGCACGAGCATTTGTCTGGAAAAAGGCTGCTCTCAAATCTTTGCTCCAACCTCCATCTGACTCTCTCTGAATCTGCCCCAAAGGAGAGAAGCAGGTTAGCTGCTTGATGTCACACCAGGGCGGAAAAGCATGGTCTTTCCAAACTGGACCCTGGCTCACCAGGCCTGAGGATGAGGTGGGATCCAGTGAAGTCATCTGTTCCATCATCCTGCCTTTCTCTAGTGGATGAAAACCTACCCTGCTTTCTACAGCTGGCAGAGAAGTAATATTCTACACCTTCCTTCAGGCAACTCCTTCCTTGGGGTAGCAACCCCACCTTCCTAGAAGGTCTTCTCACTTTTGAAACTGAGTTCCTCATGTCGCATCTTGTTTCAGTGCAGCTGGCTACCGTTTTCTAATAATATCAGACATTTGGGGACTGACGTTATCCCCCTCTCACCTCTGGTCAGTGCTCAGACCAAGATGGCATCTCGTGCCCCGTGACAACCCGTGCCTTACGTTGCTGACTCAGAGAGCTCCCCGGTGAATCCTCCATCCCAGAGAACAAGCTCTTGTTAGAACTATACCTCCTCTTTTCTCAAATATCCTCTTTCAGGTCATTCTCTGGGCAAGAGAGCTAACGAATTCGTCTTGTGAGACTTCGATAAAGCTAATAATATTACATAGGAAACAGCGCAAAGCGTCAGGAGGTTAAAAAAACCTTAGGAACTAGAATTAATTGATCTTCTACTGTGGACCACATGGACCCTCACAGTTAATCCTCAGGATGGTTCTTCAAGGTGGGTTTGGCCGGTGCTAGCTTTGTACTTGAGGAAATGGAGCCTCAGTTCCGTAGTGAATAGAAAAGCTGCAGTTCAGCGTCTTACTGATTCTAAGGCCACACACTTCGGGAGGGCAGGGGCCCAGTGATGGGGAAGGGTTCCATGCCCAAGGTTAAATCCTGTCCCTGCCTCTTTTTTTTTTTTTTTTTTTTTTTTTTTGGGCCACACCACGTGGCTTTTGGGATCTTAGTTCCCCAGTCAGGGATCGAACCCAGGTGAAAGCACAGAATCCTAACCACTGGACCACCAGGGAATTCCCTGTCCCTGACTCTCTTTGAATTTTTTGGTCCCCTCACAGCCATAGGGACATAGCTCCACAAAACACAGCCAGGGCCCCGCTGGTTTGGGATGGGCAGAGTGCTCTAAGCTACAGCCGTGCTCAGACCCAGAGCCACAACAGCCGGGACCTGCTTGCTGCCTGTCGTGAGATTCTTCATGCTCTCTCACCAGAATGTCAATACCTCTGTTTTCACCCTGAATCCTCCCCAAATGTTCTCAGAGTTATACCCATCCTACAGATGGAGAAACTCATGTCCTGAGAGCAATGAAGGAGTGAAAGTTCACACTCTTTTTACCTCTTGGCTTTTGGGGGCACACGTGGGTCTTTCCCTTTCTTCCATTTTTGGTAGAGGCAAGGCAGCACGTCTCTCTTCTCCTAGACTGTCCTGGAGAATGGCCCTGCCTGGGATGCTGACCACGCTGCCAGACCTGCCGCTTTGTGGGACTGAAGATGTGGGTGTGCTTGGGAGGGGTGGAGAGTACGTTCAGCAACCCTCCTGGGAGCTCCCGCTGCCCTTGTGCCCACCTCCATCATGGGACTTAACTCTGTGAATTATGACTTTTTTTTTTTTAATAAATTTTTATTTTTATTTATTTATTTATGGCTGTGTTGGGTCTTCGTTTCTGTGCGAGGGCTTTCTCTAGTTGCGGCGAGCGGGGGCCACTCTTCATCGCGGTGCGCGGGCCTCTCACTATCGCGGCCTCTCTTGTTGCGGAGCACAGGCTCCAGGCGCGCAGGCTCAGTAATTGTGGCTCACGGGCCTAGTTGCTCCGCGGTATGTGGGATTCTCCCAGACCAGGGCTCGAACCCGTGTCCCCTGCATTGGCAGGCAGATTCTCAACCACTGCGCCACCAGGGAAGCCCGAATTATGACTTTTTAAGTCCCTGTCTCCCCATTGGACCATGAGCTCCTTGAGAACAGGATTTGCATCTTCTCATTTCCATCCCGAGCAGGCAGCATAGTTTGTTAGCACATAGTAGCTGTTCAATAAATATGTCATGGACGAGTGGAAGGAGAAACATGGCTGCCTCCTTCCTTACTGCTAAGATCACAGACTGCTCTATTATATATGTTGTCAGGGTCCCACACTCCTCTGGCTCACCTACCTCTCCCCACATTTTGCTGGCCCTTCTCCTTCTGACCTGTCCCCATAGAGGGGCTGGCCCCAGGGAATAGAGGTAAGGAACCCAGCAGACAGAGCCATATGCATGAGCTTGATGAGTCGACTTGGGGGTGAGGAGAGAATGGTTTGAATTCTACTTTTCCAGGGTTTGAAGGGGAACTGTGTGAGTGACACACAGCAGTTGTTTCCACTTAAAATTGATTACCAAGTATCACTACAAATGGACTCAGAATTTAAAACAAAACTCCATGGAAATGAATCATTCTAAATGGGTTGATGGAAAGAAGTTTCTCCAGCTGAAGACCAAAGAGCTCTCTGTTAGTCTTGCTTTCTGACTACTGGACAGTCCTTCTAGAGGCTACGGTTCCCCCCACATTACAGAGATAAAACGAATCCCAATTCTTTCTTGCTGGCTGCTTGTCATGAATTCTAACTGGTCCTGAGCAAATGCCCTGGCACTGTCGGCAAAGCTGGAAGTAAAGTGTTGCCGGAGACGGAGGCGGCCAGGCTAGCCTCACTCTACTTTGGGGCAAGAGCCACACTCTTGGAGATGAACCTCAGAGCAGCCCTTGGACTCTATCATAGCCCTCAACAGTGAGTAGCTGATAGGCTGGTGGGCAGTGCCATTTCCATTAGCCCTTCAGCACCTGGGAAGTTAAACATAAAATACTGTTTGGTTTTTGATTTGTTCTTGTTAGAGAATTAAGAGTCTAATTCATAGAAACAAATAACCTCAAGGTGTGATACTCAAGGAAATTTCAGAGAGTCCCGGGGTTATTAATGGCCATACCATGGGCAGTCTTCGTAGAAAGCCTGATAGAGGCGGCAAATCAAATAAAGAAAATCAATTTTTGAGAATAAATTAAATTTAAAACGCATCAGCTGTAAGGCCCCAGCAAAGACAAGTTATAGTACATCTTCTGGTCATCTAACTAATGGAAGTCACATTTTCTTCCTATTGTACTGGGCACACATTACCGACCTCTGGTCTCTCTAAAATTAGATCTTTGCAAAGATATAGTTGGCTCATCCTGACAGGGCTGATGGGCGGTGAGAGCCTCTAGAAGCAACACACTCCAACGGGGAAGATTCTGTTCTGCAGCTCTGTAAAGCATTCTTTGTGTTTCAAGAATTGATGTACTGCTGTGCGGCCTGAGAAAACGAAACCCAGCGGTCCGCTCCTCTATTCTCCGCTGCTGAGCTCATAGAGTAGGTACACGGCTGGCCCTAATCAACATCCAGGTCGCCTCCAAGGAGAACAGAGATGCCACTTAGTCCCTTTCCTACCTAGATTTGTTCAAAACCACGTGTGGGGATCATGACTCAGGACCCATAAGATAATAAAGACCCAGGGGGCTGCTTGTCCTTTCGTCAAGGAGACTTGACAACACTTACTTGTTGTCTGTACCGGTTTTAGGCTTTTATATGATCTTCCTTAATTGGAAGAATTCCCGCTTGGGTAGAGCTAAAATAAACCCAGGGTTTAAAGCTTCCCTGGGGTAATGCTAAAACGTGTATTAATTGTGTGCCGGTAGAGTGAACGTGATCCCACGGCCCTGTGCTGTGGAAGGTCCTGGAGAAGACAGAGCCTGGGATCTGGATGGAGAGAAAAGGGCTCCAAATGGCAGCCAGGAAGGACCTCTGGCTGATGAAAACAGCCAGGAGGCAGCGAGGGGAGACGGTGACACCTAAGTCCCCTTGCCCAAAGCTACAGCCAGAAGGTTCTGTGATTGATAGGTATCTGAGTGTCTGAGCCAGACAAATTGGGTTATACTTAGCGGAGGCACCCAGCACTGAGGGATGCTGGGGTGTTGGAACGTTTGAAACTAGATATGAGGAGGAAATGAGGCGTTGTTGAAACTGCACAGGCGAAAACATTCCCACATCTTTAAACATTGAGAACCACTTGCCACTCACAAGACCACGTGGGCAAAGGGGGTTGCCACCTTTATTTCATTTTCTTGATCGATCCACCCAACATTTACGATGTGCAAATACTACATGTCAAGGAGCTTGCTAGGCAATGGTGATATAACCATAATTGTGACGTCGTTCTTGCCCTCAGACTTTCTCCTATTCTGGTGAGGGAGACAAAAAGTAAACAGGCAACTTCAAGTCCTGTGCTCAGTGATCTGAGAGGGTCTGGATAGGAGTCTTTGGAGCATACAAGACTGGAAGTTATTACCAAACTCAGTGGCAAGAGGACCTCTCCTACATTCCCAGGAGAGTTGGTATGCAGCAAAGTGCCAAGCAGACAACACTCCATGCAGTGAATTGCTCTGGAGATGGGCCTTTAAGACTGCACTGATGTTGATACCACAATGATATTAATAAAATACCTAGTTGACCCCATATCAGGCATGTAAATACCAAGTAATGCACTCTTGACATTTGATAGAACCCTGACCATCTGACTTGGACAGACAGTGAGAAAATCAGCCCTGCTGGGAATCAGCAGGATATAATGGACGCACCAAGGAATAGAGAAGAATGACGCTGGCAATATTAACAACAAATTCATATTGAGCACTTAAAACAATTTACAAGTGTTACTGCGTTTAATTCTCCCAGCAACCCTCCCAGGAAAGAAATGATCGCTATTTCCATCTCATAGATGAGCAAATCAAGACTCACAGAGGTCAAGTAGCTTGCGTGGGCACACTATCACACATATAGTAAGTGATGAACGTAGGAGTCGATCTTAGTTCTGATCTTTGGGTTGTCATGAGGACTAAGCATGTGCGAAGTGCACGTGGGCCCTGAAACGTAGCCAGCACCCGATGAGAGTGAACCATTATTACCAACACAGATAAATCTCGCCTGCAAATCTCTTCCGAGAGAAAAATAAATGATCTCCCCTCAAATGACCAACTTCATGCAGACCTCTCAGTGATTAAAGGCACTGATTACCTGCGCCTAAAGGAGAAAAGAAATGAGGTGAGAGCTTGCCAGCCCCCTGTGTCCAGCCAGGGTCAGGCTCGTGGTGTGCAGTGCACCTGGCCCTCCACGGAGCCGGCTCCACGATGCTCCCTGCCCAGGTAGAGCCCAGTGGGGGCCCTGGGAGCCCAAGGCGGGGACAACTCCCACCCCATTTGTCCCTCCATTTTCTCTTGGGCTGGATGTTTCAGAGTTACTGATTAAAAGACTTTCTTCAGTCAAAATCCTCCTGATTCCCACGCCAGCAGGAGGGCGTGAGGTCTTTGGTGGGGCTCGGGGAGGGGGAGGGGTGGGGACGTGCGGGGAACAGGTGAGATGTGATGAACCACACTTCCCAGCAGTGTTTTCCAAGACGCAGGCATTCTGGGCACTGGAGAAAGCAGACATCTATTTTCTTTCTTTTAAAGGAAGCAGTGTCTGCGTCTGGAGCCTGTGCTCCGCAACAGGAGAGGCCGCAATAGTGAGAGGCCCGCGCACCGCGATGAAGAGTGGCCCCCGCTCGCCGCAACTAGAGAAAGCCCTCGCACAGAAAAGAAGACCCAACACAGCCATAAATAAATAAATAGATAAAAAAGAAAGCAGTTTCTACCAAATTCATTATTTCTAGAGAGTTGATATGTTCTGTATTTCATTTCTTCCTTCTCTCCCCATCCCAATCTCTTTATAGGCTTTTGCCACCCAGCGGGGTTTCGAGAAGTTTGTTACAACCGCCAGCAGTGGGGCTGGATGATGATATATAGTCATCTTTTAATTTTTACTTTTTATTAGACAATCTATTTTTAGAAAGTATACCTAAGGTTGTTTCTCCACTGACTAATAAATACTCTTGCACGCATTTCACCCTTCTTTCAACAAATCAAGACTGGGATATTTCAAAGGGAAGATGAGAAATAAATTAAAATTGTATTGAGAAGAAGCTGCCATTATTGCAATCTTTAAAATAAGAAAGATAAGCAGCATTTTTGCATTATTTCTTTGAGGAACTCAAAGTAACATTCAATTAGCCCTGTGAAGTAAATACGAGAGAAATGTGATTAGGTGCACTTCTCTCACGAGGAAACAGACATGGGGAGGGAAAGTGAAGTGCTCGTTCAGAATGCACAGTGCAGTCAAGCAGAACTTGTAACTACATACAGACCTCACAGTTAGCCGGTAAATGTAGTAGGCAACCTCCAGAAGCACACATTGGACCAAAGAAACCAAAACAACCTATCAGTCACAAATGGCTGCCCTTTATGGGGCATGAACCTTGGACTTGCCGGAGTTCCCACCCTTTCTCCCAGACATGGGGCGGAGTCTCACTTGTCATTCCTGGTCTTTACTTAGCCTGTGATACCCATTTCTGTTGCCTGCCTGAGAATAAGGTACCAGCAGTGGACACAGGTTGGACACAGGACCAACTCAAATAATATGACAGGGAAGCAAAGGGACAGTCGAGGACTATCAGCCCATTTCAGAGTTAGGAAAATAGAAACACAAAATAGGAAGTCATTTACCCATAGTTCCTCCAGGCTTCTACTCTCTCTGCTACCATTTTGCCCTGATAATCTTGCAGATGTTTCCTGAAGATCTTAAATTTCAGTTGCAACAGAAATCCTTAGTGGCTTGCTACTCTCACCACTTAGCTTCCCCCCAGTACATCTATCCTTTAGGAGTTTGTGACTTGCGACAGACTGCAAATGTCAGATGGGGGAAAAGAAAAATGATAATAATACGCTGGGAGTTGTAGCCTCTTTGCTAATTCACAGAAGCCGTTTCCAGAAAAATATTGCCTGCTAATTAAACAAACCCTTTTTTTTTTCTGACAGATGAAAACATGGGAAAAATCTTATCCCATCAGATGGAGAGCAGCCACTGCTCTGGGAGGTGGCTTCTTTTTCTAAGGGAATTGACTTCTTGGGAACAGCTGTAAAAAGCTTTTACAGTAGGTAGAGCTCTGATCTTCAAGCCACGTGACAAACCTTAACTAATGAATATACCCACACCCTGTGGGGAGGTATCATTCATTAGCTCCACTGCTTCAAGGTCTTTGCTATGACGCCCTACAAACACAAGTTGTCTGTCATTGGAGGTCCACCCAGTTCTCTGCAACCTGGATGGCCACTTTGGAGCAGCTGGGATGATGGTTCTTACCACCCTCTGAAGTTATTTTACTTGTTTACTTGTTCATACTCTGTCTCTCTTCACAGCACTGTGAGTTCCATGAGGGCAGTGCTGGCAGATGCCCCTTGTCCATCTTACTCACTATGGTATCCTCTGTGCCTGGGACTGCCCTGGTGTATAGTAGTTGCTCAATAAACACTGCTTGGATGAATTTACTGCTTATCCTCTATACGCTACCACTTCAATGACAACAAGCTCCTGTTTAGAAGAAGAGGAAGTTTCTGTATTTGTAGTGCTGTAGTTGAAATGTATCCCCTCCAAAATACATATTCAAGTTCTGATCCCCAGTACCAGTGAATAGGACCTTATTTGGAAATAGGGTCTCTGCAGATGTGATCAAGTTAAAATGAGGTCATCCTGGGTCAGGGTGGGCCCTAAATCCAATGACTGTTGTCTTTATAAGAAGAGGGGAACTTGTACGTAGAGACACAAATGCACGGGGAGAAGACGATGTGAAGACGAAGGCAGAGATTGGAGCAAGGCATCTACAAGCCAAGGAAGCCAAAGAGTACCTGACAGAAACCACCAGAAGCTAGAAGAGGCAAGGAAGGATTCCTCCCAGGGGCTTCTGGAGGCAGCATGGCCCCGCTGACACACTGATTTCCGACGTCTGGCCTTCGGAACTGTGAGGGAATACATTTCTGCTGTTTTAAGCCACCCACTTTGTGGTACTTTGTTACAACAACCCTGGGAAACCAATCCATGAAGGTTATTACAGATCAGCAAGAGACCCTTTGGGGAATGAGACAGGAAGCTCTGCTCACTTTTGCTTGGAAGCTCAGTTTGCTTATGGCCTCCACTGCAGAGCAAGGCAGTATCATAGCAGCTGTGTCAGAGTGGTGGTAATAGATACGGATGGGAAGAAAGGGAAGTGTGTGAAATTTACTGAGGCCTTCCCTTTGTGCCCAGGAGCCCTCTGACCCAGGTGGGTCTGTCTGGTCTTCAGATAGGGCCCCCCTGAAGTCCTTCACGTTCCAGGAGGTGTTTCTCCTGGGGTTAGCTTCTCTTGGCATGTTCACCGTCATGGATACCACCAGCCACCTATTGACTGGCTGCCCTTCATTTTGGAGCTTCAATCTCTTACTTTGCGTGGTCTACATTCTCTGTTTCTGGTGAGACAAATGGGTCTGCTATGGGCACTGCAGTCTGTGTGTCAGGTATGCTCTAGGACATTTCCCCTCACATTAATCATAATCACTGAGGTCCAAAGAGTCAGCTGAAATAGTACATCCATTGCTCTGAAGTATATTCCTTCTCGTAACTAAGGAATATTTAAAACTTTAAGTAATTTTGGAATGTCAGTGGTTCTTGATCATGATTTTTAGCTCCTTAGGAAGACTCTGGAGCATGATTCTTAGACTTTTTAGGTGACAGACCCTTTGAGAGTCTGAAGATGTTATGGAGTCTCTCCAGGTGGACATCCATGCAACATCTGGATGATGCTTTAGGCCTTGGATCCTGAGTTAGGAATTCCTGCTCTGCCCTAGGTGGATCACCTTTTTCTTCACCTCAGCTTGTCAAAAGGAGAAGCTGCTTGGCCCTTCCAAGGACTTTTCAGAAGAGGAGTCCTGGCCTCTGGCTTTTGGGAAGTTAGTGGAGGAGCCCTGACCTTTTGGTTGATCTCAGCTGACTTTTTCCCTCATTTACGTAATTCACCAGTAGGACGGTTAATATTATTTGTCAACTTGACTGGGCTACGGGGTGCCCAGAAATTTGGTCAAACATTATTTTGGGTGTATCTGTAAGAGTGCTTCTGGATGAGATTAACACTTGAATCAGCAAACTGAGTAAAGCAGATTGCTCTCCCCAGTGTGTAAATATGTATGTGTATCTCCTGTTCATTCTCTTTCTCTGAAGAGCCCTGACTAATATAACCAGGGAAAGAGGAGTCAGAATCTGTACCTCATTTTGCCTGTGAACTGCTTCTTCCTCAGTGGATCTAGGCCCTTCATGTGTGTGTGTGTGTGTGTGTGTGTGTGTGTGTGTGTATGTTTTCAAAGTAGAAATTCCAAGGCTTACTTTTAGGGTATTAATTAGTGCACAATAGGTTGCCTACAGATTAACAGAAAGAAGAAGCCTTCCAGACCAGAGTGCCTGGCATGGTCTTCACACAGGTGTAATCATAAAAGATGGTTATGTTTGCTTTGTTCCTGGCATATGGATCCATTTATAATACGTATGCGCCCTGAGGAAACTAATATTTTTGAAATGGATTCTTGAAGCTGGCTTATGTAAGTCTTCAGTTTGGCAGCCTAAGAAAATGGTTACCTAATCTTCCAATTATTTAGCTGGCCCTCTATACTCGGTCCCAGTGAATCCAGTTTTCTTTGCATTATATTTATCAGTCTGTTCTTGGCGGTGGAGGTGACGGCCCAGGTTGAAAGTTACGTCCTCTGCTGTTCTTCGCTGCTGTCATCGCCTCTCTCCTTTGCTCAACTTAAAGCTCCTGCTCCCCTGGGAAAGGACAGAGATGGGGTCAGGGGAACAACAGCAGCCTTCCTTGAATGAGCCCTATTGAACGAGTGGGAGCACCGTGGGGTCATTGTAACGCTCCCCAGGCAACGGGTGAGCCTGGTCTAGGTCTTGCTCTCCATGCCCACAGCCTCCCTGTGTCCCCGAAGCTCCAACAGCATAGCCCGGTGGGAAAGCACTCTGCAGTCAGACCAATCTGGGCTTCATCTGCAGTCGGGGGCCCTTCCTCTTACTAGGGTGTGACCCTCGTTGGGTGAGTTCCTCCATCTCTGGAAGCAATACTTGTCTCTTGGGGCTGAGTGAGGACAGTGTAAATGTAAAGGCCCTCGGGTGGTGCTGATAACAGTGTGGATGCTTAGTAAATAGTAGCTGCTTCTCCATTCATCTGCATTAAGGCTCTCAGGGCAGCCTCTTAGAGGCTACTTCTCCCACCTCCAACACGGCTGTCAGCTTACTCTTCTTAATGTCATCAAAAATCTTCTATGGAAAATAGGTAAAAATTCCCCAAATCCTTTACTCTGGTTGGTCAGATTATGGACAACCTGCTGTTTTCTTTTTTATGTGTTTCTGTCTCTTCTCACTGACCAGAAAATAAATAAATAAATAAATAAATGAAAGCAAGCCTCTATCGCTTCTCCTTTTTCCATGGTGGAGAGAACAGTTCCAAGCCTGCTCTCCGTTGGCCCTGGTTGAATTTGTCCTCACTGGCTATGTCACTATGTCACTTAACCTCCCTCAACCCCCGATTCTCCTCACGTATAAAATACTGTTTGTGCAAGGACTGAATAGGAAAATGCATGTAAAATACCCAGCACAGTGCTTAAGCACTGAGAGCTTTGAGCGCCAGGAAGTGCCTGAAATACTGGCCTTGCTAAGGGTTTGTTAACAGATCTGCGGAATATAGTCAATTACGTCTCTCATTTCTTCACCCTCCATAACCCAAGACTTCTCCCTTGGCCTCAGTTCAGACAGAGCTTACTGTCAGATTAGGTTCTGTTCTGGCAGGGTCATCTTGGCTGTCCTTTTCGTGTCCCCTCTGCCTCTGACTGTAGGCTCCCAAGACCAGGGCCCTGCCTTATATGCCACATGTGCAAATCAGGATCAAAAGCTTCCTTACCTTTGCTAAGGGTGAAGGTGCTGTGGGCAGGAGTAACTGAGAGGAACAGATACTCCTGGATGGCCTTGGCCTGTTCCATAGGACAAGACATCCCCTTGGGCTCTGCAGTGTGTTCAAATCTTTGAAAGCCCATGGCCTTGTGCCAGTCAGGATTATCAGCAGCGGCATCAAAAGGTACAGTAATGGACTGTTTATTGGTGCCTTGTCAGTAACTGTTTAAAGTGAACCCTTCAGACCTGGTCTCTGCCTATAGGATGAGCTCCAGGCAGACACAGAGGGTGTGTGAGCCATCACTCACGCAGGTTCTGGAATGTGCTGATGTGCCCTCAGTTAGTCCTGAGGCATTGCAAACGTGTCCTGGCTTAATGTTTTGCTTAATGTTTTTGCTTTAGGAAGGATGAATCTATCTTCTTATAGTTGAAGCTCTGATACCACTTGGTATTGGTTTTCTCTTCGTGCACGCAACTCTTCTGTGAGTGCTTTATGTATTTGCTTGCACGTGAATATTCATAGAAAATTCAATAAAACGTTGTTTGCAATGTACAAATCTTGGATGTGCAGCGAAAGGAGGTTTTGACTGTCTTTGGACCCAATTATTGGAGAAATGAATACTTTGAAGGAGCGGAGGAAGGATTGGAAGAAATTTCTCCCTACGTCCATTTCATCCTCTGTCGGCCTTTCTGGGTACCTCTTCTTCCCAGGTACCTGTGGGGTGTTTGGGTTTCATTCTACAAAGAGTTTCTAGTTCTGTAGGCGTTTCTGAAGTGACTTAGTGTTAGCACCTGAACAGGGACACATTTTGTGGCAAGTAGAGAGGCTTCTTCTGGAGAAAGGAAAAAAAGATCTTCTCTCGGAACAGTATTGGAGGAAATCATTGACCTGAGTTGTGGTAACAAACCTCAACTGGGTATTTAACTGTGCTAGATGACCCTATTGTGTTTTTTTAAGAGATTTGCTTTTCTTCCCTGAAATGACTTGCCTTTCTCCCCTTCAGTTTCCTGCTCCACCTTCACTGTCAGCTGATGACCTCGCCACGTACTCTACTGAAAATAAAGAGGAACCATCAGCTGTACCAGACGGGAACCACCTCCCCTTCCCACCATCAAACTCCCACCCGGCTGGCCTACGCTCTCCTCCTCTGTTCCTCTCTCTTCTGAGTGTTCGTCCTGCCCCCTCAAAGGCCAGTCCCTCCTCCTGGGATGGGGAGTCCATCCTCTTTCACCTTTTCAGGGAATTCTTTTTTTATTCACTCTTCAGTACTGCTGTCTCTCTCCCTCCCGAATCATTTCCATCAGCTACAGACCAGCGTGATCTGGTATCTTCCATATTTCACTTTCCTCCATATTTTGCCCCATTTCTTTGATTCCTTTAAGAACTCCAGTACTCAGAAGAGTTAATTTATGCTCACTACCTTCACTTTCTCATTTGTATTCACTCCTCAATCTAGCCCCAGCCAGCTTTTGCTCCACTGAATTTGCTCTAGTCAAGGTCAACCAATGACTTCTGTGGTGCTAACTCCAAAGGACCCTTGTCTGTGTCCCTCAGCCCCTGGCACAGTGACCGTCCTTCTCCACACACCCTGCGACCTGAGTTCTCAGGTTTCTGCACCCTCTTGCCTCCCCACCTGCCATTCATGGGCCTATCCTTTGAAGTCTTCTTTGCAGACTCCCATCCCTCTACTTAAGTCTAAAAACTGGTATTCCTGGAGGGTCTGCCCTGGGACCTCCTATCTTCCCCCAAAACACCATCTCTCTAGGTGATCTCATCTATGGTTTTAAATAGTGTCTAGAGATTAACAAATCGCATATAACAAATATTATATCTCCATATGTTTTCTGAGCTCTAAATGCACATATCCAGCTGGCTACTTACCATTTCCATTGGCCAATCTCAAACTTAACTAATGTAACCCTGAACTCTGGAGCCCTCCCTGCCCCCACCAGTCTTCCCTATCTCAGGAAATGATGTCACCAGCCACATGGTGGCTGAAGTCAGAAACCTGGGAAGTGAGTCTTGACTCCTCCTCTTCCCTCAGCCCACCCCCCATACCAATGCCTGAAAGTCCTGTGATTCCACCTCCAGACTAGATTCAAGGCACCACAATTCCCTGCAACCAGGCCACTGTTCTCTCTTGCCTGTACTAATACAACTGCTTCCTAACTAGTCTCCCAGATGCCATGCTCACTCTGCACAGCATAACCGGAGTGATCTGTAAAAAAGTAAATTAGATCACAAGATTCCCCTGCTTAAAACTCTTTGATGCATGTTTATTTCACTTAGAATAAAGTCTACCCTCTTCAGCCTGGCCTCCAGGCCCTGCAGGATCTGCCTTCCTCACCGGATTTCCCTTGGACCTTGCTCCGCAATCATCCTCTCTCTCAGCCACACTGGCTGCCCTTCTGTTTCTTAAACATGCTAAGCTCTTTCCCTGCCAAGTCTTTGCACGTGCTGTTCCTTCTGCCTGGAACCCTCTTCTCAAAGCTCCTCAAGAGCCTGGGTCCTTCTCATTTTTAGTTTCTGAAGGAAAGCTCTTCCCTGACTGCCTTTAACGTAGCTTCTACCCTCTATGGTTCCTCTCCATCACGGTAAAAGATGACGGACTCTGTAATTATTCCACTTGTTTGATTTAATTTTTGTTTTATTCCCCTGCTAGATTGTTAGGCTGCAAGCTGCATGATAAGAGGGGCCATGTCTTCTAGCCCCAGCCCAAGTACAGAGCCTGGCACTTAGTGGGCACTAAATAAATATTTGTAGAATCAATAAGGTGTTATATGTTTGCGCACTTAAATCAACAGTCACGTGTGTCTCTGCCTCAGGGGTCCATTTTCTCTTGCCTGTGTTCATAGTTCTTACAAATGGTGATAGAGGCCACTCATCTACCTTGTGGTGAAATAATGTAATTTTTTTTCATCAGCAGTAATGATCCCCTTGAATCTGTCAGCAGACATGGGTTCAGAAATAAGTCTTTTTAGGATAATTTCAGCTGAAAAAGCTCAGAAAGGGTCCTTGCAAGTATTCTGAGAGTACAGTGGAGAGCTGGAAACACGTTTTTCCAGAACTTCAACTAGAACTCTCACTTGCAGAAGCTCTTTCAGACAGGAAAGAAAGAGGAAGGAAGTCTAAAGTCTCCAAAAATTGCAAATGATAAATCCAAGTGAGAGCTAAACTTCCTCTCTTAAAAAATCACAACCTCCCACAATGAAAGAAAAAAATCTATAAAAGTAGACTTGTGGGTGTGAGGTAGAGTGGGGCGAATGAACAGTGAAGGAACTTGACTAGTAAATGTGGGGAATAAAGAAGAAAACCAACTTAGACACTGGATCAGACAGTGCGAAAAGAAGTTCCTTAGTACAGTGCCATATGGAACAACTATGAATTTTAATTCAAGAGAAGGAGACAGAGCTTTTGTCTGTTTGACTTTTTCCATCTCCTCTTATTATTACTAGTAGATTGATTCCATTTCTTGCGCCCTGAGGCTTTTCTTGTTTCCTGTCATTAGAACTTAGAAGTATTTTCCTCTGTCCCCCACACCCCCTTCATTGTTCTTAGTTCTTCCACAAACATCCTTCATCTATGGTCACCTACTGGAGATAGAGAAACAGCCTCTAACATCTTTTGTACTCAGTGTACTTGAGGGTAATACTCTGAATGTAACACAGGATTAACAGGACATTCTGATCTCAAAATTTTTGTGTTCGCACACTGTTCCAGAATGTGGTAGTAACTAGATTTTCCAAGCTATCTAGGGGACAAATCAAGCACATGTAATAACTTTTGTGAGAAGCAGTGCCAGTTCTTCCAAATTCATTCTAAACTCTTTGAGCACTAACTAGTCCAATCCCCAGCTTTCATGTTCCACTAAAAGTTGCAAACCTGGATGAGCTATTCTTACCAAGAAAAGGTTCTGAAAGGCTCCCCTCTTCCTGCTTGCAATGTGTGTCAACAGAGGGAGTTTTTCTACATAAACGTTTCTGCTCCTTGTACAAGTACTATCAGTTTTTCTTGCCTGCAATAATAGATACTTATTTTAATCAATAATAGATAGATACCTAGAAATCAGAGTCTCAGCTGTCTTTAAAAAAGTAAACTATTACATATGTTACTGTAATGGTGGATACATGTTATTCCATATTTGCCAAAACCCATAGAATGTACAGCAGAGAGAGTGGAACTCAATGTAAACTATGGACTTTAGTTAATAATAATGTATCAATATTGGCTCATCAATTGTAACAAATGTACCACACGAATGCAAAATAATAATAGGGGTAACTATGTGCCGAGAGAGGTGAAGTATATGGGAACTCTGCTCAACTCTGCTCAAAATTCTGTAAACCTGGAACTGCTCTAAAAAGTAAAGTCTAGTAATTTAAAAAATACAAAGTAGTTATAATCCCTCTGGTTTCAAGATCTTTCATGATATTAAAGATTGTTTCACAGAACCATTCTGAACAGACTGAAAACACAGGAACAGTGAGCCATAAAGAATCAGGGGAACTCTGCCATCTTAAACGGGTGCTGACGTAACACTGGAGTCTAGATGTCCCGATCATGTCCGACACATTCCCCTTCCTTCATCTCCCTGATTCAAAACCCTACACGGTATTCTCAGCCCAGTTCCCTGAGATCCTCTTTTTCAGAATATCCAGTTCTCCACCTGGAAGTAATTTTGTCACCGTTGCTGGAACTTTCCCAGCTTCCACAAGTTGTACACAGGGCTTCTCCTGTTTCTGTCACAAGTCAGCTTTAGCTGCTGGAGGATATCTGGGTTGTTCTCCCTGATTAGCTTGATCTGTTTCCCCATTACCCTATTTGTTATGGACCCGAAAGATTGTTAGAACAGTGCCTGGAGTTTTCCTTGCTGGTAATGCTGTTCTTGCCTGTCTGCAAGTGTGCTTGTTTTGTGCTGTTTTAGTACTCTGCATCAACTTTGCTTGACCACGTGTGACCCATTTAAAGATCTCGTCAAAGAGCCCTGAAAATATAACCTTCTTGCCTGATGTGGGCCCCAAACTTTCCACTCAAGTTGATCTTTGCATGTGGCACTTGCTCGAAAAGGGTCAGGAATGCCAACAGCTGACTTTCAAGAGTCCAGCCATTTAAGAACAAGGAGCTGTTTCTGAGCCTCAGGACAGCCGTGACCCAAACAGCACATTGCTCCATAATGCTGACAAGAAGTCCTACCGTATAAGGAATGTTTCCTGCTTAGGGCAAACTTTTACGGATCTAGTAATTTATTGCCCCTTGAAGTGTGTGTGTGTGTGTGTGTGTGTGTGTGTGTGTGTGTGCGCGCGCGCGCGCGCGTGCGTTTGGGGTGGAAGTGGTGGTACGGGAGTTGATGCAAAAGGTGAGAAGCTGAGCCCAGGGGCAGAGCGGGTAACTCAGTAAAGCCACGAGGAACAAAATAGCCAAATGGGAAAAATGAATGACTTGTAGACCCTGTAAAGGAAACTCCCCTGTGTGTTGGTAGCAGTGGGTCTCTATTGACATGAAATTTAAAATCATTGATTAGCAAGACAATTTTGATTTCCCATCAGATTCTTGGGGGGGAGGGTGGTTACACGGGAGAAGCTGGGGACACCTGTGTGCACGGCCCTCTGCCTCCCGGTGCCCGCCTGGCGGGGCCTCGGGTCTCCTCCCGGCCCAGGGAGCACCTTTCCTCTTCCATTCGTCTGCGAAGCCTCCCAGCGGTTCCCCTTCGGGAAGGGCTGGTCCCGGCCTCCGCGGGAACTACGGGGTCCTCGCTGGTGGGGCCTCAGGAGCCCGGGGCCCAGGTCCCTGGGCGCGGCTCCCTTTCCCCGCAGCTTTTCTTCAGCACCCGTACCTGCAGGCTTGGCTCTGTGGGGTTTTTTTTTCTCCGTAATATAGGAGGGAGGGTAATTAGAAGGAAATCCTGAGAAAGAGCTTTCAAAATCCTTTTTACAAAAATGCTGGAGGTGCAATTCTAGGAAAAGTGGAATTTGACCGGGCTATGACCCACCACACCAGGCTTTGAGTCCGAGGTGGAGGAAACAGATGGTGAAGTGAGGGACCGTGTGTGCCACCTGATGTATGGGCCAGGGCCATCGGTGGGACGGCACAGCATCGGAGGGAGCAAGTAGTGTGAGCAAAGGGCAGCCCAACTGCGTTTTAAACCAACATGAACTTGAGGGCAGGAGAAGAAAAGGATAAAGCGCTATCAATGGGAAGTCAAGACGTTTGTGAACGGAATGAGCTCAGTCATTTTATTTTAAATTCAGTGCCAAGTGGTGGGGAGTGGACTTAATGAGTTTCAAGTCTCACCTTCAACACTGGGGACAGGCAGGTCATCAGAAGCCAAGAGGGACAGTCTCGACAGTCCTGGTCCGTTTCTGAGGACTTTGACCGACAGTCAGCTAATCAGACCTGAACTGTGGAATAAACGGCACTTGGACGTACCTCTCTCTTTCATTAATTTTCATTTAAAAGTAGTTTGGATATTATTTTGAGAGTGTTTCTTTAAGCACAAATTTATTATTAATGGCTAATATTTTAGGATACGGTTAGCTACATTTTTCTTGGGTGTCAAGCACATGCTGTTTCCTGAAAATCATTAAAGATCTTCCTTCTGTTCGTAGGAGTGACACATCCCATTGTCTTGTTTCCACAATGCTTAACTGTGTTAGAGCAAATGCCAATAGCGAACTAACTATCCCTTTGACTGTTTCAAATGTGACTTTTAATTAAGTGTATTAACCTGATGAATCATCACTTGAGCAGCAACCAAAATAAGATTATAAGCATTTTCAACTTTTGGATGTCCACGGAACATGAAAAGCACTTTATGAGGCTTGCATTAATGCATATTTCATTATAATGTAATTCTATATTAGATACTCCACTTATGCATGGAGCCAAAATAGTTTCTGCTCTGTAGCGATGCTGATTTAAATGAGTAAACCACAAGGAATCGAGAAAGCTTAACTCTTTGTGTATCTCAGCATGGTCGTGCTTACAAAAGAATTCTCTGGGGGCAGAATTTCAACTTTAGTTAGTGGAGAGAGTACAGCATTTATGTTTCAGGTGGGATGGGGTAAGAAAGAACGGATGCAGCATTTCTTCTGCACATTAACTGATTAAGGATAATCCTGAGCAAACCCTGAGCACTTTCCCTTTACTCCACATAGAGAGCCGATCAGTTTCGCTGCACCGGGCAGTCAGCAAGGCCAAGTTGCACACAGGAGGGTTGTGAGGGGCTGGTGGGCTGCCTTGACCACCTGGATAAGAAGAACACCTGCAACAGAAATGCATAAAGAAACCCTGGGAACTAAATGGATGGCCCTCTGCAGGGCTGCCATAAAGCACCCTGCACAATATTACTAATAGACCTTTTACAATTTTTATAGCTTCCCGAGTTATTTTTGAGTCAGTGCTAGCATTCAATTATTTCCTGTTGAATAAGGAACAAAACAGGCCTAAAGACTGAAAGGAAAAGCTGCTGAGGGGAGTGATCTCTCCAGATGGAAGTTTTCTGGCAGATTGTGATTTGTGACTCAGAATGAGCCCAGATCACTGTGCCATATGGATGGCAGCAGAGCCTTTAGACACTGACTCAGTCACTCAGCAGGCTTCTGAATTCCTACTATGCGTCCGTTATTAGCTGGGCATTGGGAAACAAAGATGAGTAAGCAATGTTATCTGCCACCAAGGAGTCCATTCATTCATTCATTCATTCATTCATTCTTCAACATTTACTGAGCATTAATGATGTGCATCGTATATTGGGGGACTTGAAGATGTAAACAGAGAGTAAATTACCATATGGCACTATGACAAAGTCAGTTATAAAAATAGGGGAAAACGCTTCGCAAGGATGGAGGTGGAGAGAGAGACTAATTATATCTGGCGTCGTCATAGGAAATTGATAAAGTGACCTTCAGCCTGAATTTTGAAGATGGATTAATGGATTAAGGAGTAGTATTGGTGGGGTGGGAGGAGGGCAAGGCCCTTTCCTTTCCTAGCAAAGGAGTAGTATGAGCAAAGTCACAGACTTAAGGATTCATGCTTGGGAGGAAAAATAAGAAAATAAGAAATTGATTGTGGATAAAGCTTGTGGCTTCATAGACAGGAAATGGAACTAGAGAAATAACCTCTTCAGCATCTTCAATGTCATATTAGAGCTTTAGCTTTATTCTATATACTGGGAATGGCAATCCCAGAGCTTCCCCCTTTCTACCCTCATGGCAGATGACCCCAGTCTGCCATGAATGGCGTTCTTTCCTGCTGAGCCCAGGCCGACCCATGGAATCTTTCTCTGCACAGGGCTTTCGGAAGCCACCTCCACCTTACTAGGATTGGAACATAGGAAAAGTATATTCACTATCTTTGCTGTAGGCAAAGGAAGTATTCTAAGGTTTTTAAATATAGGAATGACAAGGTCAGATTTGATTATTGGGAAGCCTATTTTACTAGTACACTAGAGAATGGATTGGAGTGGGCAGAATCTTGAATCAGAAAAACCAGTAGTAAACTGTTTAATAGTTTAAGCCATTGGTTCTCAACCCCGGGTGCACATTGAAATACTTGAGTGCTTGTTAAAAATATCTTGTACCTAGGTCCCACCCCAAACCAACGAACCCAAATGATTCATGTGTGCCCAAGGGTTGAGATCCACTTGTCTGGGTATTAGTTAATGAGAACATTTATTAAATATAACAGGTTTCATCTTCCTTCATGATGATCTTGGAGAGGGGAGAAGATGACTTGGGGAAGATGGGAGAGGATTTGCCCTTGTTTGACCTTTATTCAAATAGTATAACTAATAATGACTGTGCTTTCTTGGCAGTCTTCCGTGTGTTTATGTGTTTGCTAACTTATATGCAGATGTATAATTTCACTTGATCCCCACATTAATCCTGTAAATACGTATTTATTATCCCCAATTTACAGCTGAAGTAACCACATCTCAGAGACCTTAAGTAACTTGTTTATGATCACAGGGTACTCTGATGCCAAGAGTTATATTCTTTTCACGCCTCCATGTAACTTTCAGGACTTTTAATTTAAATCATATATAAAACGCAGGAAATACATTAGAAGAAATAAGAGCAGTTGAGGAGTGTATTGTTACTCTTAGGTATGATCAAGTTCACTTTCGGGAACTAAAACCTGAGCTTCTTGCTCTGTCAAGTAGGCTGAGCTGGCCCTGTGGCTCAGGAAATGGGTGACTTTTAAAAAAATTTATTTTATTGAAGTATAGCTGATTTATGCTGTACAGCAAAGTGATTCAGTTATACATATATATACATTCTTTTTCATATTCTTTTCCATTATGGTTTAATCACAGGATATTGAATATAGTTCCCTGTGCTATATAGTAGGACTTTGTTGTTTATCCTTTCTATGTATAATAGTTTACATCTGTTAATCCCAAACTCTCAATCCATCCCTCCCCCAGCCCACTTCCCCCTTGGCAACCACAAGTCTGTTCTCTATATTTGTGAGTCTGTTTCATAGATACGTTCATTTGTGTCATATTTTAGATTCCACATATAAGTGATATCATGTAGTATTTCCTTGTCTGTCTGAGTTACTTCACTTAGTATAATAATCTCTAGGTCCGTCCATGTTGCTGCAAACGGCATTAAGGAAATGGGTGATTTTACACCTACTGTAGTCTTTTTATGGAGTACTGATGGGAACATCAGTGTTTCCCTCTGGTCCGGACAAGGTAATTCCCACCCACCAGGAGCTATGCTGTCACTCTGTGTCCTGGTTGGCCTAAATCCTCATTGTATGCACATCACATCATTGCCCTGACTAGGTGCGTTTGCTTGGTTGTGATTCCTGTGAACAGATAGTACAATGAAACCTCTAAAATTAAAAGACACATTAGGTCCTTTTGCAAATGTATATAAAACTTGGATTTGTCCGACCAATTGTTATTTAGCAACCAATTAATGCTCCAAGGCTACCTAACTATCCAGATCATTTCAGAACTAATAAACTGGAAACTAGTGACTCACAGGAAGCACTAAGTTCTTACTTGGTCTGAAACTTCAATTCTATTATCTCTCTCTATACAACAGAGGCAGCTAGAATAGCCAGCAGCCATGACATGAGTTGAATTTGACAACCTGTATCTCATCTACAATCCAGCAGGCTGCTTCCTGGCCTGGGTGATTGGCCATGAAGGTTGGGCTTGAGGAAAGCATGTTACTGCAGCTAGGTGAGCCCCATGGCTTGCCCTGGTAATAAAAGCCGCCAGCAGAGGAACACACAACAGAGTGCAGAAGTCCCTAACTTTGTCTAAAGTCTTCAATTATCAGATTGTATTAATTCCTAACAATGGAGCCAAGTAAGGGGTGTTTTATTCATTTGTTATGTTTTACTCTCTCGACAAAATCTTATGCATTTCGTTAGCATCTGTTTTTTTTTAATTGCAACGAGACCCTAGGACCTTGGCTTTCCAGCTGTGTTCTGTGGAGCCCCAAGATTCCTTGCTGTATGGGAGGGACCTCAGTGGATGTCATGGGGAGGAGAAGAAGGTAGGAGAGAGGGTTGGACTCTAGGCTCTACGATGTTCATCCCATCTTCAACCTGAGCAGTTTTGCTTTTACTAATTTTATATTTGAAAAAAAAAAAAAGGCTATAATTGGTGTGAAGAGCACTGAACTAGACATAAGAAATCCCTGGATAAGCATTTGCATGTGTCAATCAATTGGACTTCTTTTAATTTTAATTGTCTGGAAATTCAATTTTGACCCTGTGCATGTCTGAAAAAGTGGCCTGAACATAGCAGAAAAGAGGTGTCACAAAGCCCATGAACTTGGCTCTCGGGAGAGATCTGGATCTACCTACATGCCCTTATATCATGACCATGGAGTTAAAACGGGTTTAAAGTCAAGGTTTCTGATTTAACAATCCTGGTTATTACATTTCAACAGCATATATTAGTAGAGAGCTGTTGGAAGCTGACATGCGGAAAACTAACAGAAGCCACAGCAGAGGAAGTGACATGAGACTCAGTTACCCACTGCACTGGAGGGACTATCCCACTGTGGGTCACCGTGTGGACTATGGACTCTAACAGATTTCGGTTCATGAGCCAATTTGGCCCCTTACTTACTTTGTGACTTTGAGCCTCAGTGTTCTCTTCTGTAAAATGGGCACGGTAGTCAGGCTCTACTGGAATCTGACAGGGCAGCTCCTTCAGAGACTTCTGGACTTTCCCAAAGCTTTCCTGTTGACCTACTCTAGCAGAATCCCCTGGAATATTGGTTAAATATACAGATCCCCTGGCCTTACACCCAGGCTGCCTAAATCAGAATCTGCAGGGGGAGGACCAGTGATCTGAACTTTTAATCAGTGTCTCAGGGGATTCTGAGCTGCCTCCATGTTTAGAAACTACTACTTTAGAGACAGCTTGACAAACCCTGATGAAGATTCTTGGGGAACTAAAGAGTGGGAAGGGGAATCTCCAGCCTATGGAGACCCTGGCCTTGCACCCACATCCCTTTCTTCCCAGACCTACATCCTCTCTGTTGGCAGAGCAGCATCCTTGCCTGGGTACTTTGAAAGTCAGAACCCACTGCTGCTTCTCGTCAGGGCCAGAGTGGAAGCAGTCATGACCCCATGAAGGAGAATCTCATGCTTTTTGCTTTTCTCTCAAGCAAGGAGGGATCCTTGAATGCCAATTAAGTGACTTTTATATATTATACAAGAGACTAATATGGATGTCTCTTTAAATAAAAAGCCTTATTAAAACATATACTCATGTGGTTTTGGAGAGGTATGGAATGTGTATTTTTTGTACCAGGTTGAAAACTGGCCACATTACCGTCGTGGTCTTGCAGAGTTTCAAGAAAGAAAAGAGCTCTCATTTTTTATTGCAATGTCAAAGTGTTATGGTTGTCAACCCAGTTGTGCCTAAATCCATTCTAAGAGGCTTCATTGTAAATAAAACTGAATCCAGTTTTCTGTAATCTTTCAGTTTGCACAAAAAATGTGGCAAAGGGAAAGGCATTGTAAATATATTTGGCCTGATTTGGTCTGTGTTTTTGTGTGTCAGACTGGAGCTCCTGACAGGCAGACAGGGCAGTGTTATATTAACAAACACCTTTGTGAAACCCATAGAGAGAGAGAGGGAGAGAGGGAGCAGGTGGGAGCCAGTCAGCTCTGTTTAATCATTTACTTTTGATTTAACTCATTCCTAGCCTAGAGTGTGTGTACAGAACTTGGGACATGCATACACATAGTTTTAAAAGATTCTTTAAAAATAATGACACACCTGACTGCACCCAAACCAGGTGCTGGCCTTACACAGGTGTTTGCTTCCACTCACAGCTGCCACTGGGTTGAGGAAAACAGTCAGAATGGTCCAGGGTAATCAATCACCTTTATGTTAAAAAATGACTTAAAGCAGCCTGAGGATTGTATGTCTAGGCTGCCAATTGATTAAAATAATCATGCATGTGGGTATAGTGCTTGATACTTTGCCATTATGACAATAGCTTCTTCCCGTTTTGAAGATTACGAAAGAGATTTGAGAAGTGACTTGGCCAAGTCACTCAGTTATTAAGTGAAAGAGACAAGGGTCTGAACCCATGTGCTTTGAATCCAAAGACCTTCAAAGTTCCACAAGTCACACCACCTTAGCTTATAACATAAAAGAATGCCATGTGATCTCTTCCCTATTAGGCGTTGCTGGAATTATAACCAAGGAGTGGTTAAGGATGCTGGAAACCTTCAGATTCCGTAATTTAAATCTTACTGATGCCTCCTACACAAGGCTCTGTGTCAACTGACAGCCCGAGGGACGGACTTCTGGCTTCCCTACGCCACTACCTGCCACCGAGGGCTTCACTCTCAATCATCATCAATGGTTATGTGTGCGTCCCTGGAACGCCACCTCGCTCTGTCTCACCGTCTGCTCAATAGCGCTCCCTCCTGGTGTGGAGGCTCATCACACTGCTCCCTGGACAGGTGCCCTCAGCCTCCTTCACTGCTAGTGTGTGTTGGCTGTCATCTTTCGCTTTTGTAATTAATTACAATTTGCCGCATAGGAGCTGAGTGTCTGGAGGGAAGAAATGCAGTTTCCAGCTCTCTCGCTCACCTACTCGGCTCAAGCCTCGGATGAGGATCTTCTCCAACTGGGCTCCAGGCTGCTTGATTCTCACTCAATGCACAGAATTCCTTTTCCCTCCTGCCTTCCTTTATGTCACATTCCCTCCTTCTGCATTGACATACTACTTTGTTTCTAATATGAATAAATGATTCTTCAGATCCTTTTCACTGCTGTTCTTAAGGCTCTCCATCATATTGCATTGCCCCATCATTTGAAAACCCTTGTTGCGCCTGGTGAATGATAGTTGTCACTACAAGAGCAGATTGTTGACGTGTTCTCTGGAGTTCTCAACAATCACACGACTCTGATCATTTCCTCTCCTGTTCCAAAGCCGAGCTTGGCTGTGTTCAGTTCTGATCGTTAGGCTCATGTTTACAACTGTTGCTCAATTCACTGTTTTCTCACAATTATTAATACAACTCTGGGAGTGACAACTGCTTCTGTAAAAGAATGGTGCTGCCTGAATTATGGGGTGTGCTACGTACAATTACAGCTCCCAAAAAGGTGTTAACTGACATGGAAAAAAGCAATCAGGTCAAAGACTAATGCATAGGAGAATTCTAAAGAGCATGAAAGACACAACATGAGAACGTGTGCATCGTGACAGTGTAAACAAAATAATCAGTGTCTTGGAATCATGGTTGATTAAATTCCTGTTAGAAGCCCTCAGCACTATTATATCATGCTTAGTCTCCTAGGCACCCTTGCGCATTATCAGCCAGCAAACTATAATTTCATGCTTGAATGGCCTAATACAGTCTTAGGTTCCAGGTTCTGTGCACAACCACGCTAAGCCAGCAAAATTAAGTGCAAAGCAAATAAATAAATAAAGCAGTGGGCAGAGGTCAAAAGCCAATGCCCAACACCAGCCTGAAATAGAGCAAGCCTTTTTGTGGAATACGTTCGTGTTTTTACTATTATTTAACTGAAGGACCTTTTTGATTACCTGCCGATTAAACATTTACTAGAACACCTGCTATGTGCCAGGCACAGTGGTAGTCCTAGAGGCTATCATGGTGAGCAAACAGTTACTGGTGAGCAGTTGGGATTTCTCAGTGGAAAACCAAGATGGGTTCCTATCTCAACCACTGTATAGCAGAGTCTGAAGAGACACTGTCAATGGGGTTTTGGTTTGGGCTTTGGCAGCTTTCCCAGGGCTCTCTGTTTGCACCCTCTTCAAGATTTCTTCTGGAAAGGGGGCACCAATCTTATTCCAGAGGCGATTCATAATAATTATTTGCCCTTACTATACTCATCTGTCTGTATTTCAGAATATACTCAGAAAAGGTCTTCTGTTCAGATCTTACCTCCACTCAGTAAAGGTTCTCTTAAGATCCAAAAACCTGTCTGCAGGTGCCCTTTCATTTGCTCTTTCTAAGATGACAGTATGAATGGCTTGGTATGAGGAATGTAAAAAAGAGAGATGAGGAATTTATTGAAATTTGTCAGTCATCAGGACAAACGTTTTTATGCATTTCTACATATTTTGTGCAGTTAGGATCATCTGAACTTTACCACTCTTGCTGGTAGCAGAATCATAATTAAAGCTGAAAAGGGTACTTAATTCAAAGAAAATTCTTTTAAGAAATCCTTAACAAAACTCTTAGGACTGCCCCTCCCACTATCCTTTAGGCTGAAAAATCTGCCCAAATGCCTTTTGGCACTTATATTGAATATAATCAGTTCTTTTCCCTGGGTTTATCTCAGGATAGCTTGAATTTGGTATGATTGGGAGGTAATTTTCCTTCATTAGGCTTTCTGTCACTGTTCTTTAGTGTTTCTATTGTGCAGACCCTTTGGAGCAGAAGACTTACAGGTGCCGAGCTCCCATGAAGTCTTGATCATGAGAACGTATGCCTGAGATGGGACCAGTTTGGGAGCCTCCAATGCTTGAAGTTAAGGATATGTGGTCTGGGGTGGTTTGGGGGATCCAGAGTAAGATTTCAAAGGAATCATCAATTCGTAACTGTATCAAGTGGCAAAGGAGGGCAAGAGAGTCATTCTAGGTCATTAGCTGTACAGTGCAAATTTAGACTGAAGAATGAAAGATATTGGAGGACATCCTGTAACAAACATGACTGGGTACCTGTGAATTTAAGCACACTTTTCAGGAGGTGACAAGGTACTTGCCATAGCATGATGAGCAGGAGAAGCCGGGCAAGGTGGTTGGGGAGAGATGTGGAGAGGAATAACATTAGTTTCAGATACCAAATTGAGGATTAAACTTCCCGAGGAATTTTTGAGCCCTGCTGAAGTAAATTGAAAATATATTATTTTACCAAAACTGCTCCAATAAGCAAATGCAGAAAATGGTGCTAAGTGGGTGCCAGAGATTGAAATCTTTCACAGTGATGTGACACATATAAGACCAAGCAAACTGAAAATTAGCTGCAAGAATTCCTTTTGGGTGATCTGTTTAATCACTCAGGTTGGGTACGGTATGTCTAGTGCATGTTCAAGCCAGGACATACAGGCATGCACACACATGTGCATGCACACACACAAACATGTCTCTCTTTGTGAAAAGACCCTTCCTTCTTTCTATCTTATCTCTCTTTGGACAAATTGTCAAAACAATCCTCAAATGCTACATAATATAATCCTCAAATGCTAGTAATACAAAAATGACTGTAATAATACAACTGGTATTATTGCCATTCGTGGCATTGACACTTTGTTTCTCAAATCTGCAACTATCCTATTTTCTAGTCTTTATTCTTTTGTCCGCTGAAATGACTGATATGGGCAGTTTAGACACCCAGAGAAGGATACAATGGTTTTGACCTTAATAGATGGTTTGACTGTGTAGCACATCTCATAGACTTAATACCAGAAGAGGTTATGAACGCTTTTTTTCCTTGGTTCTCTCCTTCTTTATTATGAAGGGATTAATTTTGTGTGATCAGGCTCACACGAGTACGTGTGTGACAGGAAATATTAAACTCCTTTTGATTTCTCACTTTGTAGTGACAGGAACAGGAGGGCATTCTTTTAAAATTCTTCTCTTTTTCTAAGCAAAGTGTGGGAATGAAGGGCGAGAGTAAGCCAATTTTCAGAATGAGATGTTTTAGCAAGATGTTAAGAGGGAAAAAATGTAATTTTCAACAGCTAAGAGAGAACTGCCACAAGTGGTAGTCGATCAAATCAATGATATGGCTTCATAATGTGGTCTTGGATTCAGCAAAAAAAAAAAAAAAATGCTGTAAAGAGAAAACTGCAGGAGTCCCCACTGTGTCCCCCCAGAATGAATTTAAAGGGTCTGCTGGAACTTGGAAGGCTGTGAAAGTGGCCTGACTACCACTGATTCTTCTGATGGTGTCCAAGATGATTCATGGTTATATATAAAAGGATGCACTTTTATCTGCTATTCATAAGTTAAAAATGACAGAGGGTGTACATTTTCACTAGGCTATTTACCCAAAACTGCTGCCTTGGAAGCCTGGTTCTAGGTCCCATGAGTTCCCATGAGTTCTCTCTCTGTGATGTGAGCTCTGAACAAGGTCCTGAGCTGACTACCTGAGCAACATTATATCTAAACTAACAGCCAGGTGTAGTGATCAATGATCTGAACAGCTCGCGAGTTACGGCTGAAGGAATGGCTTACCATCAAACCCACATAACTCTCAGAATAATGATTCCAGCTTTTGGGCTGGAAATTATTTAAATGAAAGATTATTTACAAAGGGAACAGCAGGGAGAAGAATCATGTAAATTAGATTCATTAAGTGAACAGATTTATTCGCAGTTCATTTTGGGATAATTTATGCCCGTTTTCTCTGATGTCATCTGTTGTTCAGGTTAATAATTAGTCATGCTCATTATTAACTGATGGAGGTTGTTTTGTATTTTGGCAGAGGGAGGCATATTATTTGAGAAAGCTCCTATCAATATTCCTATGAATACTAAGCTTTCAATGTAGGTAGAGGGTTTACTTGCAAAAATACACCTCTTTCATTTTTCCAAGCAATGCAATATTCTGATGCATTTAGTTCTATATTCTTAGGAGGTTTTGCAGAAGAATATATCATTCTTTACTAGTGTAAAAACAGTCAAGACCAAAAGAAAACAGGGTAAAATGTTCATTTTAAGTCTTTAGTGCTTTCTGTTTAGAACCAAAGATAATATTTTAAAATATATTAAGACATCTCTTTTACAGGCTAAGTTACAGATCTCTTGAGAAATCCAATACGATGAGGAGGCCCATTTAAAAGATTTTATGATCAGAAAACTAACTTTAATACTCTGTTTTACAATTCCTCCAAATGGAAGAAATGTATGTATCTAAGAAGATATGACAATCCATTTAGACCTTTTGAAATTCTTGGGTGTAGCTGCGAGACTGTGTCTCAGTCCTGTGTAATTTCGTGACTCTGACCTTGAGAAGGTGACAAAAATGATGTCCACTATTAATGTTGTTTTTCTTTAAAAAAACAAAATATTTCCTGGCATGTAATTGTTTTGTTTTGTTTTGTTTTCAAAAAATACTTGATCCTGTGCAGTATTTTACACTTACATCATTTCCCATTTATAATTCTTTCTTGTTTCAGTGTGTTGGAGGAAAAAAAAGGTGTCAGGTAGTTCTTCTAAAAAACTCAACCAAACAATAGCAATCAAAACATTCTAAGCTATCCTGCACGTAAATTCTGAAGGTAGTAAAACTGGTGAGAGATGATTTACATAACAGCTGGATAAAGGAGAGGGAATCCAAGAAAATGCTTGAGCTTTTTGTCTGTGTTAACAGTACAGAGGGGACACTGGACATGGATTAGTTTTGCAGGGGAAATTCCTGAGTTTAAGGCATATGTGTGGGGCTATCAAGTAAGTTGCATCTACGTACCTGGAGTTTGACAGAGGTTTAAATTTGTGACTTATCTCTGTTTCCCTGTTATTTTAATCCAAGAGTATAGATGGACACTTAGGAATAGAGAAGAGAGTGAGAGGAGGGCCTTGGATAGAATCTTGATTAATCCCGGCATTTAAAGGACAAAGAAAGAAGAGCCTGAAAACGACTGGCTAGAGTGACAGGAGGAAACTCAAAGAGAGTGTTGAGTCAGGGAGGACAGGGAAAGAGCATGACAAGCAGGGAGCCATCAACAGCACCACATGCTGCTAAAAAGACACGTCAGGAGAGAACTGAAAAATATCTGTATGGTTTAGAGATCTGGGGGTCATTGTGGACCTAACAAACTGCTTTAGTAAAGTGGTTGAGATGGAAGCCAGAACTGAGTGGGATGAGGACTGATTAGAAGGAGAATAAATGGAGACAGTGATTAGAGTCATTTTTTCTGAGAATTTCGACTTTAAAAGGGAAGGTGAAAGAAGATGATTGATGAAGGGGTTGTGAGGTTACTGAAAGTTTTTATTTATGTGGTTGGTGTTAAATGGTTAAGACTTCTTAAGTTTGGGGGGAGGGATAAATTGGGAGTTTGGGATCGACATACACACACTACTATACTTAAAATAGATAACCAACAAGGACCTACTGCATAGCACAGGGAACTCTGCTCAACATTCTGTAATAACCTAAATGGGAAAATAATTTGAAAAAGAATAGATACATGTATATGTATAACTGAATCACTTTGCTGTACACCTGAAACTAATACGACATTGTTAATCAGCTACACTCCAAAATAAAATAAAAAATTTTTAAAAGTCATTTCAAAAGATTTAGTTGAGAAGGAGTGGCTGACCATATAAGAAAAGAGAAAGTGTAGAAGTAGGTTGGTTTTAACGTTTGACAGATAGATGAGAGGAGTTCCCATCTAATGGCGTCTATTCTCCATTAGCCTCCTCTCTCTATTAGGAGGGGAGCTCATTTGTTGAGAGCGAGATGGGAAAGTTGGAGAGTTGAAGTTTCAGGAGAGCAGACATAGGTTTGAAAGAGTAATTAAAGATCAAAGTTATGAATGTTGTGAAGTAGGAGAGTTGAGTAGTACAGATCCATTTGAGGTTGGTATTCAACAGTTTAATGGAGAACAGGTCTTCCCAGGTGTGTAACTCTCTCTAACAGGGCTCAGCGACTCAGATGCAGTTTCCCCCAAAAGCAGAGAGTTGGGTTCGCCACTGCTTGGGGTTTTGTCAGATGGGTGTACCAAAAGGATAGCGGACAAAGGAATCTAGAGTGCGTGGAAAGGTGTTATTGAAATGATGGAGCATGGATTCCAATCTAGGTAAGTAGAAAAGTGGGGAAAGGATAGACCTTAGTGAACTGGAGTCTCTATCACATCAAAGAATGGTCTCATCTATGCCTATGCCCCCCTTAATACAGCTTGTCTACAGAAGGAGGAAAAATAATGTCTTATTTAAAGTTATAGATATTTAAGGCCACTGAATATAAAGAATTTCTTTTTGATTAAACTAAAGGGAAAAAGAGAACTAAATCCAATTTTAACTACTCCCTCTCCCCTCAAATTTGTAGGAAGGTCCAAGCACAGACAAAACGGATTTCAAAGACAAGCTCAGACTTGTATAAATTCTTATCTGAATATAGATTTCTCCCTATATGCCAGTTAAAACTTTCTCAGCATAATAAATTTGTGGGAAAAATGCTCTCTTTTCATTTGGCTAAGGCTAAAGGAACACCACTGTGTACAAAGAACTGGAGACCAGATGAGGAAAAAAAGTGGAGAGAGAAGATGAAAAGCATAACTTTACTCAAAGGGGAACCTCATTTAATTTTTCCATTATTCTCAGCAAAATGAGTGCTGAGCTAATTGCAAGAGAAAACTGATACTTGATGTTGTAAATAATACACTTAAAAATAATCATACTAAAGTCTCATTTCTTTCTCAGCACTCTGTGGCCTTTTTGTATTATATTATTTTTATTAAAACCTTTGGATAAAATGAAAAGGAAAAGAAAACACTAGCTATTAGAAAACAAGAGAAAAATCGTGAGAAAAAACATTACATTGAATCTCCTCAAAACTTTTCAGATGACTGTTGTTAATTTCCTTCAACAAATAATATGTAATATCACAGCCAAGGGCAAGTTTAACTTTTCTTTTTTTCCAGAAAGGAAAATGACTAGTTATTGCGGAAAAGCAAATGAAAGGAAATGGAATTTCTCCTCACTAGCTAAACCTCAAATAAACAAAAAGCATCTAACAATCCAAGGACATGAACTTGGACCTAAGTCCAAGTTCATGGGGACATAACTGAAGCAATTGCTAGAATCCCAGAATGTGCCCATCTGTGAGCCTATGAGATAATGGATAGCATTTTTCTCAACAAGGAACATCGAAGATATATTTCATCATTGAATTTGGTCATGTACTGGTTCAAGAACGTTCCCAAGCATGGCAACTAATTTAGGGCTTTAATAGAGAAGCGGCTTTATGTATGGTTTAATCAGATGGCAGCATGGGAAAGGAGCATTTGTTTGCGTTAACAAATGGAATGCTGAGACAGATAAAAGGGGAAATCAAGAAACTCACTCAAGGAAACAGATAAGTGAAGGAATAAAAGTGAAGTTCAAAATTCCTCCAAAGAGAATTTGTTATAAGAAAATGTAGGTGTTTTCGGCTAAACCAGAAATCAAACGGCAGCTACTCCCAGCTGAAGTCCAGGGCGATAAAACACAAGATAGGGAAAGGGCCCCTGGATGGGGGTGTCCCATGCCCAGGGTTTCGGTCCCAGCTCTGCTGAGCCTCAGTTTCTCTACGTGTAAAGAGAAAGAAGCATCCTGCTCTGTGAGAAAACGAAGAGGCCACCACTCTTGTCACCTGCCCACTCTTATCCACAGCCAGACGTAGCAGAGCAGCTATTTCTAACTCTGTCTTGAAAGAATTATTTTGAAACCAAGATGATGAAGAGGATCCAGTTAGAAAAAAAAAAATTGTAAGGTGACAATTTAAGGAGCATCATAAAAAGGTGAGTTCATGGCTTGTCAAAAGTGATTAAGATTTCTTCCTTTGTTTCTATCAGAAATAGGGTAAAACCAGGTCTTGCTGGAAGCTGGATGAGAAGGTAAGCAGCTATTGATGGCAGCTTATTGGACTTTATTTCATTTCTTTCTTTCATTTTCACGTATGCTTCCTGTGATTGAATCATAGAAAGTCACTATGTCAATTATTTGCTTCCTGGGAGTCTAAGAAAGAAAGTACCTTTATTTACTACATGCCATCCAAATGGGATGTTGCATCTTGTTAAGTTTGCAAGGATAAAAACATGACAAGTGTGCCCTATTTCTGAAAAATAGACTCCAAGTTTGCAACAGAGAGCCAGGAATGTCTTTCCTTTCTTCACTCAAAACCACGGGAGAATAAATACTCCTTTTCATAAAGGTGGCTTTTTTGGGGCCAAATTCTCACAGAAGAATTTGTTTTAAGCACTTGCGTTGTGCAGTATGGTGTTGGTTGGAAGCATAAATAGACATACAAGACTGAAAAATGAGCTCTAATTTCCAAGCCTATAAAGATAGTGGGGGTACTGTGTGGGAATCATGGGTTGTCAAAGCTTTGGGTTCCTGAACTTGCACGAGGAGTGCTCTGTGTTGGGGTAGTGGTCTCCTTGTTAAAGAACAGGCAGGGGCATTCCAGGTCCTCACAGATGAGGAGACTGGGGCTGGGAGGGGTTGCCTCAAGCTCACATGGTCCGCAAAGCCAGGACCCCAAACCAGGACTTCCGCCTCATATTCTTCCTGCTTTGTGACCTCTGGGGCCCAACTGCATACTCTCTGAATATGATTTCTGGTTTAACTGACTTTCTCACAAGGAACACCCTATTCACATCAATAATTGCCTGGATGTAATGCTTGAAATCATATTTTATGATAGAAAAATAGGCACTTTATTTTCATGGCCAGATGGGATTCCCCAAGGATTTTTCTGATCATGGGGCAGGAGGAAGCCAGCTGCCCCAGGTCTCAGCTGACTGCAGCCATGGGAATCCTGTCTTCCCCCACCCCCTGGCTACTACTGGGTGACTTGAGTGGTACACATGTAGGAGTCCTATTTCTGTGTGCTTACTCCCAGTGAGGGACACCTGGCATTTTCGGACCACTGTTGAGCTGGAACAAAGTAATTTTGCCTGAAGAGCCTGTAGGTGGGCTTAAAGCAGAGGGGCAGCGATAGCTTTTTTCTCCTGCAGACATAGGTGCTGCCAGGTCGGTCCCGGAAGCCCCTCTCTTTGAGCAGAGCCTGGGTAAGCCTCATCTTGTGGAACTAGGGAAAAGCTGTAGTGTGTGGTTAGGAAGGAGTGTGGAACACATCCATTCATATCCTTGAGTAAGAATAACAATAGCAGCCCTTTACTGAGGGCCTATTTTTTTAAAACCCTATTCTAGGTATGTTTAACATTTCGAATCTTACAACAATCCTGAGAGATAGGTATTATTGTCATGGTCATCATCACCATTTCACAGATTAGGAAATTAAGGTTCAGAGAATTCAAGTAGATTCCGCAGTGTCACACAGCTAGTAAGTGGCAAAGATCTAAACCCAGCTATTTGACTCATCCTCCATGCTGCTCCAAGCTAATGAGTTTGAACTTGACTTGGTAGGATATGGTATCAGGGCTGTATTCATAACATAAGTTAACCTGAGGTTTAATTTAAGCAAAGTCTACAAATAGAAAACAGATTGATGAGACTGAATTTTCACAAAATACTAAAGTGTTTTGCCTCTTTTTGAGTAGAATTTTTTTTTTTCTAAACATCTTTTTTGGAGTATAATTGCTTTACAATGGTGTGTTAGTTTCTGCTTTATAACAAAGTGAATCAGTTATACATATACATATGTCCCCATATCTCTTCCTTCTTGCGTCTCCCTCCCTCCCACCCTCCCTATCCCACCCCTCTAGGTGGTCACAAAGTACCGAGCTGATCTCCCTGTGCTATGCGGCTGCTTCCCACTAGCTATCTATTTTACATTTGGTAGTGTATATATGTCCATGCCACTCTCGCATTTTGCCCCAGCTTACCCTTCCCCCTCCCCGTATCCTCAAGTCCATTCTCTAGTAGGTCTGTATCTTTATTCCCATCTTGCCCCTAGGTTCTTCATGACCTTTTTTTTTTTTTTTTTTTAGATTCCATATGTATGTGTTAGCATATGGTATTTGTTTTTCTCTTTCTGACTTATTTCACTCTGTATGACAGACTCTAGGTCCATCCACTTCACTACAAATAACTCAATTTCGTTTCTCTTTATGGCTGAGTAATATTCCATTGTATATATGTGCCACATCTTCTTTATCCATTCATCTGTTGATGGACACTTAGGTTGCTTCCATGTCCTGGCTATTGTATATAGAGCTGCAATGAACATTTTGGTAGATGACTCTTTTTGAATTATGGTTTTCTCAGGGTATATGCCCAGGAGTGGGATTGCTGGGTCGTATGGTAGTTCTATTTTTAGTTTTTTAAGGAACCTCCATACTGTTCTCCATAGTGGCTGTATCAATTTACATTCCCACCAACAGTGCAAGAGGGTTTCCTTTTCTCCACACCCTCTCCAGCATTTATTGTTTGTAGATTTTTTGATGATGGCCATTCTGACCGGTGTGAGAGGATATCTCACTGTAGTTTTGATTTGCATTTCTCTAATGATTAATGATGTTGAGCATTCTTTCATGTGTTTGTTGGCAATCTGTATATCTTCTTTGGAGAAATGTCTATTCAGGTCTTCTGCCCATTTTTGGATTGGGTTGTTTGTTTTTTTGATATTGAGCTGCATGAGCTGCTTGTAAATTTTGGAGATTAATCCTTTGTCAGTTGCTTCATTGGCAAATATTTTCTCCCATTCTGAGGGTTGTCTTTTTGTCTCGTTTATGGTTTCCTTTGCTGTGCAAAAGATTTTAAGTTTCATTAGGTCCCATTTATTTTTGTTTTTTTTCCATTTCTCTAGGAGGTGGGTCAAAAAGGATCTTGCTGTGATTTATGTCATAGAGTGTTCTGCCTATGTTTTCCTCTAAGAGTTTGATAGTGTCTGGCCTTACATTTAGGTCTTTAATCCATTTTGAGTTTATTTTTGTGTATGGTGTTAGGGAGTGTTCTAATTTCATTCTTTTACATGTAGCTGTCCAGTTTTCCCAGCACCACTTATTGAAGAGGCTGTCTTTTCTCCACTGTATATTCTTGCATCCTTTATCAAAGATAAGGTGACCATATGTGTGTGAGTTCATCTCTGGGCTTTCTATCCTGTTCCATTAATCTATATTTCTGTTTTTGTGCCAGTACCATACTGTCTTGGTTACTGTAGCTTTGTAGTATAGTCTGAAGTCAGGGAGCCTGATTCCTCCAGCTCCTTTTTTCTTTCTCAAGATTGCTTTGGCTATTTGTGGTCTTTTGTGTTTCCATACAAACTGTGAACTTTTTGTTCTAGTTCTGTGAAAAATGCCATTGGTAGTTTGATAGGGACTGCATTGAATCTGTAGATTGCTTTGGGTAGTAGAGTCATTTTCACAATGTTGATTCTTCCAATCCAAGAACATGGTATACCTCTCCATCTATTTGTATCATCTTTAATTTCTTTCATCAGTGTCTTGTAATTTTCTGCATACAGTTCTTTTGTCTCCTTAGGTAGGTTTATTCCTAGATATTGTATTCTTTTTGTTGCAATGGTAAATGGGAGTGTTTTCTTAATTTCACTTTCAGATTTTTCATCATTAGTGTATAGGAATGCAGGAGATTTCTTTGCATTAATTTTGTATCCTGCTACTTTACCAAATTCATTGATTAGCTCTAGCAGTTTTCTGGTAGCATCTTTAGGATTCTCTATGTATAGTATCATGTCATCTGCAAACAGTGACAGCTTTACTTCTTCTTTTCTGATTTGGATTCCTTTTATTTCTTTTTCTTCTCTGATTGCTGTGGCTAAAACTTCCAAAACTATGTTGAATAAGGGTAGACTTTTAATTGCAGAGCATCTCCCTGTGAGAGAGCAGCTCCGGAGAAAAAAACGAAGTTCTCTCAGCAGTCAAGAGGACTGTATTTGCAAGGCCAGACTGGGCCAGTGGCTTGTTTTCCCCAAAAAACAGGCTCAGCAAGAACACAGAGCAGGTTCATATAAATAGGTTTCCACCTGGGGGGTTACCAACTGCTTCTCTCCATGAGACTAGTCTTCCTGCCTCCTGTTTCTGTGACTGGCAGAAGCAGAGGGTTGGAACCCCCCCAGCTACCCACAGCCCCCCACTCCCTAATAACTGCACCTCCTGGCCCTTCTCTCTGCAGCCCCAATACCCACAGTATCACGGCATCAGGTTCTATGGATTTGGGGCCAGGGTTTTCTAGCATCTGTCCCTTTTCTTTCTAGTCCCGTTGCCACTAGTCCCATTTAGACCCTTGTGACTTCTCCCTAATCAATGCTGTTAGATCAATCTTTCTGAAACAAGACTCTGTCACTCTTGTGTCTACAAATCATCTGCTTCCCCATTATCTACTGAATCAAATCCAGATACCTTCACCTGATACTCAAAAGCTTTACAGATTTCCCTAAACACAGCTTTTTAGCCCCTTCCTCTCTCATGGCCAGCCCTACATTCACCAAGCTGCCATCCTCCGTCTATCCCAGGCACAGTCTCACCTTCATGTGAGACTTTTGCTTTGCCTGGAAAAACTTACTAAGCATATCTTGCATTTGATATTTCCTAGTTTTCAAAGTGGTTTCACTTACCTTATTCCATTGGAAAATTGTAATTGCTAAGCAGGGCAGATAGCAGATTAGAAAATATTGGCTCTGAGCAGGCCTAGAGCCTGAGGTTCCACCGCCGAGAGGCAGGCCTAGGAGCCAGATCTTCAAATTCCCTCTCTCCACAGCTCTGGGATGCTTTTCTCTCTCCTTCGTCTGCCTTTCCTCTGGCTCCCTCCAGTTTCTACTTGTCAAGTTGTGCCTTTTTTCCAAGTCCAGCTCAAATCCACTAGCTCCATGAACTCTTCCAAAATAAGTAAGAGTCAATGGCTCTCTCTTCCCTACGCTCTTACAGCTCCTCACCCAACTACCCTGGCACTTAAAGCAATTAGGTGAAAAGGCCTGAGAGTTGCAGGATAAGGGTTTGAGGCCAGCATAGATCAAGGTTTCAAGTCTTTCTGATTAGGATTTCCTTTAAGAAACACATTTTATATCACAAAGTAGTGTACACACACACCCACACCCCTGAAACAAGTTTCATGATACAGTATTTCTAATGCTGCAGTGCATTATCATATTTTCTCTAGTCTATTTTTTTTTTTTTATTATTAAAAAGTACTAGTTAGGAACCCACTAAATTGATTTTGAGGACTAATGAGTCCTGGTCAGCAGTTTGGAAAACTGATTTAAATTTAATCTGTCCTTTGAAATGGCCTAGACAACATTTTCAAAGATTTGTAAAAGACTGAGCTAGCAAGAGAACTATGTTCGTTGGGGGTTTAATCTGTGCTCCTTATCAGGAACACAAATACCTCTCACAAAGGCGAGGCCAGGAAGGAAGGGCCTCAGTTGGAGAGCACCAGCTTCTACTTGCTGGAAGGTCAAGAACAGGGATGTTTTTCCCCGGCTTTATTCAGGCATAGTTGACAAATAAAAATAGTATATATTTAAGATGTATAGCGTGATGTTTTGATGTATGTATATATTGTGAAATGATTACCACAATCAAGCTAATTAACAAATCCATCACCCCATACATTTACATTTTTTTTTTTTTTTTGGTGGTTAGAACACTTAAGATCTACTCTCTTAGCGCATTTCAAGCATAGAATACGGAATTATTAACTATAATCACCATACTGTACATTAGATCTCCAGAACGTACTCATCCTGCATAACTGAAGCTTTGTATCCTATGACCAACATCTCTTCATTTCCCCCAATTCTGCCCCTGGTAATCACCATTCTACTCTCTGCTTTTATGAGTTTGACTTTTTTGGCTTCCACATGTACGTGAGATTATGCAAGGAGAGGCATTCTTAATGGGCTAATTGATAGAGGAATGGGATGCATCCCTTTCACAGTGGATCATCTTCAAAAGAGAGTGCCAGAGATCTGAGGAGAAAGATTTCTCAATAAGGCACATCTGTAGACTGAGAGCAGATTTGTGTGCTCGTCATAATCTTGACTAGAGCAGGAAATCAGCTAGAATTTAAAAATAATAAAAACGTAATAAAATTTTTTGTTTATATCTGCATAGTGAGTCTGAGGGCCTTCAGGCCTATAAACCTGTCAATGAATTTAGTATCATTTCAACTTTATGAAGCACTTGACGTTTGCAAAGTGCTTGTACAGTTACCAATTACCATAATGTTCATCTTCCAAACACTGCAGTTCAGAGAAGGCCTGAGGACTTCAGACTGAGAGTAAAAATTTTAAAAAAAGTAAAGGAAAAAGAATTGGTCAAGCTAAAGACCAGGCTTCTGGGCTTATGCTGCCAGAACTGTTCAAGATGTGGGGTACCTGCTTCAGAGTAGGGTCCCCTCTTCCTGCAGTGCATGCAGCCAACCTTGGCACGCTGCTCTTGGAAGCTCCAAGCATGATCTGCGTTTACATGAAGCATGGGAGGGAAAGGCAAAGGGCTTGACACCTGCAACCCAAGTGCTCCTGGTGTTGAGGGATGTAGGAAGAGGTGTTGGCGACTGCTGGGAAACAGTAGTGAGGAAAGGGACAAAGGAGTTATGGCCTTTCCTGTTCCAGCTCTTAAAGGCTGTATGTATAAGCTGGAAATCAGCTCTGGCTATGTTTATAGGCAACAGGTCAGTGAAACTCAACACACTGGTGTACTTCCAGGAATTCCAAGGAAATGGCTTTAAGGAATGTCAAAGGCAATGCTTTGAGGATGTGTCTGTTTCCTCTGGAGAAAGGTTAGCTCTCCTGTGCTTCTTCCCCTCCACTGGCAAGGGGCTCACCCCAGGGCTGAGCATGGCCTGAGGGCTGGCGATGTTCTAGTTTATCAGTTTAGGAACAAAAAGCAGCCTTTTCTTTGGAAGTGATTTTTTTTTTAAATTCTTACCATCTTAGTGAGGATTAATTTTTTTTTAAATTAATTAATTAATTAATTTATTTATTTTTGGCTGTGTTGGGTCTTTGTTTCTGTGCGAGGGCTTTCTCTAGTTGCGGCGAGCGGGGGCCACTCTTCATCGCGGTGCGCGGGCCTCTCACCATCGCGGCCTCTCCTGTTGCAGAGCACAGGCTCCGGACGCGCAGGCCCAGTAGTTGTGGCTCACGGGCCCGGTTGCTCCGCGGCATGTGGGATCTTCCCAGACCAGGGCTCGAACCCGTGTCCCCTGCATTGGCAGGCAGATTCTCAACCACTGCGCCACCAGGGAAGCCCATGGAAGTGATTTTTAATCCAACATTTTCTGTTAGATTAGTTCAAACCTCTGTCAGAAGGGCTCCCTTTTCTGACCATGGTTAGGTAACTGCAGTACCAGAAGCTGAGCTGCGAGACTGAGTTGGCTTTTGAACCAGAAAACCTCCTGGTAGACCCTCATAGTTTCACCACCAGATTTTCCTTAGTGGAAGTTAAAAAAAAAAATCAGTCTCTTAATGAAACGATACCTTTCTATGCTAATACGTTTGTGTTTCGAAACACATATTGAGCATTTCCCAAATGCTTTTCAAAAGGAGAATGAGACCATTCCTGTACTTGTTTTTATCCACATAGAAAACGGGTGGGTGATTTTGAGAGCAACTGTCCAGAATCATCCTAAGTTTATTGTTCTCTCAGTCGCCCCCTTCCACACAGCCACGAGTTCTCTTCATTATAACAAGCCGGACTGTGTGACTCCGTGCTTAAAGCGCGGCTTTGGTATCCTGCTGTCAATAAGATAAAATCCATTTTCTTGACCGTGACACACGTGGTCCAGCCCAATTTGTTCACATGAGAACTCTCTAGTTTCACCTCCCACTGATCTAGCTGCACTGACTCTCTTACCATTTTCCAAATACCTCACACCCTGTTTGTGTCTCTGCCTGAGCTGTTTTATCGCAAAATGCCATTCACATCCTCAGCCCAGCTCCTTACGGATTCTTACTTTTTTCTCCACCTGGTCTCTAACTTACTTCTGTGTGGCTTCTCTGATTCTCCAAAGCTGGTGAGTGCATTGGCTACACCCGCCTCTGGCTTCCGTAATGCTTTTTGCTCATAACTTTAATACAGTTCTTTCTTAGTGCATTGGTGGTTGCTGTCTCTACCTCGTTAGGTTACTGGCATCTTGAGGGCAAGCACAATTTCTTATTTATCCCTGTGACTTCAGAAGCCAGAAGACATGCTCATATTTTTTTTTCTAGGAAAGAAGTATTAAAACTAAAGTCAGCTAAAACAATTAAATAAAATTTAAGCAAAATACTTGTTTTCTTCCAGGAGAAATATTAAAATTAAACGTAATTCTGGAAACATTAAATGTGTAGGTACCTGATAAATGACTGTCAGACAGATGAATCAGATTTGTGACAGAAAGGAAACTTTAAAGGCACTTTAGCCTGTGACACGCTGCCCTACCTTTAGCCATCTGAGTGACCAAAACAAAGAAATAAAATTAATACCAGTGGGAGAGAATTCTGATTGCGCTAGGTGTAGGGAATAAGAGTCTCCTCCTTTGCTTCAAAGGGTGACACTATAGTTCTCTGGAGACCACCTCCTTTCTCTTCTCTCAATTCTGTGCCTTACAGGCAGCTTTACTCAGGCTTCTTTGAGCTATTCATGCCACACTTGTCATGGGACCATCCTCCATGGTATTTCCTCCACGCAGAATGCTCTTCTTCACTTCCCATTGTTTAATTTCAGGTTAGGAAATCCCAGTTCCTCCATGGACTCTTTCCCACATGATTAGAAGAACAGTAGTGATTTCTCCTGTAATCCCTTCTTCCATTCACCGCCAGCGCACGTACCTCTTTGCCTGCTCTTATTTATGCGTTGGTGTGACATACGTTGAGAAGGTGTTATCACCAGCCACCTTGTGGAGTGAACTTTAATTAGGGTGGGGTCATGTCTGCCCACATGCCTCGTGCTGTGTCTACCACAGCTTCACAATCAGACAAGGGCTGAGTACCGCTGTCCACGAGATAGACTTGGCCTCTGTCTCCCTGTCAGGTGAGAATATGTGAGACCGGCAGCCAAGGCTCATGCTGCTCAGGTGTCTCTGGTAGCTCCTGAATTTGTTGGCAGCCTGTAAACGCCTTGTCTCCTACGGCTGAGAAGGAATGACCAAGTAGCAATTAAAGACAATTTAAGCAAAATACTCTTTTTTTTCCCATGGGGAAGAAATATTGAAACTAAATTCAAAACTGGCAACATTAAGGTAATACATATGTTTTTGTCAGTCTTAACATTGTTTCCTTCTCCTTTATTTCTAATAAAATGATTCAATATGTACTGACCTAGAAATCTTCAAAGGTGACATCACACTGCTCATGACAAAACATGATGGTTTCACCTGAAAGGTGCAATTAAAAGATTTCCTTTATCACAAGAAGGTACAAGAGGAATAATTATCATCAAAGGCTTGTATTGCTTCCTTTGTGGGACCGGAAAACTGTTGCACTTTTCTATCAAGCGAAAATCGCTTTCTGTGGTGTAATTTCCAGAAAAATAACTATGGGACGAAGTACTGTAGCTTAGGAAAACTGTAAATGAAACAATCACATGTGCAGAACAGGGGACACAAGGAAGTGCCGAGCACCCAGGTACTTCCATCTACTCAAGATCAAATCAGAAGAATTGTGTCTGATTTATAGCCCGCGTGGAATCTTTTGTTTCTGGAGACTGAAGACTTTCTTACGGTATTAAAATATGGCTGTTATAACAAAAAATTATTACAAGCATACAAGACCATGGATATTTTGGTCACTCAGAAATAATAAATGACAATGAATACCAAATACATTACATGATGCTGCCCTTTAAGAGAAGCAGACATCAACAGGTAATAATGACAATAATAAAGCTCACATTTTCGAGCACTTAGCTGAGTGCTTTAACTCATCTAATCCTCAAAACAAACCTATGACGTAGGGACTTGTATTATCCCCATTTTGCAGCTGAGAGACTGAGGCACAGAGAGGGTAAATAACTTTCCTAAAATTACACAGCTAGTAAGTGGGTAGGCTACAGTTGCAGATCAATAAATCCTGACCACTGAGCCAGATTTCCCTCTATTTGATGAAAACCAATAGTGGAATGTCCAAGTGTATCTTTCTTTATACCATAGTCATTTCCTGAAAAGACATCTGTAAATCAGAAACCTAAAAACAGAACCAGATTGGAATGTAAGCTCTGTGAGGATTTGTCAACAGTTGTATCCTTACTGCCTAGTATATATAGTACATGGCCCATGGTAGCCTCTTGATAAACATGTGATGAATACGTGAATAAATAGAGAAAAGAGGAGAGTCTAATACAGTGCTTTGCAATGAGAAAGTGCTCAACAGATTTTTTAAATTGGATTTAAAGGAAACTTGTTTTATGTATCCATTCGAGGAGGATTCATCTTCTGATTTCCTGTTTGTGTAAATCCAGATTTTCATATTGTTTGCTTACAGTGAAGATGAAATGAGAAAGCATTCTCATTTAAGAGAAATATTATTAAAACTTTTACAGGGGAAAAGGCAAAACAAATCAGGGATGCCAAAACTCTTGTAGAATCCTAGGATTATTGTAGAAAACTCAGCTATCATCTTGGGATCCACAACTTTTCACCTTCACAGCAGAGTATCCAACATGTTTGGGCAACGATCTGCAATGTCATGCTTCTAGTCACTTGTCAGGACTCCAGAAGGGCTTAAGTCCAGTTACGGGATATTTCAACATATTTAGGCCACAGGGTCTTAAGAAAATTGCACTATTTAACTGTTTTAAACATGTTTTGGCTCTGAGAGATAAGTGAACAAGTTGCCATCAGTAGGAAGCTGTTTTAATAACTAGCCCAATTTTCCAATGGATTTAGCCAAAACAGAAGATAATATTTATTGTTCCCATTATATGGAAGAAGAAATCATGGAAGACCCAAGTTATGACCTGAACAAAAGACAGCTCATGTTTCCAGGCACTGATAACACCCCCTACATTGGTCCTCACCAAACAGTCAAGGATCCAGGAAGCTAGTGTTTTCTTTTAGTGAATTTTAATTTCATTTCACTTAGGTGCTAAGTCAAGGGCTATCTACGAGATCTTTCTACGCTAGCATTTGTGAGGACACGGATGACCAGAAGTCAAGCTGCATACCCAACGGATTAACCACGTGGGTGGGAGTGCTGGCTGCACCACTGCCCCATACAAGCTCAGCTCCTCCCTATAGCCAGCTTCCCAGGAGGGAAGCAGTTATAATGCCATGTACATCCTCACGGGGGATACCACTGGGGATGTATTTAGAGAGAGTCTTTAGAAAGCTGATTGCTTACATTTGTTTCAAATATTTTGAAATGTTGGTGCTTTCTGAAACCGCTTGTGGAGCTATCTGGTTACATTTTGCAAGTGAGGGTTACAAATTATTTTAATTCATGGCTCCCCAAAGAGTTCCCCCATTAAACTCTGGTGATGCCAATGTCTCTCTTTCCTACACAAAGGGCCACCTGTCATTTCAAGGGGCTTTGGGGTCATGACTCATTTGAATGAATCAAATAAGCAAGACTTCATGAGAGTCAACCATGCCTACCTTGTTTGCTGTAGGCCTCAGTACCTCCTGTATTGCTTGGCACATAGTAGGCACTCAATAAGTTGAACAAAAGGCATCTTACTTACATCCTCTGTTATCCCTCTGGCTTTCTACTTAAAGTAAAACACACCCTACCTCCAGACTGGTGAAGATTTTGATGAGCCACCCAAGAAGCTATCACGTCGAACTATCAATTGTATGCCGGGCACACTTAACAATAAGAGCATCACACACATATTAATGCCACCAGAGCTCACTGGATGGATTACCCGAACCAGGACCCATGGATTCTTCAGGTGGACACAGCCCACTCTTTGTTGATTACGAACGCTGCCTCCAAGCCCATCACTGACCTTGGGTGTGCCTTTTCCCTCCTTTGGGCTCAGTTGCCTCATCGATAAAACAGCAATCACAGAGCTAACGTTCCTTGTTCCTCTGAGAGTTTTTTGCTAAGTGAACTCAAGTCATTCACAAGGCCACAGTACCAACCCAATAAATAATTCATAGATGCTTCAGCGAGTCAGAATAAGAAAAAACTGCAATGCAGTGATCATCATTTAAAATGGAAATTGCTGCTTACAATATTCATACCTATGATTTAAAATAAGCATGACTGTGTGGGATATAATGAATTCTGTCAAGTTTTAGGAGGAAAAGGGTTCTTTTCCCTTCTTGTTTTTTTTTTTTTGTTGTTGTTGTTTAAAGACTACAATGCCGTTACATTTAAATCCATTAAATACTTGTTTCCAAGGATCATTTTGAATGATCCTGATGTTCACGTTTATTTTTCCTGGAATGCGGTCTGTCACACTTTGGTACAGGAAGGGGTCTGGTACCTGCCACTTTCCTTGCCAGACTTCTTAATGGAAAACTCACGAGCTGCAACATCCACACATCTGCCACGGGCCTTTCATTTTCTTGGTGCACAATTCATTTCAAGCCAGTGATGGGAAGGAAGTCTCCATCCATGTGACTTTGTAATTCTGTTACTGTGTCAACTTGCCAATCCATTGTTATCTTTGTGCTATCTTTACACTTATGTAAAATGTTGGCAACCACAGGATAACTCCTTATTTTCAGTTGATGTCGGCGTACAGGAAGCGCTAAAAATGATTTTAGGCTGCCCTTTTTATTTTGGAAGAAGTCATTCTTATCCTCTGTCATTCACATTTGTAGAACTAATATATACACATGCTTAAGGGGAGAGGTGATAACTGATAGAATGGATAGAGACTGTAGAAAGTAGACAGTCCAGCAGCATCATTAGTCACCTACGAATAAGGCAACCTACGATTCCCACACCAGCTGCAACACTGCGAATTCAAGCAAACCGTTTTATCTGATGTCTTAAAATCTGAATAAGGGGGCATCAATTTCTGCTTCTAACCTTCTCATTATAAGAGATTGTTAGTGAGGATGATAGGTGGCTCTAAATTCTGATTTCTGTATACAAATAAAATCAACACACAATCGGTGAGATAAGATACAGTCACCCAGGCAGAGAATGGCTTCTAAGCCAGAGCCAGGCTTGAATATATGAGATGAGGTGTACAAATTAAACCTAAGGAAGGATGGACCAACCATAGGAAGGAGGTCAGTGAGGCAACAGGGATCCAACTCTGCCGTGGTGGCCGTCCCTGCCCCGGGAGAGGGACCCTGCAGCTGGGGGAGGGGTGGGCGTCCACCCGGGATGTGTCTTTTGGTGCCGAAGGGCAGCCTGGATGAAAAACACTAAGATTATCCCCCCTGCCTTGCTCTGCTTTCAGACTCACTTAGCAACCCTCAGATAATTAATTGGATTTTTCTGCTACATCAACGTTTTAGAGTAAATGTGCCCTGGATAGAAAATATTGCTTTCTTGCTTGATTCATTCATTCAGTGAATATTTATTGAGTGTCCACTATATGCCAAACACTGCTCTATGCTTTGATTACAGACCCAAATCCCTGTCCGCAGGAAGCATACATCCTGGTTGGGGGAGAATATTATAACAAATGCATAAAGTGCATACGGTGTCAGATGGTGATAAGCATAATGGTGACAAACGAAGCGGGGAAGGGGAGAGGGAGTGCTCCTGTTGGGACGGCTAATTTAAATATGGAGCCAGGAAAGTCTCACTGCCGGGTTGGATGAAAGAGATGAAGGAGGGAGGCCTGCGAATGTCTGAGAGAAGAGCATCCCAAGCAGGGGGAAGAGGAAACAGTGCGAAGGCCCTGAAGCAGGAATGTGCTTGGTGTATCTCAGGAAGGCCGGGGCGCTGGAGTAGGGTGAGCCAGCAAGCAAGAGGAAGAGAAGGGGCCGGAGGGACACTGGGGACCAGATTGCGACTTGACCCTCCGAAGGGCTGGGAAAGAATATCCCTCCCCATGAGGATACATGTGATGATTTAGGAATTTGATGTTTGGTTTCTACTTGTGCCTCCTTGAGCTTGGCTAGAGTGCATCCATTTCTATGAAACTAAACCGTTCTCGGAGTCTTTGGCATATTGAACTTTCTGCCTTTGAAAAGTTGAGAACATGATTCAGAAACTTGGAGACTCCTTTATGGTGGTGTTCTTAGGGTGACCGACCAGGACCCCTAACCTTATCACCTCCTATATCTTCAACAGATGTTTGGGATGTGAACTCTTTATGACATAATGTAAGCAGTCATAACAGTCATTGCTTTAATAGTGACATTCTGGACGTATGGAAATGGGGTATATGTGTAGATAAGAGCTATCATGGACATAGAGTTGTCAGTGAGAGAGTTCATTTAAGTATATTTATGGATTTTATCATTATGTAATGCCCTTCTTTGTCATTACAGTCTTTGTTTTGAAGTCTTTTTTTTTTTTTTTTTGGCCGTATCGTGCAGCATGTGGGATCTTAGTTCCCTGACCAGGGATCGAATCCAAGCCCCCTGCAGTGGGATCGCAGGGTTCTAACTGCTGGACCGCTGGGTAAGTCCCTAATTTAGATTTCCACAGATCCGGGCTTGGATCATGGAATTGACACTAGCTATGGAAACTTAAGAAAGTTAAGTTCTTGGAGACTTTGTTTCTTCCACCTCAAAGAGAGTCTTTGTGAGAATGAAACCGAAAGGGTGGTTATTAGGATTAAACGAAAGAATGTTCTCGATGGCAAAGCACTGGTGCTCAGTAACATGGTTCCCCTTCTCATCGCCCCCTTCTCAATTTCTGCTTTGCACCGCAAGATTCAGAATTGCTGCCCACAGGGAATCATAATGAAATCTTAACTAATTGTCAATTTTGGCACCATAGGCTTCCGGCAACGTTCTTGAACAGGAGAGCACAGGCTGTTTTTGTTTGTTTTTTTAAAAAATTTATTATTTTTATTTGTTGCGGTGCGTGGGTTTCTCATTGCAGTGGCTTCTCTTGTTGCGGAGCCTTGGCTCTAGGCGTGCGGGCTTCAGTAGTTGTGGCACGTGGGCTCAGTAGTTGGTGGCTTGCAAGCTATAGAGAGCAGGCTCAGCAGTTGTGGTGCACGGGCTTAGTTGCTCCGCGGCATGTGGGATCTTCCCGGACCAGGGCTCGAACCCGTGTTCCCTGCATTGGCAGGTGGATTCTTAACCACTGCGCCACCAGGGAAGCCCGCACAGGCTGTTTTGTCAGAGGCCAAGACAATCAGCAGTCCATTTGTGTGGTACTATACCCTTGGACCCTCCCTCTTACAGAGCTGTGGAGGTGACATGAAATTATAATGTAAAGCACTCAACATGGTACTTGACCATGGTTCATCCTTATGGAATGTTAATTTTTATTATTTTTATTTTTCTGTAGCTTTCGGAAAATTTTTATGGGAATGCATATGTATTAATTATGCTATGAAAAAACGAAAAGAAAAGTATATGAGCAATAGTGACTTGTTTTACTGATACCGATGGTGAGTTAAGAGCATCTTTGTATCCTTGGGTCTGAATATTGGGCATAAGTTCAACGTGAATTGAGTACTGTGACACTTAGTTTTACATGTTTACTTGACTAGGCTACCTCGTTATTCAATCAGACCCTAATCTAGGTGTTCCTGTGAAGGTATTTTCTAGGTGTGGTTAACATCTACAGTCAGTTGACTTTAAGGAGATGATCCTCAATAAGGTGGGTGGGCCTCATCTGATCAGTTGAGTGGACTTAAGAGCAAAACTGAGGCTTCCCTGAGGAAGAAGAAGTTTTGTCTTAAGATTGCAGCATCTCAGCTCGTACTGGAGAGTTTCTAGACTGAGAGCCTGCCCTACACATTCTGAACTTGCCACCTTCACAATCACATAAGCCAATCCCCATGTATGCATGTGTGTGTGTGTGTGTGTGTGTGTGTGTGTGTGTGTGTGTGTGTACTCCTGACTGGTTCTGTGTCTGTTTCTCTGGAGAATCCTGACTTACAAAGGTGCATATGAAGGCTCATTTCTTCTTCTTCTTTTGTCAGTAATTCTTTATGATGCCTCATTTGCATGATGCAATTTTACTAAAATGAAACTTGAACAGCTCCAAACTGCAAAATCCATTTCTTTCAGCCTCACAATTTCTTTTTGGCCTCAGCCAGGCAATCTGACCCCGGAGTTGGGGGGATCATCCTTACATTGACAGCAGCTGGCATAGTCTACCCATGAGGTTCATGGGGCACATCGCCTGGGTTCTAGGTGGGCAACAGGATGAAGATAAATGCCAAGGGGATAATTTGTCTCTAAAAATATGGATAAATCAAGAGTTTACGGAGTGGAAACTGGTTGGTTTGCTACACTCTGGGTATGAATTCAGAGCATAACTAGGATATAAAAACTCTGTTGTCTAAGTGAAAATATATTTATGCAGTGATGGTAGCCCCGCAATTTCTAGGATGAATGCACAGGAGGACAAATTACCATGAGAAGAGATATTACTGAGAGTGTAAGTCTGCTTTCATTTTTTTGCTAGTTTGTCCATAATCATATGGAAATAACCCCCCGGTGAAATGTGAGACAAAAACTATGACATCATCTGAATTTAGTGTCACTGCTCTAAGCTAAAAATTTGGGTGGGTTCCTACTTACATTGTCTTGTCTCCAAGTTATCTTTTCCATTTTGCTCCTTTTCTTCATTATAAAGCATTCCTTACAACACTGTCAGAATTTGAACAAAAACATCTTTTATCTAATTTCTGATTTGCCATTTTGTGATATTGTGATTTATAATAAGAAATAGAAATTTGGTCTTCATCCCCAGTTTTGGCAGAGAGCTCCTAAAACCCTTGAATTTCCTAAGTGATGAAAGCAAAAAGGCATCCCTCTGTTATGTTAATGGATGACGTTTGGACCCCAACTAAGGTTGGGCGCTGGATGCCAGGAGAACCCACCATGTGATTAGAGGGCTGGAACTTTCAGTTCTTGCCCTCACCACCTCTGGGGAAGAGGAGAGAGGCTGGAGACGGAGTTCAATCACCAATGGTCAATAATTCATCAGTTGTGCCTATGCAATGAAGCCTCCATAAAACCCCAAAAGGATGGAGTTTAGGAGAATTTCCAGGTTGGTGAACAGGTGGAGATTCGGGGAGAGTGGTGCACTCAGAGAGGGCATGTAAGCTCCATGTCCTTTCCCGTACCTTGCCCTATGCACCTCCTCCATCTGGCTGTTCCTGAGTTATATCCTTTTATAATAAACCAATGATCTAGTAAGTAATGAGGTCTTCTAGCAAATTAATCAAACCCAAGGAGAAGGTCATGGGAACCTCCAACATGTAGCCGATAGATCAGAAGCATAGGTAACAACATGGGCTTGTGACTGGCGTCTGAAGTGGTGGTGGTAAGGGCAGTCTTGTGGGACTGAGCCCTTACCTGTGAGATCTGACACTGTCTCCAGGGACATAGTGTCAGAATTGAGTTGAGTTGTAGGACACTGACCTGGCGCATTGCCAGGTCTTACTGTACATCTTGTCATAACCAAGCAGCCTTTATATGTACTCTTTAGCCACATTTTTATAACTTCCTACAAATTTGGTTATCAGATACTTTAAGCAATGGCAGGAGAAAATTGTGTTTCCAGAAGAGAAACAAACTGGAACATAAACCAACGTAACCTGCTAAGAACTGGCTTCCCTCAGAGAGACCAGTGACTGGTTAATGAGGTACCAGAACCTCCAAGAGGCAGTTAATGGCCAAGATGGACCACTTTTAGAGTGGTGGCAACCTACACTGTCCATGAAAGCTCAAGATCGAGTGAGGCAAGGTATTTGCCCATAGATAACAGAAGTATGGAAAAGCAAAACTGTAGCCTCAAAAAGCCTCTACCTTCCACATCTCATTTCATAATTCTTGGAATGTTCTACTTTTTCAGAATTGCTTTCTAATTTTAACCTTGTTTTACTTTTGCTTATCTCTGCAATCTTCAATTGGCTTCTCTTCACTTCACTCTTACTTATTTTTTTTTTTTCTACAGTCATTCCTCAAATTTGCTTTCCTTTCCTTCCTGCTGTGAATTTCCTGTATTTCTCTTGCTTCTTCTCCCCTTTCCATTTTTACCTCTTCTTCATCTTATTCTTTGAATTTCCTTCCCCTGTGCTTAATTCTTCTTCCTTTCCCTCTGATCTGTTGTGGCTTTAATCATTGCTGAGCTGCTTTAAAATCACCCAGTGACTGACATTTTCTCCCTGAAAGGAGAGGGATTTGTGACTGTGGAAAACTAACTACAAAGACCCAACACATTCAATTTTCAGCACAGTTCTTTCCTTTCTTCTGTGGCGCTTTTGCCTGGGATTAGAGGTGGACCGCTTACTGCAACTCACAATGGCAAAGCCCTTCAGGCCTGACTTCTCAGCTCTGTGAGTCGCATGGCAAGGTGTATCTGAGCCACTATGTTTACACTGATTGCTAGAATTTTAAAATTGCCCGTCACTAGAAAAAGCTTACTCAAGTGTTTCCTGGAAAACAAAGTAGTATTATTTCACAATGTGATGACCAGACTTATTCTTCTCCTTGGACTATTCGTCCTCCCTACCCCCTCCCCCTTCATTTTTTACAGCATGAAACAAAAACAGACAAATGTGTTCCTGGCAGAAGGGTGAAGGAGCTTTGTCACCCTGGCCGACTCCACCAGAAGTAAGATTTTTACAAAGGGACGAACAGTAAAATTAGTAAAATAGATCAATTTTTCAGGACTCTATGATTTTATCATAGGGCATTAGGAAATAGTAGATTGCCACGAACAGACCAAATTCATTTGCCTCTGAGAGATTTCACTTTAGCTCTTTGTAACACTTAAGTATGGACTACACAGCTTTTTACGTTTTGAAATCATTCTTTTGGCTAAATTGGCTCGTGAATTCACTTTACCTTTCTGTGTTTCTTGAAGAGCAGGAGAGCATACCTCAATGGTTAAGTGCTCGAAGCCAGTGTATGTCATGTAGCAGGACCTGGGAGGTTATCATTATCAAAGGATACTTGTGGTCAAAGCTGTACCACATTCTGAAGAGACAGGCACTCTCTGTTTTTGTCGTGCTTTTGCCAGAGTTGTTTGCTTCCTAGGGACAGAAAACAGAAAAAGGCATTGGATAAATTATCACTATAATTATTGATATATAATATCAACATTAATATACAGTATGTATATAATATTAATATATTTTAAGTATAAAAATATGTGTCAAGCCAAATTAAACTTAACCACTTTTAAAAAATCTTTCCAGATACAGGTATTTTCGTCTAAATGCTGAACCTGCTGCCAAGCAGATTAGCTCATGGATCTTGCCATAGGGGTGACGTTCTTGTGGCACAATTCAACGTTGACTTTTTTTCAAAATTCCTATTTTATTAAACAGCTAAGAAATGCCACTTTGTTGACACCAGCGAACATGATATTTCTGTCAGATTGCTGTTGTGGGAATTTTGCAGTTACTTTTGTCAGATTTGGATGGTATTTATTTACGATTTACCAAAAGGTCAAGACTATAGGGATAACAGTCTAATAATTGTTAAACTAGTTTTCATTCATTTTATTTTTGATAGATCACTGGCAAAGCCTATGGTTAATTTTTGATATCTTCCCCCTTCGATTCTTAAGTTTTGAAATAGATATCCCGGTTAAGAAGCCTGGAATAATTTAATAACTGAATGAATGTGTTTGTCTCCCCCTGACCCCATGTTCACTCTCTCTTTTTTTTTTTCCCTCAAAGGACCACAGTGGGAGGGAGGAAGAAAAGGACAAAAGAGAAAGCATTTGATAGGCGTTTATGTAACAGTAGAGGATGAAAATGTGAGAAAAAGGGAAAAAGGTGAAAAATTTTTGTGAACTTTAGGTAGATGATAATGAACATTGCAATGTGGTATGAAGGAGATTCAGTGACATTTTTACCTCTTCTGTGTATCTCATTTTGCATATTAAGAGAATTCCAGACTTCAATCAGTTGTAATTATCTTCATCATTAAAAGCATTTATATCTTAACATGGACTTCATTGCTTTGTTTGGGCCCTCGGTTTCCAGCCCAAATTGTATCAGGAGTTCACAGTCCAGTAATAATGTGAACATTCTCAAGAAATCATGAGGCATGGAAGACAGTGAGAAACCACTGGCTGCTCCAAAGCTAGCCCTTAGTTGAACCCAAGTTGATTTACTTTACTTTGTTTATTTACCTTTTTGCCCCTTTCCAGACAGTTCCACTGATGGTTCATGATAAATAACTGAACACAAAAGGCTGTATTCTGCTCTCTGAAACACATGTAAAAGCAGATGCTGCAGTCCCATGCCCCACAAACAAAAGGGGAATACAAGAATGCTAAGTGTGGTCCCTCCCTTTCTAGGCAGCATTTATCCTTTGTCTAAAATGGTTGAAGCAGACACTCAACAATAAAATGAAAACCCAAACTGGCAGCCCTTCTCATTGGTTGTTTTAAGATCTCTGATTTCCAACACTGAACAGTTTCCTAAAAGGCGTTCCTTAGTATGCCACTGTTCTACGTAATGTTGATGGAAATTCTGTGCCAATTGTTCAGGAAAGGATGGGTTTGAGAGTGTTAACCAGGTTTGTTATATTCAGAAAGTTTTGGAATCTTTCATTTGTAAGTGAGCGTTGTAAATCTTTGAAAGGTAAGCCTTTCTCAAACTTACCTGGTCATGGACCACAGGCCCCATTCCCAAGTCCCACAGTGGGACATCTATGATCTTTTCATGGATGTTAGAGTTTCATAGATCTGTTTTCTGATAGACCCAGAGTGCCATGCCCTGTTATCTAGAGCTAGAATGTACCCATCGCATTTCCACAAAAGGGAAACCAAGGTGTCCAGTTCAATTTCCATCCTTCCCTGAACCTTTCTCTAGCTATTTCTACCCCAAGAAAGGTGTCAGACTTGCAAAGTCACTGCTATACTTAGTGTTTTCTTCATCATCTTGCAACACTTGCAAGTTGTTTCTGAGTCACTGTCTCTCAAACAGGTCAGCACGTTGGGGCTCAGCTGGCAGAGTAAAACTGTTATCCCTAAACTAAACGAGGTAGTAAAGCTCTGGGCTAGCCCTGGGGAGTTCTTTCTCTCCTTTCTTTTCTCCTTTCTTTTTTCTTTTCTTAAGAACAATAAGGAGTTACAAATTTTATCCATCCAGAGGCACAGGTAATTTTGATAGCTGACAATATCTACTGATGACAAGATAGTCATTTAAGAAAATTGATAGAAAGGAGTGTAAGCAAATTCCTGTTTTTTTGTTTGGTTGTTTGCTTCTAAGTTAAGGTGGGCTGTGTAGTGTTGAGCTTGGCTGGCAGTCAGGGGCCCAGGATTCTAGCACCCGTTCCACAGCAGCCCACCTGAATGACATTTGTAATAATATTCCCCAGCTATGGAATGCTCATTCATTCCTAGGCAATGTGCTGGTCACATTATCCAGTCACTAACTTTTTCAGTCATTGTTTTTCAGTTTTCACAACAAACCCTCAAGGTAGGTTGCATTATACCTATTTTACAGGTGAGGACCTAGAGAGGCCCAGAGAAGGGAAGAGATGAGTCCAAAGTCACACAGCTAGCAAGCTACAGAGCTGGAATTTGAACGTAGGACTAAAGGACTCCAAAGATGATGTTCTTTCTGCTGGTATCTCACTCAGCCTTTGAACTTTGGAAAGCACACACACTGTATGATATTTGGGCTATTTGGGCTGCAGTTTCCTCATCTGTAAAATGAATTGAGGGAATTGGATTGGCTGGTCTCTGAGGTCCTAATCATATGGAAAATACTGTTTTTTCATTAATGACAACAACAAAAAAAACAGCTGGCATGTTCTTGAATAGATGCCATGTGCCAGAAACTGTTCTAAGTGCTTTTCATATATTATTATTCCCATTTTACAGATGAGGAAACTGAGGCAACTGGCGCACAGAGAGGTTTCCAAGCACACTTGTGGCCTCTCAGCAGCAGCCATGATTCCTGTCATCTAGGTGGGTGTAAGTGAAGAGCAAACTGGGGCAAATGGGTATCTGAATAGCAGATGAGGTCAGGATACTGAAGGTTGAGATGCAGCAGCTATATATCCCCCCAAACCTAATGAAAATGCATGGCTCCCCTCAGCTGGGTGAACGCTGATGGGTTGGAAAATGTCCCTGTAGAAACTTAACTTCAGTGTTAGAAATTTCTCTAGACTCCTAAATACTGGTTTCAGGGATTTCTCAAGGTCTTGGAAACCCTCCCTGCCTTTCACTCCCTTTTTCCTCTCCTTTTTATTTTATTTCCTGAGGGGAATATATCAGAACTTACAGGCACTCCTGAAAGAGCTTATACTCTATTTCTGGGAAATCTTCCAAGGTTATTTTTTGCCAGCTGATGAGAGCAACACATACTAGGTAGCATTTTGGAAAAAAATGTTAACACTTGCAATGTATTTTTCAAACTTTAATTTACTTGGGATACTGGAGATGTTATTCATTTCACTGCTTTGTAGAGAAATAAACTGGGTTCCAATTAGAATGAAACATAGAAAATGTTTTTCCAGGTAAGGGAAATCCCATGGATGACCCAGCATTGACTTTTCTGCTGATCTGAGATAAAATGTTCAGTGTATGTCTTAAATATCTGTTGGCCCAGTTCTGGATCCATTCATTTATTTCTCTGAAGTTATTGATGACTTAATAACTCGGTTATGAAAGGCCATCAATAAATGAGTAGAAATAAATGAGTTAGGCCACTGTGTGCTCTGCTTGTTCACTGGGGGCTGAAGATAAATGTGCCAAGGGAAGGCCAGCCTTTGCAGTCACCCTGGAACAGGGAAGAGACCCAATGAGGCAGCGCAGAGGGCAAGCCCCTGGGAGGGCCCAGATGGGCAGAGGACAGCAGGTAGCCTCAATTCACCTGGATTATTCTGGAGCAGAGATCAGATCACACCCGAGGACAACGGATATAAGCAGTCATCAGAAGAAGAATCTGGAACTTGGTGACAGTCTCTTTATTGCTAGCAATATGTCTTCTGTTTTGAGTTCTTTGATGCCAGAGGGGCAGTGTGGAACAAGCAGATGATCCAGAAACTGAAGACCAAGATCTGAGTTCTGACTCTCTACTGTCTACCATTTAATAATAATGATAACACTTTCCAGATCTGAGCTTCATGTTTCACAGCTGTAAATGGGAACTGGAGATCCAAGGGCATTGCATGTTAGCTTTTATTTGCCCTTGCTACTTCTAAGAAGCAGAGTGTTTGATATATGTGTAATTTCTGTTTCCTTTATTATCCTCCATTTCTGGGAAAATGTAAAAATGACTGGGGCATTTGCTATCTTTCCTTTTTCTCCTTAAACAAGGGAATAGATCAGAGGTTGGGAAGTGGCTGAGCACAATAAGGAATGAGTAGCTGTCTTTTAAGTGACCCCTCTAGCACCACCCTAGACAGGGAGCAACAGGAAAATTAGGAAGGTACTCTTTGTTTTATGCTTATTTGGATCCCTGAGGGAAAACAAAGGCTCTGGCCAGAAATCTTTAAAAAACAGACACTGGAGCAAGAGGGGATTGTTTGCTGTATTAACCTTAATGAAAAAGAACTAAGCAAATGTAAATACATTCCTCTATCAATATTCAAATCAGGGGCCTTTGCTAAGTGAACCGGAGGAACTCTGCTCTGGGCTAGTCATATGGGATTACTCCTCACTTCAGGGGCATTCAATGGATTAAGAGAGAGAAGATTTTCCTTTCTATTTCTAAGATTTCATATTCAATACTAATGTCAGTGGAGGTTGTACAGAATGATGACAAAGACAGATAATTATCATAACAAATCTGTAGAGTTCCTTACGGGTTCCAGAGCACTTTTTCAAGCAGTAAGTGTGAATGGGATTTGACAGCAGTACTTTTGCCTTGCCATCTCCCAGTGTGGAATGTATTCATGTAATAATTTCAAGTTTACTGCCTTGCTTTACTGATTACCAAGGAGAAGACCGGATTCTCTGTCCCTAAAGAGAACGATTTCTGGATTCTGAAGAAGGGGGACATGATACAGTTGAGAGTCAATAGGAAATCTTTTTCAAATTTATGTTTTAAAAGGTAAAATTAACTCTTAGCCTCCACATAGAGAGCATTTTATGCAAATATTTTCACCTTCCTCACACTACGATAAATTCATAAACGTTCCCAAGAAGGTATAGTCACAAAATACATGCTTAGGGAGAAAGAATGAAGGAAACAACTAGATAAGGATGGGTAAAAATGTCAAGAGGAAATGTAGAAATCTCAGATACACTACCAGATGGGCTAAACTCATGGTTTAGCTACCAAAAAAAAAAAAAAAAAGGTCTGCTTCAAATAACTTTGTCCGTACAAGAGATTCAAGTTAATCCAGGGAAAACTAAATTGTTTGGTTCAGGTAAATATAGTATTTTGGTGATTTAAAAATGTATATTCACAAATTCCCTTTAAAAGATGGAGACTAATTTCCCTTCCTATTGAGTGTGGGCGATACATAATGACTCATTTTTAATCAATGGAATGGGGCAGAAGGGATGGTGATATACAAAGCTAGGTCATAAAAAAACATTGTGGTTTCCTCCTTTCTGTCTGTGTTGAACCACTTGAGGGACGTTAGTTACCATATTGTGAGGACCCGAGTCACTCTATGAGAGATCCATGTGGTAAGGATCCGAGTCTCCCTGCCAATAGTCAGCAAGGCACTGAGGCCTCCTGCCAACATGGAAGTGAGCCTTTCAGACCCAGTCAAGCCTTCAGATGACTCTAGCTCTGGCTGACATCCTGACTGCAACGTCATGAGAGACCCTGAGCCAGAAACACTCAGCTAACTTGCTTTCAAATTCCTGACACTTAGAAACTGTGAGATAATAAACGTTGGTTATTTTAAGCCACGAAGTTTTGGGATAATTTGTTCAGCAGCAATAGAAGGCTGATACAATTACATATTGGAATTATAAGTTCTAGATGTAAAAGGCACTGGAGTAGAAAATGCACCTTGGAACAAGAAGATCCTAGCTCATGCTGTTCCCCAGTGACAGTGCCCCAAACCACAAACACCATAGCAAAGTTAAGGGTTCTACATTTAGACTTGTGATTTGAGTATACAGTATTATATTTTTGTCTGAAAACAAAACAAAACAATGTTTCCCCCTGCAAAACTACTTGCAAAATACATAATGGCTGATAAGAATAACTGGTATCATAAATACATGATAGAATTCAGATATTGGGCAACAGGCAGCAAAGGGCAAATGAGGTAAGCCCTATATTCTGTTTTCTTTCTGCCTGGAGGCCCTTTCCCAATTGTAGTACAAGCAGCTAGAGTCCAAGCAGAGAACAATTCAAGCTGAGAGCAACAGTCTTACTGAGTTGAAGAACTACAAATTGGAGATTGGGTGTTATTAAAGTGGCTGGAATTTTGTTGTTGTTGTTGTCTTGGGAAAGTTACTTTAATTCTTTGAACTTCAATTTCATCATTTATAAAATGGGGTTTATAATATGTATCTCGATTGGTCAAGGTAAAGATTAAATGTGATTTTACATATGGCACCTAATTGCTAAATTGAGGCTACCATCTTCCTCCACTTCCTCTTCCTCATTATTATTTCTGTTTTCTAGAGCATGTAATTATAGAATCTGTAAATATACATTCTATATTCTGTTCCATATATATATATGGAATTTAGTCTTAAGCAGTAAAAATGTAGTGGGGTGGGTGTATACTTTTGGGTGTATAAGCCGTAAGTAAAACCAAAATAAATTCAGTGTTGGCCAAGGGAAAACCCAAGATACTTGCTCTGAAATAGTCATTTTATTTTTCTCAAAGTACTATTAGTTGCAATAACATAAAAAAAACGTCATCTGGGTCAGGTCAATTTTAGAGCTTACTGTTCTATTTCTGAAATATTTGTTGGTATAGCATGGAATTTACATTCTGCGAGGCCAGCTCCAACAGCATGGGGACATAGTATGGAAAAATATTGATAATTGTTAGATCTGAGGAACATATACGTGGGAATCTTTATTCTGTTTTCTATAGGTTTGTTAGCAATAACTAGAAAATATTCACAAGGCAAAATTAAATTTTATTTAATGACTAGATGACCCTACCATCTGCTAATCTCTTTCCCTCTTGAACCTACTTATATTTCCAGCATTTAAGTATCAATTGTGCAGAAGAACACATACTTTTACTCTTCTCCAAATGAGCTCTTTCAGTTTTAAGGGTGTTTTAAGTTATGGTTTTCTGTGATTTGGCAAACAAGTCTTTGTTCACCTGACTCATACCCTCCATATTTTTACAGACACTTTGTTGTATCCCTTCTTAGTGCTAGTCTCTCTGCTGGAGAAATCGTAATTCTTTTAATCTCCCTCTGCTCATTGAAGCTGCCCTTCTCTGGACCTTTCTCAGCTCTGCTTTGACTTTCTTGAGCTGTGGTGACCAGCACTTATCCACCCAGGTTACACACAAGCGTAAATGACAACCAAAACCAGAATTCAATGAAGGGACTTCTCGAAGCAAAAATAAAAGTGGAAGTTAGCATTAAGAGAGCATATAGAGAAGCCAGCATAGTGTTCAAAATAAAATTATGTTGGAAAAGATGAAAATTAGCCTCACTGTCACGGTTGGCAGAGTCGGAGATGGAAGAAAAATGAGTTTTTAAAAAAGTTGATTCCATTACTTTTAAGTTCCAAACGTGCAAGTTTTTGCTGCCATCACACATAGAATGAAATCAAACTCACCACCGAGGCCAGTGACCTGGCCCCTCTCGGTCTCTCCTAATCCACCTGCACTGGCTCCCACCTTGCTCACTGGGCTCCGGCCACACTGGCCTTCTCGCTGCGCGTGGAGCGCACCACAACCCACTGTGAGGCCAGGGCAGTTCCCTCTGGCTGGACTGTTTCCCCCCAGAGCCCACGTACACATCTCACTTCTGCACATCGTTCAGGACTCTGATCAAATGCCACTTCTTCAGAGAGGCCTGCCCTGGCCAGCCATAGCCTCTCCTCCATTGTTCTCCATCCTTGTACCTGCTCTACTGTGCCCATTCTCTAAACGTATAGTATGTAGCTGTTTACCTTTTTGTTCCCAGGGTCCCCCATTAGAGCGTAAGCTCTGTGAGGGTGAAGACTTTGAATTGGTAACTGCTGCATCTTCCTCACACTTAGATTCGTGCCTGACATGGGTGGGTTGTATGAATGAATAAATGAATGAACGAATAGACGCACGCACACCAATTAAGAGTGGAAGTTCTAGAACCAGATTGTCTGGGTTCGAATTTCACTATGTGTCCTTTGGTACGTTATTTAACTTCTCTGTATACAGTTTCCTTATTTAAAATATAAGCATAATAACAGCACCCACTCATAGGTTTATCTTGGAAGATAAATGAGTTAACACAGATAAAGTGCTTAGAACAGTGTTAACAACAAGAGTCAGTACTCCACAAATATTAGGATGATCATGAAAAAGGGCAAGAAGGGAAAAAGAGAAGCAATCGTGGCAGCCCTTCTTGGGTAGCGGGAATTTTCTACTGAAAGATTAAGGTGGGCGTGGTGCTCCAGGGAGCCTCACCTTCTTTGTGATGCGGGGCTGCCAAGGACACAGAATCAATGACAAGGAAAACTTGTTGGGGCGAGGGTGGGGTGGTGGAATTTTGTCTCAGGGTTTGTTTTTGTTTTTTTTTTTACATTTAAGAGACATAAAATCACAACTGCGATACCTTGCATTTCTCAAAGTGGCACATTTGCATAGACTATATATTTAAGGTTGAATACTTGCTTGTGGAACATCCTTTTTAAAGCTTCTGGGTCTGGTATGAGTAAGAATGTAACACCATTCACACTCTCAAGGTATTACAAGGCAAAAAGGAAAATTGTGACATTCCTGGTCAGTCACAGCCACAAGTTCGTATTTCCCAAAGGTTATTTTACTCTCCAGAAACAGAGAAAAAGGAAATTCCTTCAAAAATATGTACATGTCATTACATATGCTTATTATTGATTTTGATAGTATATGATCAGTAACTGCCACAATTATCTGAAAGTTTTAGCTTTTGGCAAGTAAGAATAGTCTTTATTTTCAGAAGTTGACCAGTGCAAAGATTATCCTATTTGTTAATGCAAGACCAATTTAATAAGTGCAAGCTGAGTGGAAAAATGCAATCCTCCTAAGAATTAGGTTTCTGGTCTGTAGTCAGAGCAACAGATGTTGATAATAAGCGAAGAGTTGTCAGGCAAAATGAGGGCCGACAGGTTCTTGACACATAGTTTGGAAAGTACCAAAAAACCCCCTCTGTCCAGGTCAAGTGGCAGCTGCATGGGCACTGTGGTTTGTTACTTCTGGCCTGAGCCCACCGTTTCCTGTACTTGACATTGAACATAAGAATTATTCCAAGGGTGGAAAAAACCTTTTTCTGAAACGTAGTTACCTCGGTAGTCAGCCATCATGAATAAGAACACTTCCAGGACACTTTTTAAAAACAATAGCAGCAGAAGATCAGTAGGAACCATGTAAATTATGCCAGGATTAGTTAGATAACTCTTTATGTGTCCTCTACAGGAAGCCCCAAGTGAGAAATTGTGGCCTGTGAAGTTCTGTACAGCTTGAGGACAGAGTATAATTTTCCCCTCTAATTATAGTAACTTAGTATATTACTGGTCACCATTTCCTTTCCCCCCCTTTGGTTACCAGAAAGCTTACTTGTGGTTCAACTTCAGCAAGTACATAGGACCTTATGATCTGCTTATTCATGATTCTTTTTACTGCTCTGGTTTTGTTCCTGCTTTCATTAATTTTTTTTAACTGAGTTTTAAAGTTCTTAAAAAATATTTTACTATTATTTTATCATATGTGGTGGTGTAGGCTGCTTCATCAAATCCTTCATGAGATAAGATGGTTTTAATGAAATTAATTAAGTTAGGTAGTTTTCATAAATATAATTCTAACGACCTGGAGAAGTAGACATTATTATCATTCACATTTTACAGTTAGGAAAATTGCGATTCAAAGATGTAAAAAACTTGCCCAAGATCCAAATACCATGTAGTTTTCACTGTACTATGTTGTACTATCTCATTTCTCTAATAACAACAACACAAAATACTTTTTACTGGTTTAAGTATCTTCAGGTAAGAGTGATTACTAAATTGACAATGGTACGAATGAGCTAAAATAAAGTACATTTAAATTACAAAAGAAAAAAGTTAAGCTAGCAGGTAACCTTACCAATAATTATATGTAATTGTAAAATATCAGGCAGTTAGAGGAAGATGAAGAATTTTCTTTGATGAATTTTCTTATTCTATCACTTTTCTTTTAAAGAAAAAGATATAAGAGAAGGACAAAATTTAGATAAAAGTTCTACGTGAAAGTAGGAGAATGGATTAGTTGATCTATATGAGATTTATAAAATGCTTTGTGAAAATCTGTACCACCAGCCCTCCCTAAGGACTCATTACAGCCCACCAGTGTAAGGAGATGCTTTGATCCCCTTTCGAAGGTCACCACTCTGGCCCTAATCCCAGTACGCTGACACCCTGCTGGGCTCAGTCCTGCAGTTAAGTGTCTTTCCTGGGCACTAAAGTCTGTGAAAACAGCACCAGCATGGGCTTGGAACACATGTGACAAAAAAATTCAAAGTACATATGAGCCAGGATCATTGCCAACTTCATTTTCCAGCCCTTTGTGTAGAGCATAGGATCCTTTCCTCTTTACATGAACCAGGAAAGCAGCAGCGTCTTCCCTGGCGGCACTAACCAGCTGTGCCTCATTGATGGGACTGTAGGAAAAAACACCATGAAATAAAAGAGAGATGGCTCCTCTTCAGATCCAGATATGATCAGGACACAATTCATTAAGCAGCACCGCTTATTTGAGATGTTATTCTCTCATGTCTGTCTACCTGCAATTTCAGCAAGAGGTGCAACGTTTCTACACAATTGTTTGCTTTATGTACTGAGTTAAAAATGACTAAAGCAAAATTGCCAATGACAGGTTTTACTCTGATGTTAGATTCAAGTCCAGAGTTTGCGGAGACTACACTTCCCTTACTCAAGGCGATAGCACATTGTTCTGAATAATTTTCCCTGAGGATTTTCAGGCTGTGCTTTTGCAGCTTTTCAATGTTTCTGTATTTCTATATACCTGGACCTGATAAATGAGAAGTCATGCAGGAGAAGCAGGCCCATCTGTTGTGTGCCCAACGTGCATCGAACGTGCATCAAGTAAATTTCACTGAGACGATGGCGCTAGCAAGTTGCTGGGCAGGGATTTGAACTCCGGGCTGCCTGATTCCAAGAGCTGTGCTCTTGCTCCTACACTGCAGTTTCCAGGCTTCCTGCAGCCGCAAGGAAGGCACGAGTGTATGCTAGTTCTAAGCACTCTAGAGGTTATGCAAATGTTATCGACACCCTGAAATCCTGCGTATTTTAGAGTCATCTGATTTATGTTATCTGCGGGGGCAGCCCCCTTTAGAATGAGCCTCCTGGCTATGGAACAGAAGATCTCATATCGCTGTACTCTATGCGTCGGCGTCTTTGACTTGCCTGGTGTGAAGAGGTCTCCTCCTTCTGATCTCCATCTGGGTCCACACCAACCCTGTTAAAGAGAACAGAGGACTGGTAAGGGCCTTGCTGCAGATGAGATGAGACAGCCTCTTGTGTCAGATCACCTGAACCAAAGACAATATGAGTCAGAGGAAAGGTTCGGCAGAAAACCCTCCTACCTCTCCCTGAATCAAAAGAACTTCAAATAGATGTATGGCAAGAGGAGAACTTGTACAGCTGGGCCTCTGCACAGCTGGTGACATGGGGCACCGACAGCTGTTCCCTGCTGCTGTCTTTCCCAGCAAAAGAGCCTGAGAACCTGGGATAGGAGCGCTCAGGAAAAGACCTCCATGGCCCCCAAAACAGGGATCCTAGAAGGAAGGCCACCTGCTCCTCCTGCAGGACTCACTGACAAAACTGCTCTGGGAATGTGGTGGCCCAGGCTGGAGGAGGCTCCCCAGGACAGAGAAAAAACAGATCCTTTGTCCAGATGCTCACGGAGGCTGGCAGCAGGGAGGATCCAGGTTTGTGGGGCCTGAGGCTCATACAATTTGGGGGGCTCTCTTTAAGCCAATTAGTACAAAAATACAAATAGAAAATTAGGGATGAAAGTGACTCTTTGAAGAGAAAGAGAAAATAAATTATAACACATTTCATAATTTTAAAATCTGGCAAATGCAACAGACATCTCCACATCTATAAAATACTTAATATTCTAATTAATTTACTGCCCGACATACCTCTAAAATAACTTTTTCCTCCTAAGTTTTGCCTGCATACTTTGTTACTCTCTTTATATGATATAATGATTTTGTACAAGAGAGAATAGGAGGACAAGGTAGTCTCTCCTCTAGCAAGAGTCATCACAATTATTAATAATTGGGAGGCATTAAAACATGGTTCCTTACACACAGACACGCTTGCTGTGTGCAGCACCGCTAAAGGTTTATACCCCGAAAAGACAAGATTTCTGATTAATATCACTTCACGCAATTCTCGTCAACAATACCCAGTACGCTTATCAGTGTATATGCTGCATCCTTGAATGTACGTATTCCTGAATTTCCGTTTTGACAGGGCATCAATGAGAACAGAATCCTCCACTTTGAATTGCACACATCTCATGACTGGAAGAATTTTCCACAGACTAGCTTCTGGCTCAGTGCATCTGAAGCCTTGTTTTTCCTCCACTACCCCCAGACTTGTGAAGCCAGGCGCCATAGGACATGTTCATCTTCTATCCAGCCTCGTGACACGCTTCCTGTAAGCCGTCGCTGCAGAAGGCTGGCCAGCAGTGACCTGCCCTTGCACAGAAGTGGCTGCAGACCACACAGCCTCGTCCCACTAAATGCAGACTAAATGCGCTCCCAATTCAGCTTCCCCTTGGTCGGACCCCACAGCTGCCCAGGGCCACTCCAGAGCCATCTGACCAGGCGAGAGGTATGACGGAGGGGAAACTGTAGTACAAAGAAACAGTGATCAAACCCAACAGTGGTTAAAATATATTCCTTTTGCAAATCTTACGAAAACATAGGACCATGGGAACACAATGCTGGGGCTCTTCCCAGGGCCTTGGAAGGGCCGGAGCATGTGAGGGCCTGGAGCTTGAACTTCCTCTGCTCCGGAGAGCGGGCCTCTGCCTGTGGTGGGCGGCATGGGGTGCAGCTCAGGGCCTCAGCCACCTGGCTGGGGCTCCGCCAGAGCCTTTCCTGAGAACGTCACAATTTCTGCAGCTTTAGAGTCTTTGCTTCCACTCCGGCCCCTGTAAACACTTCTGCAGTGCCCTTGTTCTGGTCCCTAGACGGGGGGGAGGGGAGGCAGGTTAGAAGCTACCAGGCCTGCAGATGTGTTAGCGTGCGAAAGGAAAGCCAGGGTGGAGAGGTGGCTTGTTTAAAATACCTCTGATTCTTCAAAAATTAGTGTCCTCTGGGCATGAATAGCCCCTTTTCTCTAACCCAGAGGGTGAGATGGGCAGCTATTTATTGTGTGCCGAACCTTTTGGCCTTCAGGTAACTAGAAAGAGCCTCTGGTGGGGACTAACCTTTGATTTTCTTAGAGTAGAAAGAGCTATTTGATCTATTTCGTTGAAGTTGGAGGGAGAGAAGGACAGGAAGAGGGAGGCGAGGGAAAGGGGGTCAGGAAGGAGAAAGGAGAAGGGGGGAGGAAAGAGAAGAGAGAAGGGAGGGAGGGGGCGGTGTAGGGATGGGGGGAGGAAGGAGGGGCAGGGAGGAGAGAAGACTGGGAGAGGTGAAGTGGGGAGGGTGGGAGGATAGAGAAGAAGAGAGGGGGAGGGAAAGGAGGAAAGGGTAGGGGAGAGAGAATGGAGCGGAGTTAAGGCCCAGCCTCTCAAGGTGGGTCTAGACAGTGACCTTGGGGTATAGGTGGCCTGAGTCCAACCTCTATGAACAGTGGGGTCCCAGTTGGAGGCACCCTGGTCCCCTTTCTCGTGAGGCTGGGCCACCTTCAAGCCTCTGGTGGATCTGAGCTCTCTGGTGGAGGCTGGGAGCCCCTAGGGGCCTTTATTACTGAGCCCTAACCCCTTTCCCAACACCAGGAGCTACAGGCACCCATGCAGGCTGTGAACTGAACTGAGGGTCCTGAAGCTCCCACTGCTGCATTTGCTTAGGGCCTTTTTCTTTTTTTTAGTTCTCTGTCTAGAAAACTGGAGAGAACAGAAATCAAATTTCACAAGAAACCCAACATTTAAAGTTTGAGGCAGCACTGAGGCCTTCCTCCCCGGTAGCAGTCATAGCAGACATTGCTAGTTTCAATTATTCTAGAAGCCAGATAGAGCGGACGAATGATAGCAGTGGATTAAGTGCTTCAGTTTTTATGTGGGACTCGGTGAAAAGCATCTCAGGGGCCCGAGAGATTGGCTGTTTTCCTCGGAGCAAGAATACCTCTCTTCCCTCCTCCCGTTTCAGAGAAGCTCAGGGTCTGCTCCTGGGGCCAGGCCTGCAGCCCTCTTGCCTAGAGCAGACTAAACATCTCAAGAGGCTTGAGGAAAGAGAGACTCCGTGTGAGTTATTCCCTCCTGGGGCAGCTGGTGGGGAACAAAGCAGATGTGGTCCCTGCCCTCACAGGGCATACGGTTAGGTAGGTTTAATTAGAAAAATCTGAAAAGTTTATTATAATTTTTCTGGTTTTATTTTTTTAATTAATTTTTATTGGAACATAGTTGCTTTACAATGTTGTGTTAGTTTTTACTGTACAGCAAAGTGAATCAGCTATACATATACATATATCCCCTCCCTTCTGGATTTCCTTCCCATTTAGGTCACCAAAGTGCATTAAGCAGAGTTCCCTGTGCTATACAGTAGGTTCTCATTAGTTCTCTACTTTATACATAGTATCAATAGTGTATATGTGTCAACCCCAATCTCCCAGTTCCTCCCACCCCCCCTTCCTCCCTTAACCCCTTGGTATCCATACATTTGTTCTCTATGCTATTATAATTGAGGTGCTATGAAGGAAAGGCACCTAAGAATCATGCCTTCTTCCTCTTATGATTTTGCCTCCTTTTCATAGCAATCTTGCTAAAATATATTACCTGGGCCCCTGCTTCCTTAAACAGAGTGTGATGGGGCTACTCGGAACTTTACTGGAGGTTTCAGTATCGCCACTGGCCCCATAAAATCTAACACTCACTTTTTATAATGATTTCCAAGAGGTATGTGAACCTCTTTATGCCCAGATTAAATGGTCCCTGGCTACTATTCTTTTTCTTTTTGAAATTCTTGTATCTGCCATTTAGATTGCCTTGATTTCCTACCTGCAACAATATGTTAGAATATTGTCTCTATGCTTGCCCCCTACTTTTTTTTTTAACATCTTTATTGGAGTATAATTGCTTTACAATGGTGTGTTAGTTTCTGCTTTATAAAAAAGTGAATCAGCTATATGTATACATATATCCCCATATCTCCTCGCTTTTGCATCTCCCTCCCATCCTCCCTATCCCACCCCTCTAGATGGTCAGAAAGCACGGAGCTGATCTCCCTGTGTTATGCGGCTGCTTCCCACTAGCTAACTATTTTACATTTGGTAGTGTATATATGTCCATGCCACTCTCTCACTTCGTTCCAGCTTACCCTTCCCCCTCCTCATGTCCTCAGGTCCATTCTCTACGTCTGCATCTTTATTTCTGTCCTGCCCCTAGGTTCTTCAGAACTATTTTTTTTTTTTTAGATTCCATATATATGTGTTAGGATACGGTATTTGTTTTTCTCTTTCTGACTTACTTCACTCTGTATGACAGACTCTAGGTCCATCCACCTCACTGCAAACAACTCAATTTCGTTTCTTTTAATGGCTAAGTAATATTCCATTGTATATATGTGCCACATCTTCTTTACCCATTTATCTGTCGATGGACACTTAGGTTGCTTCCATATCCTGGCTATTGTAAATAGAGCTGTAATGAACATTGTGGTACATGTCTCTTTTTGAATTATGGTTTTCTCAGGGTATATGCCAAATAGTGGGATTGCTGGGTCGTATGGTAGTTCTATTTTTAGTTTTTTAAGGAACCTCCATACTGTTCTCCATAGTGGCTGTATCAATTTACATCCCCACCAACAGTGCAAGAGGGTTCCCTTTTCTCCACATCCTCTCCAGCATTTGTTGTTTGTAGATTTTTTGTTGATGGCCATTCTGACTGGTGTGAGGTGATACCTCATTGTGGTTTTGATTTGCATTTCTCTAATGATTAGTGATGTTGAGCATCCTTTCATGTATTTGTTGGCAATCTGTATATCTTCTTTGGAGAAATGTCTGTTTAGGTCTTCTGCCCATTTTTGGATTGTCACCCCCTACTTTTTAATTTAGTGTGGGACTGATAGCCTGAGAGTCAAATTTAGTACATTTTTTTCTTTTCAAGTTTATAATACACACACACATATGTAACAAAATAATACAATTGAAACATTACAGAAGGGCTTACAAGAAAACACAGTAGTCTCCTGCCACACCCTGCACACCCACAGACCGACTCCCCTCTTCTGAGGGCAATTTTCTGCCTTTTCTCCATTGTGATGTATAAACTGGCATCAGCATGCGTGGCACATTCACACAGCATCCCCAGCATTAAGCAAACACGCCAGCTGCGTCTGTATCTCTTACTCTCCTCTTCAAGAAAGCAAGTCAGAGTGTGAAAGTAACCCCCTAAAGGGTTAACCTTGAATCCACTCACTTTTATGCATAAGAGATCATTTACACGCTGTGGGTTCTTGAGAGATTATTAGAAAGAAGACACAATGAACCCTGGCATGTGGCACCACAGGTGTATACATACAGCAGCTCCCAAGGCGAGATCACAGGTGTATGGGATGAAGTGCACCCTCCTTAGGTGTTATCCAAGGCTCTTCGGCACCTTTCCCACAGCCTCGTACCACCCTTTCTGCTCATCTGATCTAGACGCAGTGTTCCAGGGCCGGTAAATGGACCTGTCCTTGTTTCTGGGCCTCAGTACCCAATCGGGCCCCTGAGCTCTGGTCCTGCCCGGATCAGTGCCTCTTCCATTGACTGAATCCCCTCTCTCCAAACTCTAGTTGGTGGTTGGGCCATGCTGGCCATCGCTGGCCATCTGTGATGCCCCGCCTCCTTTCCTGAACTTCCCTCTCCTGCCCTTTCTCTTCGGATCACCACCGTGGACCATCCGTTTTGTTGCCCTAACTTGGTTCAGGTGCCCCATCACTTAAAGTGTTCACCGACTTGGATGGCAAGTAGCAATACACCTTCGACTCCGTTCTCCGCTTCCCGGCAGAACCCCTTCCGGGGTGTCCGTGATCGTCCTGCTGTGTCCCTGGCCCACCCTGTGTTCACCTCTCTGGTGCCAGCCAGACGAGTGGGGCTAGCCAGTGCTCTTCAGGATATGCCAGCCCTGGCTGGAATCCCAGCACTCAGGATCACCCTGTGGTTGTTGAGGGGTGAGTGAAAGACCCTCTCACTACTGGGTGACCCGCATCACTCACTGCCTTGGTTTCCTTGTGAGTACAATGGGGATAATGACAGAACCTGCTCCCTATAGTTGTGGTGAGGATTAAATGAGAAAATACTTGTAAAGTGTTAGCTTAGGGCCTGGTACCCACTGAGCTCTCAAGACACGTGAGCAGCTGTTGTCCATGTTATTATTTTTATTATTATCAGTACTTTTTTTTAAATCAGTGGGGCCAGAACTCAGTACTGCCATACTCACTGCTCAACCCTTCTAGTTCCTGGTTCTGCACTGGGCCACCCTTGGGTATAAACTAACAGTTACAGCTGAGCCATAGGCAGTGGCCAGTGCACAGCAGGAATTTCCAGTTTCACAGTAAAACATCATTTCTATTTACAGAGGGCCAAGCTCTCCAGATTGGAATTCATTTACAATTTACTGGTAGGCTAGGGAGGTAAGAGGGCAACAAAGAAGGAAAGGAAGGTGTCTAGAGAGCAAGGGGAAGGAAGGAAAGCGTAGAACTGAGCAGAAAGGAGCAAAGAGAAGGCAGGTGCAAAGGAAACAGTATCTTACTATAAAGAATAGGTACGGGTGGTGGATAAATAACCACAAAGGTGCGTGCAGTTTCAGAAAGGGAAGCCAAGGGTGGGTAGAGGAACAACCGCACGGCCCAGGATAATCTCTAAAAATATAGAGAATTGAAGAGACAGTAAAGGATTAAAAAGCAATTAAAGAGTCTGGTTAAAATTTTATACCATGTTTTGCATTTTTGATGCACCTTTTAATTTTAAACAAGTCGAGGGCCGCCTCTGTGGTATTCAGATGAAAATGAAAACGAGCTTTGCACGTATTCCCAGCTGTGCCCTCCAACGTCTCACTCCGGGTTCCTCATTTATGGCGAGCAGCCAGCGCCGTTTTCAGAGCCAAACACGACTCTGTGCACCATCGTGCACCTCCCCTCCCATGGCACCTCCATTCTTTGGTGAGTTTTATTAGACATATTAAAGTCTCAGGATGCTCCCATAACCAACCACGGCAAAAAGAATGCTCCAAAGTTGGGTTTTTTCATAGAGGGGAAGCAAGGTAAGTAACTAACAAAAGCCTCGCTTTTCCCATTAAAGCCAACAAAATCCATTCTGATCCTTATCACTTAGCACCTCCGGAAAGGCAGTGAAATATTACCAGGGCTTAGTCTCATTGTGTGAATTCCAATAGTCTTGCGTTCCGTTTGGTTCTTTTTGACCCCCACCCCCTGCTGACAGGGGCCAGGTGGTAAGGGAGGAGAAAGCATTTCCTCTAAGAACTGTATTTGATGGCTAAATGTAAAAAATGACATTTTCAGTAAGGGAAGAGCGACTGGATATTGAGTGCAATAAATACAGCAGGACAATGGAGGAGTCTGAAAGACACCCGCTGAGGTTTGCAGACTATTGTGTAGCCATGAGAACATCCCACAGGGGCCCAAATCTGGTACTTCACCCCATTTCCACCCTATATTATTTGAATAAATATTAGTGGGGCTTGTGTATGACCCAAATCAATCTAATATAATCACTCAAATATTTTAAATTTATTTTGGGGAATTAAGAAAATGGACTAACGTAATTGGAAAGACTCACCTCAGTTCATTTTGTGGTTTCGGCGTGGCACAGTAGTTAGATGAGTTAGGAGCCTGCAGCCAGGCTGTATGGGTTCAAATCTCACTTCTGTGATTTACTACACTTGTAACTTTGGGACAAATTACTTAATCTCTCTAAACCTCAGCTTTCTCAATTGTAAATGGGGATATGTATATATTAATGTAGCGGTTATTATAAGGATAAAATGAGTTAATACCTATAAAGTGTGTAAAATATTGGCTGCCACTTAGGAAACACTCATGAAACATTAACTGATATTCTTGGTGTTATTAGCAAGAAATTGATGTACCCTAAATTGAGTGGTAAATAGGTTAAAGCCAAGAGTAGATTGTCTATAAATGATAGGTGCTAAGCTATAAAGATCAGTGACAGGATTCCTGCCATCAATGACTCCAGATCTAACGGCAAAGACAGACATTGTAAGCGAAGAACTAGAGTACAGTGAGGTAGGCGTTGTACACAGAATTATTGGAACACACAAACAGAGAGCCCAACCAAAATGGGTTGTGGAGGGATTGGGCACATTTCAAAGAGGAGCTGGGTTAAAAAAAAAAAAAAAAATCATCCCCAAACCATATTCCACAGCCAGGTTAATGAACTTTCATTCTTTGTACACTGCAATATAAATTGAAGAGGAGTGTAATTCAACTAACTAATTGAATATTAGTTGGAGTTTAGAATAATATTAAAATTTAAATAGCTTCATCAAGTTAAAACAACAACAACAAAAAAACCCCCACAAAAAGCAAAGAACTGGGTATTGAAAAGGGAGTGTAGTGTATGTGCTTGACATTAAGATTTGATTGCCGAGGGGCTTCCCTGGGGCTTCCCTGGGGCTTCCCTGGTGGCGCAGTGGTTGAGAATCTGCCTGCTAATGCAGGGGACACGGGTTCGAGCCCTGGTCTGGGAAGATCCTACATGCCGCGGAGCGACTAGGCCCGTGAGCCACAACTACTGAGCCTGCGCGTCTGGAGCCCGTGCTCCGCCACAAGAGAGGCCGCGACAGTGAGAGGCCCGCGCACCGCGATGAAGAGTGGCCCCCGCTTGCCGCAACTAGAGAAAGCCCTCGCACAGAAACGAAGACCCAACACAGCCAAAAATAAAATATAAATAAATAAATTAATAAAATTTAAAAAATTAAAATAATTAAAATAATTAAAAAAAAAAAAGATTTGATGCCGAGGCATCCATTTCTAAAGACATCCATCTTCTATAAACACATTGCCTGCTATATGATACAATTCCTAGCATAACAACCAGAAGAGGAATTAAGCTGCCCCACCCATAAAGTTCCCTCTTTCAGAAAGCCCTGGGTAACCCAGATGACTGACTGCTTGAGTGACCCAGGTTCTCCTTTCTCATCCTCGAATTCCTACTCTTATGCTTCAAATTAGCCAATAAAGAGTGAGCACCTGAAAACCTAGACACCCCACTCTCAGACCGAATAAAGGCAGAGCCCCAGGTCCATTCTCTCTCTCTCTCTCTCCCCCCACCCCCATGACCTTGTTGTGTGGCCTCAGGGGTGCTGAGTACACCCTGTGAGCAATGAAACTTGTTCCTGAAAGTTCCCTGATGGTTTTTGGAAGTGTGTCATGCAATCATAACAAAAACCACAAGGGCTGGTCCAGCCAAAACATTGGCCCCAGTGGGAGAAATGTCTGTGGCGTCTCCCTACGAGGAATATGGGCGAGTGAGTGCCTCAGGCATTCCTAACTCATAGCTTCACTCTCAATAGACTGGGACCCACACCACATGAGGAGTTAGTGAAAGAGAGGTTGGGAGAGGGTACTCCAGGCTGAGGGCACAGCATGGGCAAAAGGGCTAGAAATTTAAAAGAACAAAGTAGACTTAGGACATGGTAAATAATTGTGTGAGTAGATTGGGAGGGCTATGCATGTTGAGGTGGGCAGAATTGCTCTGGGTGAGATCAGAAAGTAATTTGAGGCCAAATTATAAAGGATCTTGAATGCTATGCTTATGAGAGTGTTTTTTGTTTTGTTCTGTTTTCCTGTAGGCAGTAGGAGTTGAAATAATTAGATTTATGTTCTAGAAAAACAACTGGTGGCAAAATTGTGATATTAAGAAACTGGAGGCATGGAAGTCATTTAGTAGATGACTGCAAGAGTCCAGCCAAGAGTCTAAGCTAAGACACTGGTGGTGGAGAAGAGATGGATTTGAGATATGTGTACATGGCGGGGCAGGGGGTGGTGGTAGTGGTACATGATGGACTGACTGTGGAGGGAAGGAGAGGAAACTACCGAGATGATTCTGAGTTTTTAACTCAGCACACCTGAATAGTTCACCCCTGCCCTTAACCATATACGGGAGGCGTATATATGGATTTTCTCTCTTTCTTTTTTTATAAAATTTTTATTGGAGTATAGTTGACTTACAATGTTGTGTTAGTTTCAGGTGTACAGCAAAGTGAATCATATATATATCTATATATATATCTATATATATATATATCTATATATATATATATAGATATATATATAGATATATATATATATCTCCATTCTTTTTCAGATTCTTTTCCCATATAGGTTGTTACAGAACATTGAGTAGAGTTCCCTGTGGTACACAGTAGGTCCTTATTAGTTATCTATTTTATATATAGTAGTGTGCATATGTTAATCCCAATCTCCTAATTTATCACTTCCTCCCATATTTCCCCAAGGTCAGCCTGCTACATTCTTATCGGCTCAAGAAAATAGCCCCTCCTCCTTAAGAGTTTTAGTTATTTGCTTGTCCGAAGTGGAGGTTGAGACTACATGGTAAAATCCAAGGAATAAGGGAGGGAAAATGGGTGTTTCAAGGACAAGATCAGTGCACTGGAAATGTTCACAGAAGCTGGAGAAGGGTGTATCACGATCAATATTTGAAGACAGTTTGGACATCTTATTTAAGAAAGGCTACAGAGAGGCTAAGGAAAGAGGCTCAGGAGAGTAATTTATCATAGTCTTGAAGAGAGGTGAACATTTTCTGGATGAAGGCTGTGGCAACAGAGGTAGAAAAATTTCAGTTTGGATTAACCTCCGTTACATGAGACAGACAGTAGTACCACATGGGAATTACCCAAATGTAGACAATGTGGGCTCAGAATCAAGAAAAGCACCCCACTTCCCCATTTCTTATTTGCTTTTAAGCAAAGAATGATGGATCACGTCAGAGGTATGAGAGTGAGTCCCTTGATCAGTAATTGGGTAGATGGTTTACACTTCTATCAGAAGACTGGATTTAGAGCGCACAGAGGCGTTGAACTTGAGGAGTGATAAGATAATATATCTGCCAATGAAGTGAAGGGAGAAAGGGAGGTTCCATAATTTGGGGACATGGAGCATTTGATATGACTGTGAACTCCACAGACAAGTAGGATACCGGTGAGTCTGGGGATGCTGCTGAGAGCAGAGCTGTCTCTCTGGGTTTCCACCAGCGCGTGGACACGCTGTCATCTGTTGGTCTCCCGTACGCTCTGCTGGATTACACTTTCCCACCCCTGGGGCTTGGCTGATCACTAAATTGAAAATGGCTAGATCAAGTGTTCAGGTGACACTCCTGCCCTGGTGTCCTGTGGCTGTCCGCATGACTTTTGTTTTTTAGGAGATTATGGATGTGGAACAGATTCCTTGGGTCACTGTCGGGCTGATCAGACTAGAGAAGGGTCTGATGTCTCTTTAACTCTTTGCTGATACAGTTTACTACAAATACTAGGTAACAGCTAACAAGGCATATAGCCTAATCATTAGGAGCTAGACACCCTGACAAGCTGGTCCCACCATTTACCTGTGTGGCTATAGGCAAGAAGCTGTGCCTCGCTTTCCCCTTCCATAAAACGGAATATGAATAGTAACTATCCATGGGGTTGTTGTGAGTTGGTGGATGTAAGGGGCTCAGCGGAGGACTTCACCGAGAAGTCCTCAGGAGCGGTCGCTGCTGTTATTGTTGTGGTTCTTGTTGATGTTATCCTGGCTGCTTAGGCCTTCTGGATAGAGATTTAACTGTGTCTCCAGCATGGGAGTTATGTTTCACCGTTCGTCACCTGGCCTTAAAGTCCGTTTTCCACGTAACTCCCGGTTCCAGCGGAGGCTTATTTACAGTGTAAACACTGAGAAGAGGAGGTGTTTTCTGGATGCATAGATGAGCCATTGGGCTCGTGTTTATAATCTCTGACAATTTAGAAATACATTTGGGAACATATAAGTATGCTGAAAACGTTATGTTCTTTGAAAAATAAACACCAGTAAACAAGTACATGTCACAGACACAAACCAGATCTATATCCTGTTCTTTAAGTTTGGCAAAACGTCCCTTGAGTTTGGAGTGTTTAGTTTTGCCAGGATGTAAGCTAATTTCAGGCTACAGATAAGAGTCAATTAGAAAGGGGATTGGGACTGAATACACAGACTAATTTCTTTTGACCTAAGCTGCAAGCACACCGACACACTTTGGTGGGAAGACAGATGTAATAACTTATCAAGGCATCTGGCCTTTCTTCCCTAAGGCTTCACTCTGGGTGCCCTGTCTGGGCAATTAGGGATTTATCAGAGCCAAGCATTCATCCCCTTTCAAGGAAAGCCATCCTTTCAAGTGGATTAGCTTGCTTACATTCTAGTGTGTTACCAGGTGAGGCGTCTTCTCAATGTCAAACTGAAGACGTTTTATGAGAAAAAAGAGAGACATTTTATTACTGGATATAAAGAGGTTGTAGGAGTCTGCTTTAAATGTTGGTGTGAAACCAAAACTGGTTGAAAATAAATCCCAGACTGTCAGCTGTCTGAGTGAGAAGTGGAAAATTTAAAACTTGGAAACTATGGTGGTTCCTTCACAGTCAAATAGCCTCCCATGGCAATACCAGAATTGCGTCTCCTTCCCTCACTCCAAACCACCCCAGGCTATAAGGAACTCAAGGTGGAACTGTGGCCTAATCCCTGCTCTCCAGGAAAGACCACACTTGGCATGTAGCGCTGGTCTAGAGGCCATCTCAGAGCAAGACTTCACACTGCTGTTCTCTGATGCGCTCAGACTTCAGTGGGAAGGAGCCTGGATGGGGATGTGTCCTCCTGATGCAAGGAGCATATTATCCCCATGAGAAATCACCCACAAAAATCAAGAATGGACTTTGACGATAAGGGGGAAATACATGAAACATACATTTAGGGAACCATTAAATTTCTTTAAGCAATAACCCAGGAGAAAAGTTGACCCAGCCAAAGTAAATGATGGCCAGGAGACATTTATGTGGAATGATGTCCTGGAAATTATCCTAAGAGGAAAACAACAAAGCTTTGCAACACTGATGGATGTTTATCTACAGTACAGCTGTTGCAGGAGGTATAATTCCAGTGGCTGGTTCTGAATTCTCCATCCCAAGTTGGCTTTACCTGTTGGTAGGGCACGTAATCTACAAGGTGTTTTGAGAAGGCTACCTCCCCAAATCGTGACCTTCTCTAACTTCTAATGTCTGAACTTCCTTAACATGAGATAAAGTGCTTCATTCCCAGTTGAAGATTAGACCTAAAGGCAAGGACTTGGTAGAGGCAATATTTGGACTTGTATTCACACAATGTACAAGTGACTGGATTAGGCTTATCCCTGAGAGCAGGAAGAGGTGAGAACAAAAGCCCAAAGGGCACCAAGGTATTGAGAGAGGGCATCATGGAACGTGGAAGTAAGGGCGGCAGAGTGTGAAAAGGCACCTGGAAATGTAAACTTAATAGTAGCAACTAATATATATTGAGTGCTTAAGGAGTGTTAGAATAAGCATTCGGTAATACTCCTGTTTTATCTAAAGCATATGGAGGTGGGGAAGAGGATCTTAAGTTATCATTGTAATACCATGTATTTTAATAATTAAAAATTTAAAAAAGATTTATAACCCATTTCTTTAAGTTGGCCATTAAAAAGCACTTGCAACTGGGTTCTATAATAATTTTGCACCAGTAAATCTGTTGCTTCTGGCTATCCATCACCAACATCCTGCAGATAGTACAGAATTATTAACCATGTGGACGTAAAACATGAAAAAATAGCCAAAGAAAATTGTTTCACCAACACTAATAAATCACTAAAATTGAAATGAAAACATCTTTGGGGTAAATAATGGTTGCCCAAACCATTACTTAGGCCCCAAATTGGAAGTAGATTGTGATCCATAATCTCTGCAAACAACTGAAATCTTATCCTCCTTTGGGGTTGACACTTTTTAAGGCCATGTGATGCTATTAATAATTAATACTCAGCCTTGCGATATACACATATTTAATTTTTTAATGAAAAAACTTCTTCCTTATCCTCAGAAGAGAGTTAAGTCAGAAATACCAGTCTCAATATTGCATTATAAATGAGTAAATGTCTGAATTTTAAAAGGGAAATTCACAGGAAGAGGTAATGGCTAAACTAGGAAGCTGTTACTGCATGACTCATCAAAAAGAAGACAATAATGTTAGTTTCTTGCAGAGAGGGATTAAAGTAAATCGCTAGAAAAATAATGTTTTCTCTGGCCAAACCAGCTGCTATTAACCATGAGACTGAGGTGCATGCCTGCATGCAGGGCTGTGTTAAAAGGAAATGAAAATTTTAAACTTTAAAGTAAAAGAATTCATGGTTAATGCTAGAATTACACTGAAAACTGCACTTTGACTTCAGAATCAAAGGCTTAAAATCAGGGATGTGAATTGAGAATTAATGAAATGCCATTGGGAAGAAGTTATCTTAGAGCAGATGAGAAAGAGGAAGATGAAAGAGTGACTGAAAATCTGCTGTAAAACGGTTTCAGATTGTCGTGAAGACTACAGGAAGTGCCCAGCATGGACACAGAATTAGTGTCAACTTGGCAGAAAATGAAATAATGAGAGTTAAGTGAATGCTCATGGTGAATGCAACATTCAGGCTTTTTTAGCCTATCATTGCAGAAGATCGTGATGAGAGCTTAAACTATTGTATACGAACTAGTATTTTTCCTGACACCACACTATCCAAGCCCTAAAAGGAACCATCAGCTAGGACAGGAGGACTCTCTCATTCATTCCCTCCTTCACTCACTTATTCATCCATTCATTCATGAAATCCTGGTTGAAGATATACCATGACCATTATTACATCCTAGGTATGTGTTAAATCCAGATACATGCTCAAAGTATTTACACTGAATTTCATCAAATCAAAGATGCCGTCAATTAATAAGGCACACTATTACTCTGTATATCTCTAAGAAGAAAAATGCTGCTAATTGTACTTCCGACATCATTGATGATAAGACAAGATTGACTTCCGCAATGTTAAGGTGTGAAAAAATGTGCAGTTGGAATCAATGACACACCCACACAAAATAATCAAAATCCAGGGCTCAATGCCAATGCCGGGCCGTTAATCACACTAGCCTCTGGACACTTCATGTATGAGTAGTGTATTATCTGCCTGGACCTCGGGGGGGAAAAGTCTAAAGAGATATTTTTAAAATCTCTAAAGAGATATTTTTAAATCTTTGAACAAATGCTCTTTTTATACTTACAGATTAAAAGGTAGTACATTCCCTCTCTTAATTGTATTGCAAACAACTCTTAATTCCCTGGGTGAATCAGGGCCGGGGCTAGGCGACCCCTCTTTCCAGGTCAGGAAAGTGCTGAACCTTAGCCATCCTGAGTGAGCGCCTTCTTAAATTTTGCATCCTGGGTACCTTGTTTGCTTCACTCTAGTCTTGATCTGGGATAAAATAACCTCACAATTGTTTTTGCTGCCCCACCCCTGGATTTGGGAAACGCGTGACTTTTCCATTTGCCCTTCTACCTTCTCCACACTGTCCTGGGCTCCGGGGTGCTCCAGCCTTGTGAACATCATTAACTGTGCTCTCTCGCCCTCTGACTTTAGATTGGTTTTGGCCAAAGGGAAGTACTGGCAGGATATTGGAAGGAGGGAGGAGAGTGAAGACAGGGTATTTATTCCTTAAGCTCCCTCCTTGCTAGGCCACCATGGTTGTCCATGTCCCTCTCCCAAAGCCTCAGCTCCTAATTGGCAGTCTTCTCTACATAGCTTCTCTCTCCGGGTCCTGGTCAGTACTCCCTCTGCCTATCCATTTGGGTGGGAACTTCTCTCCACTGATTCTAGGTCTGGGGTACTGCACTATCCCTTGTTGGTTTTCTTAGGCCAGCCCATATCTTTGTAAATATTCCCTTTATTAACTTTCTTTAAATGAGTCAGTTTGAACGTGCGACTTGCTTTCTGCCTAAACTCAGGCTAGTATAAAATATTCCACATCTGCAAGCATGCAGCTGCGGTAACTTCTTACTTTGAACCGGGAATTTTGTAGGCACTTGAAATTTCTTAAGGAACTCATGAATATAATAAACAAATCTTAAACAGAGTTTTGTTTCCAGCCTTAAAAGTTAAAACTGCGTTTTTTACGGTTTCTCTAGGGCACCTGCATATTCATGCCCAGCTTGACATAAACTGCTGTCAGCCCTAGGCTGGCTTAGATTTTTCACTAGGGAAATCTGCTGACTGCAGATATTAGGAGTGCAGATCATACCACAGACAGGACCTAAACAGGAGGAACTGGGAGTTTCGGTTTGACATATACACACTGCTGTATTTAAATTAGATAACCAGCAAGGACCTATTGTTTAGCACAGTGAACTCTGCTCGATGTTCTGCAATAACCTAAATGGGAGAAGAATTTGGAAAAGAATAGATACATGCATATGTATAACTTAATCACTTTGCTGTACACCTGAAACTAACACAATGTTGTAAATCAACTATACTCCAGTAGAAAATAAAAATTTTTTAAAAAGTGTTTTGGAACCGAATCCACTGATTACAACCAAAGGCAAAGTGTGCTTTATTAAATCTGCATCTTAAACTACTGAATTCTGTAGAAATGTTAAGAGTTTGCAGAAGTCTTTCTAGAAGCTGAAATTGTAACCCAGTGAAGCAGTGAGGTGGACCTCACCAACTCAGCAATCAGGATCCTGCTGACCTCCTAATGGTGAGCTTGGTGAAACGGTTCACACCAGGCTCAGAAGAGACCTCAGATGGTCTCATTCTACCACATCGTTTAAAAGATGAGAATGCCAAGACCCATAGAGATTACTTGGCAGAGGCAATTAGGTTGTAAGTAATAGAAACAAGACTTAAATCAGTTTTTAAATTTAGGTTGTTTCAACTTTGTATGTTGCCTACCTTAAATAAGCAAATGAACAATGATGGGGGAGATTATAAAATCTTTTTTATCCTTTGGTGAGAATGGACTTTTAGGAGAGGGAAATATTAAAATGAAAAGATTAGTGGAAGATAACTTATTGTCTGAGACGTCAGGATATAACAATGCAGAGTGAACTTGAAATTTGAGAACAATATAGCCTTAATGTGGTGTGAGGTGGTATTTCTCAAACTCTAGTAATTTGCTTAGTCCCTTTGTGATTTTTTACATTACTGAAAGCCACTTGTACCATTATTTCTTTAATATTTTTCTTTAACTTTCCTTTCTTCCATTCTGTCAGTTTTGCTTCATGTATTTTGGGGCCTTATTGTTCAGAACGTGTGTTTATAATTGTTATATCTTCCTAACGAATTGACCCTTTTTTTCATTATAAAGGAGTCCTCTAGTAATGTGTGTGTGTGTGTGTGTGTGTGTGTGTGTGTTTCTGACAGTCCGCTATTAGTATACTTCTCCAGTTCTCTTACAGTTACTCTTTCCACGGTGTATCTTTTTCCATCTTCTGCCTTTTAGCCTATTTGTATCTTTGAATCTAGTAGGATCTTGTCTTTTTAAAATCTAGTTCAATAATCTCCTGCCTTTTGATTCAATTGTTTAGTTCATTCACATTTAATTACTGATATAGTCAGATTTACCTCTGCCATTTTGGTATTTTTTTCTATATCTTTCATGTGTTTTTTATTCTTCTGTTCTTAATTTATTGCTTTCTTTTGTATTAAATGGATATTTTCTGTGTACCATTTTAATTCCTCTAATAACTTTTAAAATATTTTTAAAATAATTTTCTTAGTGGTTGCTCTGGGGATTACCATATACATTTTAACTTATCAGACTCTATGTCAGATTTATACTAAATTAATTCCAGTGAGATATAGAAAATTTGTTCTACTCTATCCCCCCTCCCCTCTTTTGTATTATTAATACAATATATATCACATCTATATATGTTACAAGCACAAAAATATAGCATTATAATTGGTGCTTTATATAATTTTGTGTCTTTTTAAGAAACTAAGAAGAAAGCAGAAAGACATATTTATAAAGTTGTTTACTCATCTTCTGATTTTCCATTTCTGGTACGCTTCATTTCTTGCTGTGGACTCGAGGTATCGTCTCATGTCACTTCCTTGGACTCGAGGTATCGTCTCATGTCACTTCCTTGCTCACTATAGGCAGCTTCCTTTCTTCCTTTCCCCTTTGTAGGATTATTATGCTATAGGCCCCATAGTTCAATTTTATATTGTTTAATCTTGTTGACTTTTAATTAATAAAGAGAAGAAAGGAAAATAAATATGTAATTATGTTGTCTTTTATGCTTAATACATGATTTCCCCTGCCGGCACTTTTTGTTTTTCATATGGATTAAATTACACCCTAGGGCTTCCCTGGTGGTGCAGTGGTTGAGAATCTGCCTGCCAATGCAGGGGACACGGGTTCGAGCCCTGGTCTGGGAAGATCCCGCATGCCGCGGAGCAGCTGGGCCCGTGAGCCACAACTACTGAGCCTGTGTGTCTGGAGCCTATGCTCCGCAACAAGAGAGGCCGCGACAGTGAGAGGCCCGCGCACCGTGATGAAGAGTGGCCCCCGCTCGCCACAACTAGAGAAAGCCCTTGCACAGAAACGAATACCCAACACAGCCAAAAATAAATTAATTAATTAATTAAAAAAAAACAAAAACAACAACAAGAAAAACTCACTGTTTAAAAAAAAAAAAACAACTACAGCCTAGCCTTAACTTCTTTTCAGCTTAGAGAATTCCTTTAGTAATTCTTGTAAGGCAGGTCTGCTGGCTACAAATTATCTTAGTCTTTGTTTATCTTGGAATGTTTTTATGTTTTCCCCACTTTTGAAAGATATAGTGTTCTTGGCTAACAGTTTTTTTCTTGAAGCACTTTAAATATGCTATCCAGTGCCATTTGGACTCTACCATTTCTGATAAGAAGCTGTAATGTCATTGAGATTCTTTCCTATGTGATGACATTTTTCTCTGCTGCTTTCAAGATTTTCTCTGTCTTTTACTTTCAACATTTTGACTATGATATGTCTAGATATGGCTTTTTTTTGTTTTTCCAATTTGGAGTTCATTGAACGTGAATGTGTAGATCAATGTTTTTCATCACACCTGGGAAGTTTTCAGCCATTATTTCTTTGAATATTTTTTCTGCCCCTTTCTTCCCTCTCCTTCTGGTACTCTCACTACATGCATGTTTGTGTGCTTAATGGTGTCTCAGAGGATCTATTCATTTTTCCTCATTCTTTTTTCTTTAGGTTTTAAGATTGTATAATTTCTAATGACCTATCTTCAAGTTTGCTGATTCTTTTTCCAGTTCAAATCTTCAGTTGAACCCCTGTAGTGAATTTTCCATTTCAGCAAGTGTACTTTTCAACTTCAGAATTTCCATTTTTCAATTTGATTTCTATCTCCTTATTGATATTCCCTATTTGATGAGTCATGGTCATCATACTTTCCTTTAATTTTTAAAAAATGGTTTCATGGTTTTAGTTGTTTGAACATATTTATAATAGCTGCTTTGAAATCTTTGTCTCCTTCACCTGGGCTCCCTCAAATGCAGTTTTTATTGCTTACTTGTTGTTTCCCTGTACAAGGGTCACAATATCCTGTTTCTTTCCATATTTTATAATATTTTGTCAAAAACTGGACATTATACTGTACCAATTCTGGATTCTGATTAGCCCCCTTTCCCACCCCCAGGGCATGATGATGTTGCTATTTGTTATTAGTTTATCTGTTTAGTGGATTGCCTGGACAAATTATGTAAAGTCTATTTCCATTTTGGAAGTCCTGCTCAATTGATGTTTTACAAGCTTAGTATATCTTAAGCAATAATATCTATGAAATTATGGTTTGATATGCTAGCTATGTATTTTATATATCCCTTTACCCTCAGTGTACCATCAGCATTCATTGGATCTAATTTTAGTTTTTGAGTTTATTTTTTGAGTAGTTCTATTTGTAAGTATTGCTATTTCATGATATTTTCCTTCTTTCTTATAAGTCTTCCAAAGCTCAAGGAGAAATCTTACATATTAAAAAAGTAAAATAATACCAATTTTTTTTTCTTATAATTCTAACATAGGTCCACTGGACCCTTTTAAAAAGCTAAAATATATTTTAAAATCTTAGTGATCTTATTTTTCCTATCTTGAAAAATTTTGCTATTCTGTCATCCTAGAAATTATGTCCTCATCACTCATTATTCCAAATGATGCTATAAAATACTAAGTTAAGAAGAAAACAAGAAACCTGATGGGATCACCTAGATACACTAGTGATATGAGTCATCATTATTTTATTATCCTTTAGCTTTCTTATTATGTTGTCTAAAGTATTGCATTACCTGTTGAAAAGGTGTAAGGGAAGACAGAAGACACTCTCTTTGTAGTCGTAGTCTGCTTTTAGTTTTCGTTGGACACAATTGAGAATTCAGAATTTTTTCATTTCCCACCCATAATGATAAAAAGAGTAGAATTTACAACAGAAGACATTTCACAATTATTAGACAAGTGAGAAAACAAATGCAAAGAGACAGCAAAACTCTATTCTCTAAGGATGATGGTCAAATTGATTGTATTAGCAAAATCTTAGACCATAATTCTTCCAATAACAATATCCTAGATGAATTGTTTTAAACTCCAGAATCCATGAGTGATGAATATAATTCTAAGAGCACAAAGGAAATATGGCATTCTCATCAATTTAGTCATTGAACAGGAAGAACTTTATCATGTAATATTTTGCAACAAGAACTTGGATTATCCCATGTTTCTAAAAGGACATATCCATTAGTTTTTTATCTTTTATGATGATTTTGTGCCAAAATTATTTGATATTTTTGTAAGTAGGCAAATGCTGAATCAGATATATATACAAGGATGAGTAAAGGAAAATTAAAACAATTCAATAGACGTTATTATTTTAATTGCTGTTTGTAAATCTAAAATGGAAATGTTTTGTAATGTGAAATTAAAAATATGGCCCCTTCAACGAAATTATGATTAATCAAAATTTTAAAAAGTCTTTACGTTTTCCATTTTCATGATGCAAATGCAAAAAGAAGACCCATAAGTAATGATAAGCTAGATCCTCTTAGTGATATGTTTGAAATCTGGAATATGTTCTAGGTGCATGCATGACAGTTGACAAGCAATTAATTGAACTAAGAGAATGTTGCCCAGTTCAGATTTCTCTTTCTCATTTATGTACCTAGAGAGAGAAAGAGAGGAAAAATATATAACAAAAATTGTGTTTTATGTGTTTGTATTCTTAATAAAATTTTGAATAAAGTTGCTTTTCACTATCCTTTTTTTAATATCTTTATTGGAGTATAATTGCTTTACAATGTTGTGTTAGTTTCTGCTGTACAACAAAGTGAATCAGCTATATGTATACATATATCTCCATATCCTCTCCCTCTTGAGCCTCCCTTCTACCCTCCCTATCCCACTACTCTAGGTTGTCACAAAGCATCGAGCTGACCTCCCTGTGCTATGCAGCAGCTACTCACTAGCCATCCATTTTACATTTGGTAGTGTATATATGTCAATGCTACTCTTTCACTTCGTCCCAGCTTCCCCTTCCCCCAGTGTGTCCTTAAGTTCATTCTCTACGTCTGTATCTTTATTCCTGCCCTGCCACTAGGTTCATCAGTACCATTTTTTTAGATTCCATGTATGCGCGGTAGCATATGGTATCCTTTTATTTTTCTGAAAATTATTTATAAAATGTTTTAAAATATAGAAAACAAAAGCATATTTGATCTAGATAGTAAATGGTGATGAATATTTTTCCTATTGTACTAGGGATTAACCACAAATGTGTAACTTAAAAAAATTTAAAGTTCGTCATTGTACCTCTTAAAATACTCCTGCATGCATATGTATCACACTTTAGGCAAAGGGATGTGCTAGGATGCCTAATGGTTTTGGAACCAGGAAGACCCAGGTTTGAATTATGGCCCCACTCCTTTTAGCTGTGTGACCATGGACAAGAAACATCCCTTCTATAAATTCTAGTTTATTCATCTATAAAAAGAGGCTAATAGAACCTGCTCTGCAGAGTTAACATCATATTCAGAGATGAAGACAAAACACCCAATGTATTTACTAGGAAACATTAGGTGCTCAATAAATGCTTTCTTCTTCCTTCTTTCCTTTTGGTATTAATAATCTTTGTTGAGGAAGATGCATGACTAGACTAAGACTGATGGAAAAATAGGTCTGGCTCAAAAGAAACATTATAAATAGAGGAATGGCACTGTGTGTGTGTGTTTAAAGACATATAATTAAGAGAAAATAAACAAATCTTAGTGGAAAAATGAGATGAAGAGTGTTTCTGCATGGATGAAAGAGAAGTGGAAGGATTATATCCTGGGAGTATTATACAAACTTCGAGGCCAGGTAAAGGCCTTGACATACTCTCTTAGTATTGTGTACAGACCCATACAGAGAAGAGCTCCTACAGCTAGATCTTCAGTGCTCCAGATATCTGTTGGAAGTTTAAGTTGTTTTTTTTTAAATATAGGGCATCTGATTATTTCTTGGTTTTCCCTGCTGACAATTTCATTATCATTACTCAGAAGAAAATGAAAGTAACAAGAGGGATTTCTATTTTGCTGTCAATACTGACCAAGAAATCAGAACAGTGATGACAAAGAAAGAATGGAAAATTTAGGGAAGGTTTGGCACATTATCCTGGACTTTACTAATGTGAAGGGAAAAAAATGATAGGCTCAATTAGGTACACCTCTGGCTTTAGGAAGGCATACTTCATAACACTCAGGAAAGACATGGCTAAACAGTCAGTGGTATTAGAAATTGCTACAGCTCTTTTGTAGAACAATTAGGCAATATGTAAAAGTCATATACTGTTTGGCACCAAAAGCCTACTCCCGGGAATTGATTTTATTTCAAATGCCCAACTGACATTTCAAATAAAACCTAAACTAAAAGCACCATCATGGTCACCATAGATTATCACCAACAGTCCAAAAACCTATCATCTAGAAACAACTTAGGTTTTGTCCCTTGACCTCCACTCCAATTCCCCTAGAACTGCAGTCAGCAAATGCTTTCTGTAAGAGGCCAGTAGTGATTTAGGCCATACTCTGTTGCAACTACTCAACTCTGTCGTTGAAGCATGAACCCACTCATAGACAATATATAAACGAATAAGTGTGACTGTGTTCCAATACTTTATTGCTAACTCTGAAATTTTAGTTTCCAATAATTTTCACATGTCAAGAAATATTATTCTTTAAGAAATGTTTCTTCAACCATTTAAAAATATAAAAATCATTATTAGCTCATGAACCATACAAAAACAGGTGGCACACCTGCCCAAGGATGCTCCCACTACTGTGGTAGAAGAGAGTCTTGGAGAGGGTGGAGTCCTTCTTTCCTCCCACTCCAGAACTGGGTCTGGATTTTTCTGGTACCATCCTATAGTAAACATGTATCTCTTGCTCATTTGTCACTTGAGATGCCAATTCCTATTTGTAATATTCTTTTTGAGAAAGACACATTTGTCCAATGATAATGTTCTTCTGGTCATGCATCCTATCTCACCAAATATTACTGATACCAAGGAGAAAGAAGGAAGAAACAAGTATTTATTGATTATCTTCTATAATGGAAAAATATTCAGGTTTCTGAAAGGGAGTAAATGTGATTCCAAAAAACATAGCCCTGTAAACGTGATGGACCCCCCAAATAGACTGAAGAGCCGACTGATGCCACATAAAAATAAATGCACCTGTAGGATGGGAAGCCTCTGGTATAATCCAAAGAATTGTGCTATTCGTTCAATTTTGCACCATACAATCCCTGCTGACCCTCTTATAGAGTCCTCCTGAAAAAGGACTGTAGCTTTCTGTGCTCACAGATGTGTAGGGTTTTTCAAGGAGCACCTCTTCCCTCTTAACCAGAGAACCAGGATTCTCTTCATTTCAGCGATTACGTGGCAAATTGAGGCTGGCAAGAGTCTTTAGAATCAAAGAGTCAGGGCCTAACCAAGCCTAAGGCTCATTTCAAAGTCCATCTCAGTCCGTGACTCAAGTTCTTTCCATGGGAAAAAGACAGAACAGGGAATGGGTTTAAATAACGTCTTGATCAAGGTTAACTAAGCAGTGTCTTGCTCATAATTTAATATGCATACTCATCATCTGAAGATATTGTTAGGATGAAGAATCTGATTCAGAGGGGCTTTAGTCAGCTTGGGCTGCCATGACAAAATACCATAGACTGGGTGGCTTAAACTACAGACATTTATTTCTTACAGTTTTGGAGTCTGGGATGCCCCAGATAAAAGTAGTGACTGATTTGGTTACTAGTAAGATATCTCTTCCTGGATTGCAGATAGCTGCCTTCTCACTATGTTCTCACATGACCTCTTCTTTGTGTGTATGGCAAGAAAGAGCACAAGCTCTCTGGTGTCTCTTCTTATAAGGACACTAATTTGATTAGATCAGGGCCCCACCCTTACAATCTCATTTAACCTTTATTACCTCCTAATAGGCCCTATCTCCAAATACAGTCACATTGAGGGTTAGAGCTTCAAAATATGAATTTGGGGTGGTGACACAATTTAGTCCATAATAGTAGGTGTGTGTGGGGCCTGAGATTCTCTATTTCTAACAAGCTCTCAGGTGATATGGATGCTATCTGCCTTTGGACCACATTTTGGGTATCAGAGAACCAAAGTTAAAGGTCCCAGGTCTTGCTTTAGGACAGAATCAGGGTGCTCAATGATAAACGGGATGACACGGCTAATCATGTTAGTAAAGCTTGTTCAGGAATGATGCCAATGAGAATAACAGCACTGCATCCTATTGATGTGTAAAATGTCATCAAAGAAAGCACAAAGACATGAACAGATTAGCACAATGGCAGTCAATTCTTCAACAAATGACCCTAAGTGAAACTGCCTTGAACGGTATCTTTCAGATTTCTGGATTTTTTCTAAGACATGTGAAGTTCTCCAGATGAAATGCTTATGCCTCCAAATCTGAAAGCTTATTACCAAAGACCCCTTCTCTGGAGCATTATTAAATTTTCAGCAAAGAGACAAAAACATCATTACTATATGAGGAAAATAATCTTAGCACATAGAGGGGAAAGAAGACTCCGCCTGAATTTCCAAATTTGTACTACTAGTAACTCTACAGGGACAGATGCAACTTAGAAAAAGATGAAGAATCAGGCCATTTTGCCATCATTTTCTTTGGGCTGCTGATAAGCATCACCAGCCAGGAGAAATGAGGACTGACTTTACGAAAAGAGCTGCACACACACACACACACAAAAAAAAAAGGAAAAGAAAAAGAAAAGAGAATGCCTGCCCAGATGTATTTTGACAGTTTCCTACAAATGAGGCAAGATAATTCTGGGCTCAGGAATACCATTTTTCTCTAGTGATATGTCAGTGGTTCTCAGAACTACTTTGGGTATCTGTGCCTTTATTTTCCTTGAGCATGAATCAGGCTCATTTGGATGTGAGGTCAGGCCACTGTGCCCATTAATGTTATTAACTCAAAGACAAACTTTAGAGACTTCAACTGTAAATAGTGTGATATCCTGCTATTTCTTCTGACTGGAAAGTGGTGGGTAAAAATAATTATCTGACCTTCCACGGCCTGAACATGGAAGAACACTTCTTGGGATACTGCACAGATGTTCTCAGATACAGGCTCATGGCTGGAGGACCAAACTGAGTTCTCCATATTGTAAGCATCTCTGGGAGTCCAGAATAGTGACTTAGCCTCTCAGCAACAAAGTATAGCCTCAAATGAAGGACCAGAAAGGTTTGATTAAAATCAGCTGCCAAAGCACTATTTACAGTAGCCAGGACATGGAAGCAACCTAAATGTCCATCGACAGAGGAATGGATAAAGAAGATGTGGTACATGTATACAATGCAATATCACTCAGCCATAAAAAGGAAAGAAATAGTGCCATTTGCAGAGACATGGATGGACCTAGAGATTGTCATGCAGAATAAGTCAGAAAGAGAAAAACAAATATCATATAATATCTCTTCTATGTGGAATCCAGAAAAATGGTACAGATGAACTTATTTGCAAAGCAGAAATAGAGTCACAGATGTAGAGAACAAACTTACGGTTACCAAGGGGTGAAGGGTAGGGTGTGACGAATTGGGAGAGTGGGATTGACATATATACACTACTATGTATAAAATAGATAACTAATGAGAACCTACTGTATAGCACAGGGAACTCTACTCAATGATCTGTGGTGACCTATATGGGAAGGAAGAGGGGATATATGTATACATATAACTGATTCACTTTGCTGTACAGCAGAAACTAACACAACATTGTAAAGCAACTATACTCCAATAAAAAAATAAACAGCAAAAATAAAATAAAATAAAATCAGCTGCCAATATTCAATGTTTCCAGTTCATTCACAGGTTAAACCTCACCAAAAGACTAAATTAACATGGCACAAATCAGTGGTAGAGAATTAAGCAAATATACTTTGCCTGAACCTATCCTTCTCCATCCAAGAGAAAATCAAGCTGGCCTAAGTAGAGGCACAGAACAGAAAAGTCTTTCCTGGATGCTTCACTGCCTGGCTCTTTTTTTTCCCCCAAGCAAATATTATCATCGACTTGCTGCTTTTCTAGAAGCTATGCAGGAAGATTGACTTGGATGGAATCCAGAATGTTTGTTACCAGTTTTGTTTGAAAGAGTTATCTGAATATTAAGACATCTTGACCAGTGATTCTTTTATTTGATTCCCAAGATCTAGATTTCTCAGTGATATGTTGTTAGGGTTCTGGACTACAGGGGCAGAAGGAAAGAAGGACAAAGAAAACATAAATTGAGCTGAAGTGCTAAAGCTGTATTAATAGTCATTGAGTTACAACTGTAAAGTTGTGTTTAATTACTTTAGGAACAAGTCTCTTGAGAAGCTCACTTGTTCCCTAAGTAGGACATTAGAGTTGAATAATGAGGCCTTGAGGAATAATAATGAGGAAATGCTGACCTTGCTTGTTTCTCTCTGTCCCCACCCTCCATCCCCAATCTCCTAGGACGGGCCCTCTGAACTGTAGCAGAGAGGGTTGGAGAGGATGGAGCTTTCTTCTCTCTCACTCCAGAGCTTGGCTGGACATTTCTGGAATCAGTCTATATTAAACATATATATTTTTGATTATTTATCACCTTTATATGCTAACTGCATCCCTGGAATGGTGACAGAGGCATCTGGGTGAGCAGGGGCATATTCAGATTTATGATGAGTACAGCGCCTCATAAAGTGCCTTGCCCATCACAGGCACCTCAAACGCTATGTATTTGAAATTGAACTTCATGTCTTCCCTCTCCAACTTATTCTTCCTTCTCCATTTTCTGTCTTACTAATAGTATCACCTTCACCTGATGACCCAATCTCCAACTCTCGCTCCTCTTTGACTCCTTTTACTTCCTATTTACTGCTTCCAAATGCCAGGATCATTTCATTCCAGAACAGCTTCTCAATCCAGCTCTTCTTTCTGATCCTTCTGCTTCGGTATTTTAGGCTTTCATCACTTTGCTGCAGAATTATCTCCACCCTTATCTCAGGGCATTGCTGCCAGAATTGTCTTCTTCTGCACTTTGCTACCCCTCTTCTAGTTTCTTAAGTTGAATAGGTACATTTTATTTATCTTCAGTCTTTCTTTACTTTCATTTTAATTTTTCTAATATACTAAAAGCATTTAAAGCTTTACATTTTCCTTTTGAATACAGTTTTAGCTGCGTCCTGTACTCTTTGGTATGAAATGTATACTTTTTTGTTACTCTCTAGATAACATCACATTTTTGCTAGGACTTGCCTATTATGCCAAAGAACGTTTCTTAATTTGCAGGTAATTACACTTGTTTTGGGTAACCATTTGTTGTTGATTTACAATATACAGTAGACCCTTGAACAACATGGGTTTGAACTGCATGGGTCTACTTATACGCAGATTTCTTTTTTTCAGTAGTAAATATTACAGTACTACATAATTCATCCGTGTTTGGTTGAATCCCTGATGCAGAATTGCGTATATGGAAGAACCTTGAATACGGAAGGTAGACTACGAGTTATAGGAAGATTTTCAACTGCACTGAAGGTCAGCACCCCTAACCTCCATGTTGTTCAAGGATGGGGATTATGATATTGTTTCCTTTCCCTTTCAGGTGAATGATACTTAGGTTGGATAAGATTTTAGGATCATAATCTGTTTTTATTAATAATCTTTCTTTCTCTGTACAGGTGTTATTTCAGCGTTCTTTAGATTCTAGTATTTCAGATGATGAACAAGTGACCTGTTCTTTCTGTCAGAAGGTCTGTAATATTTCCTCCCTGTCTTTGAAAGGTAGAAATTTCACTAGAGTATGTCTCAGGTTTTTATTGTTGTTGCTTTCCCCTCTTAATTCATCTTCTCTAGGACTCAGTGGAGCTTTCAGTCTGAAGGACCAAGTATTTCTTCAGTTTAGGGAATATTTTCTTCCATTATATGCTTATTGCTCTGCACACGTTACTTCATATGTTAACATGGTAGATCCTCTGGATGTGTCTTCTAGGGCTCTTTTCTCATTCCACATGACTTATACTTTGGGAACTAGTTCTCTGTGTCTTGAGATATTTCTTTAACTTGATCTCCCAGAACATGAATTCTATTCTCAGCAGTGAGCATTCATTTTTTTCAATTTGTCTACTGAACTTTTAAAATTCAGAAATATCATTCTTGTTTCCAGAAAGTCTTTCTGTGCTCTAATTAGATCTTGCTCTAATTACTGTTATTAATGTCCTCTCTCTCTCTTCCATTAGTTCTAATGTAAATGAAGTTGCCAGCTTTACTTGCTCAGCCTTGTCTTTCTCCCTCTGTCTACAGAGTCCCCTTAAGTGGGTTGTAATTTTTCATTACCTACTGAGGTGGTGTGCTCCCTCAATCCGTGTACCCGTCAGCCCGTTGGGGAATTCTATCAGTGATGGCAGAGCATGGGGCAGGAGGCATGCCAGTGCCCATTTTTATGGTCTGGCGGCCAGCAAGCAGGAAGAAAAGTGTTACTTTCTGCTGAGGTGCTGATCGAACTCTCTCTCAATAGAACAGATCCAGCCCACCAGGGAAGCCCCATGTAGGTCCAAGAGGGTGAGCATAAATTGGTGACCTCTTCGAATTCCACATCTGTAGTCGGGAGAGTCACAGCCCCCTTCCGAGGGCACAGACAGACATCTGCCAGATGGGCTTCTTTGGGGAGTCACAACATCCAAGGTCCTCACTTTATGGCTCCTCCTCTGCCATTGGTCACCCGGCCTTGCTGGTGACTGCCAACCACAAATTGGCACTTGCCATCTGCCTCTACCAGGGTTAAATTATGAGCTGCTGACCTTCAACACCCCCTGAAAGGAGTTCAGGGTAGAGATCGGGAATGAGGCACTCTGTGCTCTGGGAAAAAACTGGCAGAACAAGCCTTCGGATAGTTAGATATTTTCAGGAGAAGAATTTATGAGCTCAAATTCCTGCATCTTCTCATATCTAGAAAAGCATTAAAATCCTTCACGGGGCGGGGGTGGGATGGGGAGGGTGGGAGGGAGGGAGATGCGGGACGGAGGAGATATGGGAACGTGTGCATATGTGTAGCTGATTCACTTTGTTATAAAGCAGAAACTAACACACCATTGTGAAGCAATTATACTTCAATAAAGATGTTTTAATAAAATAAAATCCTTCACGGTGACATCTGCTCCTCGTGACTAGCACGTAACCTTCATGAGATTAGAAGCAACCTTCTGCCAAAAATGTGCGCTTGATCGCATGTATCCCCCTTCACTCAAATCACATATAAACGGATCTCCCCACCACTTCTTTGGAGCAGTTCCTCAGAGCTCTCTGAGATGCCGTCTCTCTGGCTATAGTCTTCATTTTGCCCCCAATAAAACTTAACTCACAGCTCTCACGTTGTGCATTTTTTTTTCCAGTCAACACTGCCATGGAGCCCGAAGTCCCCAACATGCTCTCCCTCGTTGTGTCCTCTGGACTCTGGCTCTAGTCTCACTTCTATTGAGAAGGACAGGGGACAAGGCCATGCTTTCTCTCTGGCAGTCCCCTTCTCAGATTCCAAGTTATCTTCCTAAAGTGTAGGCAATACTAATACCTTCCAGTGGCCCCCCTCTCCTATAGCACAATATCCAAGCCCTAGGCCCTATGAGCTGAACCCTCCTTAAGCTGGATGCACTGAACCAGGCCTCACCCCCTCTGTTTTCTGTCATACCTGACTCCTCACTTTCTCCAGACCCATGCCGTGTATTCCCTTTTTGTGTTGACGTGCACGTTCCCTTCATCGGGAAGTCCCACCACTTTCCCTTGCTCTGACTTCCGGCACCCTCTTCATTCTCTGATTCAGATACCACCTTTTACAGGAAGCCTCAGTTGGAATTTATTCTTCCCTCCTCAGTGCCCCTATCGCTCCTAGTTGTTCCTCAGTGGCAGCACTTCATACAAGCAGCCTTTTCTTTTCTTTTCATTTGGCCATGCCGTGTGGCTTGTGGGATCTTAGCTCCCCAACCAGGGATCGAACCCGGGCCCTCAGCAGTGAGAGTGCCGAGTCCTAACTACTGGACTGCAGGGAAGTCCCAAACAGCCTTTTCTTAAATTACTCTCTCTCTCCCACCCCAGACCCTACATAACATGAGGGCAGGTTCTAGGTCTGTTTTATTTTATCTCTTCTCACAGTGTCTTCCATGAAATGGATGCCCAATATTTGTAGTGTTGAATTGACAATGGAAAACGATTAAACTGGACATTGGTGGAGCAACCCTGAGCTTTTTTTTTTTTTTTTAACTATTGGTGGAAGATAGTGTCATTAAGATCTTACTGGAGTTTAACAGAGGAACTGATGTCCTCAGCATCAGTTGACAGACTTGCACCTTCAGAAAAGGCCTCTGAATCGCATGGGAAGGACTTCCAATTATTTTCTCCTACCCCACTGAGGTGTTATTGTAAAGAGAGAGATGGGATGTGGGTAACAGGGTTTGTGGTCAGTCACAGCCACTGCATGTCATGCAAAGCCTCTCCTCAGTTGCCTGGAAGTATGCAGCTTAGTCAGGTAGAAGATGGCCGGCGAAAGACCAGAGGTTCATGCTTTTCAGAAGACCTGTCTGTCATACGTGAACCATTGCAAAGATAAGCTCTGAGGGGGAAATGCCTCTGACACTTTAGGAAGTTTGAAAAGATTCATCATGTTAAGAAGTAGAGAGATTAGTCAAGCAAGGTGCAGTCCTACAGAATGCACAAGAGTTGGGAGGTGCCTTTCCCAAGGTGGCTGATAATAATGAAGCAGGACTCACCCTACTTCCACCTGCTTGCAGACTCCCACTTCCTAGAGAACCATAACTTTCTGAAGAACACTTCACCTGTCACCAGACCTCTGTGTGACTTGGGAATGAGCAAAGATGACACAATTGGATAATCAACAGTCTAACCTTGACTAGTTTAACCATTTTCCTGCCTGGGGCTCCTTGAAGTAGCTGGTCTCACGGTGCCATTTTCTTGCTCTTGTTTAGAAAGCCAAGTTGAAGGTACTAAAATACAGAGACCTGTATTATTAACTGAGTGTGTGTATGTGTGTGTGTTTATTGTAAAGATGTATTAGCAGCAGCCATCCCTCGGTGAGAATATATTGCAGCTCTTCCTGGAAAGGAGCCTATTGGCCCCTTTAAGAATCCCATTTAGCACACTGTCACTTTAAATGCACCATTTAAAGGCAAGGGCCAGTGCCTCACCCAGGGCCAGACACATAGCAGGCTCTTGAAAAATGTGCTGAAAATGGAATAGTCAGTATTCAGCGGAAAGGTAGAGATTCAGTCTGATCTTTCCTTTCTTTTTGGCCTTTACACCATTTGTTTTTGTAATTGCATTCCAATTTCTCCTTTCCTCTCCACAACCTCTTCAAGACTACATGTGTATATGTGTGTGTTTGTATGTGTATGTGTATATGTGCTTATGTGGGTAAAGTTGTATATGCTTTTATATATGTGTGTATATGTGTATATCTGTATATATGTCTGTGTATACGTGAAAATATTTTTGTGTGGAGGAGTATATGTGTGTAAATCTGTACATATCTGTGTATGTGTATATACTTGTATATATCTACATGTATGTGTTTATGTATGTTGGTATGTAGATATATGTGTGCATGCACACATTTAATATATATAGTATAAATATATATTTTATAAATAAAAAATGTGTATATCAGATACCCACTACAGTTGATGATCAAGCCATTTCTTCATAAAAGCTAGCCTGAAAAGAGTCTAAACGACATCTTGCTTAAGTTTATTCCTTGATTCTTGCAGCATTACTGGAGGAGGACAGGGGAATGGGGTATAGGAGAACATTTGGGATGCTGATATTAGCCTTCCAGTCTAAAGGGAGATATTGATGGTACAGGAAAAAGGGAGAGGAGGACTGAAGGAGGGAAGATCTGAGAAGTGAGAGAGGATAGAATCCAGAGCTCAGGGGAGAGGTTGCTTTAGATAGGAGAAGGGGCAAGCCTTCTACTAGGTTAGGAGGCTCCTTCCAAGCTGGGTAACCCTGTTTCTGTGTTCTGAGGGCAGTAGCAACTGTAGCAGAAGGCTCTGAAATTCTCCTTGCTATGCACTGAATTGGGTCCCCTAAAATTCATATTGAAGCCCTAACTCCCACGTGATTGTATTTGAAGATAAGGCTTTTAGGAGGTAATTCAGGTTTAAATAAGGACATAAGGGTGAGGTCCTAATCCCATAGGATTAGTGGCCTTATAAGAAGAGGAAGAGAGATAAAGGTCTCTCTCTCTACCTGCACACACCGAAGAAAGGCCATGTGAGGACATAGTCAGAAGACAGTCATCTGCAAGGCAGGAAGAAGGTCCTCAATTGGAACTGAATCTGCTGAGAACTTGATCTTGGACTTCCCAGCCTCCAGAACTGTGAGAAATAAATTTCTATTGTTTAAGCAACCCAGTCTCTGGTGTTTTGTTCTGGCAGCCTGAGCAGACTAAGATGCCCCTCCTAAGGACTCGTACCACCCAGCCATTGACCTGTGAAAGAGTAGCTTCCAAGGCCCAGAGGGACTCTAGCTTTGGAAAGAGCACATCTTTGCTTTGTGTGATGGTCACAGAGGCTGGGACAATGGGAGACTCTCAGAGGAAGGAGTATCAGGATTCCATAGCCTTACTCTCCAGTGCAAGGAGCTTCATTACATGCATTTCTTGTGCTCCTCTACCATGGCATTCTATTTGGTTAATTCCTACTCAATACCCTCAAGAAGCAAGCAGACCCAGCAGGAGGGTCTGTTCTGAGCACAAAAAGGTTGACATAAAAATTCATGATTTATTGCCTCTTCTTCCCACTTCTGCTACCCATGCTTCATGGTGAGGCTGTACCCATTTAAGAATTCAGTCTCTGGAGCCAGATGCCTGGGTTCGTCACTTTACTGGTATCGTGACCTAGGGCAGATTGCTTCACCTCTCTGTGCCTTTGTTTTCTTATGTGTAACGTGGGGACAATAACACTATCCACGTTGTAGGCTTGTTGTGGAGAGTCAAGAAAGTTAATGTATGTAAAAAATCTTAGCATGTGGTAAATACTCAATGTTGGCTCTTATTATTTTTTTCTGTTCTTCTTCCTTGAGTTCATTAGCAGGGGACCCATGGCAGTTCCTGGAGCTGAAGCATGGCCAGCTCAGTTAGTCCAAGGCATGTGCTTCTAAAGGAAAATGGTCTTGACTGTATCGGGAGAAGAAGATGGGAGCAAGTGAAGTTGGGGTGGCAGGTTTGGTAGTGGAGGGTGAGAGGGTGTGTGCCTGCTGGCTGCTGTTTTCTCAGTGAAGCGCGAAACAAGGTCATCAGCTGATGGGCAGCGTGGAGGAGGGGCCGTGGGAGGCTTGTGAGGCTGGAGAAGGAATGAGTTAGATGTCTAAGAGAGGGGGAAAATGAACCTTCTAGAGAAACCTAGCAAGCTTGCTGAGGAATACTGAGTGCCAATTTGAGTCTTGAGATCATGAATTTAAAGTGAAAACAGAGGCTTGATTGTGTGAATTTCTTCCAACATCCAGCAACCCAGGGTGATGCAGGGAGAAGGCGTGGAGCTGCTTTCTGATCGACTATCCTCGTTTGCAGGGCTGTGTGTCCACTGTGCACTAACATCTGCTTTTATACATGACGATTGTGCCGGTTTTGTTCATAACACACTATGTTAATGATGAAGGAAAATATTCTAGAGTCTTCTCACTTCGTTGTAGCTTCATTTTCATTTCCTTGTCCCTTTCCCCTGAGACCACATGTGCAAATGACCAGTTTATGGTAATTTAATTTGTAGAATGCTTTGGACAAAGAACTCATTTTCTTAGTTTATGTGGCTTTGGGTACTATATTTTCTTTTTATTACCCTATCAGGGTTTTAATCTCTTTGTGCCAAAGCAACAAAGGCACAAGATGACAATGAAAGCTCATACTTCTAGAGCACTTACTATGTGCCAGGCACTGTTCTAAGCACTTTACATATATGAACTCATTCATTTTTCAGGTAGGGCACAGGGAGTTTAAGTAACTTGCATGAGGTCACACAGCGAGGAAATATCAGAGCTAAGATTCAACCAGGCCGCCTTGCTCTGGACTCCATGCTTTATACCTCTATGCTTCTCTAGGGCACCCTTGAAAAGAAGTTAAAAAATTTGTGTCTCTTTAAAATATTTACTTTCTGAGAAAATTTATAATAGATCTACCTACCTCTAACTAGGCTATTTCCTTACCTTCCTATCACGTTGCATGTACCTCCCCGCTGTCGACATCATTAAGGATAAAGATGACCAGTACCATCTCTCCAACCAGCCAACATATATTTATGAAAGGCCTACCTTGTTTTAGCACGAATGAGATAAAGATGACCGAAACACTCTCCTTGCATCCCCAGAACTCAGTCTAGCTGGGGATCAGACAAATGCACAGGGAAAGTACAACAAAGGATACAGGGAAACCCCCAGAGACACAAGATCCTGTGAAAAAACGAACTACATAAAGAAAAAGAACAGGTCAATGGTGCTGAATTTATTTCATTCTCAATGGCAGCCTTTTTAGTCCCTGAGCAGATGCCAGCTCTTCTGGTTGTGTTACAGAAATACTCTGGCAACAAGATGCCAAAAACTCTAGTCATTGTGCTCTTGAGTTTCCGGAACAAGGGGAATGTGGAATGCTGGGAACTGGAGGTGGTGTTCTGAGCTCATTGTTAGCAATTTTAATTTGCCTCTTTGGCCAAGTGGGGCACGGTCAGAGTTCCACAAATCAACTGGATGGGGTCACGTCCTGGGCATATTTCTCTTGACGAGTAATGTGACAGTGGGCTGAACAGAAGGTAGGTCTGGAGCCCCTCACACATTGGATCCAATCTGGACCCAGCCATTTACTGGCTGTGCAGCCTTGGGAAGACATTTAAGTTTTCCAAACTGCAGTTTTCTAATCTATGAAATGGACCTTCCTTGCAGGGATGTTGTAAGGATTAGCAACGAGTTTGCAAATTTCCTAGTATAATATGCATTCAATCAACCCAAAGCCATCATTATTTATTATTACACAGAGTTAAAACTCCATGGTAAAATTTTCTTAAATGCATCCTTTATTGCTGGAGCAGTCATCTCTTCCTCCTAGTTCTATCGCACCTTGGAAATATTCAGAGAGGGTGAAAATGCCATAAAAATGCAACTTATTATACTCAATTGCTCTTTTAGAAGGTTATCTCACTGAACCATACTTAAGAAATTACATGATCATTTTAACTTCGCTGCCCATTTTTTAACTCTATATAGGTATAATTATAGTTGTATTATTATTGTTACTATTATTATTACTTAACATTGTGGTGAGGGGAAAGGTGAAGGGAATAATTATTTATTAATTGTTTCTATCTACCAGGCACTCTGCCAAGCAGTTTTGCATACAATTAAATATCACAACCACTTGGGAGCTTGGTGGTAGTATTATTTACATTTTAAAAATGAAGTAACAAGGCTCAGAGAAGTTGAGTCACTTGTTCAAGTTCACACAGCCAGTGGGTGTCAGAGCCAGTCTGGCCACAGGCCCTTTACTCTGACCTCCATCCTGTGTGTCCTCCTGAAACAGGTATTATGGTCACAGCTGTTTTACAGATGAAGAATGGCAAACCGGAGCAGTTAAGTGACTTGTTCAAGATCATACAGCTATTGAAGAGGAGGCCCAGGACTCAGTCCCAAGTTTCAGTGCAGTTTTCTTCCTTTTCCTTGAACCCCGGGGGGCAGACAATAGAGTAGAATGGTTAAGAGCACAGGCTGTTAGGTTTCTTGCTGTCAGAGATGGAAATATGGAAAGGGAGAAACTAGAACGGTATTAGACTAGTTTTGAAGGCATGGTATGAACTCATATATAAAGGTATATGTAGCCACACCCAGAATAGAAACGAACGTATATGTAAATCTCTCTCTCTTCACGTATACACGTAATTCCTAATTCTTTCTACCTAGATGCCCAGCTTTGAAGCAGCAATGAGCACACCAACACCACATCTTGGTTTCTAAATACCATTCTTCATTAAAAGAAACCAGGGCTCCTTGGAGAAATGGTTGATGCCAGGGCTGGAGCAGGGAAGGTACAAGATGAGCCTGGAATATCTTATTGTGCCAGTTCGCAAGGAAGTGCTCTAAAAATGATGGGAAAATTAAAAAAGACAAAGCAGACAGGTTGAAGGGGCTCCCAATAGGCAAACTGAAGACAACTGGAATATCAAAATAAAAAACAGAAGTAATACATTATAATCCACTGAATAAGTAGAAAAGCACAAGTCTATGCTGGTATTCATAAATAAATGAATGACTTGAAAATTGATAAGAATTGGAATATTTACATAGCTTCAAAATACCCCCCTCCACAAAAATACTTGTTAATTATGGAGGGTAAAATGCAATGTGATAAGTCCAAATCATGAGCCCCCGATAGCACGCAATGAGAGGAACTCAGCATCACTTCTGTGATATTCCCGCTAAAGATGAAAATCTGAATCTAATCATGAGGAAATATCAGATACCCACCAAAGGAAGGATCTCTACAAAAGATCTGGCCTGTAATCTTCAAAGGTATCAAGGTCATGAAAGTTAAAAGATTGAGGAACTGTTGCAGATTAAATGAGACCAATGAGATGTGACAAATAAATGTAACACATGATTTTGCTTTAAGGGACATTAATGGTAAACCGGTAAAATGTGAATGGGGTGTGAGAATTAGATGGAAGAAATGTTTTGAATGTTAAATTCCTGATCTCGGTGGTTGTGTTGTGGTTGTGTAGGAGAATATCTGGTTTATTGGAATTGCATGCTAATATACTTCAAGGTAAGATGTATCAGGTGAATGACTTACTCTCAGATGGTTCAGGAAAAAAAAGGTCTTTGTATTGTATTTGTTTTCAAGATAAAAAGTTATCTCCTCCAACAATAAAAATCTCAGAACAAAAACAACAATAAAATGGAACACAGGTGGTACATGCAGAAGTTACAGTAAAGTGGTTAAAAACATTCTTTAGGCTCTGGATTTGAATTCCAGCTTTGCCACTTACTAGCTATGTGAACTTAGGCCTAAGTTATCTGTGACTTACTTTCTTGGTCTGTAAAATGGGGATAATAAAAGTACCAACATAGATTCTTTGTGGATTTAAATGAGTTAGCAACCATAAAGTACTTGATATCGTGAGGTCTATAATCAGTGCTTAATACCGCTGGTTGTTCTCCTTACATGGTAGGCAATGATATGGTTCTCTGTGATCCATGTTCCCCTCAAGGTGTATGCCAGGGAGAGAGATCTGGTGTACTCCTTCCGACTTATTCAGCTAGAAATAGAATTCAGCTAGAAAACACGTGCTATGTGGTCAATCCTATTATTCAGGCAGATGGCTGTAGATTTCACAGACTGAGAACGTTTAAAATAACACAGATGTGTTTGTAATCTTTGGATATATACTTTTTGATGTAGGGCCCAATGGGGATTAGTTTTTTTTTTTAAACTATACATAATTTTCGTATCAGGCCAAGATATTGTGTTAGGAATAATCTAGGCATTACTATGAAGAAAAAGTGATTATCGCATTGACAAGATGTTTCTTAAGCAGTTTAAAAAATATACATGCATGGCCTACTATAAAGGATTAAAGTGTATCCACTACCAACAGTGGCTAATTCAGTTAAAAGTGGAAATAAAAAATGGAAATTAAAACAATGTTCTGGTTGGGAAGGAAGCACAGACAGCACTTTGATGTTGATTCTTTGAAATTATTCCTTTTCTGCCCTTTGGATACTTAATACCGAGCAGGAATGACACAATATGAGAAGCTGAGGGTGGGTGTGGGAAGTAAGACTAGTATTTTGCTAGTTATCTTTCAATGCATATTTTTTTGGGGGTCCATCTCCACTAATGAAATTCAGTTTTAAGAACCCTGAGTTCTTTTTCAGTTAGCTTTGGTTGACATGAGAGCCGATGGGCTCTGACAAAGCCTCTTTGGTCTCTCATTTGGCAGTCTTTGAAAATGTTACTTGAAAACGTTTTAGAGGTTCACCATGACCACTGCTAACATGACAAAATGGGATCCACCTCACCCCTTGGAAAAGAGTGACAACCTCCAGCTGGGCTGAGCTCTAACCTTGACCCTGGGATGTCCACATGAATATGCCCGTGTTCTGAACTAAAGAGCCACATTGGCTTTTTTTTTTTTTTTTCTTCTCAAAAGGCAGAGAATTTTTGATGCACCTTCAAGATTCCATTTATATCAGTGACATAATAGTGTCAGCTCTTTGAAGGAAGAAAGAAGAACAGGCAGCAACTGGTATTATATTGTTAAGTGCCCAAGAATCAATTACATCCTTGCTGAGACAAGAGGCAATTTTCCCATTTAAACTTCACAGATGCACGGACTGGCAAATTATTGTTGGGTTGTTGCTTCTATTATGATAATTAACAATTAAAAAACACACTTTATAATGTAATTAGCTGTTTACTGGCTGTTACTGGCTCAGGTCATAGCCGGGACTTTACTTTCAGCGGTATGAACTACTAAAAAAGTATTTTAATCAACTCTTTTAGATTCAGTCACTAGTGTGGAACCATTTTGGCCCCTCACAATTAAGCCACTGGAAATTTCCAAGCTGATCTGGGTTTATAAGAAGCATCTTGTGGAAACCTATCAGTTTCCTTTCTTAAAACATTCAACTGGGAGTTCACTGATTCTTCATTTCCGGGAAATGTAGCAGCAATTTTCTTGCCTTCCCCCTCCCCCAACGTTTTTCCTCTTGTTCATCCTTAAATAAATTATTTTATCTCCATGTAGGCTTATATTCTTAATATTTTTCAAATACACACACACATGCAGAACACACAAGAAGCTAATTTTGTTCAAGGTCAAATAGAAATTTTATGATTACCCTTACACTGCCAACCTATTTGAAAGAAGCTAATAATTTAGATAATAAGCAATGCCATGTTGGAAAATGGCACTAGAAATGGAAATTGTTAAGTGTAACAATGGATGACTGTTTATAATTATAAAAGCTAACACTTATAGGGCACTTATGTACCAGGCACTGTTTAAAGTACTGTATACGCTGTCCACAATTTAATTCAGTTAATGACCTCACAATGACCCTCTGAGGTGGTTTCTATTATAGTCCCCAGTTTAGAAACAGAAAAGGGAGGTGCCAGGAGGCTGGGTGATTAGGCCATGGCTATGGAACTTGCAAGTGGCAGAGCTGGATTCAAACCCAGGCAGCTGGCCCCAGAGCCCATGCTTTCAGCCACTACAGTCTACTAGTATCTACAAAACATGATGACTGTTGAAGCAAGGTCAAAGCTTCTTGTTCGTTTGTTTGTTTTTAAATCCATAAAAATGAAGTAAAAGTGATTTGAGAAGCAATGTCTTCATATACTCATTGACAATCCGCACTGATGAGATTCCTGGGGAATATACATTTGCTTACTATGAACCAGGCTAAAGCATGAAGTGGGTTAAATGTCCAGAAAATATCCATGGAAATAATGGCAAAAGTTATGCTTGTGTAACACACTCATGCACATAAGGTTATTGAAGTTACCCATACCTCCTTATGTGGTCTCAGACTCTAAGAAAAGAAACCACCATATGTTGTCACATATTTAAAACTATTATTGTTATTATTTGCAAATTTAGGCTACTTTTTAGGTATTTAAAACTATTCTTGGATCTTCTTCCTATTGCATCAGGGCATCTTGTGTAGAGTAAATGGTCTCTAATAATGATCAAGTAAGGTACTTCTTACCCATACCCTATCCTTTTACAAAATAGGAGTTGAGGCAACTTACGATAGAAGGTCACGTAGTTGGACAAGGACAAGTGTATGTCATGATGTGGGGGATGGGCGGGGGAGGGATGGGTAGAAGATGATGGTTTTAGAAAACTTAGGGCTGGACATAGTTACTACAACTGAGCCCAGCATTTCGTGCTTAATTGGCACCAAGCAATGGTGTGATGTTGGTGAAATGTGTCTTAGCTCCTGATATTCCATCTTTTATCTTCGTTCCCTGCCCGGCTACTGGTACTTAATGGTGATATTTCTCTCCACATGTCTCCTGAGGCTCCTTCCTCCCAGGGTCTCTCAGCTGGCTGTCAGCTCATCTCTTAGAAGTCACGGCTTGATATCAGTTTGAGAAACTACCTCTCTCAAGAGAGCGGGGTAGAATAAATGAGAACACTTGGAAAACTTGAACAGGTGTTAGAGGTATTTATTGTTATTATTAATGGGACAGTCAAAGCAATAATACCTTTAAATTAGGGGACTGATTCAAGTGGTGACTCGGGCAGCTGGTTAGGCTGTGAGGATGTCTGGATGATGTTTGGGGTAAGGGGTCAACTTGGGACTCCCTAATAAGACTGTATGTAAAGCAGGCATTGACTTGCATTAGGAAGAGAGGAGAGAAGGCAGGCAAAGGTAGAATTCAAAGCCCCACTGAGTCTAGCTGCAAGGAGAGGAGTGGAGAAAGAGGTCTATCCCTGCTACCTTTCTAACCACAATTAGGGCAGTTCATCCTTACAAACATTTGTTGAATGCCTGCTGTGTGTCAGCACTGTGCTGGATGCTACGGTACCATGGTGACCCAGACACATCCCTGCCCTCAACAGGTTGATGGTCTAGTGGATGACGCAAGGAGGCAGCTCCTCTCCATGGCTGTCCACACCAAGATACTCACTTTTAGAGGAAGTCAGACAGGGGTCTGGGAGGAAGGGCTTGCACACCTGGCTGGAGATCACCCCTGAAAAGGGAGAAGCAGAGTATCTGTGGTCCTGGTGGTCAGAGAGTGTGTAGGACAAAGCCTGCGTCCACGATGGCCACTAAGGCCCAGCGGAGGCCAGAGTCACGGTGTCCTGGGTTCATTACTTGGCTGTATTGGCCTTAGAGGTCATCTCCTCCAAATCTGTTATTTTACAGATGAGGCAACTGAAGCCTGCAAGATATACTGATTGACTGGGCAGTGAGTGGCAGAGCTAGAAATAGAAACCAGATGCTCTGATGCCCTATTCATGCCACACTTAGGCCTGAGCCACAGGGGCTTGGCAGTTATGAAAATAAGGACACACTTAGGGGAGGGGATATTTTCTGTCTTATGAGTCATTTACACTCCAGGGGTAGTGACTTCATCAGAGCCTCTAGGAGAATAGATTTGGAAAGAGGGTGAAGAGAGATAGGCAGCAGTCACCTGGGGTCGGGGAGAGCTGGTTGCGGCCACTGAGATCAAGTTTTGCAGACTCATAATGTGGCTCAGTCACACACAGCCACGGGTGCCCTCACACGTGTGCCTTCCTGCTACATCACGTAGGCTGACAGGACAGAAGCCTCTTCTGACAAAACACAAGCGAGCTCTGCAGGCTTAGGGAAATTTTGAGTGTTATATACACGCGTACATCCCTCTTCTCTACTGAGAGGCAGACCCCAAAGGCAGCATAGGAGCCCAACCCACGGCTGAGTCAGTGGTGCTCACAGACACACAGGAGAGGCAGGACTTGGAAGCCCCAGCTGGCCCACCTGGGCCCCTGTGGAGGGGGCGGGGCAACGACAGCCAAGACGGGGCGTGGGTGCTTCCAGGCAACTCTCCTTCCACTGAGCCCGCCTACAAGGGGTGGGGAGGCCGTGCAGCTGCACGTGGCCTTCTGGGAAAGCATCCTCTGCACTTGCGTCAGCTGCATGAAGAGCTCGTGGCAGCACTGTTAGTCATGGACACACGTGGTCCACCAGCCCTACTGCTCAATCATCTTCCAGGTAGCGATGGTCATGTGACCCAGTTGGGCCAGAGATCCACAAGCAGAAGCTGTTGGATGGGGCTTCTAGGGGATCTGCTTTCCTGGTTAAATAAAGGAGGTGACAGGTTCATGTGTTACACACGCTCTCTTCACCCATCTTCCTTCTGAGGACACGGATCTGTGGCAGCCTCTTATGACCGCGACAAACTAACACGACAGAGATGACGGAAAGAGCCTGAGTCACCATTGTCATCATCGATTTTCTGCACTAGTTCTGGACAGATCCTTGGATTTCTTAATATGTGAGACAAAGAAGACCCTATTTGTGTAAGCTACATAGTTGGGTATTTTCCTGGTATCCTAACAAGTAACAACCTTGGGATTCAAGGCCTTTCACAATCCGATGTCACAAAACCTTTCCCGTCTCACCTGCTGCCACCTCCCTCCCTTCTCGAAACCCCATTCCTCTGATCCAAATATCACAGCCCTGAGAAGTCCTCCGGGGAACTGGTCGCACACCCTGCTCTACACTCTAACCTTGTTCGTACCATCGCCACGACACATAAAGCCATGTATTATTTGCTGATTTGCTTAGATTCTTTCAATTGCCTCCTAACTTGACTCCCAGCCTCCACCTTTGCCTCCCCACGGTGTATTCTCAGGATGAGAGGTTCCTTTGAAACACCAGTCAGATACATCTCTCTTCTCTGTAAAATCCACTAGCGACTCCTCGTTCTTTCAAAGTAAAAGTCAAAGTCCTTACAATGGCTTGTAAGGCCCCATACGACCTTCCTGCCCCCATTTTTTCTCCAGGGTCTCCTTCTAACTCTAATTCTTTGCCCACACTGGCCCGTAGACACTGCCCCAGCGTGTCAGGCTCGCTCTCACCTACAGTCTGCGTAAGCAGCTCCCTTTGCCAGAGCTCTCTTCCTCCTCCCCCTCCTTCAAGTGTTTGCTCAAGAGAGACCTTCTCGTTAGACCTACCTGGACCACCCTAACTCACACTGCAACCCAACCCCATCCCCTGTATCCAGCCCTCCACTCTCCCTTACTCTGCTCTATTTTTCTCTATGGCACTCACAGCCTTCTAATATACTGTATAATTTACCTATTTATCGTGCTAATTGCTTATGGTTTACTTCCTCTTGCCAGAAGGAAAGCTCCCTGAGGGCAGGCATTTTTGTCTTTTTCAATAGCTGACTTATTTCAAGTGCCCAGAATTGTGCTTTGCACATAAATATTTGTTGAGTGTATGAATAAATTGATTCGTATAAGATTAATATGGCACTGAGGACCTACCATGTGCCATACCCTCTCAGGTCCTAGGGATGTGGTGGGAATGAGCTACGATCCTGGCTCCTGAAAAGTCTGCAGCTAGATGATTGTTTACCGTCCCAGTTACCCTACTTAGACTAGTCTCACTAATAGGTAGAGGGTATATTCATCATATAAAGGAAGAATAAGAATTAAAACATTAATTTCTGGAGGGCTCCTTCATTACAATCCCATCCATAATTCATACAGAAAGGGAAACAGATTGGGTCCAGGTTTTGAGGAACTTTACAAAGAAAGATGTTATTACAATGAGCAGGCTGCCCAGGAATCAGTATTTGAAGGGCTTTCTTTCCTTGAGATGGAGGCCAGCTGGCTGATCTTGCCCACATTTTATCTCATCTGAAGGCACTCTCACCTTTTTGACTACAGCTGAAAATCAGCGTCCAGGACATAATCTGATTGGAGCCACAGCATCAACCAGCTCCCTCGGGAATGAAGTTACAGCTCTGGTAATTTCTTTGAACTTAACAATGAAAGGAGGAATTTAAATAAAAGCCTTGAGACAGCATTCCTTTTCATGCACATCTAATTGGACTTGATCATAAGATTCAGTCTTGATAAGTTTGCTCTTGATTTCCTGGAAAGGTGGACAGTTCCCGTAATGACTGCAGAGGTTTCCTCCCTTTACTCAAATGTGTCAGGGCAACAAGAGCACCTCTTGATTTTGACTTTATGGCTTTTTTAAAAGAGATGGTCATTTGGTCTTTTTTGGGGGGTGGGGGGTTTATAGCACAAGCATCATGGAGATTTATTTACTTGTATTCAAAAATAGTGTGGTGAATAATTTTTATTGTGTGTTTTGACTCTGCTTATCTCTTTGACGGAAAAGTACTTTATAACTGATAGGCATTTCAGCACATCAAGGAGATTCATTACCCTGGCGGTTTTTCATTTTCAGATAGGAATGAGTAGAAATTATCCAATTTCTCTTTTTGTAATAACGTCCAATACATTTAGTGTCCAATTTCACACTGCCCCTTGATTTATAGCATTTGCCAGATTGATCAAGATCTGCTGATATTATAAAAGGTTGGTGTCTCTTAACCCTATGAAGCCCAGGAGGCAGGCATATAGAACCACACAAGGATTAAACCTGTCTGACTCTCATACACACTCCAGAAAGCAATTCATTTATATTCTGTTTACTCGTGTGTTTCTATCTTGTCCTACCCTGCCCCACATCTTGAGGAAATGTGCAGATTCTTGGCAGCAGCAGGAGTCTCTCAGAAACCTTTATTAAAACCACCCATAAAGTAAAGTAAGTGGGGAGTTGCATACCAAACCTTTAGTGTTTCAATGGTTTTGAAGTTTTGATAGCCTATATCTTCCTTATTTTGCACATCAAGTTTTCATTTAGGTGTCTTCCTACCTGATCTCTGCCTCACTAGAGGGTGATGTGCTGCAGAGGGCCTTCGGGGCAGGCTCTCCTGGCTCTGCCAGAAGACATGCAGATGGCCAGCACACACATGTAAGGATGCTCAACATCACTAATCATTAGAGAGATGCAAATCAAAACTGCAATGAGGTATCACCTCACACCAGTCAGAATGGCCATCATCAAAAAATCTACAAATAGTAAATGCTGGAGAGGGTGTGGAGAAAAGGGAACCCTCTTGCACTGTTGGTGGGAATGTAAATTGATACAGCCACTATGGAGAACAGTATGGAGGTTCCTTAAAAAACTAAATATAGAACCACCATCTTACCCGTCAATCCACTACTGGGCATATACCCTGAGAAAACCATAATTCAGAAAGACACATGCACCCCAATGTTCACTGCAGCACTATTTACAATAGCCAGGTCATGGAAGCAACATAAATGTCCATCAACAGATGAATGGATAAAGAAGATGTGGTACATATATACAATGGAATATTAGTCAACCATAAAAAAGAACAAAATTGGGTCATTTGTAGAGACATGGATGGACCTAGAGACTTACAGAGTGAAGTAAGTCAGAAAGAGAAAAACAAATATCGCATATTAACTCATATATCTGGAATCTGGAAAAATTGGTATAGACGATCTTATTTACAAAGCAGAAATAGAGACACAGACTTAGAGATAGAGAACAAATGTATGGATACGGAAAGGGGGGGTGGGATGAATAAGGAGATTGGGAATGACATATATACACTATTGATACTATGTATAAAATAGATAACTAATGAGAACCTACTGTATAGCACAGGGAACTCTACTCAATGCTCTGTGGTGACCTAAATGAGAAGGAAATCCAAAAAAGAGGGGATATATGTATACATATAGCTGATTCACTTTGCTGTAAAGTATAAACTAATAAAATATTGTAAAGCAACTGTACTCCAATTTAAAAAAATGGGCACAAGAATAAGATAAAAAGTCAAGTATATGGCACATAGTAGCACTACACTATGATACATGCATTCCTCTCCCCAACACACACATACTTAGTTTCTTCTAATTTATGTAATGTTTCAAGTTTGCTTCAAGTTTCAGCATCTTTTTCAAGGTGGCCTTTATCATGAACTACAGTATATGATGCTATGTTGACATGTGGATGCAGTTCTATCTCTGCAAATATATTGAGAGTCATTTGAGAATAGGAACTAGGTGTTAAATTGTGTTTCTTTGGTTTCTTGCATAATGTGACTGCTTTATAGACATTTAGTGACTGATGACTTAAAAGAAAGAGAGAGGCAAGAAAGGAAAATGAAAGAGAAGTTTTATAGGTTATCTTTCGTGCTTATTTAGAAATCCTATGTTTAGCTTTCATTATGCTGGCATCTCCTCTAGCGCCTCTGAACTGAAGAAGTTCTCATGGAAGAACATCCTGTAATTTTTCCTTTCCAGCCTCTGTACTGTGCTGTAATTTTCCTTTCCAGTGTTCTGTTGCAACTACTAACCACCTTGGCCTCCTCTTGCTGGCCCCATCCAATCTGCGGGCACAGGTTGAAAGAAAAATCCTTATTTCTCCAGAATCTACTGGTTCTGTCTCGAAAATGCCTCTTGTGTCTGTCCCTTCTCCCTATCCCCACAGCTACTCCCCTAGGTCAGGTATTCATCTCATCTCATTTGGATTCAGTTCCATAACCTTCCGTCTCTCCCCACCCCCATCCATAACCTCTGCTGCTGGACCAATTTGATGTGGGTAGAGTCCTCATCATCTCAATGCCTCTGATGATAGAATCATCTCCCTCAGCCTGGTCCCCAGCACCCTCCATGACCTCTCCACACCCAGCTCTCTCAGCCTTACATCCATCTCTTTATGTCTCCTGGGCTTCATGCTAACCAAGCTCATGTGGTCCATCCCATGAGCCTCTTCTGACCTCTCTCCTACCACTCATGTTAACCCCTTTTTTGGTCACCCAATATTGCCCTTGACTGCAGCTCTGGACCCCTGTTTTCTTTCAGGCATGGCTCCTGTGCTTCTTCATCATCAAGCTTTCCCAACCTTCAGCTGGAATAAACACCTCCTACTGGCATCACTTAGACCTTATCAAGATACCTTTTAAAATATTTATCCCTCTCAATCTTGTCTTATATTTAATATAATATTTCATATATTTTGTATTATAAAAAGTTCTATTTTGGGATGTATTTTCTCCCCTACCTATTTTTTTTTTTAACGTCTTTATTGGAGTATAATTGCTTTACAACGGTGTGTTAGTTTCTGCTGTATAACAAAGTGAATCAGCTATATGTATACATATATCCCCATATCCCCTGCCTCTTGCGTCTCCCTCCCACCCTCCCTATCCCACCCCTCTAGGTGGTCACAAAGCACCGAGCTGATCTCCCTGTGCTATGCAGCTGCTTCCCACTAGCTATCTATTTTACATTTGGTAGTGTATATATGTCCGTGCCACTCTCTCACTTCATCCCAGCTCACCCTTCCCCCTCCCCGTGTCCTCAAGTCCATTCTCTACATCGGCGTCTTTATTCCTGACTATCTTGTAAGCATCTTGAGGACAGAAGGCATGACTGTGTCTTTGCTTTTTAAAGATTTTTTTTTCCCGTATAAACCCAATGCACCTGATTCTCTGAGTTGGAGGAAAGGCATTGTAGATAATGAGAAAGTTGGAGTCCAATAACCTTGTATTTTCTTGATGAAGAAGAGAGTAAAGTCAAGGTTTTAAAGTAAGAGTTTCAAGTAACTTATTAAAAAAGTAATAATTTGTTTATGTATCTAATAAATGCTTAGCTTACATATCCATTTTCAATTATAATTCTACAGCAAATCCTACTGTCCAAAAAAATTTGCAGACTCATTACAGAAAATTTGGGAAATTCAGAAGTCAAAGCAAGGGAAAAAGTCTTCACTTTGAGTCTAACACATTGCCTGACACCTTAGACTTTCAGTAAATTATCTTTAAGTAATTAATCAATGAAATCCAGCTTTCCAGGAGATAAGGGCTTTGGAATGAGAGGGCCAGGGACATGGAAGCCTAGGGCAGATTTCAGAGCAGCCTGTGGAGTGGCAGGATTTGAGGGGTGACGGAAAGCCCCACTTAGATCTCCCCCAAAGGGTCCCAGCTTGAGTGCCACTCAGTCTGAAATGGCACATGAGAATCCATCTCTCTACTCTGCTTAGTCAAACCACTAATACACCTGGAGGACTAACATAATTATATACAAAACAGGATTGCACCACACATGTTACATCCTTTCCTCCCTCGAGGGACATAGTGGCGCTGGAGGTAGGACCAGGAAGAATCTAGGACCAGGAAGAATCGTGTAGAAAGGTAAGTCACAGACCCTGACACTAAACCTTTAAGATGATTGTGCCAGCTTTTATGTCACTGTAATCAACCCCCTAGGCCCTTTTTCCTTACCCTCCCTCATCCTCAAGACAGGCCTTTCCTGCTTTACCTCTAGTCTCTCTTCGCCCTTCTCTTGCTCCAAGTTCCTGTCAATCAGCCCTCACAGCACCTCTTCAGACACAAGGGCCACGGGGGCTCCCTTCTCCATGGGGAGAAGTAGGTTCAAGCCTGCATGAGGCTCACACTCGGTGTCTGCGGTGAGAGCACTGTCTGGTTGGCACAGGGTCTAGTCTTAGCTGACAGGCTCAGCTCATTACCCCATCCCGGGCATGCCCCTCTCCCACCCCAGGTGGCTAAAGAGCCAGACCCTGGCCTGTGAACATTTCATATGAGAGCACTTAGCATTCACACGAGACCCTGTTATCTGTCATGCTCACAAAACATTTTGAGGCCTTCAGGTGGAAAGTGCTATAAATGCAAAACAGCCTCAGTCAGACCTCGTTTGGTCCATCAGCAAATGAGAGGTGAGTTACCGTCCTGTTCCAACGAATCCCTTGCAATTTGGTCAGATGATTTGTGAAAATCAGAGCAGAAGCAAGGGCCTCTCCCTTGCTTTCTTCATGGCGCGGAATGGAAGAGGCAACAGTGAGAAGTACGGCTGCCCTGATTCTTGGTCTAATATAGCAAAATAAAATATTCCCTCTTCACGGACAGTAATTTGTGACTAATTAGGCATAAGTGCTTTCTGGCTGACCAGCTCCAATCCAGAGGTCAGCTGGTGTGTTTCCTAACAGATCAAAAAGAGAGAAGGCAAATGCTTGTCACGGGGAAATGAGCTTCCTTAGCTGGGATGCTTGGCCGAGTCTGTGGTAGCCTTGCTGCTCTGTCTGCATGGGTCTGCCTGAGCCACCTTCTTCCTAGTTAACTCATCTTTTATGGGTTCACTCACAAGTCACTCCCTTCTAAAGGCCTTCCTCCGCTCCCTGGATATGTAGAGCCGGGCACTGAGCTAGATCCTCCGGTTATGTCTCATAGTCTTGTGTGCCCTTTGTGTACAGCTCTAATCAGAGTATTATCATCTCACACTTGATTCAGCTTGTTCCTCCCACTAGACTTGGAACTTCGTGATGGCAGGACTGGGTCTGCCTCGGTTCCCCACTACTGCTCCAGCCACAGAGGCTGCCGCTTAGCCGATGCTCAATAAAACTGAATGAAGGAATTGCAGACTGTTAGCACTGGAAGGGACACCGAAGCCCCCAGAGGTGACATAATGTGTCCAAAGACACAGTGTTCCTTATAGCAATCTTATTTTCCCGATTTCGAATTCCACATTCCTTCCCACATTCACTTGTGAGACCCCCTGCCTTCAGAATGAAACGGGTCGCTTCCAGAACTACCCTGGTCCTTGGCCTCAGGCTCAGATTCCAGGATGGTAATCAGTGGACATAGGGTGGCTAGAGGAAGGGGATGCCCTGTGCGGGTCCTGTCATATTCAGCACCTTCAGACGGTTAGTGCAACCTGCTTCTTTTGAGGACTTGGGATACTGTATTGAGCTAAAGATCTAAGACTTTAACCCAGAAAAACAGCTGATCTCTACTAGAAGAACATTTGAGGCCCGAGGCAGCTCAACAGGCAGAAAAGTAGGTCAAGTTAAATTCTGTACACAGGGAGATCTGTGGCTAAATGATGGGAGGCGTGTTGTGATCCCACTGTTACGGTCTCAGGGAAAGAAAGATTCCCCACCCCCTAGTCACCAAATTGGAGGAGGAAAAAAATGAAAGGGTTTTACTTACTAGAAACATCTTTTCTGTTCAGGGAAGAAAAATAGCTCTTAAGAGTGTTCAAGAAATAATTTCAATCAAGAGCAAGGCCATAAACATAACAGCATGAATGGTACAGAAGGATGTAAAGAGCCAGGTGCACCAGGAAACACAGTGTCTTTAAGTTAAACAGCTGGTTTCCCTCTTATGGTCACTAGAAAATTATAGAGGGGAACTGTTAGCTTGGCATTTCTTTTTTCAATAGTAAATCAATGGATCCTTCATTTTCACTAAATTGTTTTCCTGCCCTCCAGGGAAAATATGACACAAGCATAATGCAGACGAGGAAAGGAAAGGCCAGGCTGGGACAAAACATTTAATTAAACCCCCTTTTATAAAACAACCTTCCTTCAGCTTGACAAATGGATGGAGCAAAATGTGCTTATACAAGCAAAACAATGAACCAGGTCCGTACAGTTTAGAACTCGCAGGGATCAGTCGCAGGTGGTAACTCAGCCCATTGCTCGTCAGGTGTGCGCTGTGGGGAGGGGCCGGGGGCGGGAGGCCCGGGAGGTCTCTGCAGGAAGGTGGCTTTAGAGAAGCAACTCTGCACTCCCTTCACAGAGCAGAGGTTTATGTGGGATTTGGCAGTGCCCAGGTTTCTGTGTTTCTGGAGCAGGGTGGAGACGGATTCTACCGAGTGCCCCCTGGTGCGCATGCTTTTGTGTGTGTGTGTGTGTGTGTGTGTGTGTGTGTGTACGCATGCGCACGCACACGCGAGGTAGGGGCTGGGAGGGAGCGTGGTGGAATTCTACAAAAGAAGTACACTCCAGGGTACAGCCCGAAAGCCATCTCTGCCTTCCAGCCTGAGAAATCGTCTAGCTTAGTTGTTCAGAAACATGTGTCTGAGATTCACAAACACCTGGGGAGTTTTTTAAAACGCAGATCCCCAGCCCCACTCGAGACAGCGGAATTGGTCTCCCAGGGAAGAGTAAGAACACTATCTTACAAGCCCGTAGTCTGGAATGACCCACAGCGTTTGGGGCCCTTTGGTCCGTCCAGCGCCTGCTTTTGGCAGCTGAGGAAACCAAAGTTTGAGATTGTTGGAGCCACATGGATCTTGAACCTCTGATCAGGGAGTGGACCCCAGTCTCCAGAGCCACACCCCACCGCCTTTCCTCAGGAATGCGGTTGCTGGAGGACTCAGGGGCTCATTTGACTGAGGAAGGTCACACTGCCGCTGGCTGAACTCAGGCCTCCCCGTTCCAAGCCCAGGGCTATTGCTACAAGATGCTGCTTCCTTTGTCCTTGCTAAGGTCCTTTTGCTTGTTGATTCAGTCATTTATGCAGTTGTTCAATTTGTACAGTGTTCACCTTGTGTGATTGCCCACTCTGTGCTACTCACAGCTGCAAGGGGTGGGGATATAAAGTTAAATGAGCAGTGTCTATATCCTAGGGAATAACACAGCCTAACAGGAGTGACAGCAGTAATAATGCACAACAATTATAGGAACTTATCACTTGCAAGGCACTGTTTGGAGCCTTTTCTGTTCACTTAGTTAATCCCTCACAATAACCCTGTGCAGTAGGTGCTATTGTCCCATTTTGCAGATGAGAAAACAGAGGCACAGAAAGACTTGCTTCAAGTCACACAGCTAAAGAGACCTAGGATTTAGTACCTTGGTAGTTGGGCCTCCGAGTCCGTCTTCCTAGCCACAGCCTCGCACTGCCTCTGGCTAAGCTCGCTGTACCTTGAGAGTCCAGTGGAGGCACAGGGTCAGTTCTCCGTGGGATCAGGAAAGGGTCACAGATGAGAAGTCGCCACAATCAGCACCAGGTGGAAAGTGGAGTAGGAAGAAGAATTAAGGCAAGAAAGGCAGCCTGAGCTCTGGGGGTTCAGGAGTACAGGATGGAGGAGGGACCTCGCAGTGGGTTACCTGTCACTTCCTGGTTTGTGGAGTCATGTGGCTTTTATGTGACCCCTAGTAAGGGGTCACCTTTTGGGACCATGCCATTCCTCTGTGTCCCCCACCCAGCGCCCCCAATAAATACCAGGTGAATGAAAAGGAGAGGGTGGGGCAGAGAATGCAGGGACCCTGGCTCTGAGGAGAGGAGACAGTTCAGGGGCAGCTGTGGCCACAAGGATGAAGCAGAAGCCAGTCCTGCTAGGGGCAGAGGTGGCTCTTCTAAAGCTCTGGCCCCTACGTCTGGGCTTTAAAGGTAAGCCCACAGTGGCTCTATGGGTTCAGGAGTTCAGAGGCTACCCTAGTGCCAAATTCAGCCTGCCCCTGACCTTATGGGCTTCCCAGGGCAGCAGAATTAGCCAATGCAAGTTGCTTTGTCTTCATGCTCACTTAAGCCACATTCAAACTGTGCTTAGAGCAGGAAAGGGACAGTTAAGATGGACTGAATGGTGCAGGAAACAAGGGGAACACAGGCTGATGCTAGTGGAGAGTGTGTTTGACCTTGGTTTGCCGCTTTCCTCGGCAGGAGAGACCCACCTAAGGATTTTACAAGCTCTGAGAACACAGTGACTTCATGTTTCCTGTAGGAAATCAAAAGGTCCTTTAAGGCATTCTAATGATCTCTTTAATCGCCGCCATGCTAATGTGGTTTGAATTCTGGGAGACTTCCCTATTGTTTATTGTTGACAGAGTGGGGACACATCCCAACGGGTACGTGAAGTTCTTTATGAAATGAGCCATAGGAACCTGGAGGGGTTCGCCAAGGGCCTCAGCAAGCCTCTGCTTCCCAAGGCAGGGTCTTTACTAAACATCGAGATGCTCTTTCTCTCTTTGATGCGAACTTCCAGAATGATCACAGAGGGCTTTGTGGTAGAAAACCACTTGAACAAGTACATCCCCCAAAGGAGCTTTGCTGGCAAAATTGAAACTGTTTAAATATGTTCATACAGAAGAAACTTTAAAATAAGTCTGGCATAACTTTTGCGGGTTGTTGTTCTACAGAGCTTGGTCCAGAACTACAGATTTAAAGATGCTGTTATTGGGAATTCTGTTCACTGAACTGAGCATCCTGAGTGGTTTGGCCTCGCTAGAGTGAGTGAAGGTGGGAGGGTGGAGCGGGAGCCAGGGCTGCAGAGGCAGGCGCTGGCACGGTGGAACGCTGCCTTTTAAGTACCATATGAACCAAAATGGACATGCAGCGACAATTTCACACAAACAACAAGTTGGACTTCCGACAGAGCAGTTTCTGAAAGGACTCAGTGTGTTGTTGGAGAACAGCATCTTGGCGCCCTGGTCCAACATAACGGAGAGAATCCACTTTCAACTCCCCAGTTCAGAATGTTCACCAAGCTCTCACATGCCTGACAGCCAGACGATGGCAGAGTGATCAGCTTTTGTAAACTGCTTGCTACCCACGCAAATCCTAACTTTTAAAAGCCACCTCTTTCAAGTATCCTTCATTAACTGGGGAGAGCGAAACAGGATGGGTGAGGCCAGTTAGTAGGCTGGGTTAGGTGTGTGACGGGCTGCGAGGGTCCGCAGGGTCGTGTAAGGAAACTGGGTGGGTTTGTGGGACCCAGTGGGGTAGGAGCTGGTGGTGAAGGACAAGGCTTTTCCTATTTCAGTTGGTAGAATGTTCTCTGAGGTTATAATCCTTTGTTTCCAGTACTTAAGCATCATCAACCGCCCTTTAAGCCGTGTAAAGTATGACTGAGGACTCCGGTTACAGCCTCTGGGAAAGAAAGGAGTTTCTGAACCCTCGGTAACCCTTTCTGGCTGAACAGACACGTGAAAGCAGAGTGTAGAGCAAGCCACCCTATAGGTGAACAGAGTAGGGCAGAGGTGGGGAGGGACGGAAAATTACATTTTGAAGCAAGGTTTAGAATAATTTTATCATCATGTGCTTCCCATGTATGATTTCTCAAAGCCACCCCAAGTCTCCTGTGCACTGCTTGCATAGGTGCCTCCCATACTGATAAGGGGAGCATTGTTTTCAGGTTTTAAGCATAATAGTGTTTTAAGATGTAACCTTATTTGCTGCTCTCTTAATTGCTGCTTTGCAATGTTTTATCTATTTTAATTACTGTTTTAATGTGCTGCGTGTATCCCAAGATGCTTCTGTGAAGGGTACCATTTTAAGAAGTGAAGAACTAAATAAATAAATCCACATAAGGATAAGATTACATTAGTCAAACCTGTGTCTAAATGAGCATTTTTTAATTTGCCCAGTGTTGAGTGTTAATGAGCAATAGTCTCTCTTTCAAGTGTAAGGACTGAGGTGTGATATCCAAGGTCAGACGTGGAGCATGGGTCGAACTGGGAGTGGAAGGCAATATTCCCAAGGGCTCTCTTCGTTTCCAATAACTAGAATCCATGCTATCATGTTTGAGTTTGAGCTTATGTTCTCAACAAGTCTTTAAAAGTAACAATAGCTCTAATGAAGGCAAAAGTATATATTTTCCACTTAACTCTAGCAGCAATTGAACTGTAGTTCTCTTGGCCGGGAAACAAATTCCACAGACCCAGTTCTTAACCTGAATCATGTTACCCTTGGTCACACACTCGACTGCGTTCCTTGGCTTAGTAAAGTAGGAAACGGATGGTGGGTTTGGAGTTTCCTGAAGCTGAAGTAGGTGCTGTAATGACATAACGCCTCTCCAGTGCCCCACGGCCACACCAAGCTTTTTATTTCTGGATTTAAGCACAGGCAAGGTGAAAACAATAGCTGAAATTTCATAAAACAGTAGTAGTTACGCCTAAATGTTTTTACTGACTTCCTAAAAACACGTTGGAATCAGCTCCAACTGCGTTTATAAATGAAAAAGGAAATGAAGTTCAACACCCCCACTGCAAAATTCTTTGGTCCTGAATTGGCCAGATACCTAGATTTCCTTTACGTAAACGGGGTCAAATGTGAGGGCAGCCAATTGTAAACTAAGGTTCTGGCCTCCTGGAGCCTCATGATCAAAGATGTCAGTGAAGACACCACGAAGTCGTGATGTAACTTCTTAGTATGGAGAAAACCCAGGCAGATGGAAGCAACGAGCCCAGGGGTCAAGAGCCCTTGGAGCAAATGTGGCTCATGCAGCAAGAAAGAAAACACCTTTCTCAGGCCTCTCTCCCCTCCACCCAACACACACACACACACACACACACACACACACACACACACACACAAACACACCCCTCTGCTTCTACAGACTCCTTCTGTGGGGCTGGTCCTATGACTTTTTATTACTCTCAGATAGCTTAAAAAATAGTCCTCTGATCAAAACAATGAGGAACCACCTCATTCTGGGCAGAATGGCTATCATTAAAAAGTCTACAAATAACAAATGCTAGAGAGGGTGTGGAGAAAAGGGAACCCTCCTACACTGTTGGTGGGAATGTAAATTGGTGCAGCCACTACAGAAAACAGTATGAAGGTTCCTCAAAAAACTAAAAATAGTGTTGCCATATGATCCAGCAATCCCACTCCTGGGCATATATCCAGACAAAACTATAATTCAAAAAGATACACGTACCCCTATGTTCATAGCAGCACTATTGACAATAGCCAAGACATGGACTCAACCTAAATGTCCATTGACCCATGAATGGATACAGAAAATGTGGTACTATATATATATATATATATATATATATATATATATATACACACACACACACACACACACACAGTGGAATAGTATTCAGCCATAAAAAAGAATGAAAAATTGCCATTTGTAGCAACATGGATGGCCTTAGAGATTATTATACTAAGTGAAGTAAGTCAGAAAAAGAAAGACAAATACCATATGATATCACTTATATGTGGAATCTAAAATACGAAACAAACGAACTTATCTATGAAACAGACTCACAGACATAGAGAACAGACTTGTGGTTGCCAAGGCAGGAGGGTGGGGGAGAGATGGATTGGGAGTTGGGATTAGCAGATGCAAACTAGTATATATAGGATAGATAAACAACAAGGTCCTACTGTATAGCACAGGGAACTATATTCAATATACTGTGATAAACTATAATGGAAAAGAATGTGAAAAAGAATGTATATACATGAACCACTTTGCTGTACAGCAGAAATTAACACAACGTTGTAAATCAACTCTACTTGAATAAAATACACTATAAAAAAGAGTGTGTATAGTATGTTATACATATGGGTGGGGCAGACTTACTTTTCATTATTTACTCTTTTGTATCTTTCAAATTTTGTACTTTATATAAGCATTTCCTATTCAAAAAGAAATAAAATAATTTAAAAAAAGAGTCCTCTGGTCACTTGTAATCACAGAAATAGTTTCAGGTAATAACTATGTTCCGTCGCATGTAATAATATCAGAATCTGAATTTCATTCCAAGTGAGTTCCCTTCACCAGCTTGGGCCCGCTGCCAGGATCCATCTTTCTTTTGACCCTCCTGATGTTTCCCACTCCACTCCTACTTGCTAGCTTGGCTTCTCCAAGGTTAGGGGACAGGAGAAGGAGGAGAAGTAAATAGTCAAGAAAGGTTTCATTGTCTGGCACAACTAAGGTGCCATTTCCCTTTGGCTGTGACAGATGTTGGAAGTTGACTGGTGTGGGCATTTGTGAGGGCTCTTCAGGAAGCCCAGAGGGCTCTCTAACCTGTGGTTTCCTACATGGTTTGTGCATTTCATCCACCCCTCCTTTGGCCCCTGAACAACCAACTGTATAGCCCTGGCTTTCTTCCACTGTGATCCCTGGCCTCTCCAGGTGACAGTCTAGGGCCAGGTCTATGACAACTCAACACAACAGGATCAGCCTATTACACCACAGGATCAGTCAATAGGAAACATGCTCCTTAGATGCGTTCTCAGTGGAAACACATCAACTTCCTAAACTGTGGCTCTCACTCTGCTGCAGGCCGTTTCAGCCAGCTCCTGGCCCTTTAGATTTCTCAGGTGAGTCAGGCCGCAGGTGTGACACTGTGTCTCTCAATCCTCTGGGGACATTCATCAAGCTTGTCAATGGTCTCAATGAGCCTCGTCTCAGGGGCTTAAGGGGAGGGGCAAGCTTCATCTGTGTTGTCCCTTTCTTATACATGATGTGACTCACAGATTTACTTTGCCCAGTGGAATGTGAGTAAACATGATACACACCACGTCCAAGTGGAAGCTTTTAGAGACTTTGGAAGTTTCAGCCCTTTCTCCTGTCATGGGAGAGGAGCGTGCTCCAGATAAGGCTGCTCCTTAGCCTGGGTTTTAGGATGAGAAAACAGATGGCAGAGCTCCAGCCAACCAGCAGCCAAGAGGAGTCAAGCCCAGCTGAGGTGCGGCTAAGTAGAGCCCAGTAGAGGCAAGCAGACATGTCGGTGACTCCTAGCCTTTACATAACTTGAACAACAAACATCAAACATCAACAAACACCTTTGTGGTTGCAGATCACTGAGATATTTGGGCTACTGTCCCTGCTGCAAAAACTGACTAGCTAAATAGTGGCACAGTAGGTATTAGGAAAATTAGAGGGAGCATGTCCTAGAATCCAAGTGAAGAAGGAGGTTTCAAGTAAGAAGGAGGATCAGTTGAGTTAAATGTTGTTGATCGTCCAATAAAGTGAAAAGTGAGGCTTGACCATTGGATTTAGCAACATGCAGGGGAGCATCAAGATTGGTGAGAACAGGAACTTCCCTGGTGGCCCAGAGGTTAGGACTCCGCATTTCCACTGCAGGGGACCCAGGTTCGATCCCTGGTCGGGGAACTCCTGCAAGCCCCACAGCCAAAAAGAGAAAAGAAAAAAGACTGGTAAGAACAGTTTGGCGGAATGATGAGGGCCACTGCAATATCAGAGTGCATTCAAGAGAGATTGGGAGGAGAGGATTTGTAGATACGGTGATGTGAAAACTCTTTTGAGGGGTTTTGCTGTAAAGGACAGCAAAGAATGAGGTTATAGCTGGAGAGGGATGTGTGGGTAGGAAAGGTTTTTTGTTTTTACTTAAGATGAGAGTGATTACACTAGGTTTTTAAATTATTCAGGGAAGGGGGCAAATGGGGGCAAATGATGATATGAGAGAGAAGAGAGATAAATGCTGGAGTGATGTCTTCCAGTAAGTGAGAGAGGATGAGAGTAACACGCAAACAAGAGGATGAGCCTTAATCGGAGCAAGATCGGTTTGTCCCTTGTAATACAACAAGGTGGAGTTTAAGGGCATTGATACAGGGAAGTAGGTAGATGAAGGGGGAACTTGTGAAAATTATCTTCTGATTGCTTCTGTTTCCTTAGAGAATTGAGAAGATCATCAAAGGAAAGAGAAAGCTGGGGAAGAGGTGACGGGGGCTTGCGGGGAGGAGAGAAGGTACGAATGAGCTTGTCTAGCAGAGTGGGATTGTTAATGGGTTGGGGAATTTTAGGATTATTTCTGGGCAGTCCTCAAAGGCCCTGAGTGCCTTCTGAGTGCCAAGCATGATGCTAAAAGCTAGGAGACAAAGGGAAGAGATCCAGACCATGCCCTTGGGAGTCTCACAGTCTAAGGTAGAGAATGCTACCATCAGCAACATTCTTCCTTTTTCCCGTTTCCATTTGATGTGCATCACATACTTGAAACTACCTCTGTATCCCCCGCTAAGCCCCACCTATCTCAAATACACTTGGCAGAAGACAAAATTACGATGTTGTTATTTATTTTTATAGCATGTATTAGAACTTATGAGACACACTGAACAATCCAATGAGAAGTTAACTGTAAGATGTAAAAACAGGCCAGATTTTCATTTCACCATAGTATCCTACTGAGTTAGACAGGATTTGGCTCAGTGACAGAAAAAGACAAAATCACAGCCAGATGTTTGTGTTGAGGATTGGAGGCAGAAATATTAAGTAAAACAAAAAATCAAAACTATACTATCAATAATCATCAGTAGCTTTACAAAATATATTTATTCCTATACTTTTGTGCTTCTTTTGTTGTGTTGCCAACAAAAAATTTTTCCGAAAATGATTGCCTCAAAGTTTACCCTGAAAAAAGGAAAAAGAGCAAGTCGAAATTTGCAAATGCCCAGTGTGACTTCTGTTTAAAATGGTTTCACATTAGCAGTCCCAAATGGTACCCCTCCTAATTTCCTACTAAAATGCTTTTGAAGGCCCAGAAAAGGCCAACAACTCCAATACCATTGAAAACCTAAAATAACGGGCAGGCTAGTGCTAGAATCTCACAGGAGTTTTCAATAATCATAAGCTGGAGGAGGGACCTTCAAGACGGTGGAGGGGTAAGACGTGAAGATCACCTTCCTCCCCACAAATACATCAAAAATACATCTACATGTGGAACAACTCCTACAGAACACCTATTGAACACTGGCAGAAGATCTCAGACTTTCCAAAAGAGGCCTAAGGGTGACCTACATGCAGAGGCGGGGCCAAATCCAAAGCTGAACCCCAGGCGCTGTACGAACAAAGAAGAGAAAGGGAAATTTCTCCCTGCACCCTTGGAAGCAGTGGATTAAATCCCCTTGATGTACCCTACATCTGTGGAATACCTGATAGACAATGAATCATCCCAAAATGGAGGTGGTGGACTTTGGGAGCAAATGTAGACTTGGGTTTTGCTCTCTGTGACTGATTTGTTTCTGATTTTTATGTTTATCTTAGTTTAGTTTTTAGCGCTTGTTATCATTGGTGGATTTGTTTATTGGTTTGGTTGCTCTCTTCTTTTTTTATTCTTTTTTTTTATTTTAAAAATTAAAAAATTCTTTTCTTTCTTTTTTTCTCCCTTTTCTTCTGATCTGTGTGGCTGACAGGGTCTTGGTGCTCCGGCCTGGTGTCAGGCCTGAGCCTCTGAGGTGGGAGAGCCGAGTTCAGGACATTGGACCACTAGAGACCTCCCAGCCCCACATAATATCAATCAGAGAGAGCTCTCCCAGAGATCTCCATCTCAATGCTAAGGCCCAGCTCCAACCAATGACCAGCAAACTCCAGTGCTGGACGCCCCATGCCGAACAACTAGCAAGACAGGAACACTACCCCACCCATTAGCAGACAGGCTGCCTAAAATCATACTAAGTTCACAGACACCCCAAAACACACCACAGGATGCAGCCCTGCCCACCAGAAAGACAAGATCCAGTCCCACCCACCAGAACACAGGCACCAGTCGCCTCCACAAGAAGCCTACACAACCCACTGAACCAACCTTAGCCACTGGGGGCAGACACCAAAAACAACGGGAACTATGAACCTGCAGCCTGCAAAAAGGAGACCCCAAACACAGTAAGTTAAACAAAATGAGAAGACAGAGATACACACAGCAGATGAAGGAGCAAGGTAAAAACCCACCAGACCAAACAAATGAAGAGGAAATAGGCAGTCTACCTGAAAAAGAATTCAGAGTAATGATAGTAAACATGATCCAAAATCTTGGAAATAGAATGGAGAAAAAACAAGAAACATTTAACAAGGACCTAGAAGAACTAAAGAGCAAACAAACAATGATGAACAACACAATAAATGAAATTAAAAATTCTCTAGAAGGAATCAATAGCAGAATAACTGAGGCACAAGAACAGATAAGTGACCTGGAAGATAAAATAGTGGAAATAACTACCACAGAGCAGAATAAAGAAAACAGAATGAAAAGAATTGAGGACAGTCTCAGAGACCTCTGGGGCAACATTAAATGCATGAACATTCAAATTATAGGGGTCCCAAAGAAGAAGAGAAAAAGAAAGGGACTGAGAAAATACTTGAAGAGATTATAGTTGAAAACTTCCCTAATATGGGAAAGGAAATAGCCAATCAAGTCCAGGAAGCACAGAGAGTCCCATACAGGATAAATCCAAGGAGAAACACACCAAGACACATATTAATCAAACTATCAAAAATTAAATACAAAGAAAAAATATTAAAAGTAGCAAGGGAAAAGCAACAAATAACATACAAGGGAATCCCCATAAGGTTAACAGCTGATCTTTCAGCAGAAACTCTGCAAGCCAGAAGGGAGTGGCAGGACATACTTAAAGTGATGAAAGGGAAAAACCTACAACCAAGATTACTCTACCCAGCAAGGATATCATGCAGATTCGATGGAGAAATTAAAACGTTTACAGACAAGCAAAAGTTAAGAGAATTCAGCGCCACCAAAGCAGCTTTACAACAAATACTAAAGGAACTTCTTTAGGCAGGAAACACAAGAGAAGGAAAAGACCTACAAAAACAAACTCAAAACAATTAAGAAAATGGTAACAGGAACATACATATCTATAACTACCTTAAATGTAAATGGATTAAATGCTCCAACCAAAAGACACAGACTGGCTGAATGGATACAAAAACAAGACCCATATATATGCTGTCTACAAGAGACCCACTTCAGACCTAGTGACACATACAGATTGAAAGTGGGGGGATGGAAAAAGATAATCCGTGCAAATGGAAATCAAAAGAAAGCTGGAGTAGCAATTCTTATATCAGGCAAAATATACTTCAAAATAAAGACTATTACAAGAGACAAAGCAGGACACTACATAATGATCAAGGGATCAATCCAAGAAGAAGATATAACAATTGTAAATATTTATGCAGCCAAAATAGGAGCACCTCAACACATAAGGCAAATGCTAACAGCCATAAAAGGGGAAATCGACAGTAACACAAACATAGTAGGGGACTTTAACACCCCACTTTCACCAATGGACAGATCATCCAAAATGAAAATAAATAAGGAAACACAAGCTTTAAATGACACATTAAACAAGATGGACTTAATTGATACTTATAGGACATTCCATCCAAAAACAACAGAATACACTTTCTTCTCAAGTGCTCATGGAACATTCTCCAGGATAGATCATATGTTGGGACACAAATCAATCCTTGGTAAATTTAAGAAAATTGAAATCATATGAAGTACCTTCTCTGACCACAACACTATGAGACTAGACATCAACTACAGGGAAAAAAAACTGTAAAAAATATAAACACATGGAGGCTAAACAATACACTACTAAATAACCAAGAGGTCACTGAAGAAATCAAAGAGGAAATCAAAAAATACCTAGAAACAAATGACAGTGAAAACATGACCACGCAAAACCTATGGGATGCAGCAAAAGCAGTTCTAAGAGGGAAGTTTATAGCAATACAACCCTACCTCAAGAAACAAGAAAAATCCAAATAAACAACCTAACCTTACACCTAAAGCAATTAGAGAAAGAAGAACAAAAATACCCCAAAGTTAGCAGAAGGAAAGAAACCATAAAGATCAGATCAGAAATAAAGGACAAAGAAATGAAGGAAACAACAGCAAAGATCAATAAAACTAAAATCTGGTTCTTTGAGAAGATAAACAAAATTGATAAAACATTAGCCAGAGTCATCAAGGAAAAAAGGGAGAAGACTCAAATCCACAGAATTAGAAATGTAAAAGGAGAAGTAACAACTGACACTGCAGAAATACAAAGGATCATGAGAGATTACTACAAGCAACTATATGCCAATAAAGTGGACAACCTGGAAGAAAAGGACAAATTCTTAGAAAAGCACAACCTTCCATGCCAGAACCAGGAAGAAATAGAAAACATAAACAGACCAATCACAAGCACTGAAATTGAAACTGTGATTAAAAAGCTTCCAACAGACAAAAGCCCAGGACCAGATGGCTTCACAGGTGAATTCTATCAAACAATTAGAGAAGAGCTAACAGCTATCCTTCTCAAACTCTTGCAAAATATAGCAGAGGGAGGAACACTCCCAAACTCATTCTACTAGGCCACCATCACCCTGATACCAAAACCAGACAAAGATGTCACAAAAAAAGAAAACAACAGGCCAATATCACTGATGAACATAGATGCAAAAATCCTCAAAAAAATACTAGCAAACAGAATCCAACAGCACATTAAAGGGATCATACACCATGATCAAGTGGGGTTTATCCCAGGAATGCAAGGATTCTTCAATATATGCAAATCAATCAATGTGATACACCATATTAACAGACTGAAGGATAAAAGCCATATGATAATCTCAAAAGATGCAGAAGAAGCTTTCCACAAAATTCAGCACACATTTATGATAAAAACTCTCCAGAAAGTGGGCATAGAGGGGACCTACCTCAACATAATAAAGGCCATGTAAGACAAACCCCCAGCCAACCTCATTCTCAATGATGAAAAACTGAAACCATTTCCTTTAAGATCAGGAAAAAGACAAGGTTGCCGACTCTCACGACTATTATTCAACAAAGTTTTGGAAGTTTTAGCCACAGCAATCAGAGCAGAAAAAGAAATAAAAGGAATCCAAATCGGAAAAGAAGAAGTAAAGCTGTCACTGTTTGCAGATGACATGATACTATACATAGAGAATCCTAAATATGCTACCAGAAAACTACTAGAGCTAATCAATGAATTTGGTAAAGTAGCAGGATACAAAATTAATGCATAGAAATCTCTTGCATTCCTATACACTAATGATGAAAAATCTGAAACAGACATTAAGGAAACACTCCCATTTACCATTGCAACAAAAAGAATAAAATACCTAGGAATACACCTACCTAAGGAGAAAAAAGATCTGTATGCAGAAAACTATGACACTGATGAAAGAAATTAAAGATGATACAAACAGATGGAGAGGTATACCGTGTTCTTGGATAGCAAGAATCAACATTGTGAAAATGACTCTACTACCCAAAGCAATCTACAGATTCAATGCAATCCTTATCAAACTACCAATGGCATTTTTCACAGAACTAGGACAAAAAATTTCACAATTTGTATGGAAACACAAAAGACCCTGAATAGCCGAAGCAATCTTGAGGAAGAAAAAAGGAGCTGGTGGAATCAGGCTCCCTGACTTCAGACTATACTACAAAGCTACAGCGATCAAGAAAGTATGGTACTGGCAGAAAAACAGAAATATAGATCAATGGAACAGGATAGAAAGCCCAGAGATAAACCCATGCACATATGGTCACTTTATCTTTGATAAAGGAGGCAAGAATATACAATGGAGAAAAGACAGCCTCTTCAATAACTGGTGCTGGGAAAACTGGACAGCTACATGTTAAAGAATGAAATTAGAACACTCCCTCAGACCATACACAAAAATAAACTCAAAATAGATTAAAAACCTAAATGTAAGTTCAGACACTATCAAACTCTTAGAGGAAAACATAGGCAAAACACTCTATGACATAAATCACAGCAAGATCCTTTTTGACCCACCTCCTAGAGAAATGGAAATAAAAACAAAAATAAACAAATGGGACCTAATGAAACTTAAAAGCCATTGCACAGCTAAGGAAACCATAAACAAGATGAAAAGACAACCCTCAGAATGGGAGAAAATATTTGCAAACGAATCAACAGACAAAGGATTAATCTCCAAAATATACAAGCAGCTCATGTGGCTCAATATCAAAAAAAATAATCAACCCAATCCAAAAATGAGCAGAAGACCTAAATAGACTTTTATCCAAAGAAGATATACAGGTCGCCAACAAACACATGAAAGGATGCTCAGTATCACTAATCATCAGAGAAATGCAAATCAAAACTACAATAAGGTGTCACCTCACACCAGTCAAAATGGCCATCATCAAAAAATCTACAAACAATAAATGCTGGAGAGGGTGTGGAGAAAAGGGAACCCTCTTGCACTGTTGGTGGGAATGTAAATTGATACAGCCACTATGGAGAGCAGTATGGAGGTTCCTTAAAAAACTAAAAATAGAACTACCATATGACCCAGCAATCCCACTACTGGGCATATACCCTGAGAAAACCATAATTCAAAAAGAGACATGTACCACAGTGATCATTGCAGCTCTATTTACAATAGTCAGGACATGGAAGCAACCTAAGTGTCCATCTACAGATGAATGGATAAAGAAGATGTGACACATATATACAATGGAATATTACTCAGCCATAAAAAGAAACGAAATTGAGTTATCTGTAGTGAGGTGGATGGACCTAGAATCTGTCATAGAGGGTGAAGTAAGTCAGAAAGAGGAAAACAAATACCGTATGTTAACGCATATGTATGGAATCTAAAAAAATATATATGGTTCTGATGAACCTGGGGGCAGGACAGGAATAAAGATGCAGATGCAGAGAATGGACTTGAAGACACAGGGAGGGGGAAGGGTAAACTGGGACGAAGTGAGACAGTGGCATGGACATACACTACCAAATGTAAAATAGATAGCTAGTGGGAAGCAGCCGCATAGCACAGGGAGATCAGCTCTGTGCTTTGTGACCACCTAGAGGGGTGGGATAGGGAGGGTGGGAGGGAGACACAAGAGGGAAGGGATATGGGCATATATGTATACATATAGCTGATTCACTTTGTTATATAGCAGAAACTAACACAGCATTATAAAGAGATTATACTCCAATAAAGATGTTGAAAAAAATAATAATCACAAGCTATTTTGAGAAGAGCAACCAGTGGCCTACCCCTACCCCACTTCATGGAATACAGCATCCTTGCCTGTCTGCAAGACAGCTGAAACACACTATGTTCTTTGCCTCACTATCTGCTGCAACCTAGAGAACTTGTATCAATGAAACAACCTAGAGCAGAAAGTCATAGGGTGGGATGCAAGGTGGCAGTTGGGGGTGTTGTGTCAGCCTCACAAAGGCAGGGACTGTGGTTTCTTGTATTCTATGCTTTATCTGGTGGCTGGCACAGAGTAGAAGCTCAATAGGTATTTGCTGAATGACTGTGAATGAGTGAAGGAAAGGACAGGGGACAGAGGTCAGCATTTGCAATGGCACATTGCATTACAGGGGTATAAATGTCCCATAAGTAAAGTGGTAGCCAAGGGTGCAGGTGGGGAGATGCCAGGAGCAGAGTGTGCAGCACTGGTTCAGAGGGCCTCAAGACTGAGAAGTGAGGATGACAGAAAATTCTACACATAGGGCATGGCTTCAAAGAGGAATATTTGCTTCATCCTAGAGCCTAGGTTACAAATGTTGCATATTGACTTGCTTGCTATGGCTCCCAGAAAATAATGTGATGAACAACCAGATGGCCGTTTAGCAGAGCCAGGGGCAATCCACATACCTGTCTGTTGGCAAATACCAAGTCTGGAAATCTTTCTCCATATTCAAATACTACTGGAGACAAGAAAAATCACACAGAGCTTACCAAGATGTTTTATAGAATGAAGAAAAAGAAACATCTTCCTGAAGACCTAGAAGAAATGAGCTTCTGGAATCAGGATAAAATTTTAGAAAACTGTTAGGCATCCTCAAAACATGCAGTAATCCTGGACTATAAGAAACAGGTTGGAAAGTCACCAAGGAGAGAATAGATTACATTATTTGTGTTTAACCTGACCTTACTAGAAACAATTTGGCAAAATATATTTTGAGCTCTAGAAAATATTCTACCCTTGACTCCTTAATTTCATTTTTATTCTAAAAAAAAATCAGAGGTACTAAAAGTTTTATGCAAGTATGTATGTATGTATGTATGAAATAATTACATCATTTATAACAGTTTAAAATAAATCTAGTCTAATATATTCTAATGCTGATGTAGATAAATAATTTTGGCATATTCATGTGATTTTGTTATTCAGTCCTTGAAAACATAATTTCAAAGGATAGCTAATAAAATTGGAAAGTTATCATGCTATATTTTAAGTAAAAAAATAACAGATCTGAGTTTTGTTTAAAAAAAACTGATTTCCAAAAAAAAAGTCTATAGAAAAATGTACTGTTAGTAATTATCTCTGTATAGAAGGACTTCAGCTGAATTTCTTTTTTTAAAATAATATTTTAGTTTTCTAATTTTATATAATAAGCATGTATTAGTTTATACTCATAAAAATTAAACACCTGCTTAAATGCCTGGTAACGGCTCATGAAAAATAGAATTAAGATTACTGTTTCAAACATTTGTATTTTCTCCCCTTTCTCTGAGAATCCCTTTGAAATGCTAAGAGTGCTGTATGAAAATGAGTAGATCCATGGCGACAGTAAAACAAAAAAAAAGAGAAGGGTGGGATTATTTTGCTGGCTAGACCAGAATAAACTGCAACCCACATGGACAAAGGCGGCAGGCAGGCAGCTGCACTCCCTGGCAGAGTCCCAGGAGGGCCACGCAGAGGGGCAGGTGAGGAAACCCAGGCTGTGGTGGCCCCGGAACGGACTGAACCAAATCCATTCCCAGCTGGAACTTTCCAAACAAAGATGATCACTTGCTTGGTGGGGACTCATGAGTGGGTGCTGTGCCCAAGGAGAAAGAGCCACAAGGAGGCTCAAGGGGACATGCGGTGACCTTTGAGGTCCACTTTGAATCCTGCAGAAAATAAGAAATAAGCAGCCAGTGCCACTGAGAAGTCAACTGTTGAGATGCTTTTCACCCTCATCTCCAAACATGAGTGTTGCTTCATAACTGGCCAGTTATACTCTGCACTACAGATCTAGCATTGGGAAGCATCGAACACTCTGCCCATTAAAAAAAAGGAGAAGAAAAAGAAAAGAAAAGAACAGCTAAGACTCTTCCAAACATTCCTTGTACCGAATACAATGAAATCTGCATTAAAGCATATTTTGCCTCTAATGGGCAATTCGCTGTCTTAAGCAATTTCTTCCAAGTGACTCTGTGTGATAGAATTCAACACTTATTTTTAAAAACTCCAGTTAAAATCCCATATTTTGGCTTGCAATTGATCTCTAGGGTAGATGCTAAATGGGAGCTTTATTGTAATTCTTTGGATTTTACACATTTTAAACCATAAGGTTTAAAGTGCATACTAGCAGGTAAAAGATTATAATAGATTAAAAAAATAAGACTTTATTTTCTGAAGAGAAGTTAAGGACTTCAGGGAATGAAATGATGTTGATCAAAACACTGAAATCTACTAGCTCACTGCTCACTTATAACCAGAATGAAATGGAGGAAATAGGGAGTCCCCACTGTCTAGTGCTAATGAAAATGACTTTTCTATATTACTTTTACTCTTTAAGATTCCACATTATGAGAACTAGGGGATAGAAGAGGGGCATGAACATATAAGAAGGATACAACCATTTTAAGTTTCATTTCTGGGATGAGAAAGACATACCAGACAATTTGAAGATTCCCTATCATAAAATGGTGTACTACACACAACACATCAGAAATATGTGAAAGACTGTATAAAATTAGAATGCAAGACCTTGATTACAAAAAAAAAATTATAGTGGGAAATTTAATGTACCTCTTTCAGAATCTGACATCTAGTAAAAATATAGATAAGGATATAGGGAATTTGAGTAACATAATCAAGAAACTCAATACATACGTACAGAACTTTTTTCTTAAAAATAGCAAATATACTTCTTTTCATGTCCATGGGATATACACCCAAATCAGACATGTACTTGATCACAAAGAAAACTTATATTTTATTATTTAAAAAAATTTTTTTGATGTGGACCATTTTTTTAAAGTCTTTATCGAATTTGTTACAATACTGCTTCTGTTTTATGTTTTGGTTTTTTGGCTGCGAGGCATGCGGGATCCTAGCTCCCTGACCAGGGATCGAACCCACACCCCCTGCACTGGAAGGCAATGTCTTAACCACTGGACCGCCAGGGAAGTCCCGAAAATCTTACATTTTAAAAGTAGAATTATTACTGATAACATTCTCATAATTTGATAAATTAGAAATAAATTTTTAAAAAGGTGATCAAAACTGTGATCGTTTGGTAAACTAAGAAACTGTCAAAAAATTACCTAGCAAAGGAAATCAAAACTGAATCATCTCAAATGTAATCATTGAATCAGAGAAGGATCATCAATGGACGCTAAAAACAGTGGCTTACAGAGAGATTGGAGACAGGAGATTCACACAGTGCTCAAGTATTGCCCCATAGGTTAAAAACTAATTCCAGGGTTTCCTTGGTGGTGTAGTGGTTGAGAATCTGCCTGCCAATGCAGGGGACACGGGTTCGAGCCCTGGTCTGGGAAGATCCCACATGCCGCGGAGCGGCTGGGCCCGTGGGCCACAACTACTGAGCCTGCGCATCTGGAGCCTGTGCTCCGCAACAAGAGAGGCCGCGATAGTGAGAGGCCCGCACACCGCGATGAAGAGTGGCCCCTACTTGCCGCAACTAGAGAAAGCCCTCGCACAGAAACGAAGACCCAACACAGCCATAAATAAATAAATAAATAAAAGTACTCTTAAAAAAAAACTAATTCCAAAGGTAAAACTATACTTTTACAATGGGGGTTAGCACTATAACCATATGAACAAACTTAGCATCACCAAGAGTGGGACAACTTGACCTTACGTGCCTGTTGATATGAAATACGCATTATTAATTTTTTTTTTTGAAATACACGTTATTAAGCATAGAGCATTACCAATGAATATTCTTTTCTTTTTGGCTTAAACAACAGACATTTATTTTGTCACAGTTCTAGAGGCTAGAAGTCTATGATCAAGGTGCCAGCATGGCTAAGTTCTAGTGAGGGCATTCGTCCTGGTTTGCAGACAGCCGCCTTCTCCCTGTGTCCTCGTTGCGTTCCTTGGAGCGTGTGTGCAGGGAGACAGTGACTGATCTCGATCTCTCTTCTTACAAGTCCACCAGTCCTGTCAGCTAGGACCCTACCCTCATGATATCATTTAACCTTCATTACCTCCTGAAAGCCCTGTCTCCAAGTATACTCACACTGGGGATTAGGGCTTCAATATATGAATTTTGAGAGGACACAGTTCACTACACAGCATGGTAAGTCTCAGTTTGGACTAGCCACATCCACATGGTCAAAAGACATGGGGCTACCAGGTACCATGTGGAATAGTACAGTCCAACAGTTATACTTGAAGCATACCCCTAACGAGTGAGAAAGACTTGAGCATTTGCCAATGAATATACTTGTCTAAAAGGTTCAACCTGAATTTCAAGCCTTGACCTAATTTCTAGTTTACAGGAAATATAGCAGAGAGAAGAACATATTAATGGATGCTAGGAGGAAACAAGTCCAGAATGTGGAATAGTGTGCAAAACAACTGACCTGGTTTCTTCTAAAAATCAATGACATGGGGAAGAAAACGAGAGAAACTGGTTTAAAGAGACTAAAAAAAAAAAAAAAATTGACCAAATGTAATACATAATCTTGATTTGATCATGAATTAAAAAACATCTATACATAATTTTTTTTGCAATAACTGGGGAAATTTGTGTATGTACAAATTAAAATTATAAAATTATTATAATTAATAATAAAATTAATTAATAATAATAAATTAATAATAAAATTATTGATTGTTTTTAATATTTTTAGACACAGTAATGGTATTTTGGTTACCTAATAGAATGTCCTTGTTTTTCAAAGTTGTATCCTTCAGTATTTAGATAAGAATTGTATGTCTGTTTTTACATTGAAATGATTCAGTGAAAAATAAAAGAATAAATAAAAACACATATTTAATATATGTGATATATATATGTATATATGTGATATATATGTATATATAAAGGCAAGAAAGCAAAACGGGCATATTATTAACAGTGGATAAAACTAGGTAAATGGTATATGGATATCCTTTTTAGTTGAACTATATGAAATTCACAATACTTGACCATTTTTGAGTTTAAAGAAATGACAGTTTTACATTTGAATACACCAATTACCATAGGAGACACTTGAAGGGTGATTAAAAACCCGCCATTAAAAGAACTCCAGGAACCAGATGGGTTTACAGCTGACTCCTAACTAGCCTTTAAAAATCTGATCATTTCTATGCTATGCTATTTCAGGCCATGAAAAAATAGAAAAGTCTTTAGCTCATGCTATGAATGTAGCACTTCCTTAACACTATTTAAACCCAATAAAGGCAGCCCCCTCTACCCCCAAAAAGAAAAAGTATAGACTAACCTCAGTTATTGTTATAGATAGCAGAATTGTAGGAAAAAATAGCTATCCTGAGATTGTAAGAATAACTCAATACCAGGATATCTATCAATATATTTCATCACATCAATAAAGTACAGGAAAAAACTATGTGATTATCTCAATATATGCTGAAAATACTATTAAAATTTATCTGACATTTCTAATAAAAGCTGTGAGTAAAATAAGGTTACTAATGAGTGCTTAGTTCTGCTTAAAGGACTTTAACATGTATTTTCTTATTTAATGTTCACACATTTAATCTTCAGAGACAGATCCTGTTATCCCCACTTTGCTCTCTAGGCTAAATGTCTAGAAGATGGAATGTTGAGTCCTATAATAATTGTATGTTTAACTTTATAAGAAACTGCTAAAGTGATTTACAGATTGGCCATAACGTTTTGCATTCCCACCAGCAATGCATTCTCTTTAAGTGTGAGTATGTAGCTTGTATTTTCATTCTCTTAACAGTGTCTTTTGCAAAGCGAAAAATATTCATTTTGATGAAGTCCAATTTATCATTTTTTTCTTTTGTACATGATGCTTTTGGTATAACATTTAAGACTCCTTTGCCTAATTTACGGTCATGAAGATTTTTCTCTTATGTTTCCTTTTAGAAGTTTTATAGTTTTATATTTTACATTTTGATCTATGATCCACACATGCCCTGCATGTGTGCCATCCAGCGTACAGTCTGGGACCTGAGTGATGCTCTCTCTTGTAGCTCATGTCTCACACTTTGGTGTGCTGTTTAGGGTCAGATACATGCTTACATAGCTTGGAGGTGAGCCCAAAAGTTTATACACAATTTTATCGGATCACTTTCTTGTATTCCCTCTACTCCACAATCTCTTCCATGTTTTCTGGCTTCCCAAAGCCCAGGGCTTTCGTTTTCCTACACTGCTACATGTTTCCCATGATTTTTCCGTAATATTGGGCCCGTTTCCAAGCTCAAGCAGTGATAAGATTAAGAGAGAAAAAAAATGCAGTGGGACTTCTTCCCAAGGCCTCTGGACCTCAGTTCCTCTGGTTGGGAATTTGGGGTCCACCCAACTGTTGCTGCCATCATTACCACTGCTGCCCCAGGTTTGCCTGGTATTGGGATGAGAATGAAGTAAATGATAACAACAAACAAAAAAGGGGATTTCCCTCACTCTTTTGACCCTCAGCAGTCCTCTGTCCTGTTCCTTATGTCCCAAACAGATAATTTCTTTTGCAGTTCTGTCTGCCTTCCTTGTTGTGCAGTTCTGGCCCTTAAACTGCCTTTGAGTTCAGGTCAAGAGATTCCAGAGAAGAAAAAAAAATGGGAAATTCACCACTGTTTTAATAGTACTCTGAATTCTGGTTTCCTTCCCCAATCTATCTGCTACCACTTGCTTTTAAGAGTCGTTAGATGACTGCTACATTCATTCTGGCCAGGGATTTTAGTTGCATTCGTTGGAAGAGACAGAGGGGAGTAAGTGTGCTTACACCATCTTGACCAGAACTGGAACCCCTCCATAGTCTTTTGGATCACAAGTTCCATCTATTGCATTTAAAATTTTTTTTTTTCAGACTTCACCTATTACCCAAAGTAAAGATACATCTATGACTTAAAGTAAGCCACCTATATTTGATCATACTTTATGGTAGCAAGCTAATAAATTCTCTTCGATAGAGAAAAATGTTCACTGTTTGGTAAACTTAATAAATGGGTGAAGCTTATTAACATCGATGTTCTCAAGAGCATGTTGGAGGAGATAAATAAGAACATGCCTAGTGGAGGAGAGCTGGCACTTATGAACATAAAGACTATTATCTCTGAAACTGGGAAGATTCAGTACATAGAAAGAAAGCATATTAATGAACCCAGATGGCATTGGAGGCAAATTTAGGAGCTGCTAATCCCTGCTTGTTAAAAACCTAGGATATATTTAGGTTAACAATAGGTTACTAGAGTTATACAATATCTTTAATAAAATATGTCAAACTAGATTGATTTAAGCAATAAATATTTGGAGTTGTGAAACATTTTTTAGAAGAGCCTACAGAAAATAGAATGTAATTTTAAATGGGGGTGAGAGGTAGGGGATATTAAGTATAAGTTTACATTCAAATGAGTAAACTGGTTTTCCATGTTTCATGACAAAGGGTATTTCTCGGACCTGCCAATTAATAAAAATTGAGACAAAATGTACAGATTGGTACACAGTCAATGCAAAATAATGAATTGATACACATTGATGAAGCGGTGCAAATTAAATATCTGAAGAGATCCTAAGCAAAGATTATCATGTTCAGAAGGAAATAAAGCAAGCTCTAGAAAGAATCTTTCCGAGCTGTTGGATGAATATAACGCTTTTTGTGAGCATTTTTCCTTAAGAGGTTTATCATTTTGAATGCAGAAATAGGAGCTGCCTGTAAAACTGATGAATCTAATCATTACATAAAATGAACTAAGCTCCCCAGAGGCTATTTCTTTCTATTCCCCATGTAAACCATGCTTTCATAAATACAATTAATTAATAACACTTTATGTGTATGTATGTGTGTGTGTATATATATATATGCCGTAGGCAGAAAAAGAGTGTTTGGATAAGAAAAGGCTCATAGGTGGTCTTTTGGGTAGTGTTACAGCAACATTTATTGAGCACTTACTGTGTGCCCTAAATTTATACGTGCAATACTTAATCCATATAAAAATCTAAAGAGGTAGGTATTATTATTGTTCCAAGTTTACAAATAAGAAAACTGAAGCATAGAGAGGTTGAATTTCTTGCTCAAGATCCCACAGCTAGTAAGAGAGGGAGGCATGGTTGGGCCCCATACCGTCTGCCTCCAGAATGTGTGCACTGATTTACTATGTTAATACACCAGTGAAGTAAATTGTTAAACATGCATGAGACTTTGGATGCTAGAAAGAAAACCAGGCACAACACAGCTGGATATGAAGGGAACTTGATTATACGTATTCTTCCATTATATAAAATTGACATTGCCTCACCTCAGCAATAAAGGAAGTCTGTATGTAAGCAGGTATATTTAACTCTACTATTGTTTAAGATTAAAAACTATTACTAAAGACAGTTCTCTCTTTACCACTGTGTGCATTCCCATGGTGGCTGTTATTATAAACTTTGTGGCCAGTGGGTATATATGATAAAGAAATCATTCTAGGACGACATAAAATAGGATGGGCCATAAACCCAAAATAAATTTTAAATACTTAACTAAAATAATGGTAGTGGAGACATTGCACTAGCTAAAAGTTATTCACTCTGCAATGGACACAGGGCAGTATGTGTGATTTTTTGTTTGATCTGAGGAAGGGGCTGACAGCAGGCTGACTTGGGATCCCGAATGGGGTTGGGAAATGAGCCTGAGGGTAACAAATTCCTCTAATTCCAAATTCCTATAATTGAGGAAGACAAACGTCCCTGCTTGGCTACCTGAGATCAGGGCTGGCCTTGTTTACCTTTAACTTTTCTAGATCGAGGAAAAAAATCTGCAGCAAGAAACTTCTGTGTGGCACTAGCAGGTCAACCCCATCACTCATGAGGGATGAAGATTTCCTGTGTTTGTTTTTAACTGGCCTGTCTTGCTTATAAAAGTACATCTCTTTTTCCCCAGAGAATTTGTTAATCAAGGTAGTTTGCAGGCTTCAGGAATTAGCTCATTTATTTGGGGCAGCAGAAGAATGAACCAGTTGGGAGCGCAGGCCCTGGGCTCAGGCTGCCTGGCCTTGTAGTCTGACTCTGTACCGGACAGTGGGGTGACCCTGGGCCACTTTGCCAGGCCTCACCCACCCTAGGAGGCAGCTACTGCTATCATCCCCGTTGTATAGATTAGAGGCTGAGTCACAGGGAGGTCTTATGCCTGCCACTTTATTTTCTAAATATCTAGCACAGAGTAAATAGTCAATAAAAGCCAGCTATTACTCTTTGAGATGTTCGAAGCAAAAATCTGGAAACTGTAGAAGTCATCTTGCTGGGGGCACTTTTTCATATTGTCTGGAATACAAGTTCTGAATTGCTCTGGTGTGCAAGGCTTTCTGTACTGTGGTTGAGGTATTTCGAAGAGATGGGTCCAGCATTCCTATCTGGGAGAAGCCAGGAAATGTTGGCACTGTGGTATGGGCTCCATTCTCATGAGTTCTGTTAACTCCATGTGACACCCTATCCTAAACTAAGGATGGGGTTACCATCCCAGATTACTTACCACTGCCGGAGAGCTCTGCCCCACTGGTTTCTGAGGTGTATTTGTAGGCATGTGTAATTATTTGGTGGACAATACTGTTTATTGGCCTCTGTAGGGCAAAGCCTGACACCTTTGATCTCTTGTTTCTTGGCTAACAGCAGAGCTAGTCCTTGGAGACTGGGAGCTGGGTTTTCCTCACCACTAGTATTAATGTAATTCACAGAAGGGAGGATATCTGGATTCTAATCGAGAAAACATTCTGCTTTCTTTTACATGAAAACCTCCAAAATAATACTGGGGGAGTCTTTTCTTTTTCTCTAGAATTTTAAGAAACAAAGGTTCGCGATTTATTTCAAATGCTGCATTAAAAATATTTGTTATTATTAAAAAAACATCAGCTTTAGGACAAGAAATTTGAATGCGCTTAGGATAAAACTTAACCAATGAAGAATTTGTTTCATATGTTAAGATCATGCTGAGTCCCTTTAAGCATGAAGTCATTGCTGTTTTAAAGTTTTTCTATCAAAGTGCAACTCATATTAATATTATCAATTTTTACCTTACATAAAACATTTTATCTGCATCTTATGGTGGTAGTTTGCAGCTGAATGGCAAATTTTATAGGGACTAAAAAAATGAATAAATAAACTCAAGTACATACCTGATAATTTAAGAGAAAAAAAATGTAGAAATTTTAAAAAACCAAAAAGGGAGGGCAATGTCAAATGTATAAATAAATCATAACCAAGTGAGGATGCCTGAGTTCGTTCAATATTACATTTGTACACCTGCCCCTTGGGTTTCCCTTTATGTATCATCTTATTAAAGCCCCAATTTACTAACATTCTGGCGTTTTATGGAAAGAAGCTGACATGAAAGTTGGTCAATGAGACGTTGCTCTGTAAAGAAGCAAAGTCTTGCTAAATATAGTGTAAATGATGGACAACTATCATTTAAAAGCGATAATGAAATGAAGGATTTCTTTGATAGCATTATAAACCACAGTGGAAGTGGGGCATATGCTGGTATCACTGTAACATGGTCAAACCAAATTTATGTCATGCTTGTGTGTGTGTCTGAACACACACTAACTTATGATCCTACTCTTTTATGCTTATTCTATTGTGCTCTATTTCCTTCTCGTTGATCAATGCACAATGAATTTTTCTCTTCAAGTTAGCCCCTGCTTCCCTCCAGCATAGGTGCTAAAATTTTTAAACTTGAGGCTCAGGTGTGGGGCCCTGGGCAACCCCAGCCAAATCTGACAGTATTTAATATTAGCCCCATCTCTATGTGGGGTTATAAGTCTAAACCAGTGGTTCTCAAAATGTGGTCCTAGAGCCAGCAGCAACAGCATTGCCTGGAGTGTGGTTAAAATGCAAATACTCAGGCCCTGAACCAGACCTACTTGATCAGAAATGCTGGGGCAGGGGCCCAGCAATCTGGGGGTTTAATGAGCCCTCCAGTTGGTTCTGATGTTCGTGAAAGTTTGAGAGCCTTTGGTCTTAACTTGGTCTTGCTGCCCTGTATCCTGCCTGCCTGGGTTGACTTCCTAGATGCATACATACCTATAAAGCTCAGTTATCCCCTCTGATTTCCTCATGACTGGGTCTCTGTCTCTCTGACTGGGTTTATGCCCTGATTTCAGATTAACACTCTAGCTCGCAGCTGGGATTTCCACCTGGCCTGCTGGACCAGAGCCCTGTCAGCTCCTTTCCTTAAATATATCACGGTCCTGCTTTTACTCTTCTCCCCTCCTGGCTGGTGGACAAGTCTGGCATTGAATCAGTTGGGCCGTTTGGAGCCAATTCGCACTGGGGCATCTCCACGACCTGGCAACTCCATGCTGTGCCTCCCAGCAGGCCATAATAGCACTGGCCTAGGATGACCTCCAGGCCCCTCAACCGTGGACGTTATAGTTGACATTACTATCCTTCTTTATTAGTCCCTGTCCTATAACCTGATAAACATTCTAACTGCCTAAGGCCCCATTTTATATTACCCTGTCCCTACTGATTTGGATATCAAGAGACTGCATGAGCTATGACATCTATCTGAAGTCAGTGGATATCTTTGGAAAACACTACAGTAGAGTTAGGTGAACATTTTAGGGTAAAACATGTTATTGATTTGGGGACAAATCCTTCAGGGTAAAGAAAGACAATAGTAGAAAATAAGTTATATTTGAATTACTTTAAGAAAATGTTGCCGGCACCACTTTATGTTCTGAATATTCTAATTTACCTGATAGAGCATTCAATACATTTATCTTGTGAGGATTGGTATCCTCTAACTTCTGCTTTCCAGGTCCTAATTTTTCCATGCATGGATCCACCTACTGAATTTATTTTCCCGAAACCTGAACACACCATTATCTTACTATCAGTTAACAGGAGACTCAACACTATAGCGTTTAATAAAATATTCGTGCTCATCCAGAGGAGCCTATAAGCAGCTACCACCGTGAAAGAAATTGAAGGTCACATTTATATGCCTAGAAAATAGTTCAACAAGTATTTCAAAACATTCTCCATTTCAACCTTTGGTCAAAGCCCTTTTATGTGTTAGCAATGTTCACAATACTTGAAGAGGTCCTTTTTTCTTTGAATTCGGTTTAATGCATAACCACTTGGCCCAGTTTAGACATAAGCTTTCTTACCCTAAACTCATGAGTCCTGCTTCTGCTTCTATTTGTCAGATGGATAGAAATTTGTCAGTAAAGGCTTAACAAAAGGAATTTGCATGTGTGGTTATATTCATTCAATTTTTCATGGAGCAATTATTTATTCCATTCTACTATGTGCCAAGCTACATTGGTGCTGGAATACCAGAGTCCTTGCCTGAAAAAAAATCTTCTTGGAAATCCCTTCCCAGTCAGATGGATCTTTTCTTGTCAGAGGTGGTGGGTATGGACTTGCCTCACAGAAAATGGGTGGGGACCAGGGAGGGGCTGCATGATCATCAAGATGTATGGCTTTGGAAAGTAAAATGTGATTTATGCAAAGCACTGTTACGTTCTGGGATATGAAAATGAGGACCCAGATCAAAGAAACAAAGACAACAACATTTTACTTTTTCACAATTGGCACAAACTATTCATTTTTCATCATATCTTCTACTACCTGCACACTTTGGGTTAATACCAATCATCTTCCAAGCACTGCTTATTGGATGGCCCCTAACTGAAGCCTTGACCCGATTTTCCTTTAAGAAATTGTCTAATCTGTGTCTATAGCATCCCTCTGGCCAAACATATGGCTGAATAATCAAATGCATTTAAGCATTTCCTGTGTCTCTAATTCTATCCTAAGTGCTGTGACAAATTAAAAACTAAGCAAATTCATTTTCTCCTTGGTATTATAGCTTTTTCTGTATAAATTCTACTGTATCATAAGTATCTTGAGGACAAGACTCATGTCTTACTCATTTTTGTAAACTCCATAGATTATCACATTATACTCAGTAAATATGATTGAATGGAAAAATTCATAAAGAAATTCATTTCTAGGGACTGTAGACTATAAACATCATCCTGAGATTTCTAGAACTCTTGGAAAAGGCAATTCTGTTGGTGATAGGTCATACCGTTTCACCTTGTGAATGAAGGTCAACTTGACCCCAGGGAAAGTTAGTGTACAGACATGCCATTGTACTCTTGACCAGTCAGCAACATCAGAAACGGAACAGTGCAGCCATGCCTCATAATGATTTCCTTTGTTAAGCAGTGTCACTCACCTGATCTGAAGCCAGGTCAGCATGGGGGTTGTTCCTCCTCCGAATACCCAGACTGTGAAGAACACCAGGAGCAGAGTGGTGGTAAACATCATTTGCTTGGGCTGAGATCCTGTGTTCCGAATAGCTAAGGCAAAAGCTATCGCTCCTCGCAAACCTTACAGAGAAAAACCAAAGAAGGAAAAGAAACATCTGCACGAGTGTCATTCTCATTTCATTGAATTTATCTTTACAATTTACTGACAAACACAATTACATTTTAAAATTAAACTTTTAATTTTGAGATAACTGTAGACTCACATGCAGTTGTAAGAAATAATAGGGACTTCCTGTGTGCCCTTTCCCTACTTTCTCCCCAGTGGTGACCACTCGTCTTGCAAAACTATCTAGTACCATATCACACCCAGGATTTTGACACTGATATAGTCAAGATTCAGTACAGTCCCAACACCATAAAGATCCCTCATGTTGCCCTTTATAACCACACCTACTTCTCTCCCACAAACTCAACATCTGGCAGCCAGTAATCAATCCTCCATTTCTATAATTTTGCCGATTCAGGACTGTTATATAAATGGAATCGTGAAGTATGTAGCCTTTTGTAATCGGCTTTTTTCACCCAGCGTAATTTTTGGATACTCATCCAGGTTGCCAAATGTGTTGAGAGTTTGTGCCTTTTTATTGTTGAGTAGTATTTCCATGGTATGGATATTCCACAGTTCGTTTAACCGTCAACTGTTAAAGGACATCTGGGTAGTTTCCAGTTTTTGCCTATTACAAATAAGGCCTTTGTGTGAGTGAACGTAAGTTTTCAGCTCTCTGAGATAAATGCCCAGGAGTGCAATCACTGAGTTATATGGTATTTGCATGTGTTTTTTTAATTAATTGATTTTAATTAAAAATTTTATTGAAGTAACATTATTTAAATTTATATGTATAACATTGTATATATTATAACATGTTTCACGTGTACATTATATTTCTTTTTTTAAATTTAATTTTATTTAATTTTTTTATATAGCATGTTTTTAAAAGAAATTACTACCAAACTTTTCCAGAATGGCTCTACCATTTTACATTCCCAGCAGCAATAGATAAGTCATCCAGTTTCTCCGCCTTTACCAGCCTTTAGTGTTGTCATTATTTTAAATTTTAGCCATTTTGATAGCTTGTTGGGGTTATAATTTCCATTTTCCTAATGGTATTTACATTTTTTAATGTGCTCATTTGTGATCTATCTACCTGCTTGGGTGAAATGGCTCTTTGTGTCTTTATCTCATTTTCTAATTGAATTGTTAGATGTTTGTTAAATTCTGAGAGTTGTTTATATATTCTAGATAATAGTCCTTTGTTGGATATATAGTTTGCAAATATTTCCTCCCACTTTGTAGCTTTTTATTGATAAAGTCTAATCTGTTGATTTTTCCTTTTATAAATCATCTATTTGGAGCCAAGTCTAAGAACTCTTTACTTAGCTCTAGGTCCTGAAGATTTTCCCTTATATTTTAAAATTTTTTCTAAAAGTTATTTAGCTTTACATTTTACCTTTAAGTCCATGCTCATCTTGAGTTAATTTTGGTATAAGGGGAGAGTTTTAGGCTGAGGATTTTTTTTTTTTTTTTTTTTTTTGCCTATGGATGTTTAATTGCTCTACTGAATTGCTTTTGTACCTTTGTCAAAAACCAATTGGGTGTATTTGCATGGCTCTATTCCTGGGTTCTCAATTCTGTTCCATTGATCTATGTGTCTATTCCTATTCTGCTGGTACACTGTCATGATTATTGTAGGTATATGGTAGGACTTAGTACCGGGTAGACTTCCTGCACTGTTGGTGGGAATGTAAATTGATACAACCACTATGGAAAACTTTATGGAGGTTCCTTAAAAAACTAAAAATAGAACTACCATATGACCCAGCAATCCCACTACTGGGCATATACCCTGAGAAAACCATAATTCAGAAAGAGTCATGTACCACAATGTTCATTGCAGCACTATTTACAATAGCCAGGACATGGAAGCAACCTAAATGTCCATTGACAGATGAATGGCTAAAGAAGATGTGGCACATATATACAATGGAATATTACTCAGCCATAAAAAGAAATGAAACTGAGTTATTTTTAGTGAGGTGGATGGATCTAGAGTCTGTCATACAGAGTGAAGTAAGTCAGAAAGAGAAAAACAAATACCTTATGCTAACACATACATATGGAATTTAAAAAAAGAAATGGTACTGATGAACCTAGTGGGAGGGCAGGAATAAAGACGTAGACATAGAGAATGGACTTGAGGACATGGGGCGGGTGGGGAAGGGGGAAGCTGGGGCAAAGTGAGAGTAGCATCGACATATATACACTACCAAATGTAAAATAGTTAGCTAGTGGGAAGCAGCAGCATAGCACAGGGAGATCAGCTTGGTGCTTTGCTACTACCTAGAGGGGTGGGATAGGGAGGGTGGGAGGGAGGCTCAAGAGGGAGGGGATATGGGGATATATGTATGCAGATGGCTGATTCACTTTGTTGTACAACAGAAAACAACACAGTACTGTGTAGCAATTATACTCCAATAAAGATCTATTTAAAAAAAAATCGGGTAGAGTGATTCTTATTTTTCATTTTCAAAAGTGTTTTAAATATTCTAGATCTTTTGCCTTTCCATAAAATTTTAAAAGAATATTGTCTGTATATACAAAAAAAATCTTTCTGGGCACAAATACTTTTAGAAAATCAAGTGTGTGAGACAACAAGGAAAACCAAGCTTATGGACCATTGAAAATTAATAAACGATTAAATGACGTTTAAGAATTATTCCAGCCTGAGAACATACTTTTACAAAGTCTATAATCTAAACTGACCTATTAAAACCTGCTTTTTTGTCTATTTTTCTTCTTTAATAATAATATGTTAATTGAATTTTTATGAATCCATATTAAATATATTTGCAAGAAGAGGTTAAAGAAGATTAAATGCTAAAATTTCAAATCAAAGTGTGATGACATTATAAAAACAGATGTAGACTTTGAAGAAAAGTAAATAAAAGCACAAGTAGTAAAATAAAAAAGTTAAAATCGAAAATCTCTCTTGGGTAACACAAGACTTATAAGACATTTACAGGCTCTGTTATACCACATAACAGGGGCAAATAAACATTTATAATGATAGCAAGTATAAGTCAAAGGTTTTTGTTACTTTTATAGGAAGGTTTAAGTCACATACATAAAATTTCAATGGTCCATTTTTTATAATATTCATTGTATTAATATCATCTAGGTTTCTTATTTTCTAAATCTTTATTCATACATTAAAAGACTTTTAGAAATTGGATACAGGGTAGGATGAGAAAAACTGTAACTTCCTTGGTCTTTATCCTTGGCTTGGCAACTTAGAATATAATGCCCCTTTCTTATCTTTACACTGAGAATATACAAGAGACAAGTTGCATAACACAAGATCCAGAGTATTAGAATAGAGAGACTTAATATATTTTGCCTGAAACAAGGAAGCCTCAGAAAGAGAGAGGAACATGCACTCTGATTATAAAATTATCTTCAAGGAACAAAATGTAATGGAGGAAGAAAATTATTCTAAATCTCCATGTAGACAAGGAAATGGCCTGAAGATAAGAAAGATAACATTTGAAGTAGATATTAATAAAGAAAAGTTCTTATACATCAGAAATTCTGAACACTTAGATGGCTGTACTCAAGAAGAGTACACCAGAGACATTCATGCACTTAGACCCAGCTGGGGACAAGAGAGTGGGGATATTAATAACCCTTATTACTGGAGAATATTTCAATAATGTTCTCTCCAGGAAATACATATGGTGTCATTAGGGAATGAGAACTGAAAGAAACAGTTTTCCAACAGCCTTCTATATCTGAGGAGAAAATTTATAGGTTAAGGTAAAGCTCCTAGCAGTGTTTAATCAGGACAAGATTGGAGACAGAAAGTGATCTTTTCTTTTTCTCTTTTCCTCAAGCTCACATTGCCAGAAGTGTCCATAAAGAAGCATTACTCCAGTTAAGTGGTGTGTATTAGAAATATTAAGTGATAAGACTCTAAGTATTTGTTTTCATTATATTGAATATCTGTGTGTGTTTGTGTGTGTGTGTATGTTTTTGGCTTTGTTTTTTCATTTTTTGTTTTGTTTTTACTTTGAATTTTGTGAGAAAGAAAAAAATAGAGACTGGAATAAAAGTTAAAACTTGCTATATCATGTTTATTGTAAAGTTCATGTTTATTATCAAGGGCAAGGAAGGACATAATCATTTATCTTCCTGAATATGTTTAATAATGTTATTATGTTAAACTAGCATAACTAGGCTCTTAAATCTAAATTATCTATACATGAGCAGTTCTGAGTTTAAAAATATACTCAAAAGATATATGTTATTCTGACTTCTAAAAAAAATCTATATCCTATAAATAAAACTCTATATTTACAGGAGATGCAATGTAGAGATCTCTTTAAAAAAAAGAAGAAAGAAAAAAGCAGCCACTGCCTTGTACTTGTACTTGTGCAATATTAAGAAACATTGATATTTAGAACCAACTTCCAGATGGCTCAATAAGAGGAGCCCTTCCCCATATAATGGTCACCTAAAAAACCACAGAAACAGTGTGCTTTTGGAGAAGAGAGTATCTGCCTGTAGCCCTGGCCACTTGTCGCAAATATGGCTCATGCCACATGTGAGATGGCCTAGTAGCATGGGAAGCATGGAACTGAGAAAGGTGAGGTCACTAAGTAGACAAAGCAAAGCTCATTTAGAACTCTAGATGAGAACAACTGCCTGCATACCATTCATCCTTTATGATGCCAAAGTTATTGATCACACATTTGGCACCTAGACAATTGTCAAATCAATGGCCATTCATTGCTTCATTCAGCACATTTGTGTCTTAGTCTGACATAACAAAATACCATAGTCTGGGTGGCTCCAGCAACAGAAAATATTTCTCACAGTTGTAGAAGCTGGGCTGTCTACGATCAGGGTGTCAGCATGGCCGGGTCTGGTGAAAGCTTTCTCTCTGGCTTGCAGAAGGCTACCTGTTTGCCATGCAAGAGCAAGCTCAGTGGTGTCTCTTCTTAATTCTATCATAGGGCGCCCCACCCTCATAACCTCATCTAAACCTAATTGTCTCCCAAAGGCTCCGTCTCCAAATAACATCATATTGGAAGTTAGGGCTTCAACTTATGGATTTGAAGGGGACACATTATGTGAGGGGAGTCCATAGCAATACGTACTGATTATCTGTTATGTGGAGGCTCTGGGCACACTTATCCTATCTCCTTCACACCACGGATTTGGGAAACAGAGGACTTTAGGACTGAAATAAATTACTTAGGCTACCAGCAAAATACTAGAAATTAAAGATTAGTATTGACTTAGGAGTTTCTTTTAGCAAAACACTATTTTCCAAGAACACATGCTATTTTGCTTACAAACCAGGAAATTCAGAACTCATTGTCAAAACTTGTGTTTTATTTTGTTTTATGGTACTTTGATTCTTTGGATTTACCTTTCTTTTTCTCTTTGTTTTGGACAACTAATGGACATAATTTTATACTTTTGGGGGTTATAGACTATATCACCTCATTTTAGATGGGTTTACTGTTCAGAGACTTTGACATATTTCACATACTCAGTTGGAAAATTAGCATCATCTTGGGGAATAAAAGAATTACCTGAAATTAAATGTGGTTTCATTTAAAATTGGCCTCTAAGGGATTCTTATGTTAATTATGTTGATGTTCTATTCATAACAATAGAAGACTATTGAACCAAGGAAAGCTTTCAGGCAAGGACCCCTGCTGCAGAAAAAGTGCAGCTTCCTGTTTATCTTTAAACAGCAAAAGTGAAACTTAATCTGTTATAAATTTGCAAATGTGTTCTGAACAGGGTGAAGGTCATATACAGCTACATTTAAATCACAAGAATACAAGTACCCCCTAAGGCATTTTCATTGAAGGTGAAAAGCAAGAGTCTAAACCTAAACATTTATTGAGCACTCACTCTGTGCTACCTGTTACCCAAGGCACAGTGGGAGATGCAATGGTGAGGAAGCTTGGGCTCCTCTATTCTAGGGCTCATGGTTCTACAAAAATGAGTCTCTTAACAGGTAAATTATGATCAAGTATATTAGAGGTATAAAGAGTATGCTTTGCATGTATAGTCTGATGAAGAAAAAGGTAAGATTGCTAAACTTCATGAGGGCCCAAATCATGGCCATTGTCAACAAATGTGCAATGTTTAAGGCACTGAAATCAATGGTGGGATGAAAGAGGTCTTTGCACATGTGGTTTTCTATACTTGAATCATTTTTCTCCCATTCAAATTTTCTCTAGTTCTTTCTTCTATAACCCTCACCCAAATTTCACCTAATTCCAACTGATCTTCAGAGCTCAGCTGAGCCTCTGATTTCTCTAGGAAGCCTCCACTGAGGTCTGGGCCTGGGTTAGGCTGACTGACATTCCCAGTACAAACTGTGCTTGGCCTATCAGGTGACTTATGACATTACACTGTAATTGGCTGGCTCTTTGTTTATCCACACACGTAGAGCAATGCCAAGCACATGAAAGGTCAATGAACAGACGAATGTTCTGATTCTTCATGATTCTTGATTACAAATGGAAAAGTGGTTGATACCTCTTAGTTCAATGGAATGGTTGAGTAATTGTTTCTTCAAGTTTGGCTTCTGCCCTTTTATTATTTATTGAGACCCTTAAAGCCTCGTACTGAGAGTCAAGAGACCTGGGATCTGTTCTCAGGCCTGCCCGACAGGATGCGTGATCATTTGCCTCATCTGAATCTGTGCTGTCTCATCACCAAATGGAGGTTTTTAAGACTAGCTTGTGGCCTTTAGCCAGAAGTACACATCAGAATCAACTGTGAAACTTAAAAATGTATGAGCTATTCATGCTACTGTCCTGACTCTAGAGATTTGGATTCAGCAGAGAATGAGCTACCTGAAAGCTCAGGCTCCTCTCTCTTCCCTCTGTACCACCTTGGTCCAAGGCCCATCACCTCACACTCTGACTGTGCCCCTGACCAACACCCTGGTCTCTTGGCCTAACAGCCTCCATCCTTTCTTCCTTCCAGACTATCGATGTCCCTCTGAACAGTTTCCTCAGAATCTAGCTTTATGAGGTGGTGATCTGACCCAGGAACCATAAGTGGCTTCCTACAGCCCATAGAAACACTTCAATCAGAATTTTGCCCCCCTTTCCGGGTCTACCTCCCCTTGTCCACTGAGAGCTTTGCATACCAACAAGGTGGTCTTCTTTCTCTCTGTAAACAATTGTTATCCTTGCCCCTATGCCATGATCCCACCGTTAAGCCTGTGTTTCACTTCTTTCCGCCTCTATTCCACCCCCATGAAGTTTTCCTGGAATACTCCAGTCCACATTGCTCTCTCTTTCTTGGAAATCCTATAAAACATATTGCTCATGCCACTCATATTATTAAATGATAGTCTGAGATGAATCAGTAGTTTAATATGATCTATTCTTTACTCTCAATTATTAATCTTTTAAAAGGTTGGAATTACAACTTCTTTACACAACTTAATATCTCTCATAGTATCCAAAACATGAAACTCAGTAAACGCTTTTGAATTGAATGATTACAGTGGCTTCAGACTCTCAAGATACGAGGTGGTGACGTTCATGTGTTCCTTCATTCATTCGGGCTCTAGGAGATAGCAGAAAACAAGAGATAGTTTCTGCCTTAAAGGGGTTTCCAGATTAGTTTAAAATAGAAAAAAAAAAGTAATATGTAAGTTGTTGTGAAGGAAACAAAAGTAGGATAAGAAGATAGAGGATACATTTATGTGAAGGGTTGGAGTGTTCAGGGTGGTTAGGAAAGCCACTTTGGTTAGGTGACATTTGAGCATAGACTCTAATGAGGGAGAGGCCGTGTGGGTGTCTGGAAGAAAAGCACTCCAGGCTTCTGGAACAGTAGGCGCAAAGGCCCTGAGGCAAGGATATGCCTGATATGTTCACATAGCAGCAAAGGGGCTGGTGTGGCTAGAATGGAATCAATGGGGGGCGGGAGGGGGTGGTGAGCGGAAGGAGATAATGCCAAAGAGGTAACCGAGCCAGATCATGCTGGGCTCTTGAACAGCAAGGCTTCTGAATTTTATTTTGAGATGGAAAACTTCAGGAAGGTTTTTGGCAGGGTAGTGCTAGGATCTAGTCTATGATTAAAAGGATCACTCTGGCTCTGCTATGAAAAACAGATCTCCAGGCTGGAGGCAGGAGGTCAGTGAGAAGCCTGTTGCATAATCCAGGCAAGAAGCGGAAGTGCATCAGAACAGGATGGTAGCATGGTAAGTACTGGAATAATGTCAAAGGTTGACAATATTTGCTGATGGGTTGGATGAGGCGTAGGAGAAGAAGAGAGAACTCCAAGAACTTATGGCCTGAACAACTGGAAGAATTGGGGGAAACTGTGGGAAGAGCATATTGGGGTGTCTGGGGGAGATCAAGGGTTATATTCCAGCCATGTGAAATCTATGATCCCTGGTATTGATACAAGCGCAGAGGTTGAGTGGGTGGTTGGATCTAAGAGTCTGGAGTTCAGGGGAGAGGTTAGAGTCTTCTTTACTGGAGACAGTGGGGAGTTAGGAGGAAAGTTTGGAGTTTGAAAAGTGTGGGAAGATAAAGCTTATTTTAAACCATGTTTTTTCTTGCTTTAAGGACTTTGTGCTGCTCTTCTCAGGCTTCCCCTCTCCCCCTTCCCCAGTCTCCCCTGCCGGCCCCCAGCCCTGGCTGCTCCTCTTCATCATTTCAGTCCTCAGAAAGGCTGCCCTGACCATGCCATCTAAGTGCCCTCCACTTGAACCCAGGCCTTTTTTACATGTCATTTATTACACTGATCACCATCTGAAATTATAAGTTTGTTTTTTAGCCTTTAAGACCTGTGTCCCTCCACAAGAAAGTGAGCTCAGTGACAGCAGGCCCAGTGCTAGGATGGTGCCTCTCATATAGTAGGCACTCCTTAAGCATTGGATAAATGCATGAGTGAATGGATGAGGGAAAGATCATATTTTGCCTTTGAAACACAATTGGAATCCAAAGGAAAATGAACAGTATTTGGACAGGGATGGAGAAATGTCCCTGAGAAACTGACCCATTCTTTAAAAGAAATATCCCTTAGATAAGTTATTTTGCTGCCTTTCTTTTCATTTGGGATATAATCCATTGCAATACCTTTTTTCCTTTCATTTCAAGTACATCACTCTGATAAATCAAACCCTAGTTTGAGTCTACAATAGAATTATGTATTGCTTTTACCTTTGCTGAAGTCCCATGGCCTTGCAAAAGGTAACTACTTTCAGCAAAAATGTCAGTCTGATTTCAAAATACATTTTCTAGGCTAGTACAACCTTGCTATACAGTCCCATTTTCAGTTCAACGTCGTTTTATCACATGGAAACGAAGCCAACAGATTGTTTCAGTGAAAAAGCCTCTGCATTCAAAAATAAATTGAGTTTTTCTGGAAACTAAGTCTGTGTTAGACAAGCAGAACTTTCTTTCCTTCATCTCTCTTCCTGAACTTGAATCATTTAAACCTAAGGCCACTGAGAAGGAATGCGACGTAACTTCAATATATTTTTGCATAAAATGAAGTGTGTTTTTGGACAACTTAGGCAGCCAGGAAGGGTAATTGTAAATAGGATTAGCTCTGTCACAGCTCTGAGTCAACATGCATAGATGCCTCTGTCTTTGGAAGTTTATTTTTACGTAGGGAAGGTAGATGTGGTAGGAAACTGTGGAATAATCCTTGCCACTAGCTGAAATCTTCAATGGAGGGTTTCAAGAGAAAGGCTAAGAGAGATCAGAAGAAAGTCAACTTTCTGTGAGCAGTACCCAACTTATGGCCAGCTTGTGTTTCAAAGGTCAACTTATAAGTTTCCTATGTGACCAGTGGTTCTCAACTTGGGTGAGATTGTCCCCCAGGGAACATTTGGCAAGGTCTGAGGACATTTGTGATTGTCCACAACTGGAAGGTGGGAGGCGCTAATGTTAATCTAGTGGGTAGAGACCAGGGGTGCTGCTAAATATCCTACCATGTACAAGACAGACCCCACAAGAAGGAATTATCAGTCCCCAAATATCAATAGTTGCTGGTTTGAGAAACCCTAGTTTAGACACTGGATTGCTTTTTCCCATAGGAGCAATGCTAAAAATGTTCCTACTCCAGAGGGCTATTTTGGCAAAGATGGCTATCTGTCCACCGGAACCTATTTTTATCATCCATGCTATGCTGCTATAACTGCATAAACTACATTTCCTAGCATCTCTTGCAGCTAGGAATACAGCTGGTTCTCACCAGAGAAATGAGAGCTGAGGTGATACATGTCATTTCTGGGCCCAGTCTCTCTTTCCCGTTCCACCAGCCAGTTATAAATCATGATGAATCCCTATAGCAGTAGCTCCCAGACTTTAGCTACATCAGAATTACCTGGAGGACCTGTTCAACCATAGATTGTTGGGCTCCACCCCCATAGTGTCTGATTTCAGTCGGTCTGTGGTGGGGCTTGAGGATTTGCATTTCTAACAAGTTTCCAGGTGTTGCTGATACTGCTGGCCCAGGGACCACACTTTTAGAACCCTTGACTTAGGGGATTATGATGCCACAAGATGGAAGGAGCCTGGTGATATCTGAATCACCACCTGGAGGAGCGGCATCTTTCCCCCACCCTCATGTTAATATCAACCCTACCTGTGACTTGAATGAGAGAGGATTTACTACTGTGGTTCAACAACTGAATTTTAGGAGTCTGTGTGTTCTAGCAGCTTAGCCTATCATAAGGCTCTCTACATCTACCTACCCTACATCTCTCTCCCTTACATGTCCCTGTAGAATCACAGAATATTTTCTTAACAGATGAGGGAATATGGGCTGGGAAGGATGGAGTAGCCAAGGTTACATAGTAAATGGTATGGCTCGTTATTCAATCTGTTTCATTCCCCCCATTGAATATATAACCCATAACAAAGATAAAAAATCACGATTATCTTAATAATTTGAATTTTTAGGAAAGATGCGAAGAAGAAAATTTTCTTCCCCTTTCCTAGGCAGACGATCAACCTGAGGCAACATTTTGAAAAAGATGTTTTGCCTTTGCTCTCCCTCCCCAATTCTTCCTGTGCCTTCTCTCTCTGTGTCTCTGTGTCTCTGTCTCTCTCTCCCCTTCCGTGCATTACTGCCTTCGTGCTGCCCTCCCCATCCCAGTCCCAGCCACCCTACTCTAAAATGATCGGTTTTTGACTCTCCAGTCAAAACCCCCATTTCCGCATGCAGCCAAAATGAGCTTCCTGCCAGGAAGAAAACAATTGGAAGGAAGAAATCTGCTGGGGAAGGGTAGCACACAATTCTCCTGAAGGGCGTGCTTTTTAAAATAGTTAACATGCATGCTTTCACGTTTACTTGTGGAATTTAAAACAGCTCCAGGAAGGTCTAGTGACATTTTTCAGGCACTGAGGGAAGTGGACGGTGAGTGGGACTGAGGATCCTGTAAAGGGAGGAAAAGGCTGTTATTCACAGGCAGGGCATCTCTGGTGTCTCCTTCTGCCCTCGAGTGCGACCACAGGTCTCTAAAAGTTCCTGGTGCTTTTGGAAGAGGGTCAGTGGGAGGCTGGGCAGTGCGGCTGGGACCCAGCCCTACTCACAGAGGTTTGGTCTGTCTGTGAAGGATTTGGTTGCCCAAACAGCACTGGAATGTCCCCAGTATATTACAGCAAGTGCCGAAAATTCCTAAATGATGTAATGGCCCTATGGAAATTTAGCACAAGGCATTTTTAAATGTAACTGCTTCTTGCTTATTTGCACATATAACTTACTAGAGTCAGTCCTATTGACTTCTTCTGAACTCTATCCACAGAACCTGAGGGCAGAATTAGAGGGATTTATGCATGGCACAGACAGACTTATTTTTTGAGCTTTGTTCGTGTGTATTGATGGTTTTCTAAGGTTATGTCTACCGAATGCCAAAAACAAGCAAGCAATTAGTCAGCAAATTCAGGAAGAAAATAGGGAAAAACAATGTGGTCCTTTTGTTTGCCTCAGTGGACAAGTTAGCTTGGTTAAAACTATCAGTCAGACATTTGTGATATCTGTGACACTCCTGAAAAACTGAAATGCACAGGGAAAGTTCCCAAATTAAATAAGATTATTTATTTTTCTGTATCTAAGGCCTTATCCTTGAAACACAGGGAGAGGTGACAAGTGTTCTGGGTTGTCCCCTTTCATTACTCAGTGTCTCTCAGGGGCTAGAGTGTTCTTATTGGCTACTCTCTCTATATAGTGCAGTTGGGTAATCTACAAGGCCTTGTCACTTTTTCACACTCAATAAATGTCTAAAAGTAGATAGTGGCATTTTGTATGTGTCAACTTGCCCCAGAGGGGGCTACAATATATTTTCCTCACAAAAACTGGTATTTTGAGTTTCACTTTTGAGTTTACAACGTTTCACGTCTTAGTGCCAGGAGTAGGTCACTGCTGCAACTAAAAGTAGAGTATCAGCAATTGTCCTTGAATGAAGGGGAGGGGAGTGGAGCCTTGGATCTTGCCTTCCACAGGTATGTCACTGGCACTTAGCACTGGCCTCAGACTAGGTCCTCAGCAGTGATCTGACGGTCAAACCTTATTTAGAATAAAAACCTTAATCTCTGATAGGAGGTTTTTCCGAGAGCAGTTGTGAGTTTATATGAATCATGTCTCTGTGAAGCACTAACGGCTATCCCCTCTCTGGTGGTTAAAGAAAGTGATGGAAACTCCCAATTGTCGAATGTGGCCTAAGTGGCGGTCCCTGTGCCAGGCATTTTATATACACTTTGTGCTCTGGTTTTCAGCACTGACCGTCTAAGGTAAGTACCATTTTACAGCCACGGGAGCTGAGGTTTAGAGAGAGTTAAGCACAGAGCGGCCCATGGCTGAGACTGCTTCAGAGCCTGAGCCCTCTGCATTTCACCAAAACAGTAGTTCCTATTTAGAAAATATGTGGGCTGCCCAATAGAATCTAACATGCCGCTTAAAAATGCAAGAGCTAATAACTTTTCCTGTAAATTTATTTTGGAAATAAGTGAAGAATATGCTATTTTGACCTAATCATAGGAGAACACTATGGGGCTGGCTGTGGCTCAGAGCTCGTTCTCAGATGTTCTGAATTTGTCATCATCACATAAACTTTTCTCAGCATTTGAAACCATGAGGACTTAATGGGATCTTCAGTTCATACGGACCTACCGTGCTTGTCTACTTTGTCACGGCAACACGGCACGTGGTTATTTGTTATTCAAGATGTCTTTTTTCTGACTGTTTGATACGCTGGTTAGAACATTTTCATGACTCATTTTCTGCATAAGCTGGTTAACCCTGCCCCATCTGAAGACCTCAGTAGACCTTCACCCGTCAGCCACCTGTTCACTAATGCCTGCCCCGCGCCACAGTGGGTGCCACGTGAGAGAGGTGGGGACTTTGTAGAAGTTCATCCTCTCTAACAGAGAAAATGTCCTCAGCCTATGTCCCATTAGCTGGTTAGTGACCTTGTACTGGTAAGAAGAGAGAGTGGCCTAATTAATTGCACAAGATACGCCCAGAGCAGGAAGGAGATGTACCACCACGGGAGCGGGAGGGAACACTGGACTCTGGGAGAGGGGCTGTGAAGAGGAAGGCTTGGCAAGGAATGCTTGACAGCATGATGGCATCATCTGGGCTGTCGCTCTCTGGAAGGATGAACAAAGGAAGAGACAAGGAGAGAAGGAGTCCTGTCAGGAATTCCCTGGCGGTCCAGTGGTTAGGACCTGGCGCTTTCACTGCCAAGCCCGGGTTCGATCCTTGGTCGGGGAAGTAAGATCCCCGCAAGCCAAAAAAAGAAATAGTCCTGTTGCTTAGAAGACTCAGACTCTCAGACAACACTTGTATATACATTTAAAGAAATCTTTTTCCTGAGCTGAAGTCAAGCCTGATTCTTGATTCAAATCATTTGGCTTGGGCTTCCCTGGTGGCGCAGTGGTTGAGAATCTGCCTGCCAATGCAGGGGACACGGGTTTGAGCCCTGGTCTGGGAAGATCCCACGTGCCGCGGAGCAACTAGGCCCATGAGCCACAATTACTGAGCCTGGGCGTCTGGGGCCTGTGCTCCGCAACAAGAGAGGCCACGATAGTGAGAGACCCGCGCACCGTGATGAAGAGTGGCCCCCACTTGCCGCAACTAGAGAAAGCCCTCGCACAGAAACGAAGACCCAACACAGCCATAAATAAATATAAATAAATAAATAAGTAATTTTAAAAAAAGTAAATGGTAGCAGAATTCTTTAAAACAAAACAAAACAAAACAAAAATCATTTGGCTCATATAAAAGTCCCAGGGTTTTTAATGAGATCTTAGGTCTTTAACTGGAAATCATAAACATCCATCCAACACAAAGCAAGCAAAGATTTGAAAAATAGTTTCATATCCGAATGCTACTGTTGAGGAAGTGTTAACAATGTTTACTGTTACGAATGCTCAGGGAAGGGTTTTTTAGCCTGAAGTGAGTAGGTGAAAAATATTTTCTTTTATTTCAAAAACGAAAGTCTTTATTTGTTGATCTCTTTCCTTAAATTTATTGTTGCTTATCTCCCACCTGGGCAAACATGGTCTGAGAGCTGCCTTTGGGGTCAATTCTGGATTCAGAAGTTTCCAGGCTGATAGAACAGGAATGGATAGTCCTTAAGTGAAATTTTAGTGAAATGTACACTTTTAGTTGCATAGACATTGTTGTAGGTTGTTCATTTGCCTATTCATCCGTCAATTATTTGTGGAAGGTTCAAGTAGTGGGCTGGGTGCTGAGGTACAGAGTGAATGAAACAGATAAGTATTTGGCCTCACAAAGCTCCCTGTCTAGAGGGGCACACAGGCAGGCAAACCAAAAATCATGGTAGCATGTGATGGGTACTAGGAGAGGAGAAGTATTGGGTGTTATGGAAACAGAGGAGAGGGACATCAACCCAGACTTGAGTTACAAGGTTTCCTACAGGAAGTGATGTCTAAGCCAAGATCTGAAGGATAAAAGGTATTAGCTGAGTAAAAGAGTGAGGGTGGGGGGTGGTGTGTGGAAAGGGGTCCGGGCAGATGGAGAGCCTGAGTGAGCAGGGAAAGAGTTCCACGTATTCGAGGAACTGGAGGGGATTCTGTAACTGGGTAAACATTGCTGTGCTGATCAGACAGCAAGGGGGAGAACAAGAAGTAAGACTGGTACCCAAGAGGGTCCAAAGCAGAACAGAATAAGGTGGGAGGGATGGACTGAAGAGAGAGCTTCCGAACAGAAACCACGAATCGTGATTATGTTCTGGGATGTGCTTCTCAAACTTTCACGTGCATGCAAATTGCCTGGGGATTTTGTTAGAAAGCAGCTTCGGATTCAGCATTTCTAAAGAGACCCCAAGTGATGTCGTAGCTGCTGGCCCCTGGACCACACTTTTGGGTCTGAAGGATCAACAAAGCATGGATGTGTCCCTTTTACATGGTGGCTGGTAGCTATTGTGGGACAGTCCTGGTGGGTTAATAGCGTTCCATTAATTTGGGTGGTCATAGACACAGAGTCCTGTTCCTAGGCGCTGCTGAAAAAATAACCTTGACTCTTCACTTTCATGAATTCCACTTATGTTTTCTTCCTGGGTATAACTGATCAATCAACTGGGAAGGCCACTTCTTGGTCAAAGTCTCAGACTGGCTCTGACAATGGCCTGATTGGTGGCTCACCAAAAAGACACTGAGAAAGGTCGTCACCTACACCTGGGCAGTGGTCCTTCAGCTGTCCTTCTGTAGAACACTGAGGTTCTACACAGTATTTCCCAGAACTTGAATAGTAATGGCAGTCTTTTTACCATTAGGGGGGAAAAAACTGAATGCTAATGGGAAAATTTTCTTAAAGTTTTACTTCCAGGCCTTTCTCTCAGTTCTTTGGTGCCAGCGGCTATCTGAATGCTAATGAGTGCTGGGGACAATCAAATGAGCAACAAGCAACATAGCAGCAAAGCCTGGCCACGCTTGGTGCTGTCGTCTTTATGGCTATGTAGACTCATGGATGAGGTTTTATATTATATCCATACACTGAGGTCACATTTCCCTGGTTAAAAACCCTTCCCAGTTTATGCAATAGGACACATCAGGGTTGCAATGTCTCTTCAAAGTGCAACAGAAATGGACAAATTGGAGAATTATGTCCTGTGACACACCGTTGGGCCCCTTGAACCTGCCCGGGTGCTTCAGGGCCTCCGTTCCATCCGGATCAGCACAGCAGCTCTGCACGGAGCCTCTGAAGCCCAGTGGGTTAAAGTCCCCAGCCACGGTGGTGGTTTCAGGAAGGCTGCAGGGGCTCAATTGGGCTTGGTCTTTCCCCTCCTTCAAGCAACTCCCGGCTCTTATTTAGTTTTAAATTAAATCAAAATTGCAGCACATGGATTTGAATTAAAACAAGAGGCCCGGTCTTTGTAATATGCACCACATCAATAGGAAAGGTAATTTGTGCAAAGCACATCCCCTCCTTTAATTTAAACCGCAGAGCTCTGCTTCTCTGGTTTCAAGGGAGCTGAGCGCTGGGCAGGGCAGCTCACGCCAGGCACTAACTAGGGCTGTGCTGAGAGGGACAGGAATAGTTTCAGGGGAGCTTAGCGGTCCTCTTAAGCCCTTTGTGCTGGGTGTCACATGATACAGCAGAGCAGTTATGCACTCCTGGCCTTGAATTTAAAGAAGGTCTGAAAATGTCTCAGGGTAAACTTCCCCAACTGACTCTTAACTGCAACCTAGCTACCAAAAACAGAATTTGCGTTATTAAAAGCTTCTCAAGGCAAATGAGGCAGAGAGACCACACTACTCCTGACCTTGAGACCTCATTTTAAGGTTCCAAGGTTTCATGTGTGTGGATTACTAGACTACACAAAACCAATCGGGTAGGGTCTGTGCTAGGTGAGAAATTCAATCTGGGTCCTGACAGTCACTTCGCTCAGTTTAACTGGCTCTAGAGGTCAAAGGTGGAGACCTTTGACCTCTAGAGCCAGTTAAAGTGAGCGAAGGGGGGGGTGGGAGGGCACAGTGTGGTGGAAGTGGCAGTAGGGTCATCTATGAACAATGTGAGCTTTGCTCAAAAACACTGCTGTACCCCAGCCATCTACACAGCTCCACGCCTTGCTTCAATGCTCACTGCCGGTAGTGTGTGCTCCCCACCAGGAGGTAAGTCATAAGCAGCTGGATCCCTCTGCAAACTGTCACCTCCAGGCGCATCCAGATTTGGAAACGGGTCTGATTCAGGTTTTGTGGGGCCTGAAACTTACACATTTTTGGATCCTCTTTAAGAAAAATGATACAAAAACACCTTTCACAAATTTTATATACCATCTGGACACACTGCTAGCGCCCATCCCAGGGTCTTGGAAGGTGGACACGGGAAGCTTAAAACTGAAGCTTCTTTAACTTTACAAGTAAATCCACTTCTGCTTGAAAAACATCACCAGTTCTCTACCTGCCCAGTGCAAAAAGGCATGCACAAGGTGAGGGTAAAGGTGATGGAAAAGGCTTTGTCAAATAGTAGGTGTAATTGACTAAGACAGAAGTTCTGGCTCTTATTTGATTGGTCTTTGAACCATCTGTGGTGCATGGGCTTAGTGAACCAAGCTTGACCCAAAGTCAAGTTCTCTCTCTTAGGCTGCAAGCCACCTTAAGGGCAGGGTTCTCGTTGCTGTCTTCATTCACCCAAATACCTACCAAAGAGAGCCTGTCAGGGAGTGTCTGCTGAATGAGTGGCTGGGTGACTGATTGAGGGTTTGTGTAAATAAATTCACGCTCCCATTTTAGATCGAGGGTCATTGTTGTTTACCTTCTCCAGAGGACTCTTTGAAAAATGTTTTAAGCTATGTAAAGAAAGGCTCCATCTAAATTTATTAGTGAGGCATGGACAACTAGTTTCCACCAGAGAGCTTCTAAACTTATCCTTCTTACTGGATGACCAAAACCACTCTAGACATGATCAATAACATTAAACTACATTATAATGCAAATATTCTTCAAGGGGTTTGGCTGTTTCTTCTGGTTTCAGCAGCTGTGGTGCCCACACACCCAGAAAAGGCTAGATAGTGTGTTATTTGATCTGCTTTTTCACTTCCTCCTCAGGCTTACATTATCTTACGTTGACCTTTTAAATTCTTTACTTCCTGGCAAATATATTTAAAACTTTAGGTCCTGAGTGAGGTACGGCATATCAGAATTCATGCAGAAAATCAAAGCCCGGTCTGAACCATTCTCTTTTGAAGAAAAGTACTGCTCTGCACATGGTGAACTCCTCTGATCCTTCCTACACTCTGAAGGGGGTCAGTGGGTGCAGTGTAGAACCTGAGCCTATGGCTGGGAGGGGTGTCACCCACGTGTGTGGTTTACTGTGAACAGGATCGGGGTCAGGTTTGCATGAGAGACATGTTGAGACATGCTGGAGTTGGCCTGGGCTAGGAAGGGCACGGTTTTGCTTTAACTTTTGTTCTCATGACCTTGAGGGTAAATCTGAAGTTGTGTCAAGACAGGTGAGAAGGCTCTAAGTTCAAAGTCAAGAGGCCTGGGTTCAAGTCTCAATTTCATCTCTTAATGAGTTGTCAGATCATGAGCAAGATACTCAAAAACTCTCCATGTCTTTCTCTCTCTCTTTCTTTTTTTTAATCTGCAGGAAGAGACCAAGAGTGCCTATCTTATCTTGCCCTGGCTATGAGTCTCAAAACATTACCCACAAAAGGCCTTAGAAAGGTATAAAGTGACTTTGGAGTTGAGCATCTATGATTCCATTACATAACCATGTAACATTACAATCTCCTCATTTTAAAGCTAAGAAGACTGTTTTTAGTGGAAAATCCAATGTTCTTAATGATAGGAACTAGCAGATGGATATTCCCTTGAATTAAACTATTAATGTCAATCCCATTAAAGTGATGGGGTTATTATTTTTCTTCTAGAGGATGAAGATGATCTAGAACAGGGCCAGATAGTAAATATTTTAGGTTTCGTGGGCCATACAATTACTGTTGCAACATTCACCTCTGCTCTTATAGCACAAAAGGCAGCCACAGACAATATGTAAACAGAGGGGTATAGCTGTGCTCCAACTTTATTTACAAAATTCCTGTGGGCTAGATTTGGTTCAAAGGCCATAGTTTGCTGACTCCCTGATTTAGAATATCATAAAGGTATCACCGAATTCTGGGCTTCCTCACATCCCCTGGTCATACACACCATACTGCTGGCCTCAGTTTTTAATGCAGCTCCAATCCAACAGCTAAGCAAACATAGAAGGTGCCAAATCCAGAAAACCACCAAGCCACGAGGTTATTTGGGCAGACACTTCACATCCCAAGATGGCTATCTAAACCTTGCATTTCTCTCACAATCTTCTTTGTAAAAAAACAGCATTGTTTAAAATATAATCTCCAAGTTTTAAAAATAAACCACCATTCTCCAGAGTAAAGCTACTGGTATTTTGATGGGAAAGAAGGAAAAGTGCTTCCCAGCTCCTAGAAATGCTTTGCAAAACTGCAACCCAGTGCCGACTTCTTATTTATGTGATCCAATTTGCCTTTTGCTTTCCCATAATAGGAGTCAATCATTACCAAAGTTCATCACTGCTCTAAGTCAAAGATCACCTATCGGTACGAATTATCCTCTGTATGACTCCCTCTCTCACCCCGCCGGCATGTCTGGGAATGTAGAGAAGCACTGTCAGAGGCCTACAGAAGGACATTTTTAAACTCTGGGTCTCCATGTGCCAGTACTTGATTAAATGACTCGTTCTCAGCCTGAGAGCTCCCACCCTTTACTGTGTGGAACAGGCTAGGAGGGAACTGAAGGTGAAACAAGCCTTTTATTCCTAGTACTACTTCTAAAAATGTGGATTTGGGACACTTAGTTGGGTTTGAGGTGAAGTCTCACAGACCTGGGTTTAGGGATGATTTCATCCTTGGCCAAGTTACTTGACCTCTTTGAGATCCTGAATCTCAGTTTTTCCATATACAAAATGGGTTAATATCTGCTTTACAGGATTGATATATAGTGAGTGGCAAAGAGCAGATATTCAATAAATGATAGTTTTTCTCACTCTTTCCATATCTCCCTGTATACCCCAAATTTTGTTTGCTCTATTCTGAAGCAGTTTTGTTTTACTCTCATGCATCTTCCAATGAACTACCTCTGAGTGTAATATAAGTGTACAAATACATAGAAGGTATGTAAGGGGAAAGGTCTCCAAACAAGAAAAGGCTGATGGTAGGAAGATTAATTGAACAGAGAGAAACAGAATCCCCAGAGTAGTTCAGGGTCAGCAAATTCATTTTGTTTATTTTCTTTGGGAAAAAAAGAGCCTCCAGGTATGGTTTGAGAGCAGAGATCCTGTCGATTTCATCCACCTGTGCCTAGAATGGCTCTTGGCATTTGGTGAGAGTGCAATTAGTACTTGTTTTCTCAACTAATAACTGATCATACTTAGATATGATTTGCTTTTGTATTAACCATAAGAAGTTCCTGGAGCTTGGCATTAGGGAAGGAGCAGGGGTTCTAAGGAGAAGGAGCTTTAACATTGAACAAAAATGGTACCATTTACACACTATTTACCTGCCAGTATGCAATTTATGAAATTATTAAATTATGCAAGTTCTCCCAAGTGAAAATTGATCTGAAATAAGTCAGGGGAAAGTCCAATGCCTACTCCAGGCCAGTTTCTGGTAGATACTGAACCTTGAGGCCATTCCAACAAGATTCCCTTTAATTTCATTTCCCTTCTGGAAAAAAGAAAAAATCCCATTGTTGTTCAGAACTTATGGATATCCACATGGTAGTATGTACAATGGGATAAAGAGCAGTTATGCTTCCCCAGAAGGACTCCAAGTATCCTCATGGTTTTCCAAGTACTGGGAAATTACGAGAGAAGACGTGCGATGACACACAATGTAGTTCACCTACCTGAAAACATCATCATGTGCTGAAAGTTCCAGGGGATCTTGTGTTTCCGGCCCAGATTCAGGAGGAAGGAGAGGGGATATATGTTGCATGCTCTGGCTACAAAAATTGCTAGCTGTGGATAAGCACGGGGAAACATTGAGGAAAATGTTGCTGCAATAAGGGTGAGAGTTCTTGAGCTTTAAATATTATGTCCTTAAGCGTCTCTATATTACGACCCAGAAAACAGGAATAAACATGTCTATACATGTATGTCCAACTTGCTTCCAAAATTCATTTTTCAATGTCAGTTCCTTTCCAGAAACAGTAGAGAACTCTGTCTTCTTTGAACATATACTCGGTTTAAAATTGTTAACCCAATACCATTTCAATCACTGTAAATTTTCTCATCATGTTTATGTGGCTGATAACTGACTCTACACTAAGTTTTGCTGCAAAATGTGAGGCAGGGACCGTTCCGAGGCTGTGGCGTCATCCTCTCAAGCAGCACTTTAGAAAGGATAAATGTGCTTCAGCTCACGACTATCATCTTACTTTCCATCAGTTTATACTCCTTAAACCTAGCAAGTTTCACTTAGTTTTTTTCTTTTAGTGGATTTAATTATGAGAGGAATTGCCTGTCTAAATGTATAATACAACTTCTGCTTTAAGAGGTGTTTCACTAAAATCCAAGCTTTCTAGGTTAAAAATCTATGAAAATATTTGTGGTAGTCATCTCTCCCCTTTTGACATCTTGGACTCCTTCCCTGATAGTCCGTCTATTCTAGTTTGTCCTCAAATGGGATGGAGTTATTTGGGAAGAGGGAGCTTCCTTCTAAGATCCAGGTTTTGGATGGAATTTGAAAATTCACTTGACTGCTCAATGAAAAGAGAACAAGAGGTAGGTGCAGGTGCTTAGTTGGACCCTGGCTTCCAGAAAGGAGTTGGCTCTCCTAGCTGTTACGATCATCTGCCTGTGATCCGAGGGGCCATCTGCCCATTTTCCAAGTGGGAACAAGGACAACAGCTGCTGACTGTCCTTGGGGACATCTGCAGTGGCTCAGTATCCTTTCTGATAGACATCCCTTCCTACTGGTAATGCTTATACCCCAGACCTAGAGCTAGAAAAGCCCCCTGCATTAAAACTGAAGTCTAGATTTTACCTGTCCTTTTACTTACAGGAAAGGGGCTATCTTATTAAAATAAACCTACATGTGCACAATGCTTAAGACATTGAAAGCACATCTATCATGTTAATTTCACTTGATCTTTACTCTATCTTTTTTTCAAAGTCCTCACTGGAAAAAAAGATTTTACCATCTTGCACTGAAAGTATTTCTGAAGTTCTAAATCCTGGCTGTCTTCTGATACATTCTAATGCAGATTAAATATAAAAAATGGATTGACATAATTTTTATGTAAATGATTCATAATGTGAGTTAAACATATTTTGAATGTTCAAAAAATGTCATTTTCTTTTAGTTTTTCCCCCTTACTTCCCTCAGTATTGTCCAAATTTTTTTTTTGTTTTGTTTTTAGTTTTATTTATTTTTGGCTGCATTGGATCTTCGTTGCTGCACACGGGCTTTCTCTAGTTGCGGTGAGCGGGGGCTACTCTTCGTTGCAGTGATTTTCCAAACTTTTTATCCTGAACCATAACATTTAATAAAGGCCCCAATTTCTTAGGATGCTTTCCCCCCCTAATTAGAATTACTTGTCTGCCTTGAATTTGAGCTTTGCAGTAAACCTGAGGAAATTACTTTAACAATTTAACAGAATAATCACTAAAGGTAAGTAGTTTGTTCTCTTTTCTCATCACCCATTGTTCTGTATTTCAAAGGATACAAAGGCTCCAAGGATGAAAAGAACATTAAAGATATGATTCTGGAACGTGAACAGCGCCAGGCCCATGTAACAGAAGATGACATTCTCAGCCAAGAAGTTCATAAATTCAAACAACTGAAAACAAAACAGAAAACAAAACCCATGAATTATGACTCAGCTTTGAGTCCATTTAATTTCCTGTGACTGTACTTGGTGACTGGATGGTCCTCCTGTATCTGGGAAAGCCATCCTTTGGCCTTTTGCTCAGCCTCTGGCGGGGTGCAGGGGCCCTGCCTATCCTGCCAGGTCAGCTGACTCTACCCTGGCTCTCTACCCAGTGACAGATGCTGCAGCCGCGTCAACATCCCACCCTCCTTTCCAACTGCAAGGCTGCCAGAGATGCCCCAGGGTGCAATTAACTGGTATGATCCTCCATGGAACAGTTCCTACTAGGATGAAAGAATAGTCCCTGTTACAGAAACTGAAACTGCATGATCTGCTTAACGTGTACCGTAGTGAATGATGCAAGCATTGTTTAGCCCCTTCTGCACATCACCCAGTAGATGCACTTGAGTTCCCAGACCCTGGGGAACTAAATTAAAAAAAAAAAAAAAAAAAACCTTTAGCTAAATTACGTTCCTCAGGCAGGCAGGAAGGGCAAACCTGGAAAACTTAGAAACCTGTAGTGAGGATGAATGTCGATTATATTTCAACATTAAGAATAATCAGTATATTTCAAACTTCAGACAATGAGACTCATTAAATTGACTGATGCAGGTATATCCATTAAATGTCTACAGTCTCTAGCTGGTAAAAAGAAAATGATTAATCCCAGGGATCAGTTAATTCAGCAAGAACACAATAGATCCATCAAATTCAGTCGGAGGGACACAGTAATAACATGTTATGCTGAGGGATGCTCCCAAGACTTATCCTTAGACCATTAACTAAACGATTTAAGTTGAACAAGAAAAACATTCTCCAACTTCCAGATGAGAAGCGAAAGGGAAAGGTGTCCAGGGGCTACAGCAAAGGCAGATTTAGAAGAGATTTTAGTTTATGTTCCAGACTCTTCATTTGGAAGTTCTGAAACTTCTTTCCCAGACCTACATAAATCACCATGTTAGGTAATCATCTCCGGAGACATTTCTCTTGATTTTTTGAGGACTCATTATTTTTTCATGTAATGTATTTACAGCCCCACAAATAATGCCCAATATCTGTTCACTGACAGCTGACAGAAAGAAAAGGAGAATCTTGTCAGACACATTATTTAAAACCAGTATTAGAAAGAATGGATTAAAAAAAAAAAACAACAGCTCTTTTGGTACAGGATGGTCTTTCTGCAGGGGTAGCGATCGTCAATTATCCTGAGTACTCACTTGACATTCTAGGCCAGCCCATCTAAACAAACACCGTCACTCAAATAACCACAGACAACTTGAAAATATGGGGGGAAATATAGGAGATGGGGGACACTTTTCTATCTCATTAGGCCTTTACTTTTTCAAAAAGTGAGATTTGGCTGCTGTCTTAATCTGCCATAACATGTCAGGCTGCTATAACAAAATACTATAGACTGGGTGCCTTGAACAACAGAAATTTACTTATCATAGCTCTGGGTCTGGGAAGTCCAAGATCCAGGTGCTGGCTGATTTGGTTCCGGTGAGGGTCCTCTTCCTGGTTTGCAAACAGCAGCCTACTTGCTGTATCCTTACATGGCAGAGAGAAAGAGAGATCTTCTCTCTTGTGTCTCTTTTTCTGAAGGCACTAATTCCATTCATGAGCACTTCACCCTCATGACCTAATTACCTCCCAAAGGCCCCACCTCCAAATGCCATCACACTGGGGATTAGGACTTCAACAAATGAATTTGAAGGGGGTTAGGGGGAGACACGCAGTCCAGAGCAGCTACCCAGTTTTTGACATTAATAATCACATATCAAGGTTAAATTCATAGGGCTTCTCCTTCTCCGGTCCCCATCCCAAGTGTATTTTACTCTAGAGGGGACATTTTGCTGACTAGGATCCATTCAGCCTCTTGTTAGTCGTCATACCCCAATTTGCCTCTGTGGTCCACGTCTTTCCCCACGCTCAGCCCAGCGTGTTTGGTTCAGAAATGTGTGTGATGAATTCAGCAATTATTAGCTGGAGTTAGAACGTCTGATTGTGAGACATTAAAAAAAAAAAGTAAGCTAAGGAAACAAAGGATATGTTTGTATACATATGAATCCATCGTGTATTAACATATACATATACACGTAACTTGCACTCCACTTTACAGACGTTTGACATTCCTATTAAATTTTGTTTTTTACCATGAACATGTTACTTTCATAGCTTAAAAAACTGAATTAAATTATAACAAAAATTTTAAAGTGGAATAAAATACTTCCCAAATGTTTCCCTTCTTTAGCCTTGCTCAAGCACCAACTCTTCATCTTTTTACTTTCAGGAAGTTATCAAGCATTTTTATCTATTTCTAATATTTTTCTTATTTTCTTTAAAAATTGTTCTTGAGTGCAGGAGAATACAAACAACAACCAAAAAAAGCATTTCTCTTTTTGTGGAACATCTTTTTCAGTGATCTCTTTATTCACAGATCCATAGATTATGTAGACAACATGCATAATGTTACATAAATCTGACCGTATTTTTATATAATTTACTTCAATTAACTCAGTAATATTTCACAAGCCTCTTTCCATGGCAATAAATCTCAATCTACTGAACAATTTTTAATGGCAGCACAATATCCCTTTGTATCTTCATACCCAATTTTATGTCACTGTATCTATCATTACCCATTATTAGACATTTGGTTGTTTCAGATTTTCCCCTTATAAACAATGCTGCACTGAGCATCTTTATACAAATCTCTCTCCCCAGCTGAGTGATTACTCCTTAGGTGAAATTCCTAGATATGGGCTACTTCTGTCAAAGGATATATATTAATTTTTCTTTTTCAACATACTACCAGTCTGCCCTTCAGAAAGATTATACTAATTTACATCTCTAATAGTGGTGTAGAGGCTGCCCTTTCCTCACACTCTTGCCAAAATTAATTTTTATCCATTTTAAAAAACCTTTGACAATCTAATAGACTCACTTATTTTAAATTTTAGATGGTTGTTAGCATTTTAAAAAAGATTCCCTTCATAGCAAGGCAGCAGCACTGATTAGCACGCCTTTGTCTATTTATATCATGTAACAACAATCCTCTGAATGAATAGGCTTCATAATAACTTCCTTCTCAGGGCACTTAATGAAAATGTGTGGGCAAATTCAACTTTGTGTTTCACATGCAAAAATCTCCTGAAGACATGTTTCAGAAAGAGAATGTACACTAAGGCCAAGCTGACAGAAGCAACCAATTTGACCTTTAAACCTTCATTGCCTGAGTCTGGCCCAGAGTAGTCAATTACTGAGGGAATAGATTTACTGGTCAATTTTAGAAAAAAGAAAAAAGAACAAACTCCACCCCCAAACCAATAATAATAATAATAATAATAATAAATGTCAAACTAGTTAATTCAGTATTTAATATGAATAACCTCGAATCTACTTCCTTCCCACTCAGGGTCAATGAAAAATAACTTGAGTCAACATTTTATTTATCCAGTACAGTAAGAAACATTTATTTCCCTTAATTCACAGTTTGTGAGCCTGAGGAGGGGACCCAGGTTAAAAGTAATATTTGCTTAGCAAAGCTTTTCTTCAGGACAAAAAAGCACGTTTAATAGGGCAAGCAAGACTAGGGAAATATTTAAACTGCATAAGAGGACAATCTGTGTTTAAAAACTCTGAAAGTTCATGGTAACAACTTACATGTTAAACAACTTAATCTGGTCAGCAAACCGTGTTCCCTAAAGACTTATTCGATACTATGTTTTTCAGTTGGTGTTACTTACTGTACTTACTAGAAAGTAAGAAAAAGTCATATCATCTGTTTTATAAAATATGTTTATTACTAATTCTGATTGACTTTTTCTCCTATTAGTAAAAGAATGAAACAACCATATTACTGTGGTTCATATACAGAAATATTACAGTTCACTATACCCTGCTTAACTAATACTAATTAAATTCACATGAACTCCTCAATATGGCTTTTATTTGACTTAAAGTTTGTGTCAACATATTGACTTTCATTTACTTGGCCAAGTAATGCACTGAAATTCATTTTAATTGGGATGTTAAAGAACCTACAAAACTATAATAAAAGTGAAAGGAAAGAAAGAACTAAATATATTCTTTTATTTTCCCCATAATTTTGCCCTGGGATTAATTTTTTGTTTGTTTGTTAATAAAATTTGCCCTTATTGCTAACGGGGAGCCTTCTTTAGAGAATATCTCAGATTTCATTTTTTTTATACGTTATTGGGTATATCTATAACTACTCTGAACAAACTGGAATACAAGTAAACAATTTTTATTCCTATATTGGGGGATTTGCAAACAAACATTACAATATATTCTATTAAAATTATAAACTTTTGCTCCTGGGATTCTAATATTTGCTTAGTCCCAAGTCCTGAGGAAATCTGTTCAAGGTGAACCCAATAATTCCTGTGGGCTCTACAGGTAGCATAGGACTTGAATTGTGCTGAAGACCTGTGACCTTTACCACCAGGACATAAGGGATCTGAAAGCTTTGTTGCCAGTCAGGGTCATGGTTCCCAGAGTGAAGCCTCTCATTAGGAAGCCGAAGATCTATAGTTACAAATAAGTACAAGTGCAATCCTTTGAGATCCTCTTCTAGATTTAGGACACTGTAATAATATCAGTATTACTACTTCTAAAATAGTAATAATGCTAATGGGACTCATTTTTTTAGGACTTAACTTGTGCTAGGGAATGAGTTAAAGGCTTTTGCTTGCTTTAAACATTTTTAGCAATTCATGTCATTATGAAAAGAAAACTCATAAATTGATAATATTATTTCTATTTTACAGTTGGGGAAATTGCACTCAACCATAGTAATGCATTTGCCCACGTAAAGCACAATAAAGGGAAGAACTGAGTTGTCCTGAGTTTTGTCCAAGGCCCATGCCACTTCTGCCAGACTAGCTGCCTCTCCATTAGACAAGATTCAGGTTCAGGGACAGCAAGAAGTTTGTAATAATAGTATTGGTGAATATTTGTAACACATTGCAGTCTGCAAAGTATAGTTTCATTCATATATACATCCTGTTTGCTCATCAGAGCAACTCTTGGTTGGTAGGGAAGATATCTGTGACTCTGGCCACATTGTTTTTCAAGTAAAGAAACCCGAAAGGTAAATTTCCTTGTACCCAACTAGTGGATGCAGGGGGTGACTTGAGGTAGGGGATACTTATCCCCACGCAATGTCTACTACCATCCGCTCACCAAAGTCAATTCTTCCAACCCTTTCCCTCCTCTCAAAATACAAAAAGTAAAAACAAAGGTCTTGCCATGCATTTGTAACTTCAAGACAAATCTCCTTCCCATTCACCCCTTTCCCCTTAGAGAAATTCTGGACTTTTCACTGTGCCTTATATAATGATTGTATACGGTTTTATATATATATATTACGATACATATATATATCTTTATATCTCTATCTATCTATTTATCTATCTATCTATGGCCTAAAATAAGACAAACTTCATGCAATGTCTCTGCCCCATTTGCAGGAGGTGGGCTCCAAATCCAAGATCAGATTCTTCAAGGTTAGGACTATACAGGCCCTGAAGTAAAGTAGGCTCAGAGAGCTCTTTTACTGAGCTAACCAAGCTGGTGCAAATGATTTTCAATGCTTGATTTGGGTATTTTGAGCATGTCGGCTATCTCCCGCGTGGTAGAACATTGATTGCTCTCAGGTAATGTCTCGATTTGATCGCTATCAACGTCAACTGGTCTACCCGACCGCGGAGCATCGTCCAGCGAGAAATCTCCAGTGCGAAACTTCGCAAACCACTTTTGACACGTTCAATCAGTCACAGCACCTTCTCCATACACTGCACAAATCTCTTTTTGCATCTCAGTTGCGTTTTTACCTTTCTTGAAATAAGAAAGCATAATATGCTGAAAATGTTGCTATTTTTCTTCCATCTTCAATATTAAAATGGCTACACAAAAATTCACCAATTTTGATGTCTTTTTAAAATGCATGCTGATATGACAGCTGTCACATACAATCTAACAAAATTGTTTCGAATGAAGTTAAAGACAGCTAAGTGCTACTAGACCCATCTTACAGAAAAAAAAACAAATGAAACTTTTGGCCAACCCAATATTTCTTTGTTTGAGAATTCTTGGGTTCCTTATGCACTCCTGGCTGCTACCCAGCTCTCTCCTGTCCCCTGCATTTTTCATTGTTTTCTTTTAAACTTAATTTGACTTTTTAAAAACATGAGAATTTCAAAAGCACAGCCTATAAAAACACAACAGAACACATTTTAAGAAGATGAATAGGCATCATTAAGTAAGTAAAGCTAATATAGGAAATAAATATAGTTACAGCTACAAGGAATTGAGCTTCATTAAACTGAATAAATACTAAAGCCAGATTTTCTTGAAATCCTTGAGCTTATAACTTAAGGGGAAGGTTATTTTCTATGAATTTGCTAAATTACTTTAGCCAGTAAACACTGATAATAGTGTTCTTATTTCTGGAGGTTTCCCAGTTTTGATTCTTCCTTTTTTGGGGGCTATTAGGGTAAAAGTGTAGTTTTGTAAGGTTGCATTTAAGTTAATACACTATTAGGTTAAGAATAACTTCTCAAGTCTGCAACTTCAAAGTTCTTATTATCATGATATTGATCAGGAATATTGGTTCCCCAAATAAGACTGGCCTTAGATCTATTTTGATGAATTTAAACACACACACACACACACACACATGCACACACACAGGCACACCACAATATAGGAACACAAATTTCAAAGGTAGAGTCACCTTGTGATGTATGTAGTCCAGACATCTAGCCAATGCTTGATTGCTCCAACACTCTTGTTAACGGGCTCTCCAGCTTACAACTGAGCACAGCCAAAGGCAGAAACCTCACCACTTACCAAGGAAGCAAATGGCATTTTTAGACATCTATAACTGTAAGAAAATCTTTCCTTATGTTGAGCTGAAATTTGGTTCTCTATCACTTTCAACTACTTCTCCTAGTTCTACTTCTTTAGCTCATAAAAAAAATAAGTCAAGTAGGGTATCATTTTATTCCATACTGCTTTGCTCTAACAGCAGAAAGGGGATTTCTATCAGAAGAGTTGCAGTTTAGGCAATTTTACAGTGTAGGCAGCAAATGCCACTTTTCATCCTACTGTCTTGTTAGTCTTGAAAGTAAACATTTTGCTAGGAGTTTGTGGTTGGCATGTGGAGCCTCTAGTCTAGAATACCTGCAAAGGCTTGGGGGGCTAGAGTCACCAGAATTATGTTCAAATAAGTGTTCTCCAGAAGGATCTTCTCAGCAAATCTAATAGTACTGGCCTTTAGGAAAACAAAAAAAAAAAAAAAAGGAGACGGCATAACATAATTTCTCGGTGGTTTGGCCAACAAATAAATTAGCTAGTTGAAACAATATATGTTCTTTGAAGAAATTAAGTCCATGCTTTAAAAACATCTTTTAATGAAAAAACCAAGAGAAACATCGATATGGTTAGGCATTGGTATAAAAAAATTCACACATTATCAAAAATTTTAAAGGTCAATATCCCATTTCTTCTACGTTTTCATTTAGCTATTCTTAATCTCTTTTCTTATTCATCTTGTGTGTCTTTTTATCTTTATAATTAGCCTATGCTCAATTCTTTCTTGAGCGGGAGTGTGAAGAATGTACACAAAAAGGAAGATTTCTAATGATGTCATTTCTTTGGGTCTCTGAGTTGAATACCAATACCCCAGCCCTTGCCACTGATCTGAGTGACGACCACCCACAACATGGTTGAGGATATATTGTTCAATCCACCATGAGAATATTGTGCTCTTTCTACATGAAGATTTGCCACTGGCAACATACAGTATATTGAGCCCCAAACACTGTGAGCTGTGTTTGACTTCTTCCTGCCATCCCATTTCCTTGATGAAAGTGTTACAAACTAAAATGCCTAGTATTAAGGACATTACTCAGTGTTGTTTTATGATCAGCTATTTCACAATGTAATGCATAGAATATCAGGACAAATGCAAAACACTAGAGCCAAACCAGTATTCACTGAGAAAGGCTTTGCCTCAGTATTTCAGATTGAGAAGTTGAAGCATGTGTTTGGAATAACACTTAGTTGTAAAGCTAGCTTGAAAATTTCCAGAGATTCTTTGCTTCATGTTATGTTACACCTAATAAACACTGTCATTTATGTTAGTGCATCTATCATATTTGAATTCCTTTGATAAACTTTCTGAATTAGATAATTTTGAATAATTTACTGTAATGGTACGACAGTAACCAGAACTTCTCAGAAAAAACTATTTTACCACCCTTACCCCACCTCCTATTTTTGAGGGAAAGTAATTTGAAGACTAGTTCAACTGATTTGCTATCTAACCTGACCAAACTCTTTGTTCAACTTTTCCTTTTGCTTTGAGGTCATCTCTTGTACAATACATGGAGGTAGGTTTTTCACAATTTAGAATGTAAAGAGGTATATATTTTTTCTTATGTATTTCAATCTGATTTTAAGTCTGATACAAGTATATAACACTACTTTATATTATATGTAAATAGTAATATTCAAACTCTTAATTTTTTGTTTTCCAGATGGTTAAAGAGTTCATTGATTTGACTGACAAAGAAAAAAATCACAATGAAGGGTTAAAAAGCATTTTAATTATGAAGAAGATTTTGAATTCAATTTCTGAACTATGGTGGATTGGATTATGGAAAGGCATTCAATAGAAGGTTTGAAGCTTAGAGTAGAACATTGTGCTAAACTTGATAAGAAACTGGAACATGTGAAAGAGTCTTTATAAATCAGAGAAATCAATGAAAATGAGACAAAAATATATGACAACTGAATAATGCCATGTAATTAGAAAACAGCTGCCAAATGATTTTTATGAAGGCACGAATATCACTAAATCAATAGCTGATGAAAATTAAGTTTGCTTGACTTGTTGCTTTGTAATGGAGAGTTAAAATGTAGTGAATGTAGATTGTCAGTGCTTGTATTGAACTCCAGAAAACTCTTATTTTACACCGATTAACTTTGTTGAGCTTCTTTTTCAGCAAGATTTATAAAGCCCCCTCCCTGAAGCCTCTTTGTATTGAAGCTACTGCACACCCTTGACGATATAAGTAAAATGTCAAAAATTATGAATGATTACAGTACGTGAATGTATTTCCCTTTGTTTCTAAGGAAGGCAATTTTATTTTCACATAAAAACCAGGCATGCATCAATCGATTCTGAATGAGAGTTTTAGCTTTGACTTACTTTGGTGGTTTGGAGCTAATTTTATTTTTGTTCCAAACTCTTTGGGTACTTCAGAGTTACCACACAAAGATCCCTCAGAAAGTTCTCTTGGGCTACATGTGTATTTTTGATGATATTCAGAATGAGTTTGTGTGCAAAACAAATCATATTCAAATATCGAGGGAAAGACTCAGCTGTAGATATGCCCTAGAAGATCTTAATCAGTCTCTACTCTCTAGTTTAACCCTCCATTCCTTCTTACCACGTAGGCTTAATGAGAGTCAGTTCCACTTGTTCCAAAGTCTGTTTATCTTTGCTTTAAATTGGTATTTGTAATTGTTAATTTAACTACGTAGATTAAGTGTGACTATGAAAGAAAGAGCTGATGCTTTTCAAAACTAAGTTAAATATGTAGAAAAGACTTGGTAAAATTTAGTTGCATAGAAAATGCTACTAAATTAGTGGTGAGCAGGACAACTATAAAACGTTTAAATACAGAAAAATTCTTAACGTATATGCTTTGCCGATGTCTTTAATTCTTGGCTCTGAACTAAAGACACAGAAATAGAAACTGGAAGTTCTGGTAGATGTATTTTGGGTGTGCTTTGTGCAAGAAAGGCATCCGAGAACCCTAAGATTCAAAGAAAAAGCATTGAATCTTTATCAAAAGATTGGCAAATGAATATGCATTTATGTAAGTGACGATTAAATGTTGGAGGTATTTGTATCATTTTAAAATGATTCCTTGCTTTAACTGACTTTTCCATTGACTGATGCTAATTTTGTTTTAGATAAAAGTGGTGCCTGTTTTTCTCTCTTTTAACACTTTTTTTTGTATTTAATATTTCCATTTGATTATTTTTTACAACATCTTGTACCTGTTCCAAATTACTAATATTCTTCTTTATCTCTTTAAGGATACTAATTATGTGTATTTTAAACTGTTGGCTTGCCTTTTCCAAAAGTTTTGCTTCTTGTGGTCTATGTCCAGATTTTGGTCTCTGTTTTAAGTGGTTGTGCTTATTGGGCATTTTGTTATTTTGGCCTGTGAGCCCATATTTTCCTGGGGTCAATCCTGTCTGCCAATGTTATGAGGAAATGTTATGAGGGACACACACTAGAGTGTTCCTTCAGTGATTTTTAGGAGATGAGCAGGGATGAGCTCCAGGGTGGAGAAAGCCCTCAGCACCATCAAACTTTTGATCACCCCCCAAAAATGAATTGGTTTCACTCCTCTGGCAATTCCTCTGTCAGGGATTCACCCTTAAACCCTTAGAACATAGCAACACTGGGAAGAGGCAGTCTCTCTAGGTCATTTTCCATCATCCTGGGGGTTTGGAGGCACAGGAGATGGAGGACAGAGGATGCTCAAAGGCAGGGCAACTGGTCATCCTGCACTTTTATCAACTTCTTCACTGCCCAGATGCTACTTCCAGGGCTACCACAATGGATGCTCTAGGCTATTGCAATGAGGCGGGCGAAGATCACCCCAAAACAATAAGGGCAAGAGGCAAATGCAGAAGTTAAAATCTCTAACCGATTCTCTCTTCGGGTTCCTGCTTTCGCTGCTGTGCAGGTGTGGCCATCCTTCATACCACTTCGACCACCTCTGGCCTCTGGCCTCTGGCCTCTCCAGGTATTCTTATAGTTTTTATTACTTGCTTGGTTCCATGTTTTCTCTCAATTATGTAGTTTCTCCAGGTTTCATTTGGGAAGAAGGAGCCAGCAGCTGAAGCTAGTTTGCTATCTTGTGATCACTGAATTTTGTATTATTTTTAAAGTTAAAGTTACTGATTGAGAATGATAAATGGTATTGAAGTGTTCTCCTCCATAGGGGTTTCTGAGTTTAATTTGAGTCAAACTACTGAAAAGCCTGCTCAAGGCAAAACTGGGGATATGAGGTAGTCTATGGCCTATGCCCTTGGCCTCTCTGTGTGTGGCACTTCCTCCCTTTCCATGGGTGAGGAAATCATATATTTCAGACTTTTGGGGACCGACCTATTTTCAGACACTTTGTTCTTTTGTCCCCATCTAAGTACTATTGTGCTTTTCTATCCTCTATTCTATTTTTGGTTTGGAAAACAAAGTTACTCTACCCTAAGAGATTTCATTCCTTGTACCCCTTATACTTCAGACGCCAAATATCCTAGAATCTTGACTTCTGGAAAATCAAACCGAAAATTCAGGAAAATGGGTAAGTCACAAACAAGCAATTTCTTAAAGAAGATATACAGATGACCCCAAAACTAATCTGTAAGTTTCAGAAGGGCACCTAGCACATTTGTTGTGTTTGTCACTGAACACCAACTCCCAGCAGAGAGCTTAGCATATCATAATGCTCAATAAATATCTATTGAATAAACAAAGTGAATAAAAAGGGAACTCTAAGGAATTGCCTGTGTCACTGTAAGTTTGCACAATCTTCCTTCATGGAAATTTAAGAAAATATAATAAAATTTATAAGATGTAAAACCTTGATCTGAACAATTCTACTTCTTGGAATTTTTCCTAAGTAAATAATGTGACAAGTATACATAGATTACATCAAGATGTTCATTGCTTAAAATAAAAAGATATGGAAGACAACCAAAACATACATCAAAAGAAGAATACTTAAACAGTTTAAAAGGGATTACACTTCTGAAGGTTCACTGCCATGTATGATGTTTCCTATGGCTTTTTACCAGATACATTTTATCAGATAAAGGAAATTCTTCCCTTCTATATTTTGCCAGGAATTTTTAAAATAAATATTTGTTTAATCTTTCATATTCAATGCTTTTTCTAAATCTACTGAGATATTTTCTTTTCATTTGTTTATGTGGTAAATTATACTTACAATATTTTAATATTAGAGCATACTTACATTCCTGGGACAAACCCAGCTCAGTCATAATGTACTTTTGTTCTACATTGATGAATTTAGATTGCTGATATTGTTTTCACAATCTTTGTGTCTATGTTCATAAGTGAGATTGGCATACATGTTTCATTTTTATTACTGCCATTGACTGGTTTTTATTTCAGGAGTATTATAATAGTGTCATTAAATGACTTGGGAAGCATTCCTCCTTTATCTTTTTTCTTAAAAGGTAAGTATAAAATTGAATGATCTGTTTCTTGAAAGTTAGATAGAACTCACCTATGGAACAATCTGGGCCTTGGTTTTTTTTGGTGAATGGATTTTTAGCAACTGATTCAATTTCTTTAATGATTATAGGTCTACTTAATTCTTTTTCCCCTTCAGACAGTTTTTTTTTTTTTTGAGTATCACAATGTTTATTGATAGATACAAGTACATAAGATCAGGGCATGAACATGACTTGATAAATTAAGTAGACTTAATTTCAATACTATAATAAGAGGGACCAATTCAAATTCTCACCATTTGTTTCACACCCACAAAGACCACTTCAAGGGCATTTACGATCTCTCAAAACTGATCAGTTTTGTGCAAGTAAACCACGTTTCTTTTAAAAAGACTTGTGCACTTGCCCAGGCTCAAGGATATTAAAATCTAGCACATAAAGCCCATTACTAGAGGTAGAAATACAGGCAATACACTATTACGGCAGCAACCATCAATTACAGTTAAGAATTTTTCTGTAACAACCAAATGGATAATCAAATATTGCAACAACTCAAGTATTACTGAGCAAAGTGCATTTCTACAGTGTTCAGTGTTGCTATTCAGTTTTCTAACTTAAAACAGCCTATTGGGCTTCCCTGGTGGCGCAGTGGTTGAGAATCTGCTTGCCAATTCAGGGGATACGGGTTCGAGCCCTGGTCTGGGAAGATCCCACGTGCCGCGGAGCAACTAGGCCCGTGAGCCACAACTACTGAGCCTGCGTGTCTGGAGCCTGTGCTCCGCAACAAGAGAGGCCGCGACAGTGAGAGGCCCGCGCACCGCAATGAAGAGTGGCCACAGCTCGCCACAACTAGAGAAAGCCCTCGCACAGAAACGAAGACCCAACACAGCCAAAAAAAGAAAAAAAAACAGCCTATGATAACTGGCAGCAAAGAAGGTCCTTGCAATAGACTGCCTCTGCTTAACTTGATGTAATTATTGCATGCTGCTAATATACTATCTAAACATTAAACATACTCCTAAAATATTTGATGGTAGACTATGATTAAGACATTACACAACAAAAAAACCTTATGCAGAAAGAAATCCTAACAGACGTGCTTCTGCTTTAAATATTGTGAAAATGCTACAGCGGAATGAATTTTCGTAGTGGTTAGGTCAAATGCAGTTACATCATAGCACCAGTATGTTTTGCACAATTTAAGGCTTTGGCTGGTTTTTTTAGTCAGCTTCTTCCTCTGATTCTTCTTTTTCAGCAGTTTCTAGCCAGGTTAGCCACTGATTCACCTGGAACAAAGCCTTGCCTTTCCCTGGAAACTCTTGGGTTATATCTTCTTTCCAAGCCAAGAAAGCTTCTTCTTCAATAATCTCCATGTCATAGAAGTGAACAAAATGTGAAGTAACATGCCTTTCGGGAAGTTGCTATTGTAGCAGTGCACCTGAAGAGCATAGAGGGCACTGACTTGTAGATCAGCATGATCATGAAGGAATTTCTGCATTACTGGCTTGAAGGAAAGAAGCAGTTGTTTTTCCTGCTCTAACTGTTCTTTGGAAGGAGCAGAGGAAGAATCTGTTTCATCACTGGGTTGGTTTACTTCACTAGAAACGTACTGTAAGAAGCTAGTCATTAAGATGTTCACAAATCCTTTATCTACATGAAGTTTGGGAGAGATGTTATCTTTAACCCACTTATATATGGTTTGAGGAGATGGATCCAACTTTATTTGCTTTAACAGTTCCTTCTCCAATTTGAGGAGTGGGAATAAGAAACTCAGTCCCTTTCCTTCCAAGATCTCCAATACGCGGTCCTTATTCTGGTCAATTTCTGGGAGCATTTTCTGCATATTGACCTTGCTTTGTTGGAAGAGCTCTGTTAACCATTCTCGAGCTTGTAATTTAGCTAATTGCTGAAGACAAAGTAAGAAGAGAGGAAAATGGGTGCCACTTTCCAGTGGTTGAGCTAGTTCTGAAATGCTGCAGCTCCAAAATGATAGCACGAGCTGCAAACTGTGCTAAATATGATTTCACCAAGGGGATGTCAACCTCCAGTTTGGGGCACTGGTCCAATACATTCAGGAAAGCCTGCATGAAGTTGTCACTTGTGGCTGTCCCTTCCTGTTTGAGTAAACTGATCAAAGAACTTGCTTTTTCTTTATCTTCATCACTTCTGTCTAGTGGCAGGATGATTACTTTGCTTAACATCTCGGGGAGAAAACGTTTAGAAGCCCTCATCTCTCTTACACCATTGACAGCTTCGTTTCCATTTCCACTATTCAAATATTCGGTAACGACAGTTTTGGTTAATTTAAGCAGCTCTTCCTTTGATGGTGGTGGCTTTTTACTGGTCTTGGCAGGCTTTTCCTGAATAAGTGGTGGATTAGTTTTGAGACCAAGCTGAGGTGTCCGTCCCAGAGGTGGTGTTTGAGTGAGTGGTGGTTGTGCACTAGGAGAAATCATAGTTATCTGGCACTTGATTTTTATTCATTAGGAAAGACTGAGCAGGTCTCAGGCTAATCTTATTTGCATTAAGCTGTCCTTAGAAAACCGAGGTGGCATATCCTTCGACTGTCCTTGCAGCTGGGATAAGAGTCCCTGACTCTCGTTATGGTAGAGCTGGCTTAGCCCCTGGTTTTCATAAACTTGCCTTCCATCTCCCCAAACTACGATTGTGTGGGAGGCATGATGTGTCCCCCATGGCCATTGAAGAGTTGATTTGAACGATGACGCCCCAGGGTGGGTGAAAATCTATCCTGGATAACTCCTGGACCAGTACCAACTCCGCTACCTGGCATTTGTCCAAACATGTCAGCAAGTCCTCCAAGTGCGTCCCTATCCATTTTCATCCTGGGTGGCATGAATGGTCCTTCCAGAAAGAAGTCACTTCTAATCCCTTGAGCCATAGGAGCAGGAATAAACACTCCTAGATCTTTTAATGCATCTTGACGGATTTGATTGATCGTCTTTGGTCCATTGTCAAGAAAAGCCTTGCAAGGAACTCAGTGGTGTTCTCTCAACTCTCCAGTATCCTGCAGCGGCAATTCCTTACTTAACATCAAGGAGCACATTCGGGCAAAGTACTGATCCACTAAGGACTTGGCTTGTTCATGGTCTAACCTAGGTCCCACTGTCCTCATTATCTGACAGAGGCACTCTAAATCCTCTCCCATATCTTTGAGTTGGACTCTCTTCTTTTTTTCCAAAAATGTTTTGATGCACTTATGAAGGATAGACTCATGAATAAGATCAAGCTTTCCAAGTTCTCCAATGAATTTGATGTTCCCCAACATCTTGATCTTAGCAATGGCTCTCTGTTCCTCCTCCTCAGGGAGGAGGGGATTTTCATGCTTATCACAGACATCAACATTTCTGGTTCGGTTTTCAAATTCATCTTGTAATTTGGAAATTAGGAGGTGTCTGAATGTTGTGCTTTGCTTCTGTCCTGGTGACCCTCTGCTGCTGGACCATCAAAGTTTGGTGCATCTTCTGCCAATCGCAGACATAGCTGAGCATACAGTGAGCTATATTTTGGCTCTTCTAGGGCTTTGTCCACAATCAGCAGTATGACCCCTTTAAGGATGAGTTTAGACTCTACACCCACATTGAGGAACTCAAGGCATAGCTTGTCAAATTTCTCAGGAGTAAGCTTATTTAGTATGCCTCTTACTTTCCTGAAGATTGTATGTCGTTCTTTTTTTTTTTTAATTTTTTTTTTTTTAAACTTTGGGTTTATTTATTTATTTATGGCTGTGTTGGGTCTTCGTTTCTGTGCGAGGGCTTTCTCTAGTTGTGGCAAGTGGGGGCCACTCTTCATCGCGGTGAGCGGGCCTCTCATTATCGCGGCCTCTCTTGTTGCGGAGCACAGGCTCCAGACACGCAGGCTCAGTAGTTGTGGCTCATGGGCCTAGTTGCTCCGCGGCATGTGGGATCTTCCCAGACCAGGGCTCGAACCTGTGTCCCCTGCATTGGCAGGCAGATTCTCAACCACTGCTCCACCAGGGAAGCCCATGTCGTTCTTTTCCATTTGCGGAGTTGTTTGCTGCGGAGTTGTCATCTCGTCTAGTGCTCGATGCAGGAATCCATTTCTGAGCGTTTTGCCTTGGGGTTTTCCCCAGGAACTCGCTGTTGCCAGCAGTCTTGGGGTAGTGCTGAGGTGCACCCTTACTTCCTCCTCCACCCGAAGAAGCACTGAAACGAGAAGCACCCACTTCTACCATCACACTCTCCACTTTGGCAGCTTGACAATGAAGAATCTTCAAAAGAATAATATTAATGGATGGGGTGGGGAGAGAAGGGGATGGGAGAAGTGAAAAACCTTCACCGAGAACTCAGCAGCTGCCAGTGCAGCTGTCTCCTCAGGATCCGGTCATCCGGGACGGGGAAGGGAGGGGGAGGGGAACGGAAAACAAAAAACGGGGAGCCCCTTCAAACAGTTTTGGTAAGTTATATGGTTCTAGGAAACTGTCTTTTTCACCTAAGTTCTTAGATTTATTTGCATCGATTGTGCATGACATCTTCTTATCTTTTTAACCTCCACAGCACCTATGGTATTGTCCTCCTTTTCTTTTCTCACATTGTTAATTTTTGTTGGTTTTTTTTTTTTTGCCTTATCCAGATTGTCTATTTTGTTGGGTTTTTTCAAAGAAACAATTTTTTGGCTTTGTTGATCCTCTCTATTGTAGTTTTGCTATTTCTTTTCTTTCCTTTTTACTGCTTTTACCTTTATTTTTTACTTAATTTTGTTCTTTGGACTTGTTCTGCTTGTTCCTTTTCTTAACTCTTAAACTGATATTTTTACTCATTAAATTTAAATTCTTTGTAGTTTGTAACATAAACATTAAAGGATATAAATGCTCTAATTTCATTTCAATACTACATTTAATTAGTTGCAAATTTTGATGTGCAGCTTTAATTGTATTTCTTTTGTAAAATTAAATACAATTAAACAAACAATACATAAATATGCTTAGAAATAACTAGAACATTTCAGATGATAGAGTCCCCTTTGACTATTCCTCCTGGTCCCTCCCACATCCATCCCATGTAGTCCATTTTTATCTAGAAAGGTATTCTCATTAAAATATATTTTTTGTACATGTTTTTCAAAAACAGTATTATTTTGAAAATATGCTGAAGGAAAATATAGTATCATTTAAAAAATTTGCTGGTTGTAGGTTTACACATGACTAATTTAATAGATACTACAAAATTGCCCTCTAAATTAGTATATTTTTTACCTTTACATGAGCAGTTTATTGGAATATCTGGTTCCCTAAAACCTTAAAACGCCTAGCCTGGTCAACTCTTAAAAATTTTGTCAATCTCATGAATATTATCTTATTATCATTTTATTTGTCGCCCTGATTAATAGGGAGTTTGGGCAACTTCTCATGTTTATTGACCAATTGGAATTGCTGTTCAATGAATAGCCTATCTTTTTCTTTAACCATTTTCTTTAGATTTTTGTTTAAAATTATTCTTGTTATATATTGAGTAGACAATATGTAATATTTATAACTATGAAATATAAAAATAGATAATAAAACATACGCCTACACATTCCCCATACTGTTAAAGAAAAAGAACATGGCCTTTATACTTCAGAATTGCTCTCTGCTCCTCTGTGATCCCATCCCTTCCTTTCTGTCTCTGTGGTAATCACTATCCTAAATTTTGTGTACCTTATGGCCTTGTTCTTTATACTTTTTCTGCAAATTTTAACATCTCTAAACAATATATTATTTTGTTGTTATGTTTTTCAAATTTATATAAATGAAATCACATTGAATATATTGCTCAATATTTTGTTTTTGAGATTCATCGTGTTGTTTTGCTATAGTTCTGATTCATTCATTTTCCCAGCTATATGATATAAGCAATGGAAATGCAGTTATCCATTCTACTGTTGATGAACATTTGGGTTGTTTCCAGTTCTTTGCTTTTACAAACGGTGGAGCTTTGACTTTTCTTGTACCTGTCTCCTGATGCAGGTATGAAGCACTTAACCAGAGAGTATCTACTAGGAGTGGAACTGCTAGGTCAGAAGGGACATTGATCTTTTGCTTTACTGGTACTGTCAAATTGCTTCTCAAATTTACCCTCCCCCCAGCAATGTGTAAATGTTCCAGTTGCTCCACACTCTTGCCCAAACTAGGCATTCACTCATTCATTCATTCATTTATACATTCACACAACAAAAAGTTATTGAGGACTTACTAATACCAGCCACTATTCTAGGTGCTGGAAATGCAGTAGTGAACACAACTGACAAAAACACTTGCCTTTTGGAACTTCAATTCTGTAGAGGAGACATTAAACAAGATAAACAACTAAAATATATAGCATATTAGTGATATGAACTAAGGTTAAAAAAATAAAGCAGGAAGGGAGATATAAAATGTCAAGGCTTTTTTTCTCCCTCCAAGGAGTTCACTCTGCTGCCAGGGAGGTGAGAGCCACAGCTGTTAGACAGCAGTCCTGATACTCTCGCCTGCAAGAATGAAAGCTAGAGTTAACGACCCCCCCTTCCCCCAGGAGAGGGCAAACCTGATGGAGAAATATTGAGAGGGAAAGTGCAGAGGTCAGAAATGATCTGACGTGCCACGTGGCCAAGACAGGAAGCTAAGTAGGAAAAAGTGGGGTTATTCAGTGTGTTGGCTGAACAACCCCCTTCTTCTCACTGACTTTGTCCCAGAAATTTCAATAGCTCTGGATTATTTTTGGCTTTTGGTTTCCCCTCACTGGAGGCTGAAAAATTATTATCAAGGTGGATGTTGAAATTTTAGATAGAGTCCAATGAAACTATTACTGACTTAAAGTAGAGACAAAGTAAAGACCTTAAAAAAAAGTGAAGATGCAAGCCGGGTAGACATTTGGAAGAGGGACAGCCCGATTAGAGCTAGCAGCAACACAAAGGCTCTCAAGAATATCAAGGAACCCAGTGTGGTTGGAACAGAGAAGCAGAATGCGAGAGATCAGAATGAGAACCATGAACACGGTGATCTAGGAACTTGAAGGACTTAGTGAAGGATTTCGGCTTTTACTGGGGAAGATGACAGGCACTGGAGGGTTTTGAGCAATAGAGTGACATGGTTCTGATTATGCTTTAACACCATCCTTCTTGCTACTGTGCTGCAAATAGAAGCCAGTGATGAAGCAGAAGGGCCAGTCTGATGGTCATTGTAATAGTCCAGGTGGGAGATGTCAGTGAACCTGGACTAGAGTGGCAGTGATGCAGCTGGTGAGAGGAGAGAATATTCTGAATATATTTTTAAAATAGAAGTGAGATGATTTGCTGAAGGCCAAAGATGAAGTCAGAGGTGACACAAAGATTTTGGCCTAAACAAATAAAATAATCCTAATGAGGTTAATGCCTCTATAAGGTAGGAAGAATGAATAGACTCATTTAATAAATGAGGAAACCAAAGCCCAAAGAAGTACAGTAACTTGCCCAAGAGCAAATAGCTACATATGTGGATCTGGGATTTGAACCCAGCTAGGCTGACTCCAGAATCTGTACTCTTAACCACTCAATTATATTTTTCAATTTTTTTCAACCTGGTAGTTATGGTTTGAATTCCCTATGTGACCACTGATTTGAACATTTTGTGATATATTGATGACTATTAGGATTTCTTCTCATATGAAATATCTAATATCTTTGTCTAGTTTTCAAATCAATGGGTAGTTTATCTTTTTCTTATTGATTTGTAGGAATTCTTTATATATTCTGGAATATATGATCCTTTGGTAGTTACATGACAAATTGCAAATATTTTCTCTTGTTTATGACTAGCCTTTCTCCTGTTTTTATGATGTCTTTTGATGAACAAATGTTCTTTATTTTAGTGAAGTCAAATAGATCAAACTTTTCCTTTATTTATTTTTTGTACTTTAGAAGTCTTCTGAAATAAAAGGAAAAATTAATCTATGCTGTTAGAGTCAAGATAGTGGTTACTCTTTTGGGGAAGAGCAGGGAAGTGACTGTAAGGGGCATTAGAGAGGCTTTTGAGGTGCTGATAATGCTTCTTGACCTGGGTGCTGTTTACACAGATGAGTTCAGTTCACAAAAATTCAGCAAGCTGTGCACTTATATGTATTTCTCCTATGTATACTATAATACATCAATTAAAAAAATTTTAAGTTAAATCTGACAGTCCCTTCCTTTTAACTCATGAGTTTAGTCCATTTACAGTTTTGTTCACTATTAATGTACTTGATTTTATTTCTACTGTCTGCTTTCAAATTACTCTGACTTTTCTATGCTTTGGGGGTTTTGTTGTTGTTGTTGTTCCCATTTCCTGCCTGCTTTTGTATTGATTGACTTTTTTCCTTCTTTATTTCCCACTGGGTTGGAAGTTATGCATTCTATTATAACATACATATCTTATGTAAAGTGAATTTCTGTTAGTACGCCCTTTCAATAACTTAAATTAAAATGCTTTGATCTGTTTGTGCCTCATTTTAATAATTTACTTTATTTTCTCATTTTTGCTTCCACCTTTTATTTCTTTAATATTTTAAATATAAATTTTTATAATCTTTACCCAATTATTTATTGTATCAAAATCTTGAGGTCTAGTTCTATTGTTTGCTATTCCTGCTGTCTCTCATGGTGGTTTGTTTCCTTGTGTGTTTTTAATTTTGATCTATGAGCTAATGGTGGAGTTTTAACAGAGGTGACATCTTTGTGGCCTTTTTCTAGAATGTGGCTTGCCAGAGATGCTTTGTTTTTGTTTTTGCCAGTTGTTCCAGGCATATTTCCAACCTGGACCACATTTTAAATTTATTTTTTAAGTTTGGGTATTGTAGCTATCATAGACAATATAAATTTAAACCATAAACTTTCATAAGGTCAAGCCTGAAGTCTAAATTTCTCAGGGGATACATCTTTCCCCACCTAGAACCCACCAATGTTTTCTGAGATAGTGTAGACATAGTAGCTCACATGTAAGAACTATTTAGGAGACAAGTCTAGCCTGGAAATTAGACTTGAAAATAGTTTAAAATCATTATTTGTATCCTCTTAATTCAATTCCCATTTATTTCCAAATATTGGTTGATTGTTTGCCTTATGTTAAAGATGTGCTAGTCACTGGGGATACAATAAGAAATAAAACATAATTCTTATTTTCAAGGAAATAATAGTTGGATAGAGAAATTTACAGTCTTGTTACATAGAAATGGTCAAAACCTAGTATGTGCACCAGAAGTTCTCCCTTGTATGCCCATGACAGGTATTTAATTGGTCCCAGCTTTCTTTTCCATTGATTTTGGAAACAGCCATAAAACTCCACCTCTACATCATATTGTCAGTTCATCTGAGTCTTCATATATCATCCTTTCTTGTCTTTCCTGATCTAGAAGAAAGACCTGAAGCATCTAGTATTCCCTCCAATTATAACCAGCTTCCAAGGGCAGAAAAGACTGGGCACCAGGGTGACATAGAAACAACCATATCTAACAAGGATTTCCCTGTGCTACTTTAACACTGCCCTGGATATTTACCTACACTGTGGCACAACCTTGCCACTTCATGCCATTATATTCACTACATTAGAAACTTATAAGAATGTAAGAAAGCATAAGTGAAAATATGCTTAAAAATTCAGTAAAACACAACCTAAAAGATTACCCTGAAAAATAGAAAAAAGGTAGTAGAAAGAAACAGGATCTGTAAAGTTTCTCATTAGGCCAACTGCCTGCCTCTCGTTACCCACACCTCCTGATTCTCATTGGGCCTGCCCGGATTTCATTTGGTTCTCAAGTCATTGCTTATTTTCATATGGGGGTTACATAACAGGGTCTCTTCCAGTCCCAGAATTCCATGGAGAGAAAAAGAGAAAATGTCAATAATTAATGAACTGTCAGGGAGACACAGCTTCAACACGTCCTGAATCATGTAAAAATTCCTACTCTACAGCTCTTAGGCGTGACCAGCGAAAGGCCAGCATTTAACTTTTCTGAATGTATTTTCATATAATGCTTATCTTTGCTTCCAAAACGCACGATTTCATAAGGTAGGAAAAAATTGATACGTAAATTAAAATGAAAAATGTGGATAGGAGTGACTTATTTTTACTTTTCACAAAACTCAAACTTTGCAGAACTTCATATTTTTCTTAATTTTTAGAAAAACAAATGAATAAATTTAAAAAACCCATATAATTAATTTTATCAAAACTCATAGCTAACCCCAGTAATCACCCCTCCTAATAATTTGTACCTCTTAGGAACTGTTATACTTAATGTCGAGTCATAAAAAGAAAGTGTTGAGTTATAAAGACACAGCTTGAATCCCAGCTCTTTGGTTGCAAGCTGTGTGAACTTGAAAACTTGAAGCCTCAACATTATTCCATGTAGAATTGGAGAATTTAATACCTACTGTGCAACATTGTTGTTATGTAAACCTTCCGGCAAACATGAGGGGCTCAATGAAGGGTAACTGTTATCATTATATTTTTCTGTAATCCCCTCAATGTCTAGCACATAGGGATTCTCAATTATTAATCGTTGAAAGACAACCAATCATGACAAGACTGTGTGTATTGTGTATATCTAAGGTAAGAAGGTAATGAGAAAGAAACAAAATATTTATGGTACATATATTTATTTTTACTTCTGCCACATAAGCTATGTAAAAAGAAGAAAGAGTTGAATATAGATGTCTCCTTTACCCAAGTCAAACAATGAAATCTAACAATAATGTTACATTTCTTTGATATGCTGAAAGGACATGATATTGGGGGTCCTATTTTTTCTTCTTCTTTTTTTGGCCTCACCGTGTGGCTTGCGGGATCTGAGCTCCCCGACCAGGGATGGAACCCTGGGCCCACAGCAGTGAAAGTGCCAGGTCCTAACCACTGGACCACTAGGGAATTCCCTGGGTGGTCCAGGGAATGGATGCCTTAGCAGAGCAGACGCAAGACTGAAAAGGGAAGACCAGGAAGGAGGAGGAAGATCAGGAGAGGACTGACTGTCTCAGAGGAACCAAGTAAAGAGGTGGATTGAAGAATGTATCTGTTGTCTATGGTGAAAAACACTGTGCTGAGGAGAAATAGCTAGAAGGGATGGAGAGGTTGAAGACACAGGGGGAAAGAAGATGACCCAAGTCCCTCAGGAGATCCAAGTCCCTGCTCTCACAGGAGAGGAAAAGGATAGAGGCTGAACTGAGATGAGGGATCAAGGTTAATAGATTCCCCATCCAACTAATAGTCTCAGGTATCACAGTCAAGCTGAAGGCAAGGGTGGCATGGGATTGGAGAATGTGCAGAAAGAGGAGAAAGTGGATCAGCTTTAATAATCAGGGAAGAATGTGTGGTGGCCACATTGTTTCTTCATACGTATATAGTTGTTTCGAAAATGCTTGACTGTACTAAAATCAGTTTTTGCATATATTTTTTGAAACAAGACCATAGAATTCTGCCTATACTAATCGTTTGGGTTTCCAGAGTGCCCATCATTATGACCAATTAATGGAATTAGATTTCTTGAGATCTATATCCGTACTCAACCAAGATGAACAAAGTATACTGAATGCTATACAGATGTCAAAAGAAATTGTCAGCCTAGGAAAAATATGGCTAACTGTTCTAAAAAATGCTAGCTAAAGGAGGATGCAGTTAAGGAACTGGTTCTTATATTTTTAAGGCTTTTGAAAATGTCATTTCTCTATTTTTATATTGTTTAAATTCACACAAATCCATTATGAAAAAGACCTCATCTTGCATAGTAAGGACAGAGTTCCAACAAGCGTCGATTATATGCTAGTGTCCCTGCGTGAGGTAAGTATTATTTCTCCCATTTCCCAGAGGAAGCCTCTGTGGCTCAGATTGTTGAGTGACATATTTAAGATCACACAGCAAGTGACAAGTAAGGACCCTGGCTCTGTCAGCTTAGTGACGGATGCTCTCTCTAGAATGCTGAAGTAGCATATGAATCTCGTCCTTCAAATCTCCCTACCATCTTCTCTTTGCTCTGTGAGTCTCTTGGGGAACCATTTCTTCTTTTACTTTAGGAATTAGCATTCAAACGTCATTACAACCTTAAGAGCATATTTCTGGGTCTGTAATGAAGAACAATTTTATCCCTTTAAAACATACCCTTTCACTTAGATGGTGTCAACAAATTGTTGTGGCATCTGATTTAATCTGATATATAAATAAGAAAGAAGGAAATGATAAAAATACACAGGTTGTGAGAGAAGAAAAGTAGATGGATCTAGATACATCTATTTGGCCAGTAATGACAAAACAAAGAAGACTTAGAATTAATGGGAGATGCTTAGTTTGTAACTGTCAAGTAGATGGTGCAGGACACAAAATTGTACACACACAGTTTATTCCTGACTAAATTAAAATAGCTAAGAAAGACTAGCAGAAAAAAATGCCAAGTTCAGGTAATATGCAATGAATTCTTAGCATACATTTGTAAATCCTGGAATTGTGGGTAAATAAAATACCTATTAGTTGTTCTGATCAGGAATGGAGAAACTGTGTTGGTTCTTTGGAAATACAATGATATTCTAAAAGACAAAGAGAAGTGATGATTTGAAAGAAAGGCAGTTTGCAACAGATCAGCAAAAAAAAAAGAAAAAAAAAGCCAAAGTATTAGCAGTTACAGTGGTTGCTTTTAGGCAGTAAGATTTTCTTTTACTCTCATTATTCTGTTTTATATTTACTGGTATACTACAAGAATTATGTTATTTTTATAAATAGAAAAAATAACAGAGTCAAAGCCATTACCAAAAGCTTTTGGCAGGTGCCTTTGAAGTCTGGGTCTTTTAAGTCCACAGGGGGAACGACAGCAAACCATCAGACCACAGAATCCCTGCTTGTATGGGGCAGGGAGTGACAAAGCAGTCACCAGAAGCGCCACAAGGAAAAGTCTCTTGGGCTTGTTGTCTTGTTCCAAGGAATAGCCCGAATGCAGGTCTACACAGGATTGTTTCAATTCACCTGTCATGGTGGCGAGGACGTGAGCAGCCGCCCAGAAATGCTTGGGAGCAGGCTGCCCTGTGGGCACGTAGTAATCAAAGAAAACAGGCAGTAATCGTCCAGCAGTTCCAGCTGTCTTTAATGTAACTCCAAGCTAATATACTTACTTCCTGTATTTTAGCATCTACACTGGGTTTAAAGAAACTGATCTGCCAATAATTTAAGAGAACAAAGGCCCCTCTGAGCCCACACACGCCCCTCCCCAGCACTGCATGCTGCCCCCTCGCAGCTGTGCTCACCTCCAGCAATCAGTTCCATTTCTAAGGAGACAGAACAATTTATTCAGCTTCAATTTGCTGAGAGGAAAACCTCCTATTCTCTAATATTAATTCTTGAAGCAGATTCAAAAACAATTTTTGTTCCTTGCCAAGGTTTGGGGCTTTGAAAGATATTAATGTAGACAGTCTTTGAAATATTAGGAGTTGGCAGCCATTGTAAGGATCTTGAACTTAGCAAGGAAGTCTCAGTGCAAAGTATATGCTATCTTATGTGTTGAAATATATATCAAGCTTCCTGTGCGGTGAGGGGCTTGGGCACCCTCGCGGAACTATGGACGCGGACGTGGACAATTGTTGCATTCATTTCAAGCAGATCTACCCCGTATTAGGGACCAGGGTTATTTGGGGAGATGTTTTCTTATTTTAAAGTAGGTTTTTACATTTCCAGTTCTGAAACTCCTTCCATGCAGTTTTAGGCAAATCTACTTGGAATGCACAAAAATATACCCAGAACAGTGATGACCTGTTTCCCCTTCACAGATTTAACATTTTCATTTTTGTTTTTGCTTTTCAGCGTTTTTCATAGATAGCATGAAATATGTTCTGGCGTTCCTTTTTACGCCTTAACATAAGATTAATACACTATCATTTTAACTAAACATATTAGCCGTATTGGAGCACAGTAGGATCCAGTACAGTGAAAAGTATTTAATTGACACTTGACAAAACTTGACAACTTGTGTCTTTTCATTGTTAGCATTTTCTATCGGTTCAGGAGAGTGAAAATCAGGGAACATGGTCACAAGGCTGATGTAACTGGATTAGGATGATTGTTTTCATCTAATTGACTAGTTGTCTTGGTGCCACACAGTATACGCTGAGCGCTATTGCATCAGAATTTGCCGGCTCTCATATGATGAAAGCAAACCTAGAGACTCCCTGCCCCAGCCCACCTTCTGACTTATCTTTCTAAAACACAGTGTGCTCCTGCCATTGCCCATCAACTTTAGCTGGCTCCTAATTGTCTGTCAAATAAAAGCCAAACTGCTTAGCATGACTTTTAAGACTCAACCCTCTCCAAGATCTAGCACCAGGCCCATCTCCTGATGCTTAGCCCTCCTCCTCTCTGCCCCTTAGTAGTGGGAGCAGAGCCAAGGGGTGGTATGGGCCACATATGAAACTGTTTTGCAGGGAGTGGTGGTCCAAGCAGAGGGGAGGGACAGGCTTAGAGGACAGAGAGTGGCACCTCATGTTAAGAGCCGGGCATGTGCACCTGGGACAAGGTGACGAGAATGCCACCAGGTTGGGGCTAGGCAGTGGCATGACCAAGGCTAAGTGGTTGTAACGAAAGTAAATATCCAGGGCATGGAAGTGGGAGGGAAAAAAAGAAGACTAATGCCGGAGAGGGATGGAGAAAACTATATCCATTCCTTTCCCTCAGAAACCACTTTCATCGGCAGACTTCGCAGAAACCATAGACACCCAAGGAAGGGAGAAGTGAATATTTCTCCTTTGAGCACTAACTTTGGGTTCAGATTCTTTGGGCTCAGCTCCCTGCTCCACCACTGCAGGTTCTGTGACCCCACTCAGGCAACTTTGCTTTTCTGTGCCTCCTTTTACCCACTGGTAAAATGGAGATAAGAAGAGTTCCTACCTCATAGAATTATTGGAAGGATTAAACAAATTAACTGAGGTGTCTGCACATGGTGGGTCTTCAATAACTCTAACTGATGATTATATTCTTCTGATAAATTTGGACATTTTTTTCTTTACACATTTAGGAAATAAGAAATCACAGAAAGCAGAATTTGACTGTAGTGTACTGACTAGGGTGACCAACTAGTCTCAGTTTGCTGGGGTCTTTTCCTGTTGTAGCACTGAAAGCTCACACCCTGGGAGCCCCTCAGTGCTGGGCTAACCAGGACCATTGGTTGGTCACCTAGTAATGAGTGTGGGAACTCTTGGCAAACAGAATGCCCAGCTGCTTAGCAGCATGGTATTAGTTGAATCATACGAAATTGCCATTTCTGTAGTTGAAAACATCAAATAGCCACAGTTTCATATGGTCCAACATAGTAAAAAGTCCTAACATGTCTAGGAGTGGGTAAGGAGAAGAAGGTGCCTTCTATACTTTAACTTGTGCCTTTAGCTTAAAAGAAATAAAAGGCAACAAAGATTTCTTGAGTATTTACTATGTGGTAAATCAGGACTTTACTTTGGTTAATCTTCATGATTCATAAGTGGGGAAAATCAACAACATGAAACAATGGAAATATAGAGCCAGAAAGAGCATTAACTTGAAAGGAAAAGAAAAAAAGCCTGAAGGAGAACATGTGCATCCTAAAGATGAGGAGAGAGCTAGGGCCATGGTGGGAGGAGAGAGAGCGTCTGAACAGGGTGCAGTGACCCTTGGGGGAACCTAACTCGTTGAGGTTCAGATCCAGAAGCCTCTGGAGCAACAATCACAGTATCTCACTCCAGGGTGGGAAATGCCTTTCTGGAAGGAAGTCAACCTTCCATGGCCTAAACCACAACACTGAGATAGTTAAGAAAAACATAAGTTAAACTTAAAAGAATTGTTTTTTATAAAAACACAGGAGGGAGAAAAAGTCCAAGTTCATTGGCTTTTGGAAAAGACCTAGAGGATTTCTTATTCATCTGAAGCATTTTGGCCCCATTTCTACTAAAAAATTTTAATTGTTTTTGATATGTAATCCTCTCTAGGGGTTTGGATAAAACAAGGGCATTATGAAGTTTTGTTTGGGGAATGTCATCCCATAAAAGGATCTGTGAGTGGATTTTGGAAGGATCCAACACTGTTTTGTTGGATAGTTTTATATATTGGATGAACTGAACACACTAGAGCAGGGATTTTTAACTCTTAAGAAAACTCGAAGTACATTTTAACAGAGAAGAAAATAGAAGTCGTAGCTTTCAATTCCAAGGACTCTGTGACCTATGAATGGTTACTGGCTTCAAGGGAGAGACTGAGATTTATATAAAGTATTTGATATTTATATAAATTTGTATAGTATTTATAAAGTATAAAGTAGTTGATATATATTAAAAAGTGAAGAATTCACAAATGGAAGCCTAAAAAAATTGGACATTATATCTGATGCTGTATTTTTAGTTAATTTCTCAAAAGAAAAGTCTGTCCAAGGAGTGCCTTACTTCGTTTTAAATTTATGATGGGAGGAAGGGATGCCACCCCCCATGACTCCAGGATGGAGGAGTGAGAATGAGAAATCTGGGGTCGTGCTTGCCAAGAGTCTAGCCTGAGTATCACCTGTTCTTACAGCCTGGAAGGCAGCTGCAGCCTCGTTTAAGCTTTATGGTTTATTTCAGCCTGCATTTATTGAGTCTGTGACACACACTGTGCAAGCAGAAGGGGAGGAATACCTGCCTTTGAGGAATGGAGAGGTTTGTGGCTAATAAACAAGATGTGGCACCTAAGCAACTGAATTATCATGGTTGGTAGAATATCCAAGTTATTTTATCTGGTCAAGGTTTTCCCTTACTGACCAGATGGAAAAATGCCCATGCATTTTCTCAAGTCTGTCAGAAGTCTTGACAACACTATCCAAATAGTTGTTGCAGCACACAGCAAACAGCGACAAGAATCAGGCAGCTAAAGGGCAGATATGGCCTCTCACTGCTCTGTCAAGACATGCGTTCCCCACTACCTGTTTTCTGATCTAACCAGCTTCAGATTGGTTGCTACTCTACCTAAATTCATTGAAAAATTGCTATAATGTGATCCATCATTTGCCTATGTCAACTGAGCTTCTTTTAGCATTTTAAATTTGACTTCATGGAATAAGATAATTCTATTACAGATCAGAAGCTTGAACTGCAAGGTGTAATTATGAGTCCTAATTCTAGCACTCAGAAAACAAATAAAACAAAACAAAAACAAAATAACCAAAACCAAACCTAACATGCATATAAGTGCCACAAACACTGTAAAAATGAGTGTGTGAAAACTTATTTAATCCTCACCACAATTCTATTCATTCGTCAACAGCTATTTGGTGAACTCTGTTACAGATTCTGATGCCGTGAAGTAGAAGCTATCATTATCCCCATTCATGAAGGAACCTGATTCACCCCCTCAGGCCTCCTTTTGGGTACCCTGGCCTCACCGACCTCTCGAGATTTTTGAATGCTCTCTTGGCAAGGAAAGCAAACTGCAATCCCCAAACTTCCTCTTTCCTGAGAGTTCTACTCTGGACTCTCCTGAGCCCACAGTGGATTCAGCTGAGTTTAACTTATTTGATTCTCTTCAAAAGAGTAGCAAGGGCTCCTTTTCTTGTCCTTGGGGATTGGGACTCAGATGAGGGAATGAAAGAACCCACACCACAAGTGGTCCACAGTCCGTCCTCCTGCTGGAAGTGCAGTAAACCAGGGAGGAGATGACATGTGGGAAGCTTGTCTGAAAAATCTTTAGAAAAGAGGCAGTCTATGCAAACCTTCCTTCACTGGGTTCCTTCTCATTTCCTCTTTATAGCTTAACTCTCTATAAAATACAAAATGTGGGTGTAGATGATGAGAAATGGTAGGAAAAAACAAGACCAAATGATCTAGGTAATTGTTACTCAGCATATATCCACAAGCCTCATTTTAATGAAGGATATCTATATCGTGGCCTGGAACATTGCCCATGACATAGTAAGTTAAAAAATAGTAAAAAGTAAAAGAAAGAATCTTTGGTGTAGGGAGATACCACAAGTGCATGAGCAGACCCAGGCCAAGAGCCCAGGTTTCCCATGTCCAGTGTCAATTGCCCTACCTTCCCTGCTTCCCAGATGCCAAGGTTGTGTGAAGACTGACTTGGAGACACACAGTATAATTCAGTACTTGTATTCTCTCGCTTCTGGGAGGCATTGTGCAGGTGTTAATAATTCAATAAGTCATGGCTCTAACCCAGCAGAGGATGCTTTGAAAAGGACAAACACACTGAAATCTGGGAAAGTGCAGTAAGTGAGGCTAAACAGGTAGAAGTAGTCAGATATATGAGCATACCACATGCAAAACATAGCAAAGCTGACCTTTGTTGTGTTACTGATGCATAACCATGAAAAAAACCCTACATCTTTAAATATCATATATCTTCGAATCATCTGGAGGTAGAGGTATGTTAAAAATGTATCTGAGAGAGAGAGAAAAATAATTCAAACAGACCATTGTAGCCAACGTGCCTTTGTCAAGGAAAGGTCTTTGTAGCTAAAGTGAAATGGCATTTCTTTTTTAATGAGGTGAACATTTGTGAAGAGCTATTATGCATATTTTTCAAAAAATAATAGCGTAGATCTCTCCTGTAAAGCAATAAATGTTGGGTTTAGTCCACCTAACCTATTGTCTAAAATATAATGCAATTTTTAACATAAGCATCTACGAATAAATTGAGTTATATATTGCAAGTTGGAACAATTCACAAAGCTATAGCAAAAAGCTTTTCTTATTAAAGATTTCATATGGTAAAAACTGAGTGTAATAATTATCTTGCCCAGATTTCACTTAAAAAAAAACCCAAACTGTTATGTTTGTGGGAAGAAAGCCCATATCTTACACATTGAAAATTAAATCAGTTGTCAGATGATACTTTGAAACTAAAGACCAGCTCATAGTAATTAAAAGAATAATGTTTCAAGAATCAAGTAAATCTGAAAGTCAATAAAACACAAAAATAATTTATTGGTGCTTTTAAACACTTGAAAATAAATTCTAAAAAATTATTTTAAATGATGTGTAACTTCTGTGCAGCAGAACCACAAATCAAATCATCTCTCTGTTCACCTAGTTCAAAGTTTGAAAGGTAAAGCGTGACTTTTTGAAGTTGACTGACCGTAAAATGTGAATTTTTTAACTGGATTTCTCAATATTCCTGTGGTAACAGATTTCTCCAGGAGCCCACTGCATTTGGGCACCTCTCCCAGAACCCTGGAACTACTCCCCCAGGGTCAGGCAATGATGTGTTTTGGATGCAGGTGCTGGGCATGTTTTAGCAGGGGGATCATTTGTTCACGTTAAAGATCATGGGTTTATTTACGGACCCCAGACTCTTTTGGTCCACAGAGCTCGGGTTTACTCCCAGGGCGGAGCTAGGGGTCCTGGCATCCCTCTGAGTCTTTTGTGCTGACCAGCAGGGTAGATTTAAGTGTTTCTTTATCAACCCTGGTGGTTGCTTGGCTTGACATTTGGAAACTGGTGGAAGAGCTGGGATGCTGGACAGTGGGATCAGAAAAACATATTTGGAATAAATAAGTTTGGCATGAGGTTTTCTTTGAACTGCAACCCTTAAGTCATTGGGAAACTAATGGTACAACTAACATTTTACTTAAAAAAAAAAAGGCTTAAAAAAGTCACTTTTGTGTTCTGTGGCATAAGCTGAAGCTTCTGTTGCAATTTAAAATCAAAAAGCATTTTCTTTTCAAATGGAATTTCTAGGTTGAGGGAGGCCTTTTAAAAAATGATAGAAAAAGAAGCTTTGATTGCATAAATCGTTAAATCATTAGAATATTCGGATGAACAATAGAAATGAAATCATCTCTCTTTTAAAAGCAGATCTGAAGTTTAACTCCTGTAGGTTACCACTTGAATCATCATAATAAATCACAACCAAGGAAAACACTTAGGAAAGAATCAATCACTTAAAAGCACTTAAAAGTGCTGAGAAGGCATAGAATATATACATTCAAGTCAAAGTAAAATTAAGATACTGATGAACATAGAGATTGGAGCAAGTCTTAAGGCAGCTTAGAAGACTTTAGTGTTCTGTCATAGAAGTTTCTACATCACAAAATCCACTAGCACATACTGTTCCTGAACAAAAAATTCATGTTAGAAGCAGAACCTGGAGTCAGCTTCAGTCCTATCACTTTCTGCCAGTGATACCTCGGTGTTTTATTTTCATGTCCAGTTGAACGTTGTCAATGAATTTACATTTTTAAAATTTTGCTTAACTCTGAAAAACATGGTGTAAATTGCTTGAAATTAAGTACTAATATATGCTTTTGGAAACAGCATTTTTTTTCTATCTATTTCCAAGTAGTTGAGTATGTCCCCTATGGTGATATGAGCTTTCAGAGTACTGATAACTTATGACACAAATGTGTTCTTTGTGGGGGAAGGATTCAGTGAATAGAATAAGGTGTTCTAAGATGAAAGCTCTTGAGAATGTTAAAGAATCTAAAATTCTTGGGACTTCCCTGGTGGTCCAGTGGTTAAGACTCGTGCGTCCAATGCAGAGGGCATGGGTTAGATCCCTCTTTGGGGATCTAAAATTCTTAAACATGTACAATAATCGCACATAGATTATAACTTTAAACACACGTTTGATTCTTCTTTACACGTCTACCTCATCATATAGAAAACATTGAACTTTCTTTTGTACAGTTCTGAAAATTATCAAAGTGTGCCTTAGCCATAGCTTCTGAGAAATAGACATGGCAAGTTTCCTCTCAATTCATACATGGTAGAGTACAGTAATTAGAATCACTGTCATTTAAGAATACCACCTCCTGAGCTGAAGACATTGGAGATTTGATTTCAACATTCTCAAGAGTATTGACTCTAAAAAGATATTATTTATTGAGGCTTCAAATAATTTTACGTGGAAAAAATTCTCTATCGTAGAATTATCTATAGTATGGGATACTGTAGGTAAGTCTAGATTCATACGGATCATATACTTAGCAACTTTCCAAAGGTATTTCATGAAATTCATCACAAATAAATGCTCCTATGAAACTAAAACTGGAAATGAAAGTTAAACTGTGGGATACTTTTAAGTCAATAAGTAGAGGTGGAAGAAAGGCAGCTTGGTGAGGTGGGAAAAAAAACCTGAACTTGGAATCTGTCCTAAACCCATCCAGGTCTATTTGTTGTGTGATGAGTTAGCTCTCTGTGTGCCAGTTTCCTCCTCAGTAAAACAGCTGCTCTTAAGACCTAACTGACCAGTCGTTGTCATGAAGATTAAATATACTAATTTTCAGTAAACCACCTTAGACAGTGACTGGCACCTATTAGATATTCAATAAATATTAATCAAATCTGCATTCTCCCAAGTTAAAGATGAAAGTAGTGAAAATAAATACCCTTAAATAGCTCATTCTAGTTGAAGTACCATTTTTTATGTAGTGCAACAGTTTTGCACGCTGTGATCACTACAGTGAATCTGTGACTTTTAAAGTGAAACCTCCATTTGTCTGCTTCAGACAGGTGAGCAAGTCACCCTACGAGGGGGTCTGTCAACTGTTCTCTTCGGTTTGTCAGTTTGACTGCCTTCCCAGATCTAAGAACTGTGGAAATACTTATCCGGGTAATGTCCCTGAAACATCCTGACTGCAAATATAAAGGCATTTGTACAAACATCTAAATCCTGATGGCTCTGAACCTCCACCTACTTACACAGAATGTAAAATCCCTTCCAGAGTCTCCTTTTCTCTTGAATGTTTATGGGAATCCCAAAGGGGAACCTCATGAGTGATGTTAATGTCCCCCAAGTCACTGGCTCTCAAGCGTTGCTGTACATTAAAGCCACCCAAGGAGATTTAAAGAGCTCTGCTGCCTGGTCCATCCCACCCCATGCCAATTAAATCAGAATCCCTGGGGGAGGCACCGGGCACAACTCCTGGGTAATTTCAGTGTGCAGCCTGGTCGGAGAAGGGCCTCAAGCCCACCGGCGTGCAGTTCCCACCCCACGTGAAGTCCCCTGGACAGTTTGGCTTCTATCTGCTGGATCAAAACCCCACCTGTCAAATGACAGAACCCCAGCCCTTCCCCGTCCAGTGTCTTTCTAGAGTCCCGGCTTTGGTCCCTCATTAGAATCACTTAGGTAGAGTTAAAAAAAAAAAAATATTGCAGCCCAGGCCCTACCATAGAGTAACTCAATCAGAGTTCCTAGGCATCTGGGATTTGTAAAAGCTCCTCAGTCATTCTAAGAGAGTCCAGGGTTGAGAACGCCTGCCCTGAGGGCTTTCAGGAGGAGGGCGCGGTGCAGGGGGTGGGGTGGGGGGGTGGGCGGGGGCACATATGACCAGAGTCTGGAACTTGCCACGCCTCAGCTCCAGCTGCCCACGTGCTTGCTCGGCTCAGACACAGCCCTGCTACCTGCGCCCACCTACTCTCGCTGTGCTCCGAGCTGCTGGCCGCGCTCTCCATGCCGCCTGCACTGCAGCTGCCGGCTGCCTGCAATTCTAGGACAGCATCATTCCTGCGGGCACCTGTTATTTTTGCCACCAGCACCTGAAGCTCTATTTCTGCCTGCCTCCTGGTCTTTGCCACTTATCTCTCCCTCCAACTTCTTTTCCTTGTGTCCAGTTCTTTTAGAGGTGGTCCCTTAGTAGAGGTATTTGGACACCCACTTAAATTCTTTCTAGTTTACCAGCCAGCATTCTGGGAAGAGAGGAGGGTCCCAGCAGGGACACAATGCTGCCTCCTCCTCTCCCTATTTTACCAATTAGTGCTCTCATCCTCAGAGTATAGGCAGGCCAGCAGGTGGGTGGATTAGGAGGGCCACGTCCATTCTCACAAAGTCCCACAAAAAGGTGCTGACCCTCAGGGCTGTACTAGACCCCTTCCCATTTATAGGAATTTCTCGCTTAAGGGTTTGGTTATTCCTCTCTGTGTCTGGCTTCTGTCATTAACCCCTTCCTCATACATATATCACTACATGCCTGAAGCCCAATCAGGGATAAAATTCAAGCTCCTTCCCTTGGGTTGTCTGGACCTTGGACAAATCAGGAACTAGGGCTAGATGCCTGTATTAGTGCCTGGGAACATTCTGGAGCCTTTAATAAGGTAGTTTTTTGCCCAGAACATAGGGAAGACCCTTAAGGAATGGTGGTTTATTCCACAGGCCAGTGTATCTGAGACCTAGCAACAGTCCAGCCATTACATGAAACATTCAGTAGGGCCAAACAAGCCATAAATGTTCCTTTAAAATCAGACTACTTTTCCCTGGAAGGTTAGATGGTTTCAAACTCTTTTGTCCCTAATAAAGTTGGATGAAGCAAAAGACCCCTGTAGACTACCTGCCCCCACTTGGTACTATAAAAGCAAGCCAAAAACCGAACAATAAGTCAGCACAAAGGGGAAGAATGGTGGTGTTTTCCCTAAGAGGGTGGTGTAAATCATTAATTTATGCCAGAACTGAGTACAGGCAGTGTCATAAAATTGAATCATTATGACACTAGACTACAAACCACCATTGGGAACACCTGCAGAAGGAATAAACAGTTAAGATATAGTTCGCCTTGTGACCCTAGGAACGAACCCAGAGGCTGCTCATAGAACTTCACAGTAACTCTCCAGAAACCTGCTATGTCAGAACTCAGAATAGTGAAACTCGGCTGGTTCTCATCTCATCCCACGTGCTACCTGGAGCCCTTCTCTGCCTGTCTGTTGCTAGTTGGCCAAGAGATCTTCTACCTCGGCCCTGTGTTGTAGGTCCCTGTGCTATCATCAGAGCAGCATCTTTAGACAAGAAAAGCAAGTCAGAGGATGACTAGTGCTGAGGTCTGAAGTCATTGTCCTAGAAACCCAAAATAACATTTTTTCCAGATCTGAGTCCCAAGGACCACATTTTCACAGATCTCTGGGGAAGAGAAGAGTTGTGTAAATTCAGTTACCAAAAATGACAGAAAAGATTAGACATTCTTTCTCAACAGAAGAATTCCTTTATTTTTCCATCAGGCGTCTTTGCCCCTCTAGTTTGTCCTTGAAAATTTAATTGGAATGGAGCAAGGCACAGTACGAAAAGGGAAAAGAAGTATGTTTTCAAGCATAATTTTTAACATCTTGGAACCAATGGAAAAATACATCAGGAATAGTTTGTTATTTGGGTGTTCACTGCTAAAGCAGTCCATAATAAGGGACATTCTCTTCTCCCTCAAGAACAGATTGGTCACTGCTGACTCCAATCAAGTTCTTTCTCAATGTAACCAACCCAGAACAACTGCATTAAGTGACTTTCCTAAAACCAAAGTCTTATTCTCATTTATTAGATTTTCCTTTCAGGTAATTTGGAGTTCTCTATCATCTCTCCACTGATGAGATTTTTTGGATTTTTGAGCTGTGCCTCCAGAAGCAATTCAATTTCTCTTCTGGAGGAATTGCACAAAGACTTAACATTTTATTAAATCCATTTGCTTCATGTTTCAAGACCATCAAGGAAATGGCATCCTTAAATCTGGCAGTATTCTTTAACAAACACACGCTCTGGTGCATGTATTCAGCCTTGATGTTTTCTGTGCTGCATCAATCAAATTTAATTAAAATGAGTAGAAAGATTACAGTAATTTCCACTTATCATCCCAAAATGCCATTATGAGACTGAAGCCCCTCATACCTGCACCTGTCACGCATGGTGATAAAACTATAATGGGCTATTCAAGGGGGTTATGTCATTGCCATCCTTAGAAATTTTAAGGTAATAATGAGCAACCATCTGTCTTGAATGTCATCAAAATGGGGACCAGGCCAGCTGATCTCTTAAAACCTATTCAGATAAATTTTTCCCATTAAGCAGTGAATCAGACTCATACATAGAAGGACATGGATCATATATATTTATATGTTAATACTTAAGCATTAATAACGATTTTTTTTTCTTGTTTTCTAAAGGTGAAAGAAATGAGAAAAAATTGAGACAAAGGGCAAGAGAGAAAGAGAGAGCGAGAGGACCATCTCTCTGAGAGGCTGAAACTCTACATAGCGGTAAAGAATACAAAGCCATGGGGCTTCCCTGGTGGCGCAGTGGTTGAGAATCTGCCTGCCAATGCAGGGGACACGGGTTCGAGCCCTGGTCTGGGAAGATCCCACATGCCACGGAGCAACTGGGCCCGTGAGCCACAATTACTGAGCCTGCGCGTCTGGAGCCTGTGCTCCGCAACAAGAGAGGCCGCGATGGTGAGAGGCCCGCGCACCGCGATGAAGAGTGGTCCCCACTTGCCACAACTAGAGAAAGCCCTCACACGGAAACGAAGACTCAACACAGTCATAAATAAATAAATAAAAGAACGTGAATTTCTAAAAAAAAAAAAAAGAATACAAAGCCATTATTTTGGGGAAAATGAGGTAAAAAATTAAATTTTAGAAAATGCTGAATGAGGTAAATATACTTTCTAAGGGTTAAGATAAGACAAAAATTAAGAGAAGGCTTTGAATCTTGTTGGCAAGAAATGTCATGGTGAATTAATATGGATCCCCAAAATGTTGCCTATTGGGTAGAGATAGACAGTCCTGGCAGGTGACTCAGATATAGAGCCTTTTATGATCGGGATGAAGAAGCAGAAGCAAACAACAATAATACTCAATTACTCTTAGCTACATGGAGTACTGATGAATCCGGAAGAAAGAGGAAAACAACAGCAGCAAAATGGAATAAAATATCTGTCACAAGATAAAGAGGTGAATAGGATAGAAGATGTGACAGCATCGATACTTTGGTGGAAGAAGAAAAGTCATTCTTGGTTCTACCTATCAAGGCCGTCTCCGGTTAGTGTTAAGGCTGAGAAAGGAAAAGAAGAGAAAAGGGAGGAGTGTTGGTCGGCAAGGACAGGGTTACTTGGGTTCATTGTCATCTACAAAGGGGACAGGGAGGAAGAAGCGAAGCCCAAGGAGAGGAAGAAAATGACAGTGATAAAAGGAGAAAGGAATGAATTAGAGAACATGGTAGTAGAATAGATAAACAAATCCAAGTGCTATTTCTTAAAATGATCAGTATAATATGCAGTTTCATAACTTAAAGAAGGGGGAAAATACATACACATCACTTTCTACAGGAAAAGTCTATAATCAAATATATGAAAAAGACATGAAACTAATAATGGGTTATGGTGCACAACCCTATCCTTTGGGTGACCTTTTTAACTTCTCTAAGGCTTGTAAAATATGATTAATATTATTATTTACCTCATGAATTTTTTGGTGAATTTTAATTGGAATAATTTATGTGAAATATATATTTATAATGCCAGGTAATAGTGTTCAACAATTGTTGTTATTAAAAGTTTTGAAAAGCTGGAGAGAATAGATGGTTTACTAGGAAAGTAAAGTTGACTTTTACAGTAAGTAAAGTTGAACAGTTTACAAAAAACTGTCCACAGTGGAAGGACTTCACAAATTACCTCTAAATGTGTGGCTCAGTCATTTGTAGCCCCAACACTACTGACATAGCCCCAGTGGGCATTGCTGCCAGCTGAACTCCACTGCCGAGAGTGGCTCTATAGTGTCACCTCCCTCAGCCACGCTAGTGAGGAAGCAGAAAACCTAAGTGTTCAATTGCATAAGAAATTGAAACCATAATCAAAAGATCACTTCCCAAAATGGCACCAGGCTCCATGGTAGTTTTAAAATATGTTCACAATTCTTTGAAACTCCTCCTTTCAAGAGGTGGAGCTTAATTCCCCTCCCACTGAGCATGGACTGGTCTTAGTGACTTGCTTCTAACGAACAGAATATGGCAGAAGTGACAGTGTGTGGCTTCAGAGAGTAGTTAATAAAGGGCATTGCTGCTTTCTTCTTGCTCTCTCTCTTTCCGGTTTCAGTTGCTCTGGGGGAAAGTTACCTTCACACCATGAGGACACCCAAGCAGCCCTATGGAAGGCACATGGTGAAGAACTGAGGCTTTCTGCCAATGGCTATGTGAGTGAGCCATGTTGGAGTGGATCCTCCAGGCCCAGTCGAGTCTTCAGATACTGCAGCCGTGGCCAGCAGCTTGTCTGCAACCTCATGTGACACCCTGAGCTAGAACTACCCAGCTAAGCTGATGCTCCTAGACGCTGATCCCTCGAAAACAATACAAAATAGTACAAGTTTGTTGTTTTAACGGATACATTTTAGGGTAATTCGTTACACAGCAATAGATAAGTAATACACCAAAGGTTGCTTTTTGAAGGTGGGTATTGCATATTTTTAGCTTGCAGGGCATATCCCTTGAGCATTGGTCTATGCCCAGGTTGGCCCCTGGGCTGCAGAACTGACTCTACCCCTCAGGTCATCGAACTTCCTTGGGCTTCAGTTTCCTCCAACATAATTCTGGGTTTAAAAGTTTATATTCCCACCTTGCTCTGAACTTCTTAGATTTTATGACTTAAAATTCTCAACTGCAATTATATACTATGATAAACAAACACAGACGTGTGGTTAAAAGAGTAGCTAAAATTTAATCGAGAAGTTACGGTACCATTATGTTACAGCTTTATCAGAGAAAAAAAACTTACATGAAAAACTTTCAAGGGAAAGCACATCTCATGTCTTACTTGGCTTTATTTCTCCCTGGGCCCCAGTACCTGGCATATAGGAGATACCTACTACAGAGGGTGCCTAATGTTCATTTGTGGCCCCTACTATAATCCAAGTTGGTTGTGGCATACAGCTTCTTAACTAGGGGTTCACAGACAATAATTCTTTCTGGGCACCGAAAGTACAGTGTGTTCTTGCCATTATGTGGGAGCTCCACTCTCATTAGCATTTAAAAGAGAACACTTATTAGCTGAACTACTAAATGTCCTTTATACAATATAATGAGTTTCATTGAAAAGAATCACCAGCTTAGCTAAGGAGAAATTTAAACACTTTGCCATCATTTATGAATTCAACCCTTCTAGGATGGTATTTTTAAACGTACTTTGAATGAAGGGAAGAAGAAAAGTGGTAGAAATCTTGACAAAAGAAATGTAATTAGAGTTTTTTAAAAATGGCAATTCTATGCTTTATGAAGATATCTTTGATCTTACTTCTCAGAAGCCAGGGAGACAGGGGCATTGCTGCCCCCGACTTTCTCTCTACACTGTGCCTCAGAACAGGTAACTGGGATGGAACGAGCTTGCTTTTGTTAAAAGTGATGGAGAAAAATTGCACAAAACCATAATCAAAAACCACTGTAATGCAAATCAATAAGGCAGAGGCACACTGCAGGAAACAAGCAATGGAATTATACTTGATCTTTCTTTCAGTATCTGAAGATTACCCTAGACATTTGCTTTGTACATCCAACTCATTACATTTAAATTAATGCATCATATCAGAATTAAATAAAACTAATAATTAGCATACACTGTTCCCCCTCTCTATTTTTTATCTTGGAATGTTAAAGGTCATAATTCATTCACTCATTCATTTATTTATTTATTAATTCAGCAACTCCTAAGTTCAAGACAAAACTAAATGGTAAATTTCCATAAACTTTTCATATAGACCACAACATCCTAAGAGATTATACAGGACAAAAGTATACCTAGAGCCACAGAAGGTTAAGATAAATTTAGATGTTACGTATGTAAGCATTTATCAAAAGGACGTGTGGTGAGCAGGGAGAGTGATGTCATGGGTTGATGTCATTTCCTTCATGATCCTACCTTCATTATTTTTGTAAGGCACAGATCTGATTATTATCATCATCTCTATGTCTAAAAGCCTTAAGCAAGTATGAGCCTTATAGAATATAGTTCTTCTAAACGTAGCACAGTGAGACACTAAAATGTCCACCTGAACTCACCTCTCCATTTTAATCCTCAACCCTGTCCCACACCTTCCCCTTTCCTGCTCCACAACCTATACCAGCAGCCCAAACCCACCCCTATCTACTTCCCCAAGGCAACCTGAGCCCCAGGCAGAGTGTGCTATCTCTTTGTTTCTAGGTCTTGTCAAGATCATTCTTAGTTTTCTGCTTTTGCATACTCTCTTCTCTTTGTTTTCATTTCCCATGAAATCTGCATGATAATCTCCTAATTATCTTTATAGCCATCTCTAAAACACCCAACCCACAATCAGCTTCCTGTGAACACCTTGCCTCCAGGGAGCAATTCAGTCCCCTGGTTGCCTTTTTTTTGCCTTTGTCTCCCTGGATTCTAGCATGGTGCCTGCCATGCAACCATGTGGTGCTTAGTCCACACTCGGTTCATGCTTGAAATGCAAAGCTGGGAAGCCCTTCAGTCAGACCCTGCCACTGAGTGGTAGCAATGTAAGCTTTGTTCTCTCCACCCCAAAGAAGCAGGCAGTCTTTGAAGAACCCATTACAATCACTCACGTAGGAACAGACAATTTTTCCAGAAAAAAGTATCCAGCCCTCAGTGAAACTTTTCACCCCAGGATAAATCAAGGACTTTGATGTTCTACAGCTTCATCCTTGGATTTGATTTGACAGCTTATTAAAATGTCTACCCAACGATTTGTCAACAAGAGTAATGGCAAACTTTGACTGCTCCTCTCATCTCTATGCATTGCACTGTAATCAAGTGATCCCTGCCCATCCCAGTCTGGAAGAGGGAGCCAGATGCGTGTTTTATGCTCTATGTCAAGTCAGAGAATTATTAGGTTTATAGCATCCTCCTTAAAACCCAGTCATATAGTTCAATCATTCATTTTACAAAGGAGAAAACTGAAGCTCACAGGTGTTAAATTAATTATCCAAGGCCCCACCATTAGTTGTAGAGATAATGGACAAACTCCAGCTTTCTGGACTCTCGCTGAAGTGTTCTTTTCACCATATCATCTGGATTTCCCCACATTCCTGTTCTTTTTCTTGAATTTTTATTTTACAAAGTCATGCACAGCACATCTAATTTGGCTCCCATTGTCTTTTTTTTTTTATTATTGGAAATTTATATTTGGATTTGCATTGCTGCTTTTCCATTCAATGGTGATAAACACTTAAAATATCATCTGGGGGAATGGAAATAAAATAAGCATCTGGAAAGAATGTGCTGTAATGAAGATGTCATTGTTTGCCCATAAATGCTAGGCAAAGAATCTGGCTTTTCAAAAATAAATGCACGAAAACATCTATGTCCATCTCGATCTATATTTTAATAAAAAAATTAAAATGCACTGAAAGACTTTCAAAGATGACAGAATTAAATATAAGATAAATGACTAATTAGCTGAAAGGATAATAAAGATAGCCAAACATTCATTCATTCATTCACTCATTCATCTATCCATCCACTCAAGGTTTACTGAATAAATGATGCTAAGCCCCCCAACTGCTACTAAACCCATTTACTAATCAAAGAATAGTAAAAGGCAAAACAGTTTGAATTACAAATCAAAAAATCTAAGTTAAAAATTTCCCTCTGCCACTCATAAGTCTTGGCAAACCCTCTAACACACGGTCTTCTACTCTGTATTATTCCCATCAGCATACAAAAGTACTGTTATTTCTCCCACCTTAAAAATAAAACGATTTGTCTTTCGGCCTCACTTTTCCCTCCAGCTATCATCTCATTTCTTTGCTCCCCATCCTTTGAAAGACTCGTCTATACACACAGTTTCCAATTTCTTTCCTTCCATTCTCTCTTGAACCCATTACATTCAGGCTTTTACCCTGACACTCCACCAACACGGTTCTTATCAATGTCATCAATGACATTCATGTTCTTCACCTTACTTGACCTTTCAGCAGTATTTGACACCATTCATCATGCTCCTTCTGGAGACTCTCCATCTGACTCCCAGGACACCATACTTTCTTGGTTTTCCTTCTCCCTACTGGCTTCTCCCTCTCGGTCTCCTTTGCTGGTTCCTGACTTCTTACCACCATTGGAGTGCCTCAAAGCTTGGTTCTTGGATCTCTCCTCTAGTACTTCCTTAGAGATCTCATCCAGCCTCATGTTTTCAATATCATCTCTATCCTGGTGACTTCTAAAATTATACTTGTAGCCTAAACTTCGCTCCTGAACTCCAGAATTCTTTGTCCAACTGGCTATCAACAGCTTTGCTTTGTGGACTAATACACATCTCAAATGTAACAAATCAGCACTTGGTTGTCGATTGTCCCTCAAATGTGCTATCTTGCAATCTTCTCCAGTTAATACGTGACACCTCCCTTCTTTTCAAATTTAAATCGTATCATGCCATGCCTGAACTTAAAAGCCTCTGGTGTTTTCCCACCTTGTTCAGGCTTCCCAGGACCCGTCCCTTGTCACTGGTCAGATATTGTCTTTCAGGCTCTCCCCTGGTACGCTCCACCTCAGCCACATTGGTCACCTGTCCCAGGGTGCCACTGTGTATGTGGTTCCCAATTTCTGGATAGCTCTGCCCCAAATGTCCACATAGTTCCCTCTTTTCTTTCTTTCAAGGATCACCTTCTTTTTGAGGCCTTCCTTGGCCACCCTGTTTAAAGGAGCAACTCTGCCTTCCCATATACACACACTCCTTCCTCCCTTCCTTGCTTTATCATTGGCCTTATAACTTACCGTGAATGCTCTGTATGTTTTGCTTATTTATTCTGATTACTCCAAACTCCTCTACTAGCAATTCTTTTTGATTCACTCTCGTATCCCAGCACCTTGAAGAGCAGCTGGCACAAAATAGGCTCTCACAAAATATTAGATGAATGAATGAAGGTAATCAGTGATAATAAGAAGAGCTACCACTTAGGTAGAGAAGTAAGTAAAAATTAAATAAGTACTTTGTACATGTTAATGCATCATAGATGTTAATTATTTAAATTAACATTATACACCCATGTGTATCTGTTGGAAGTAATTTTTAGGTGGGAACTGCAGGAAGGGAAGGAGAAATTCTAATTAAAAGGGATGGTAGATCTGTGATAAAACATAATGGAAAAGAATATGAAAAAGAATGTATATATATGTATTACTGAATCACTTTGCTGTACAGCAGAAATTAACACAACATTGTAAATCAAATACACTTGAATAAAATAAATTAAAAAAAACAACAAAAACCCAAAACCTTGGAGGGAAAATTAAAGGATACCCTTTAATCTTTAAAAAAAAAAAAGGATGGTAGAGAAGTACAAGGTTTTGCAAGTCAGCCTCAGTCAAGGAAGAGACAGCTGATGGAAACACCCTGGAATCTGGCCCAGATAATCAGCTCCCAGGCCTGCCTAGGGGGTAAGGGCATGAGGGAGGAAGGGGTTGGGAGGCAGGCCGGGACTTGTGTGAGTGGGGTTGGGAGGTCGGTATGCGGTCTTCTTGATGCTTCAGGGTGAGACGTCTAGGCTCACAGACTGCCCTGTGCTGATGTCCATCTCGAGCATCTCTAACGGTTCTCAGTTTCTAGGTCAAGAGTCAGGGCTTGCAGTATTTGTCTGTCTCTAGGGCTAGATGTGCACAACCTAAAGTAAGCAAACCGCTTTGAGTCCAGGGAAAGGGTTGCCACGTATGTTCATATACTCTTTACTAGAGTGCTGTGCTATGAAAATAGAAATCCTCATGGTGGGTAATAGCACCAGAATGTCTCTATTATGCTGCTTTGTGCCTAACACACAGTGATGCAACATGTTTCTTCATGGTTTGGCGTGAAAATCAATTCACCGGCATCTAGATGGTCATTATCAGTTACAAAACATATTTTAATGTAAAACTGCAGTTTTAAAAAGGCACTCTAATTCTTGAAGCTACAAAGGATATATTAATTCTCAAAAGTCTTTGTATCCAGATATAGCCGTTTCATTAGCTGATCTAGGCACAGTCCAGGAATAAAATTCTTTTGTAAATCATATTACCTAAGGATTTTTTTTAATATATAAATTTATTTATTTCTTTATTTATTTTTGGTTGAGTTGGGCCTTCCTTGCTGCACACAGGCTATCTCTAGTTGCGGTGAGCGGGGGCTATTCTTCGTTGCACTGCGCGGGCTTCTCATTGCTCAGTAGTTGTGGAGCACGGGCTTAGTTGCTCTGCGGCACGTGGGATCTTCCCAGACCAGGGCTCGAACCCGTGTCCCCTGCATTGGCAGGCCGATTCTCAACCACTGTGCCACCAGGGAAGCCCATAACTAAGGATCTTATAACACAAAGTTGATTTTCATTGATTTTTTCCTACACTTCACTAATTGACTTCCTTCACTCCCATTAAACAGTCCTGGGGACAGAGGCAAAGAGGCTATTTCTCCCACTGACAATGAATACAACTCAGGGAGATGCAGAGGAAGATAATGTATTCTGTAACCATGTGTTGTCATATAATACTTTCTAAACCTTCGCCCGTTTCTAAAGGAAACAGTGACAATCTCTATAATACCTGTCTCAGCTTTTCTTTACAATTTATAATTGGTTTCCCACATGGAGTTTAAACTTTGCTTGCTACATTGGTGCAGATGTGGCCAAGGACTTCTGATCTGTGAAGTTCCTTAAAGGACTTGATCTCATTTTTTTTTTTAAATGGTGACCTCAGACTCTATATGCTAGAGTGGGGAATATGTGTGTAGATGTATGCATATATATTCATGTATAAATGTGCACAGTTGCTATGTATGCATATATTGAGAGAAAAAAATAAATAGAAAATGAGAGATCCTGAAAGAAAAAAAGTGAGAAAGGTATGAGAAGGGAAGGGAAGGGAATTAGCATTCATTAAGCTCCTACTATGAACCAGGCACCCAGGAAAGAAGGCGATGGGGGGAACAAAGATGGAGGGATGCAATTATCTGGATGTTAAAGAATGAACTTGTAAAAATCTCCTTCCCTAAAGGAGACTGCTGTAAAAATGGATGCTGGCAGCCCATCAGGGAGTGCTTGTCAAGCCATTCAGAGGAGAACAGAAGGCTGTGGGGCACTGATTTTGGCTTTGTCTCCCCTAGGTGCTGGGCTGCTGTCTCGCCATGAGATGAGTTATCTTTGAAGTTCTGCTGAGCGGTCTAGATAGCGTGACTTAAAAGTGCAAGTCCCTAAACAGAGTTCAGCCTTTCAGAATACAAATGCTCAGAGAACCATATGAGGTCAGGAAAAACCAGCCCAAGATATTTCCCTTTAAATTCTAGAGAATGCTAGTAGTCTCCATAATTAAAAGGATCCTAGGAGACTATGTGTTGGAAGTTTCTAGGTACTGGTATCAGTTTTTTGGTTCATTTTTTAAAATTGGGGCTCCTTAAAATGTCTGTAATTGCATCTTCTGAGTCCTCTGATGGGCAGAGATAAGGGTGACCTTGCAGAGTCCCTGCTGCGTAGGTGGGACGTGGGCTCAGGTCCAGCTGAGCTTGGGACATGACAAAGAGAGAAGGATGAAAACAATAGCCATTTTACAGAACTTTAAGGTAAGTCTTCGAAAACTGTTTAGGAATTCCTAGCCGATCACAGGTTTGCTTAGATGTCTTTTTGGTTTTTTTCCACTCCCACTGCCCCAACATCAGATGTTCTCAGCATCATTGGGCTTATTATAGGAGCCTATCTACCTCCATTTGCATTTTGGGATAGATTGCAATAATTTGGTTCTATTCTTCATAATTTTCTATATCCATGTTCCTTGTCATGTAACTTTACAGTGCTCTCCCACTGTGAGCTAGTGACCTGCTCAGCCCCTTGACCCTGGGCTCAGCCATGTGATTTTCTTTGCCTATAGGATGTTTAGGAAATGTGATGCAAGCAGAAGCTTGAAATGAACTGGCACACGGGGATTTGTTCTTCTGCCAGGAGAAGAATGACAGACACAGGGCACTGGTTAAGGTGCTCTAGTCAAGCCCACTCTAGCATAGAGCCCCACCAAACCCACAGACAGTGAGTCATCCTAGTTGAGACAAGTAAAGCCACCCAGATCAACCCAGATCAAAAGAGCTAAGCCCTGCAGATGCATGAAAAATAAGTGTTTATTGCTAAATGCCACTGGGGTTGCTTGTTACACAGCACAAGCTAGTTGATACAAGTGCCATTTGATCCATGCTCTTCTTGTCTGTCAGTTGATATTTCTAAAATGGAACTTCAATTATCTGTAAATTACTCTACCTAAGACACTTCAATGACTTCCTGTTATGGGCTGAGTGATGTCATCCTAAATTCATATGTTGAATTCCTAACCCCCAGTACCTCAGGATCTGACCTTATTTGGAAATAGGGTCCTTGAAAATGTAATTAGTTAAGTTGAGATGAGGTCATACTGGAGTAGGGTGGGTCCCTATTCTAGTATGACTGGTATCCTTATAAAAAGGATAAATTTAGAGACAGACATGCTCGCAGGGAGAATGCCATGTGAACGTGAAGGCAGAGATCAGGATAATGTGTCTACAAGCCAAAGAACACCAAAGATTGTCAGAAAACCTCCAGAAGGTCAAAACAAGGAATAGAACAGATTCTCCCTCAGAACCCTCAGAAGGAACTAATCCTACCTATACCTTGATCTCAGACTTCTACCTTCCAGAACTGTAAGACAATAAATTTCTGTTGTTAGAGCCACTTCCCATTACCTTTAGGTTAAAGTCTAAACTTCTTCACAAGGTATGAAAGTCCTTCCATAAGCTGGTCTCTGGCTGTGTATGCGGTCTCATCGCATACTGTATTCCACTAGCTTCAGCCTTACCCCATTCACTAGCCACACAGAACTATTTAAAGTGCTCCAATCAATTGCTTCAGAGCTTTTGTCCATGCTACAACCTTGGCCTCGAATGCCCTTCCTGCTACCTTCTCATCCCCCACTGGATCCCACATCTTTACCTAATTAACTTCTATTTGCATTTCAAGCTCCAGATTGGGCTATCATCTCTGGAAACTTTCTCTTCACCTTCCCTGTCCTAACCATGGGAGGAGGCCCTATTGAATTCTCCCCAAACAACCTAGATAGGCATTTCTATCTCAGTACTTATCACACTGTGGATAATTAATTGCTCACTGCACATCTCTATCGTCCTCAACAGACTTGATAATGAACCACTTAAAGGCAGGGTCATATATTATCTGCCCTTTTATTCCTTGTACCCAGCACGGTGCTTGACACAAAGTGGTGATGCAGCAAATGTTTGTGGAAGGAATCTGTGAGTGTTTATGCGCCAACATCAAAACAGATGTGTTCCTGGCATATGGGAGATACATTCTGCTTATGTGACAACTGGCAGTTGAGTTTACTTGGAAGCAAAAGCACCCAATTAAAGACCAAACATTACTTCCTTATCCTTCTTCATTTCCTTCTTTCTATAAAACTACCCAATCTCACATGCTTTATAATGCTTTTAGATGTAAGTGACTGTGAATTATTACTGACGGTGGGCCTTTCATCTTCAAGACTGACAGTCTACGTTCCACATTTCTCAGGAGGGAGAGACCATTATAACTATATTTTTGCTTACCAAGAGAATTGTTAATAGTTATCCTGAAGAAAAAAAAAATCTATAAATAGCCAACCTATAATGAAGACTTCAGCTTACTGTCTTCCTCTACTAATGAAATTCTTTCCAAGTGCCCTGCCAGAGTTGCTACGTAACCATTACACTGAGAAAAGAGACAAAGCCTGTAGTGAGCTTTTTCTTTTACCTGTTTAGTCCTCATTTTGGAATCCAACGACAGATTGTTGTAGGTATAATGTGCCTGTGTGACTCCACAGAAGAGAACAGCAACTATCCCTGAAATTTAAAAACATACCAGTCAAAATCAATTTTCTTTCCCATCTAAGTCAAAGGGGTAGGGCTATCCCAGCTGGAAAACAGACCTGGTATCAGTAGAGTTAAAATTGCTAATAATTATGGTGATGAAACCTTTGGTAAACCTGGCTGCTTACTTTAAACATGGAACTTAACAGGATTAAAGTTAAAGAAAAGCATTAAGAAGTAGATTCTTCCTGGGGATAAATGATTCTCTGGTCATGAGTTAGGAAAGTTATACTTGGAAACCCATGAATAAAAGACTGTATAGTTAATTCCAGGCCTCTCACAGCTACTGCCAACTACTCGGCTGCATTTTATACTAAATGCTGGCATATTTGCTTAGACATTTGCTTTCCACTGTGTACCTTCAGGAGCCTGAGAAGTTCCTATCATACCATAATTTAGTATTAAAAACCACGAGTCATAAACCTAAGACATCTACAAGGGTTCAGTTGCCTCGGCCAATACTCCTACTTGCCAAGCCCAGAAAGAGATCCTTGTTTGCCTCTACACCTCCTTGGCAAAGCTGGGGGCTTTGTCTTTCTGCTGCTGGATAATCTCGTGAACACATCCAAGGCACACACTCCTTGAAGGTAGGCTGGTCTGTTCTTGCGTGCTTCTTATCCACAGTGGGCCCTCAGCTGCTTCTTGGCTGGTTGCAGGATTTATTTCTTAAGCCATCATTATACCCAGCTTTAAATGTTACATGAAGCCACACATACACTAGATGCTGTCTGGGGACAGAGGAGGAGCAACCATGGGACAAATGTGTTATTTGTCCCTGGGGTCTGTTATTCTCTGTGTTATTGCCCCTGAGCTGGGGTGGGGAAGCGGTAGGGGCTGCATTCTACCTTGGATTAGAGATTTGATTAGCTATGGGAAATTGGGCATAGAGGAGGGCTTTGGGAAAAACACAAGATGTAAGTAGTCTTCAACCCAAACCAAGGGGATTGAATTGAATTTTAAACAGCACACTCTTTCCAACTAAAAACACTCATAAATTAAATGCTGATGATTCTTAAGAGTATAGAGATATGTGAACTGAATACTGACATTTCAAATGAAATAAAAATTCTGCAGTAAAGAATTTTAAAGAACCAAGCATATTTTTTATATGTACACTGTATGCTTCTATTTATATGTTGGTTATTTCGGGCGTTGGCTTTGGATAAAATATTGCTAAGACATATTTGTCTAATACATTTACATCACTTATTTCCTTCTAATATTATGCTTCAAACTTTTAGGCAAAAGAATAAAAACAGTTAGGAAATTGTGCCAAGAAATAATATATGCAGTAAGCATTTATATAGTTGCTTTGGGTAACTTTTCAGTTTTCTAGCCTCTCTTCAGAAATTCAAAGAAAAAAATGCTTATGAAATACTATATTTCACTCTTCACAGAATTTCTATTAAAAAACAACCAGTACCAGGGAAACTTTGGGGGTACTGAAGTACTTCAAGGACTTCGAGGAACTAAGAGGATTGCCATGCATGTTGTTTTGTCATCAAGTAGTTTTCTTTCTTTATTTAAAAATGCAATTTATCTACCTCTGCTGATGCAGCAGTCTGTTGGAGGTTTTTCTGGGTGAGGTTTAGCCGACCTCCCACTGTTGTGGGAATGTTTTGACTATATATTGATCTGCGGAGAAGTAGTGAATAAAAAGGGAGGGGGGGTGTGGGTAGTGCACAAATGCATTCTGAGAACAAAAAGAAGTAACAAAGAATAAAGGATAGGTAAGGGCCCTAAGATTGGCTGAATGCTTATTGTGGGCAAGCAACACACTAGTTTTATTCACATCATCTTATTTATTTCATTGATTTATTATCTCACAACAGGCTTCGCACGATTCACCAGCCCTTCCCGCTCTCTTCCCCTCCTCAGTAATAGCATCTCCATTCTTCCTGCTGCCCAGGCAAAAAACTCTGGGAACACTCTTTACTTCTCCCCTCTCTGTACGTCAGCAATGCTGTTGACGGGTCCTTCAAAACCTACCCGGCACGCGATCACCTCTCAACACCTCCGCACTAACACCCTTTTCTAAAGCCACCATCATTTTCTGCCTGGATTACAGCAAGAGCTTCCCAATTGCACCTCCGACCCCGTCTCCCTTGTTGGCCCCCCACAGTCTACCTTCCACCCAGCAGCGCTAGTGAATCTTTTAAGACAATTCAGATCATGTCAGTCCTCTGCTCCCAGCTCTGTAATGGAAACCCATAACAAGCAGGCCCTGTAGGATCTAGTCCTGTTCCCTCCTCCCCTCCCCACAGCTCCCTGACCTCCGCCCTTACCATGCTCCCCCCTTGTCACACACCGTCTTCGTCTTCGCTAAGCAGGTTCCACCACAGGGCCCTTGCATGTCCGGTTCCCACTGTTTGGAAAAGTCTTCTCCAGACATCCACATGGCTCCCTCCTTTCCTTAAGATGTTACATTATCAGACTGGCCTCTGCTATGCACTGTATAAAAATAATCCCTCTCGTCGTTCTCTATTTGCCTACCTTGACCTATTTTTTTAATATTATTTACTGCCACCTAACATTTTATATATTTATAGGTTTATTTTCTGCCTTCCTGCACTGCAGTGGAAAGCTCAGGGAGTGCAGAGTGATTCACTGGCCCCCAGCCATTAGAGCAATGTCAGGCACATGGTAGGCACTCCACATATTTGCTGAATAAATAAATGAACATTCCTATCACCAGGTAACAAGAAACCAAAGTAATTTACTCAAGGTCACCTTGAAAGTGGCAGAGCTAAGATTCAAAATTCCACAGACTCCCTGTACTTTTCTGCCTGTATTAGACCCTCCAGGAATGTTTTAAGGTAACCTTAAGCCATCTAAAAAATATCATTTCTGATGTCCCAGGGAAAGAGTCAGAGATTTGATGATGAAGATTATATACCTGAGTTGGCTGGACATCTCCTTTGAGGATATTTTCTCCAGTAGCTCCACTGGTTTTCCCATTAGAAAACTAATAGGCAAAGTTTCTGCTAATATTTTTTGAGTTTTGTCTACAGATATGTCACACGAGCAGCAAACAATGGAGAGTCTGCCTACATGACCAGAGTCTTGGTGTTGTAATTAAAATAAAACAACAAAGCTGATCTGACCCTTAGTATTAGCATACATAATCATAATTCTATGGCTTGGTAATTAATTAACTCACACAAATTAAAACACACTTTGAAAATGTTTCACCCGAATACATCTATTAGCTATAAAGTTGTCCGCCATCTAAACAGATTCACAGTTGCCAGTTTTCTACCTTACAAAAGTATATTTTAATTGCCACTATATTTTTACATCCCTGTGCCTGCTAGCCCTAGTTGTACCACTGTTATGTGAGGCCCTAGACCACTCTCTTACATGCGCTGGATCTCAGATTCTCAGTTGTAAAAAGGAGGGGGAGGGGGACTAAGTGTTCCTTGTGCCGGTCTGTGATCTAGTGTCTCAGCCCCGAGCCCACCCTCCTGTGCTGCCTCTGTGACCCTGAGGCTGGGGCTCTCCAGACCACATCTTCCTTTGCCTGATGGGCTCTGTCAGCTGCATCTCAGCAATGGTTCTTCACCACAGCTTTGGCAGCTGGTCCCAGCCTTGTTTTCTCTTTTTGTTTTTTGTTGTTTTCCTTCACTTCCAGACCAGCCTCCTGGGATCCCCTCAGAGAAAGCACCAGCAGTCAGGCAGTGTCCTCAGAGGTCTGGGGCCCAGCTCCATGGTTCCTTCTTGGGAGCTTCTAGATTCTCTTCCCTTTGCTCCCCCAGTCCAAGGGGTCACACTTGCTTCTTGCAGTGACGACCTCTGTGCTGCCTCAGTGCCCCTTTTTTACTTTCGCAGCTCTTGCTAACTATAAAAATTTTTTTAAATTGTATTTTTGTGTCTTATTCTCCATTTTTTCTTTCTGTGACTTTCTAGGATTGACATGATTCCATGAAATAATTTTAGGGTCATGGAACAATTATCTATTAAGAATGTTTGAGGAGTTACAAATTTTTTTCTTTATTTTAAAATTATTTTTTAATCCCAGCAACACTGGAATATAAAAGAAATTAGTTAACATGGAATAAATTGATGATATATTTTACTATCAAATAGTTCAAAAATTCTTTCCCCCTCTAAAAATCAAAACACAACAAAACAAACAAATTGCATCCTTTGATCAAAATGTTATAAAATTGGAAATTAACAAAAAGCATAGCTACATAAATGTATCCATTAGAGATTTTTAACTGTATTCTTTTAAATAAAATGGGAGTTGAAGATGAAATCAAATTTGAAATTTTAGCTTATGTAGAGATAAATAACAGTAAGTGTATAGTACATTTCTTATCAAAACCAATGGGATAAAACCAAAGGATTATTCAGAGGAAAGGTTATAGTCTAACATGCATTCTATTAGAAAAAATAAAAGGAAAATAAATGGACAATTTACCTAAAGAATCTAGACAAAAGACATAAAAATGGAACCAAAGACAGTAGAATTAAAAACTTAATAAAGAAAAAGGAAAAAATACAGCCAAAGAGAACATTCCTAATAACCATATGGTTCATGCCTCTCAGGCCTTGGGGTCCCTCAGGTGTCCATCCTCCCCAGGCTGCCGTTCTCTGGCCGTGGCTGCAGGTATGCAATGTGTGATGTTGGCCAAGGGCTTCACCCACCTAAGACTCAGATTTCTCATTTGGATAGGGCCCACCTGTCTCACAGGTCTGTTCTAAGTATAAAGCAATACAATGGATTTTTAAAATGATTTGTAAACTAAACACTAAAAAGTAAATATAAGGTTTTACTATAATTACTAGAAGTAGGTGAAAGGAAGAAGACATGAAAAGAAGGAATGACTCAGAGAAGCTCATTACAGGTCTAAACACAACAGCATTTCCTATTCAACAAGTTGCTGGGGGAAGAAATACAAAACATCTAGCACGTCTCACACATTTTATGTCCTTAATCATTATTTGTTGCCTTCTCCTCCACATCAACTCCTGCAACAAGGAAAAGCAGACGAAAATGTGTGCCTCACTCCTAGAAATCCAAACTTAGACAATTCTCAGTAATACTACAGTTAAGGTATCGGAATTTTGCAAGTTCTATCTATCTACTGAGATATTCAATGAGGAAAGCATGGGTTATGGATATGGGGAATGCAAGGATGAATAAACCCAGTCCTAGACCTCAAGTAGCTTTATGTCTCCTACCAGAGACAACACATACACAGAGATATCTAAAAGCAGGTAGAATGAAGTAGGTGAGAAGAAAATGGGAATTCTGAAGGAGTGATTTCTTTGGGGCTGGGGAAAGTGGGAGAGAGATGGGGAAAGTTTTCCTAAAGGACACAGAGGCATTTAGGTCTTGGAAGATACGAAGAATTTGGAGGTGCAGGGTTGGGGGTAGGGAATTCAATGTGAATGAAGGGCAAAAGCTAGGAAACTATGTGGCATGTCCCAGGAACATGCAGTTTACCTGCACACTTTGGGTTTGAATCTGTTATAGGTTAGGGAATAAATACACGTTGAATTAATTAATTACATTTTTCCAAATACAAAACTTAGAAGAAACATCTAATATGCTCTATGTTTAAAATGATCAAACTAATTATTATAAGTATGAAAGTATTTCTCTTACATGCTGTATTAGTCCTAGTATCCATAAAATAGAACTATGAAACATCTAATATGTTGATCTTCTGCTGGCAAACATTACTGCATTTTCTTTCCTAACTGAGGTAAAATCTGATCATTCTGCTTCCATCTCTTCTGACGAACACAAGCGGTCATTAAATGCAACTACGAGGGTTGCATGTCTAAGGTTTTGGTTTCAAGTTGTATTTATGGGGCCCTGTAGCAATGACAAGTGGAAACAAGTACATACAACCAGATCCACAGCGACGGAGCATGCTCAAGAATATCTGAGAACTAAAATAGAGAAGGAGCTCTGAAAGAAATCAAGAAGTGGCTTAGAGAAAATAACAATAAGAGTTTCTGACTCACGTGTGTGCTCAAAATTGCCTTTCAGTTTGCACAGTGAGCTTTCAGTGGTGGGCAAGATCCCTAAAGAGCTGTCTGCAAGGACTCATTTGTGCAATTTTGAATAAGAACTAGAACCGATACTTTATGACACTAACTAAAAGAGCTGTATGACAAACCACAAAGAGGTACACAGTTAAATTCAAATTATTGGCAAGCAAAGGAGTTTAGAAAACAGCATGAGGAGGTCTGTCATTCTTTGGGAAGAATAATGATTCTGCTGGCAACTAAATTCTTTCCAGAGAGATCAATTTTGAGAGGACAATTAGCTCCTTTTGGTTAACAGAACACCATTGACACTCTTCTCCATGATTCCCACTTCTGGACCTTCTCAGAAAGCATTAGTATTACTAATGCTTGTGTATATACAATATTTAGTAACATTAACCTATGCTTACACACATCACACACAAACCTATGCTTACATGACATCAAGGTTCATTGTGTGGTTGTAAATTATGTTAGAAAAAATGTACTACAATGGGTATCAGGAGACCTGGGATCTATCTGGCATAGTTCGGACACTTAACTAGTTGAATGACTAATGCAATTCAAATTCATTGCCTGGTCCATTGTTTTCTTCTCAAAGAATTAAAGAAGATGGTCTGCATTAGCGTTCTTTAGATTGGGGTATGCAAGAAACCCACTGAAGGGTAGAAGAAAATATAAGAACTTCATAAATTTTTTAGACTTTTTATTTTATATTGGAGTACAGTTGATTAATAATGCGATAGTTTCAGGTTCATAACTTTTAATTAGAACTTTTGTGTATTTTAAGGTAAGTAAGTACCATTGTGGGCAAAAAAATACACTTGTGTGCAGATAAGTGCATGATAAAACTATCTTATTTTATTTTTTTATGATAAGGGTCAAGAAACTGTGGTAAATACTGCTCTAGATGATCTCTAAGCACCTTCCCATCTTAAGTGTCTGTGATCTGAATTGCTGTTTTTACATTTGCTTCAAGGACTGCATATATGGAATTGAAGAATTACATGGGACCCCCACGGCCTCATGTGGACTTCCTGACAACTAGATTACCTTCTCGACCTAGATCCCCTCAAAGGCTGGGTCTATGACCTCCTTCTTTGTATTGCTCCCCATCCCATAACAGTGCCCAGTAGACATCAGACACTCAAGTGCAGGTTTGTCAAAGTAATGAATCTCTATTTCAAGAAATATTTATCTGCTCTAAAAAGAGAATGAAGGAGAAATTATTTTTGATCCTCACATACAAATAGATGTTTATCTGGACTTATTAGTGGCAGAGTCTATTTTCTTCTAACATTTAACTTTTCTTATTCAAGACTATTGTCACGTACGGTCTCTGCTACTAATAACATTATTCAGTAGTTCTTTTCTCATTAAAAGTTGATGAAGACTTCAGATACAGAAGCTGAAAAATAAACATCTGCCACATGGAGCATGATTTTCTTTGACATTAAATGCAGACTTGAGGGGTTTCTAAGACTGGAGAATATTGCGTTTCTGGACAGGAAATATTGATTATATCATCAGAACACAGAAAGAGAGGGAGTGAGAAAGAAAAAAAATGTGTCTTGCTCTCAGGCGGCACTCTGAGGAGTTTTAAGGTTGATGGGTTATTTTTCCATGCCACACTTTTATTTATTTTTGATCTAGTAAAACGAGACGTTTCTGACAGGTTTCCTACCACCACTGCTGAACGTGAACCTGGAACTGAGAAGTCAAAGATTTAACGAAATGGAAAACTCCTTCAGGGAATATGAAGGATTCCAAGTTTGCAAAGAATACAATTACCGTCTAGTTTACTATATTTGGCAATGCTACGGTTGGCAGATGAATGATGAGTCTGTGGGATACAAGAATATCAATATAGAAAACAGCACAAATCTATGTTCTTCTTTCTAGATCCTCCAGTGCAGAGGGTAGGCATGCAATTAAGATTACTTCCTGTCTGTGTTGCAAGGTTTATAAATTTCCATTTAAAACAAAAAATTCCTTTAATAATGTAGTAGTGAGTACTTATGCAAATTAACTTGAGGTCTGGAGGAGAAGAAAAATAACCTTTTGTTTAGATCCCTGGCTTTCCACCTCAAATGTTGGTGTTGTCAGGTTTACTCCTTTTCAGTTTTCATTTCCTTGGAGTCACTGAAAATATGTACACCAATGTCACCTAAATCTCTAGTCAGCGGCCTCATCCCAGATATCCATGTCCAATTGCCCACTGTACCTTTCCATGTAGAAGTTCCACACTTGTATAGAATCCAGAAGACTTTCAAATGAACTAATTTTTGTGTCTCTCTTTCTGCTACATGTATTCACTCACATTCCCCATTTTGGTGAAATGAACCATTGATTCATTTGATATAATTCCCAGTATCCTCGACTCCTCTTTCTCCTTCAACTGTGTTAATCATTCGTGCCAACTGTCTTCTGAAAATTTTCTACACGCCTGTGCAGGACATGAGCAACTTTCTCTTTTCCCTATGGCTGCTGGCACCGTGAGGAGATGTTAAGTAAAGACAGAAAACATTTACAGTGAAGAAAGCAGAGCTAAATTTGTCCACTATTCAAGTTACATGTGCAAGATTGTCTGAATATTGAAACGATGAGCTATTTGGTTCAAGAAAGTGCAGGTGTGAGTTAATGAGTTATTATGCTAGGAGATGTACTCTACACCTGTGTTTATTGAGATGGCATCTTTGCGTGTTTGCCCTTGGTTCAGCAAGCTAGTTAATAAATCCCCTTGGGAATTTTGGGTGTCTATTGCTACAGCTTGAATGCCTAATATTTTGAGCCTCTGGCTCTATTTTTGGCTGGGAAAACACTCAGTGCACCTCATTTGTTGGTGAATTGTTGGCTAATTAAGTTGGATTCATATGGTCCTGTCAATATGAAAGCAAGAACAGTTTGAAGCTGAGATGTCAGCTAATGACATGTATTTAGAAGCTAAAACTGGCCAGATTTGAGTTGAGAAACAATTCAAACTAAGTCCTCCTGGTGATTTGCTTTATTTACTGAGATCTAGAAATATATTTCCCATCCAGTCATGCAATGCATCAGTGGCAAGCCAAATGGAACACATTTATCTCTGAACTAGAAACCTTCTTAAGAGTTTCAGACAAGTATTCGCCAAGGCGAGAGATGATGGAGATGAGAAGTAATGAGCCAACTTACTTACTCAGATCAAGTAAAGTCTCAACGTGTCCAGTAATAGTCATTTCGTTTGGAAATCTTTCCTCGTCTGTTGCCAAAAAGAAAGACATTCCCAGTTTCCCCTTTTCCCGACTACTTATTCTACAAAAGCCTTTCAAGAGCTGACCTGACAGATAAGCAGGACCTGAGCTTTCAGGTGTCAGCTTTTCCTTATCATGACAATGTAATTAGGCCCTTGTCATTTGAGACCAAGGGGGGAACAAGGTTGGGTGATGGGATTGAGGTGAATTGACTGTTTATGTTGTGCTTCATGTTTGTGTGTGCTGAGTTCTTCTCTCGTTCAGACACCTTGGTCAATTCCTTAGTGAATGGGCCAGAGCGACATTTGCTTTTACCCTTCTACGTGCAAAATTTTTTTCTGAGTCTCTTACTCTCTAGAGTCAGACTACAAAGCCCAATAGCATTGCTTAGTACAGTAATCAGGACTTTTTTTTCTTTCAGATTTTTACACATTTGTTTTCTTAGATGGAAACCATTCTAAGCTGAGTAAATAGTGGGCTATACTATTTAACTTTTCGTATGAGAAAGTGAGGGATGCCAACGGCCTCCCTCCTCCTCCTTCACTTCCAGCTGACATAAAATATGCCCCAGGAACCTAAAAATGGAAGCTGCCTTTATTACAACAGTGCCTGGAAGCAGAGAAATCATTAGATGCAGTGTCAATGTTGCCATTAGAAATCTTACTCTTTGGGTGTTTAATGACAGTCCCTGAAAGTTTGCTTCTGGCAAAAACCTGACCCCCAAAGTCTCAGCTGGGAAACAGATTATAAAAATGAATTTTCAAACCACCTGTCCAGCTGTGCTTTTTGGTTATCTTTATAAACTGAAAAGCAGCTTCTATGACAGGATTCAATGCCACCAGAGATTATGCTATAAATAATACTGCTGAATTATTTTCAATATTCAATTTAAAATAATGGCTCAGTAACCTAATGACTTTTAGAAAATAGGCCAAGAAAAATTCTACTTGATCAGAAATTAGGTATGCATGTGTACCAGGTACCTGACAGAGAGAATACCTCGGGTCATGTATTTACTCAAAAGCCACATTTTGTATGTGTGCCATGTCCTTCCACTACAAAATAATAAAATCTTTTTACCTCAGCAGTAAAGAAAACTGAGATACCAATTAATAGGGTGACATTCCTATCCCTCAGCAAGTTAGCAGAAGAACTAGAAATCCGAGACATACCCCTTAGTGGCTGATTTTGTAATTAGGGCAGAAACTTCCATATACATTCTCTTCCTTCTGTGCTCTCCCAGTTTGTGAGGACTCCCTAAAGTCCATTTCTATCTACACACCCTCATCTTCTAGAAAGACTTCTCACTTGCATTTGATATTCTGCCCAGTCTTCGTAAATAAAAGTTTTCTCAGACAGCACTTGTACATTTCCAGCAGGAGAGCATCAGACCTTTGGGTAATAGAAATGCCAACCTTCATTTGCATGTCTAAAAGCCACTTGTTTCCATAAAACTAAGTGCTTCTGTGTGACTATTGAACATTTGCAGGTGCAATTTCCAAGAGACTGAGATGAGGCGGCTGCAAATGTGGCCCTTGAAGTAAAAGGTGATCAAAATAAGTCAAATGATCATCATCAAATTAGTAACAACTAAAAGTGAAAGCAGCAAATGTGGTCATGAGCAAGCCCCGCCCACCACACTGAAGTGTTCATAATGAATCTTATAAGGAGGCGAATCGAAAAAGAATAATGAAGACTGTGCAAACTGTCTTTGTAAGCTTGATTCTTTTTGTTTGTCTATCACTATGCACCTGGCATGAGATGGTCCCAAGCATCCTAGCCTAGAGGCTGTGCTGTCTTTGAGCCTCTCTTCCCTTCTGAATTGTCACCAAGTTATGCAGCTTCTTTTGTTGAAATACCTCATAGATTATTCCTTCCCTTGTACTATTTAGACTTCTTTGTTTGCAAGCAATAAACACTGATTCTGGCAACTGTAATCAGAAAGGAATTTATTGGAGGGAAGCAGCATAAAGGCAGCTCCAGAGATCCGTGGCAGGAATAAATAGAGGGTCCCAATAGGGTTTTGCTGTTGCAAAGTCTGGGTGCCAACAGTTGTATATACTTCTAACTCCCTCCTAAAAGTTCATATCACAGGGAAGGAGTGTCTGGTTGACCTAGCTTCGGATGTCCCTATTCTCTTCGGCTGGGGAGGGTGGAGTACCTTGGTTAAGAAGATGGTATCTGATGGAGGAGGGGTAGGATAATAACATCAGAATGCTATCCTCAGTGAAAGTGAGAACAGGTGCTGGGCAGCCAAAGCCGACATATGCCCACCATATTCTTTTAGATTAGGCTCTTGTTTCCCAAGGTCTCCATGTCTCCATTTTAACTTAAGAGTTAGGGAAATGAAATTGAAGATTAATGTAATTTATGATCTATCCTTTAGTTGATGTATGAATCTGCTCTGAAATATCCTGACCGGTGGACGTAAAGAATCTACAAGGATATTATCAGGCATAAGGCCCTCACTAACTCATAAAACAGTCTGTTATTCAGATATTAGAAATTTTTCCTTTTGTTAAGCTAAAATAATTCATTCCATTGTTCAAAAGATATTGAATGCCTAGCACGCTTCAGCTACACTGCTGGTGTTGATATAGTCCTCACAAACCTGACAGTCTAATATAATTTTGGCCCATCAATCCAAATTCTACACATCAGCTATGGCTCTATATTTCAGAACTGCGGAGAGTAAATCAAATAGCATGGTGAGGTCTAGATGCACATAAACAAACAATAGCCTTCCAGAAACTATAATGGAAGAAGTTTCCATTCATCATAGTACGCCAAAATATAAAATAGCTTAAAAAGTACTTAACAAGAAATTTGTAGGTCTAATGTGAAGACAACTATAAAAATTTACTAAGGGCCATAAAAGATGAGTTGAATAAATGGAGAGACATAACATAGTCCTCTGTGGGAAGACTCAACATTGCAAAAACACCATTCCTCCTCAAATTAATCTAAAAATTTAATACAACCCCAATCATAATCCTAAAGTTATTTTCTGCTTGAAACATAAGAAAGTTATTTTAAGTCGTTCTGGAATATAAATATGTGAGTATAGCAAAGAATCTCTTGAAATTGGGGAAGGGGGATGAGAAATGGATCTATTAGCTATTAAAAGGAACCATGGAGTTGAAATGATGAAAACAGTAAAGACCAAGAGCTCAGTGGAACAACAGAAAGCCCAGAACATATATACACATATATGTACCTACATACATGGACATTATATTGTAAATTCATAGGTTAAGTTTGAAGGGCGTTAGGATGAGTGAAGAACAATCTAGGAAGAAAATCAAATCCCTACTATATCTCGCACCTCATAGCAAGACAAATTCCAGATGGATTCCAATGCAAAAATAAAACCAGACAAGTATTAAAAAAAAGCATACATTATTATTAATAACAGTGGGCTTTATAAGTAGAAATCAATAAAATCTTGGGCTTTCTAAGGAAGAGATAAAATTAACCACATGAAACTTGAAAATGTCTATACCTACCTTTCCCTTACATAAACAAATAAAGCATAACATATTTAAAAGGTAAAGCCATGAATTGGAAAATATTTATAGCCTACACGACAGTCAAAAGGTTAATATGTTTTAATAGAGAAAGAGCTTCTGAAATTTAACGTGACAAAAATAAGCACTTCCATAGGAAAAAAGGACAAAGGTCATAAACAGGTAGTTCACCAAGGGAGAAATACAAATTGCCAATGACATATAATTAAAATGATTTCCTCAGTAAAAATATAATGAATTTATATCAGAATAAGATGGAACTTGATTATCAAATTAGCAGGGGTGAATATGAGTTTGGGTGATGAAGATGTGAATGAATGAGCTCTCCCTTACATCACTGGTGAAGTATAAAGGAATGCAAATTTTCTGGAGGATAACTCAGATAAATTTTTCCAAGACATTAAAATGTTAGCATTCTTGTTAACCCAGGAATTTTATTTTTAGGCAGATATATAAATAGAAGTTCATACATCAAGCTATAAGGATTACCATTGCAATCATATTAACAATGTTTAAAACTATAAACAATCAAAAGGTTGGTATAATAAATTATGGCAAGTTAATATGATATAGTACTAGGCAGCAACTAAAAATAATACTATAGAAGAATATTTAATGCCATGAAAAACATTCACTATAAATTGTTAAGTGAAAAAAAGCAAGTTACTTAAAAATAAAAAGGTAATTACATATATGTATGCATGTATATATTTAATTACATATATGTATTTGCATATAATTAGATCAATCCAGACAAATACTAACAATAGTTATTAATAGGCAGTGAGAATACAGGTAACTCTAATTTTATTTCCTTCTGTAAATCTACATTTTCCAAATTTTCTACAATGTATATGCCTTACCTTGGTAGTAAGAAAAAATAAAAAATATATTCTTAAAACAGATATATTTTGTTTAAAGCAACAGAAATCCTTTTCTTCAAATGAAATCTTAGGTGAAAACCCAGTCTGTGGAACCAATAAGAGGGGTGAAGTAGGGACGGCAGGCCTAGAGGTCTGCTCCCTTGATGGGCACCCTCGAGCCCTCACCCAGCAATGTCAGGGCTGGGGGAATTCTGCTGAGAACCCACTGTGTGTGAACACCATTTCTAGGTCCTACATGATGTGTTGTCAGTGAACCCATTCAGGGCCCCAGGATGGCTGGTTACCACTACAGTTACTCATAAACTATTTAATAGCTCATTTCATTTACTTCACTATATTCATTGTCATATGTTCATTCGTTAAGCACTTTCTGAAATGTTTTTCTAGATTTTAGTTTTGCGTTATATTAGTTTACTTGTGGATTAGAGATAAAAAGATTTTCTTACTGCATGAAATATCCTCAGAGAATATAATTTGATGCCACACCACCAGATTTTATTGAAGGTTGATATGAGAAATGACTACATGAAGAATGGATCTCCACCTTCCCTAAAACAACACATTGTCTGTTACGGTGCTCAAAGGCCCTTACATAAAGATGCGTGTGATAAATTCCCCTAAAGTTTTAGAAAAAAAGTTTGCCCATTTTTACAAATAATTGTAACTTCCTTTTATAGTACTGTATTATTCCTATATAACTCATCATGTTTCCCTTTTGGCTTTGGCTGCCAGAAAGCTCGGAGCTATATTTATTGTTGCCAAACCACAGCAATGAACAGCTGCCTTATTTTGCAGAAAAACTCTATCCCGAAGCACTTGAGTGTCTAGCCTCAACTAAACGGTCCCTTGATATGCATGGCTCATGTTATGAGTTGTCTCAAAGCCAATTTAGAAATAGGCGAGGATTAAATGATAAACAAACAAACACATAAGTAATTTGGACTAAGCAGGCTTGGTCTTTGGCAGTACAAAATGCTCACACCTAAAGTTTGATTTGCATCAAATGCCTTTCGGGCATGTTGCTTCATCTGGAGTACTGTTCTGGATGAGCGCTCCCCTGGGTGCAGACGTGGACATTTGGGTCTTTCTGCTACCAAGGCCCACACATGCATCGACCCACCCCATGACGCTGGCTCCTCAGAAGTGATCTGCATGGTATCCAATAAGGGTATCAGGTCAAAAGCATAGCAAAAGAGCAAGGCACAGATAAACTAAGAGTTTATACGTGGACCATAACCTTAAAAACAGTTAAGAAAACAAGATATTACTGAACTGGATCAGGAAATAGACAATCTTCACAAACAGAAACAATCTTAAGCATTGGGATGTGTGTATGTAAGTGTGTGAGTGTGTGTGTGTGTGTGTGTGTGTGTGTGTTTATTACAATGATCAACAGTAGACTAAAATATATCAGGTGAGTTAAGGTACTTCTTTACCTTTCCAGAAGGTCAAATATGTATTCTTATTGTTAACATTACTTACATCATTTTACAATATGGTAAGTGCTGAAAAGGGCATAGAATGTGGAGGAAAGGGAACCACAGTTTTTTGAATGACGTATGTAAATTGTTTCCTCCATTATTTCATTTAAGAGACACTCGCATCCTTTTTCTTTGCAATGCATAAGCTCTTTAGCAACCTTTCTAATAACATGGTAAGGCTCTAATATAATGGATGTTGGGTTAGAATAGTTTGGAATGATACTGGGCCTGGTAGGATGGCCTCTGGTAATGCAGTCTTGATTTATAGTGTCGTAATAACTGGCAGGTGGCTGTCTGTATCAGCAACAGACACCCTCAAAGTCTGTGGAAATAGCTTGGTTCCCATGGCTATGAAGTAAGGTGGGTCAGCTGCCCAGAGCAACAGATTATCATTACAAAAAAGATTTGCCATGGCTTTCACAGGAGAGGCCAAACCAGCCTAGAAGCAAATGGACGAGGCAGGCTTCTGGGGCCCCAAATATCTTCCTACTCCTGGGGGCCTGTCTCATATTCTATAGATAGAATTTCATTCAAGGTAGCAGTGCTTGGTACCCATGAGCCCAGGCTCTAGAATCAGATCTCCTTATTTGAAATCCCAGCTCCACCACTTACTGTTGGCTGAGTAAACTGGGCATAGTCGCTAACTTTGGGTCCTTCTGTAAATGAATGAGAAAATCCATGAAAGGCAGTTAGCCAGCACCTGGCTCATGGTATGCTTTCACTATATATCAACTTTTATTATTATTTACACTTAAAGTACCACCTTTTACAATGCAAGTACCCAGGGAGGCATACCTTATTCCCAGTTAGTACTTCGGAGGGGGGCGGGGGGAGTCTCACCACTTGAAAGTCAATTAAGATGTAGTGAGCAGCAAGGGATCCAGGTCTGAAACCCGGGAGAAGCGAGGAGCTAAGCCAACGGAGAGAAACAGCTTTGAAAGTTTGCTCAGAGCCACGGTGATTCCTCTACATGGAAAAGTACCCAATCGTTGCAGCTAGCCAAGCGCAAACCCTCGCTGTTGCAGAAAGGCAATCTAATTGCCGAATCCAGATACAAGGATGCGTGGCCCCTGGGACCTTAGGGACTGCCTCTCTCTCTATCAACTGCTGCATCTCAGAGGACTCTACATACAGACTTTCTACAGTAAGAGACATTAATTAAACCGTGAAGCCACCAAGTGAGCTCCTTGTTTTCTGGCCTGCCATGGAGCGTACGCAAAGATCTTTAAACACGGCCGTGTGTGGAGGTGAGCACAGCGGGAGAGGCTGCCTACGTGGGCGCTGCTGTTAACAGCCAATGGAAGGCCACCACCCCTTCCCCCAAAGCGGCTGTGCATCCCTTCACACTCTGAGCAGAGACTCCTATTTGTAAAGTCAGCCATCGCCTCAGTATACCAGTCATTCATAGATGTCAACATCCCCTTCCTGACCAGCAAGGAGAGAAGAGGAAACGGCAGTTTGGAGACTTTCAGTTGACCTGTTGTATAAATGGATGATTTTTTTTCTTCTCCCCAGGGTGCCCAGGAGAGGCTGATTCTGACACAAACCTATAGAAAAGGGCCTCCATTCCACCTCCGGCTGGGTCAGGGAGGGGGGCATGGGGAGAGGCAGGGGAACACATGTGTTCACACATCCAGTTTGCTGCGCTGGACGAAACACTGACCTGTTAGGCCAGCGGCCTCGGCAGACAGGAAGGCGCTCCAAGACAGGAGGAAAAACAGGCCCGTTTCCAGCATAGGGAACTCACGCAGTTTGGTAAACTTGGTCAAGTGACAAAGACGCGTTAAGGGAAATAACAACTGCTTTTATGAATAAATCTCCTTTTTGGCTGAGAAAAACGAATCTGGTTGTGTTTTAGATGAGAGAACTAATTTTCAGACCTGACAGTAACTCTGACTGAGACTTTACTTTGAAGGCCAGCAGGAGTCATGCTTCATTGCGGGCTGAACACTCCTATAAAAATGCAAACTGGTGTTCAGATAAAAAAGACGTCTTACTAAGAGGATAAAATCAGCTAAGTGTAGACACAAAATTTCTAAAATTTGGCCTCAGCCCTTGGGAAGTGTTCTTCCCCTCAGAATACTGGCAGATCTGGGAAAACAAAGCCGAGGGGAGTGAGGCTGGGTGAGACGCTGCCGGTGTGTCAATACTGCAGGAGGCCACTGCTGCCCAGGGAGTGCTGGTCTGGGGACAGATCACCTTGGAGAACCTTCTCTCTTGGGGATAGAAATTGGATCAGGAGGAGCATTTATGTTCAGTGATAGGGAAACTGCCCGGACTCTCTTTGTAAAAGTAGGATGGAGGAAAATGGGTATTATTTCTAGGTCGAGCAAGATGCCCTTTGGCGGGCAATGGTTCATTTTGGCCAGGATGACACTTGGTCAATGGTCTATAAATTGCAAATAGAACAAAGGCACAGTGATCTGAGTCAGGCAGAGAATGGGCTATGGGGAGATGATTAGGAGTAAGTGATGGATGGGAAAGGGCTACATTGTAATTGTGTCCACCACTAGGCGGAAAATGCCCTGACAGATAAAAGAGATGTTATGCTGTTGCATTTTTTATGTTTCTACAACAAAGTGTAAGGAAGATTCCATATTAAGAGATGTTTGGCAGCAGGGCAAGGAAGCAAAAAGTATGACCTCTGCGTTAGAAGATCTGGGTTTGAGTCTTGGCTCTGCTAGTCACTGGCTGTGTGATCTCTGAGCAGCATGGTAACCTCTGTGAGCCTTATTTGTATCCTAGGTGAACTGGCAATAAGAATAATACCTGCTCAGACAATGTGCAGAGGAACATGCAATGAAGATATTAAAAATGTTTTGTAAAGTCTTAGAAAGCACAAAATACTAAGGATAATGTCATGGTTGGGAGTGTGGCTTCTGGAAGGCAACTCTACCTGGGCTCGTATTCGTTGTATCAGCTTAGACGGGTCCGTGGGCCACTCTTCGCTTTGGTTTCCATGTCTGAAAATGGGCATAATAGCGCAACCTACCTCCTAGGTATATCAACCACTTATAATATGTTAAGCACTCAGAAGAGTGCCTGGTATGTAACAAAGGATGTGTAAGTTTTTCAATTAGTGTGATTTAAATAAATTTGTTTTGTAAAACATCTTTTCTGGAAAGAGATTCAGTAAGGGTCTGGAAGCAATTCTTTATCTGGAGGAAAACATGGGCTGCCCTTTGACCCTTTTCCAGTGTCCCCTCTTCTTACTTGGAGGGAAGGCTTTGTTTCTAAGGGAGTTTGTTCCTCTGAATTCCCTCTTCTAGTTTGTTGTAAAGATAAGGCTCAGGCCGATTTGAGTCACAGAATACCAACTGGGCATAAAGTGTTCTTCTCTCTCCGTGGCCTCCAGGAAGTTGTTCAGTTCTGAGTCAAGCCCTAAGCTTGTCCGGAGCCCAGGGGCCCACACCCTGAGGAGCCTCTGCCTCACAGTGGACAAGGCATCCAGGCGGTTATGGTGGCGGAATGGACTGTGCCCCTGTCCCCTTCACAGCCTGAGTTTGTGACCCAAGGCCATCAGGTGTTGCCACTGTTACTGAGCCCCTGCCTCTTCCTTTTCTCCACCCCTTTCCCCAGATCTGATCCAATGTCAGGGCAGACATCCAGCCTCCAGGAATTTTTACCTTCCTTATCAATTTGTTTACTTATGTGTCCATACATTCCCTGCACACTGGGCAGAAAAATGTTCCAATCTCAGCCCTTCCACCTCGTGCCATCCCTGGGACCAAAGGCCTGGTTTTAAACTCCTGCCCTAAAATATTCTAGCTGTGTGGCCTTAGACAAGTTGCCTAACCTTATGTGTCAGTTTCTTCAGCTGAAAATTGGGGGAATAACAGTATCTCCCTGCCAGGGTTCTTATAAAAACTATCTGAGATAATCTATGCAAAATACTAAGGACAATGGCTGGCACATGGTACGGTTCTGAACATATGTAAGATGACATAATTAATATCATGCTCATTATTACTGATATGTGACTCAGAGTGAGCTACTTAACCTTCTTGAGCCTCGGTTTCCTCCTGTGTAACCCTGTGTCTTACAGGGTTAATTCGAATAAGAAGATATATATAAAGGTCCATGCTAGACATTCACTAAATGCTGTGATCATTACTATTACTCTACTCCAAACAACATGTGACTTCCATCGTAATTCCACTTAATAATTAAGAGGCAACAGGGAGTAGTGATCAAGAGCATGGTCTGTCTCTCGGTTTCACTCCTTGGGTTTGATCTTGGCTCTACTTCCAAGCTGTACGACCTTGGGCAATAGCTTACCCTTTCTAAGCTCCAGTGTCCAGTAAAAGTAATATCTGTGTGATATAACCATTGTGAAGGTTAAATGAGTTATTGCATGTAAAACAAGTAGTAGGGGGCCTGACATGTCTCCAGTACTGGGTAGATTGTTAATCATTATTTTTAGCTGGAAGTCAGCCCTACCTTTTCCGACTTACTTTTGTCAATGGAGTTGACATTCTCCAAGGTTTCCAGGACATGACTTTGGGGTGGTCTTTTGATTCTCTCCTCTTCCTTATCTCTTAGTACCAACCAATCACTAAGTCCTAGAGATTCTTCTAAACATTGGCCTCCTTCCCAATTTCCCCCCACAGGTTATCATCACAGTTTTCCTTGATCTTAATCTTCCTTCTCTCATTCACCCTACATACCAGTTCCTTATTTATGTTTTAAAAACAGGACTTTCATTGTGTCCCTCTCCTGAGCAGAAACCTTCAGTAACTGTGGACCATAGAAAGATGCCCGGGCTCCTTTGAATAACACTCCAAGATACTCCACAAGCTGACTCCATCCCACCTGTGTCCCCTCATCTTCCACCGCTCACCAGCCTGAGCCCTCAGGTCCTTGCAGGCACAACTGCCATGTGCCATGTCAGTGCCCCCTCCACCACACCTCCATGGATGCTGGTCTTCTCCTGAATCTCTTATCATGTGACTTTTGCCTGTATCCTACCCATCTTTCAGGTCAAGCCCAAGTCCTACTCTGCATGTAAATACTGCTTTTCAGATTATTTTCCAGAATCATAAGATTGGCCAAGAGTCTGTTGGACTATCCCAGACACAGTGGCCTCATCATCATTTGAATTTGTATAATCTTAATAAGGTGGCTGCAGCTTTAGCCCTCACTTGCCAACCAACTCTTACTGTAGAGCTTGTCTTTCCAAGTTTGTCATTAGTTGAAGGCAGAGTCCATGTTTTATTCATCTTCTGACTTATCTTAGAAAACTTCAGTAGAACCTAGCCTTTTAGCAGTTGTTCAGTGAACTGTTAGGCTAGTCCTCATGAAAAAAGACCCCAACATTTTGCTTTCTTTGCCTTGATCCCTGACCCTTCTTGCATCTTTCTCCTTTCTTACTTCTCTTTTCCCCAAGGTCTCTGGTCCTTTGTTCTGCCTCTTCTCTGTAGCCTCAGTTAACACTTGACATTAGCCTTCTGGCTTTCCTCTTCAAATCTGACTTATTTTTGTCCCATCCAACTGCTGTGAGTGAAGAGCTCACCAGACCAGCTTCTTTCCCTGGCTCAAATCCTCTAGGAACTTTACCCATCCTCCCACCTCTCTGCTGAAAAAGAGGGAGTAAGATGACACAATTGCCTGGATATGGCAAACATCATTTCTGCTTTGCTTGCTGTTCCCCTTCCATAAAAGAGCTGTGGATTCTCGTTTAAACTCACAGTGATCTTTGGCTTGGCCAACCCTGTGAACTAGTGATTGATACAAGTTTGAAAAGGAGGCAGAGAACACTTAGTTTATCAGTCCCAGTCAATCATGTTTTATTCTTGATCTTGGATCTTCAGTTCTTCCTCTTGACCTTAATATATCCAAGCCTGATACCCCCTGGCCACCTATATTCCTAGGTGGGAATTTTTTAAGACTGTTGCTATCCTAGGATCAGACAGTATGAGCAGTGCTAGAACTGGCCTTGGGCAGGAAAAGAGCCTGGGCCCCTCTTCCACTGGTACCGACCTATGCTTCGAGGGGTGGCTTGGAATCAAGATGGCTCCAGTGGTGCCCTACTGCACTTGAACAAGACTGTCTAACCATTTCCTAGCCTGGAATTTGTCAGTCCTCAGAAACGTTCCAGGGAAGCTGACTGCTCTTAACAAGTCCCCAGCTTTCCACACAAGACAAAGGATATCAGTGCCGTGACCACAGCATACGCAGACCCCATTGCAAATGAGCCGGCGAAGATCCCCAGGAAATTCCCCACGGACTGGAAGAATGCCGCAGCGTCAAATGCATTCGGATTCTCCTTGGGACTGTAAATGGATATAGAACTGAAAAGAGAAGAGGGTGAAGGTTAGTCAGTGACTCCCATCTCGTGGCCCAAACACCAGAAGTCAGAATTTAGCACCCAGTTTTGGGAAGGGCACGTTTTCCTACGAGGTTAGGTGCTGGTTGGAAGCTTTCGGGGGGAAACGGATGAGGACAGGGAGAGGTGGAGAAGGCACAAAGCTTTCCGCTTCCTTACAACCCAGTTCCATGGCATCCATATATTGCTGTCCGTTACTAAACATTTTTATATAGGAAGGGTCGTAAGGAATATTGTTTCTGAGCAAACTAGGCATTAAAACATGGTAGGTGTATAAGGAATCTGCTGAGGAGATGATAGATAACTGTGAATTATTTAGTGGCCATATGTCTTCAGTGCTGTTCTATATTCACAAATGTTCCTGATAAAAAGTGTACTTTTATGGCCTGTGCACAAATGGGCGATACAAATCACAGCATGCCCAAAATATTCTGCTGTGATCTTGTCATAAACCACAAAGCATTGCTCCTCTCCAGTGTAACCCTTCAGAAACAGCGCCCAGAGGACGCTCAGAGCATCACAGTATTAACCCCTGGGGAGAGACAGAAACCCTCCTTTTCCCACTGAAACAAATGGCAGCAGCTGCCTGAGGTCATCTTTTATACCCCAATTCTGGTGGCTGCCAACAGATTTATATCCACAGAGAAAAATCAATCCACCAATAGGCAGTCTGTTCACTTAAATATTTTTGAGGATGTCATATTTGTTATTTTTTTGTTTGTAACTGGGGCCTCAAATCCCACAGTGTTAATGTAAAGACAAGGTGTGTCCTATGTTAGGAAACATGAGCTCCGTATTATAGCATCAAAATGAACAGATGTGCTAGAACCAGTAGCTTTCGGGAGACTAATGAAGTAACTTTTCAGATTTTTTTTTTGCACTTTTTATTTTAATACAAGGTCTTCAAAGCTAATCAGACAAAATCAATAGTTTCTCAGCGGCTGCTGGGAGGGACTTTGTAGCTCTTAGAGAGCAAACAGTACACCAGACACACTGACTTGAGATTAGACAGGATTTTACAGAGATGTAACTGAATCTCTTGTGGCTCGGATGATGAGAGTATGTTAACTCTCTGACCTGACTTTTTGTGTCTAAAGACTAGTTAAGAGAGAACGGGGGAGTGGGTTCCAATTTTCCCTGGATGTCTTTAAACCCCCAAAGTAGGCCAAACACTTCTCTTTTTTTTTTTTTTGAATTTTATTTATTTTTTTATACAGCAGGTTCTTATTAGTTACCCATTTTATACATATTAGTGTATATATGTCAATCCTAATCTCCCACTTCATCACACCACCACTTTCCCCCCTTGGTGTCCATATGTTTGTTCTCTACATCTGTGTCTGTATTTCTGCCCTGCAAACTGGTTCATCTGTACCATTTTTCTAGGTTCCACATATATGCATTAATATACAACATTTGTTTTTCTCTTTCTGACTTACTTCACTCTGTAGGACAGTCTCTAGATCCATCCACATCTCTACAAATGACCCAATTTCATTCCTTTTTATGGCTGAGTAATATTCCATTGTATATATGTACCACATCTTCTCTATCCATTCGTCTGTCAGTGGGCATTTAGGTTGCTAAAATGACCTGGCTATTGTAAATAGTGCTGCAATGAACATTGTGGTACATGTGTCTTTTTGAATTATGGTTTTCTCTGGGTATATGCCCAGTAGTGGGATTGCTGGGTCATATGGTGATTCTATGTTTAGTTTTTTAAGGAACCTCCATACTGTTCTCCATAGTGGCTGTATCAATTTACATTCCCACCAACAGTGCAAGAGGGTTCCCTTTTCTCCACACCCTCTCCAGCATTTGTTGTTTGTAGATTTTCTGATGATGCCCATTCTAACTGGTGTGAGGTGATACCTCATTGTAGTTTTGATTTGCATTTCTCTAATAATTAGTGATGTTGAGCAGCTTTTCATGTGCTTCTTGGTCATCTGTATGTCTTCTTTGGGGAAATGTCTATTTAGGTCTTCTGCCCATTTTTTGATTAGGTTGTTTCAAACACTTCTGCTTTGATCATGTAATTGGATAAGGAAGATGAATGTGGATCTCAAATGGAGCCCTGATATGTATGTGAGAAAGAGACTGCCTTTGAAGTGTTCTTCTTTTTGTAAAGTGTTGTGCTTTGCAGAAAAAAAGGAAAAGTAAACCCATATTTGGGTCCTTTATAGCTGACAGTCCTGGGAAAGGGTGTAAAACCCCATGGCCATTCTGAAACTTGGTGCCCATGGATGCGTGTGTAAAAAAAACAGTAGTGATGAGGAAACATTCCAGTTGCTGTCTGTCTTTCAAACAAAGGTTTTTGCACAGTAACACAGTTTTGTAAATACTTCTGTTAATTCCTAAGGCTGCTCCCAGCAGATCTGACCCTTAGAACAGGCATCTCTTCAACCCCATCTTCACCTTCGCACTCGCTGGAAGTGTTTTCTCTGTCCCGATGCTTCCCTAGCTTGAAGCACCACCATCACTTCTTTTGGCCATATTCTGTATCATTATTTATGTAATGTTTGTTTTTAAATCAACTCATTTTTATTCAAATGCAAAAGCTTTTATTAAATAATATTTATGAAATCATAGTTTTGATTTGCTTCATATATTGCTTTTTAATACACATGAGATTATGTAATTATTAAGTTTGAAAAAAAAAAGTTCCCCTTTGTGTCACCTAAAATCGTCTGGGTATCTCCACTGGTTCATAGTCTGCATTTTGGGAGATGCTGTTTTCTTCCTGGGCTCTGATCCCCACCCAAAAGGGTGCAGCCAAATTTCATACCTTCCCTGTGAGATATGATTTAACTAAAGGGAAGAGCTTAATTCTCCTTGACCTATGGAGACTCGTTCATTGATTTGCCAACCCTAAAGCACTTCAGGATGTTAGTCGGGATGCATGAGGTACCTGCTATGTACCAGGTGATGGATTCGATGCAGGGAGTGGTGGGCTGGCAGGGAAGGGCATGGAAAGGAGAAGCAGAATTTGAGCCAACAAACATTTTACTGACCATGTGCAAGGCATAGGCAGAGAAGCCTAAGGTAGAGATGACAACTAGCTCAAGTCACAGAGCTGAGTGTGATTGTGAGAGATGTGCAACATTTAATGGGGCAAATGAGGAAAGGGGCACTAGTTTAGAATAGAGGGGATGGCATTTGAGCAAGTCAACAGTCAGTGATGGGGAGCAGGCATTCCAGCTAGTGGAAAGAGTGGAAGCAAAGGCAAGGAGGCAGGAGAGTTGAGGGCACTTCAAAGTGGGACTATATAGTTATGGCTGGAGCCTGGGAGCATGTATGTGGGCACTGGCGGAGGGGTAAAGGCAGGTAGGTGGCATCACTCGGAGCTTTAAATTCCACCTTAAGAATATACAAAAGCCCTCACATTTATGTAATATTTAGTCCTTTTATGCCTGCATTATAACTGTATTTGATCCTATCACATCTCTGCCAGGTAATTAGGGCAAGTATATGGTTATCCGTCCTTTTCTTTCTTTTCTCCCCCTTCCTTTTTAAAAATAAAATACAGAAGCTAAGAGTCAGAGAAATAAAGATCATATAGCTACTAAGTTCAAAATGTAGATTTCTTGTTTCTCCCTTGAAAAAGTGATCTTGTTGGGAGGCAAACATGAACCCACATCAGGACTGTTGAGTGAGTGTGGTTCTGATTCTAAGGGCAATAGGAGCTCAGGCACCAGAACCCTGGGTTTCATGTGTGGATGGAACACGAGTGGCACCCTCCCACGTGCAAGGAGAGCGCGGAGCACCTTGCATGGGGCAGCAGAACCCTCTCTCCCGTCCCACTAGCAGGTGAGACGCAGGGCTTCTCCTGGAAACCTGCTTTCATGCCTGCCTCCTGCTCCTGGACTTCAGCTTTGCTAGGCCTGGCCTGGGTCTCTTTCCTCCTTGTATGCCCAGGACACAGCCTGATGCCCGGCCCGTGGCAGGCTATATAAAGGCTGAGGGAACGAGGGCAGGCTGACTGGAAAGCAGGAAGGAAATAAGGAAGAAATGCAGGAAGAGAAGAGGCTTGCAAAAGCTAGTCATCTTGAAAAGGGATCATCATCTACAAGATTTTTTATCAGGCATTGACTCCATGTAGTCATGTTGTGGGGACTTTTAGGGTCATCAATCCAAGCTTGAAGTTAACACTTGAGACCCTTAACTTGAGCCTCAAAGATCTCATCCTTATTGGCTGTATGGCCTTGGTTAAGTTACTCCATCACTCAGGCTCGGTTTCAAAGTCTATAAAATGGCCATAACAGTACGTATCCCACAGAAATGTGTGAGAATATGAGGTACATTTAAAAACCTATTAAAAAAAAATAAGAGGGATTTCCCTGGCAATCCAGTGGTTAAGACTCCGTGCTTCCATTGCAGGGGGCACGGTTTCGATCCCTGGTTGGGGAACTAAGATCCGGCATGCCTCAGTGCGCGGCCAAAAAAAACCATTAAGATTAAAAAAAAAAAAAAAAAAAAACCTATATATTTATCTTATAGGTTGTAGGGCCATTCATTGAGTGCTGATTATGTGCACAAAACATAGGCTCTCAATGAATGTTGACCATCGTCACCACCACTGCCATGATCATCACCATTCTGCTAAGAACTTCCACAGGCTTGCAATCAGAGAGAGCAGAGCGCTGTGGCTGAACCAGGCCTTGGTTCCAACTACGGGCCGATGGGGTGTGGCTTCCCTCCCGGCACACTGTGCTTCCAGGTTGCTGCAGAGGGACAAGTCACTTGTGCACGGGAACATCAGGGTCTCCAGGGAGGAAACAGCCACAGAAGTGACGCCAGTAGGTTGTTACGTTTTGTGCGGAGCCCTTGGCTCCGTGGATTAAGGAGGAAAGGAGCGTCCTCAGCAGCCCGGACAGGGACGTGCCCCAGGACAAGAACAGGCCAGGAGACTGAACTTGAGTTACATCTCCCCAAGTTTAGCAGAGGACATTCTGCAGGCAAAGCCCTCTGGCTTCTGGTGAAGAGTGAGGCGAAGAAAGCAGGAGCCTTAGGTCCCAGAGACATTGTATCTCCCCCGACTGCCAGGATTTTAGGACGTTGTTCCTCCAGGCTCTAAGCCCTGGCAAAGGAGGCATCTCTCTGGGCTCTGGTTTGCAGCTTCAACACTAAGCCTCTGGATTATAGAGCAGCAGCTGCAGAGGGTGTTTTTGGAAATGACCAAGGGTTTGGGTAGCATCTGTAGAGTTTTCTGACTTCAACCTGAGAAAGGACGGAAGATCATGTTCTAACGGTTTCAGCACTTTGGACTTAAAAGGGAAATACCTCCTCCCGTGCACCAAGGGAGATGCTTGAACCATTAGCGGATGCAAATATCAGAGCGGGGAGAGGCAGGGAAGAGGAACTGGGCTTCCTGCTTATCTGTGTGGTGCTTGCTCTTTGGGACACCACTCTGAAGAGGCACTGTTTATAGCACATGCTGGTGAAGATAGATCTGTGATCTGCAGATTTCTGGAAAAGAATGTTTGAGTTGGATAGAACCGATATCCTTGAAAAGGACATGGCCAGAAATACACAGTGGTGTTTAAATATTCATCTTATAAATTGGATATAAGTCCAGGTTATTGATTCTGATTCATTCTGTTCAGGAACAGATTATTCACCAAAAACTAGTTTGATGATAGTGTACTGCATACAGTCTCAGAAATAAATATGCATATCTTTTATTCAAAATTTTTGAAATGGATGAAATATCCTAAATTCCTTTGATGAGAGCAACATGAACAAGGATCACACTGCTGGCTGTATCATTTAAGACTCACAGACACCATCGAAACTCCAGTGCTTCTCAACAACCCATCTTTTCATCTTTATGATGTTCCTACAGGAAACCCCCTGGCAACTGAGGTAGCGTTAAGGGCATAGTATCTGAATCTGAGATCTGGGTTGAAATCTCAGCTCTGCCACTTACCGGCTGTGTGAAGTTGACCAAGTTACTTAGACTATATGCACCTCAGTTTCCTATGATGATGATAATTAAAAAATGATAATAAAATGAGAATGATAATAATAGTACCTATCACATAAGGTTGCTATGAGAAGTCAATCAGTTAATGTTTATAAAGCATTCAAAATGGTACCTGGCACACAGTAAGAACTAGATAAGCATTTCTTTCTTTTTTTTTTTTTTTTTTTTGCATATTTGTGATTACTCTTTTTTTTTTAAACATCTTTATTGAAGTATAATTGCTTTACAATGGTGTGTTAGTTTCTGCTCTACAACAAAGTGAATCAGCTATACACATACATATGTTTCCACATCTCCTCCCTCTTGCGAGCATTTCTTAAGTTAATCATCCTTCTTCAAATAACCCATCCTCCTCCTCCTCCTCCTCCTACACTTACTCCTTCTTCTTCTTCCTTTTCTCCTCCTCCTCCCCCTCCCCCTCCTCCTTCCTCTTCTTCTTCTTCATCATCGTGTTGTTTGTCTGTCTTTCCATCTCTTTCTCAAGCTGAGAGATTGGTTTAGTTCTAAAAGAAGTATCCCAAACTAGATGTCCAATCAGTACCTCAACCAAAACAGAACTGAGATGTCATCACCTGTCTCTCTCACACTCTGACTGGTCCCTGGTCTAGAAGCTCTTGGTATCAGGGATCATTTGATCATACAAATTGTTTTGTGTAGAATGGCATGTGGCACATATGCTCAATAAATGCCAGCCATGAGGAAGAAGGAGAAGCGGGGCGAGGAGGAGAAAATGAAAGAAGAAGAAGTAGGGAAGAAGTTATTGCAATCATGCTGAGAATGAAGACGAGATAATGTATAGAAAGTATTCTATAAATGGAACCACCATCACTGCCGCCAATGCCATCCCTTCCAAAACTCTGGCCACCTTCCCATTCTGGACCCTACTGAGTCATCTCTCTCCTGATTCTTACAATCTTTCTCAAGACCACCCGGCTTCCATTACCACCCACTCCTGTTACTCTTTACTGCTACTGCTAAAATATTTTCCCCATAATTACCCACAGAAACTACTCAACAACCTCAAGCTCCTGGGCAGCCTTCTTTCATAATGATGCTCACCTCTGACAGGTCCTCCCAACTCCCACAATCTACTCACTATTCTGGGTGCCTGATTGGGACAACCTGCTTCTCTATCTCCCAGTTCAGTCTCACTTCTCTTGTTAACATGAATCAATGCCACTTTAAAATTTTAAAAGGAAAGTTTTTTTGTTGTTTTTTTAAAAAATTATTAGCACCTTTTAAAATTATTTATTTATTTATTTATTTATTTATTTATTTATTTGGCTGTGTTGGGTCTTCGTTTCTGTGCGAGGGCTTTCTCCAGTTGCGGTGAGCGGGGGCCACTCTTCATCGCGGTGCGCGGGCCTCTCACTATCGCGGCCTCTCTTGTTGCGGAGCACAGGCTCCAGACGCGCAGGCTCAGTAGTTGTGGCTCACGGGCCTAGTTGCTCCGCGGCATGTGGGATCTTCCCAGACCAGGGCTCGAACGCGTGTCCCCTGCATTGGCAGGCAGATTCTCAACCACTGCACCACCAGGGAAGCCCAAAAGGAAAGTTTTAAGCATATATATCACATCCCTTTTTGAATTTCTATGAATGTAATCAAGAAAAAGATGGGAAGATGATTACTATAGCCAAAGATATACAAAAAGGACCTTCCATTTTCTCTGCCAAATCTTTAATCCCTAACAAAAAAATTTAAACTACTAGCACCAGTTTATTACAGAGTTCTTGATTCTTCCAACTGTACTATATTGAATCCTCTTTGTGCTGGGTGTATAGGTCCGTTAATGATGTCTTGGTCAAATTCCATTATTCACTTCCTTTCAGTTATCACAACTTAGTGCTGTCCAGCTTAAAACCTAAATCTTCAAAGCAAGGTCCTTCTTCTCCCTGCAGAATATTCTAGAGCAGCAGGCAGGATGACGTGAAAGGGAGGAGTGGTGCACTTGTTGGCACAGTGGTTAAGAATCCACCTGCCAATGCAGGGGACATGGGTTCAAGCCCTGGTCCAGGAAGATCCCACATGCCGTGGAGCAACTAAGCCTGTGCACCACAACTACTGAAGCCCGTAAGCCTAGAGCCCGTGCTCCGCAACAAGAGAAGCCACCGCAATGAGAAGCCTGCGCACCACAAGGAAGAGTAGCCCCCGCTCACCGCAACTAGAGAAAGCCCTTGCACAGCAACAAAGACCCGACACAGCCAAAAAAAAAAAAAAAAAGTGCTTAGGAATGCTCACCTCCACCTCCCTCCTGAGCACCAGCGCCCCCTGGTGTTAGAGGCATGGAGGAGTGATGGGGAGCCAAGCTCTCCACCTTTTGTGGCCAATTGTTTGGCCACAATGGACAGGGTCCCTGGCCTCACTCTTGTCCCTGCTTGGTCCGTTTCTTGGAAGCCCCTGCTGACATGGTGGCACCTCCAATTTATTAAGAATCCCCTCACAGGGACCACTCAGTTTTCCTTCTGCCCTGCCAGCTCTATATATTCCCAGCCCTTTTCTATGGCGTGGATCGGGGCCACTTGGGGAATTCGGTGGCTCTCACACCTCTCTTGATCTCCAGTCCCCTTTAGCTGGGGCACCCCGAGCACCCTCCAGGGGCCATGCACCACGCTTCTAGGAGGGCTCACCTTGCGCACTCCCCAAACACACCAGACTAGGGAGCCTTCAGGTCCTGCTGACACAGAGGACTCCAGCTGACTCCTTTCAGAAATCTGTAGGCCAATCCCCGCGTTCTGCTCTCTCACTCCGAGAAGCCACGTCCAAGAACCTCCTTCCCCGCTCTGTTTTGAGAGGGGCTCAGCCCCTCGGCAGTTCCTCCCACGGGGACAAGCTGGCAGCCTTCCTCTTGCAGCAGTCTCGATCTATTTGGGTGATTCCAGTGGCGTTCCTTCCACTTGACTTAGGGGAGAGGAAGCTCCCTCATGGGGAGGGGTAACAGCTTCACACCTCAAACACTGCAGTCTCTCCAAGGAGGACCCCCTTTCTTTCCCACTCCTTTCATACACTGTTTTGAGACCAAGGAGATGGGGTAGGAATTGGAGGAAATGAGGCTGATTCTGTTGCCAGTTAAGCCTGTTGGGAGGTGTGTGGTTCTAAGTGCTGGGGACCCCTGACGCTCCTTTTAGTACCGAGGCATTTAGCAACTTTTGTTTCAGGTCTGCTCCCTAAACCCAGTTTGGAAAATGGGCAAAAACCCACAGGATGACGCATCTTGTGACCTTTATGTCCGGGTGCTTCTGGTTTCTTTTCTCCCCATCTATCTAGAGTTGCCTTGTCATTCTGCTCTGAAGGATACATTTTAAGGAGAAATACAACATAGATGGAAATTTGTAAAAGCCGCTCTGTTTGGTTGGCCCTGAGTTTCACAGGTAAGAAAGTAGAAGAAAAACTAATTACAGTGCTATTTTGTGTTTAAAATTTTTTATTTCCCCCCCAAAAAAGAAACAAGTGGATCCTTATCTATTATTTATCTTTTAATAACTCTACCAACCTGCCCTTTCTCAAGAAGTTGCTTAATTATGAATAAGGAATTGATTTTATGGGGCCAAGAATTGTGTGTACACATTGGAATTCATTCTGGCATCTGCCTGCCCATTATTCTGGCTTATGTTCTGCCAAAGGCTGATGAAGTTCTGTCAGGAGAACCTGCTGTAAAACATAATGACTTCAGGAATTGGGGGCATTCCAGGCACCCTGGGAGGTTAGAAAAGCTGCCTTTTAATAATAAGTGGTTCTGGCCAGAAGTTCACTGAGCTTGAGTTAGAACCACAGGGTCTCACCTTCCCAAGGGCCAACAGCCCTGCAGGGTCAAGGGCTGTGTTTCAGGAGGGCCATTAATGAACTCTTTCAGCTTCTGAAGGACTGTTTAGTTAATGACCGCTCCCTTAGGGTCCAGATTCACACCAAACAGTGATTTTTCCAAATCCTTGACAAATATCACTTTGCCATTTTGATGTCTGGCACCACAAGACAAGGAGAATTTTGTGGGAAGTATGAGTTAGTATATCACGGCTGCCCCCAGAACAATACGATCTCAGGCTGAATTAATGGATTCATTCTAACAACAAATGTTTCTTGAGCACCTACTATGTGCAGACATTGTTCTAGACACTAAAGATCCAGCAGGGAACACAACAAAGCTTCTGACCTCATGTTCCTTACGTTCCAGTGGAGAAAACAACATAATAAATAGCTAAACAAGTAAACATATGATTTAAGGAGAGACAGAAAAGAGAAAGAAAGCAGCATGAAGGGATGGAATAGAGAGTGATGAGGGTGCTGTTTTAGTTAGGATGGTCAGGAAAGGCTTCTCTGAAAACCATTATTAAGTGGAGTCCTGCATGAAAAGAGTGGGGAGAGTTTTCTAGTCCCTGAAGCAGAGGCAGTGTGGCTGGAGGGGATTGGGCAAGGGGAAAGTGGTAGGAGACAGGGCTGGAGACTGGGCTGGGGCCAGGTCTTGTGGAAGTTTTCGGGACTTTCTTAGGACTTAGGATTTTCCTCTAGGGGTGAAAGGGCATCCACTGGAGGGTTTGGGGTAGGGGAGCATGGTATAGAACATTCCAGGTGAAGGCTATGTTAATAACAGTAGAGGAAGCTAGACAGGAGTCAGCATGGTCCCGTTGTCCTCCCCCATGGCTGGATCAGAGGGGGCTTTCTTCTTTGGTCTGGATGGCACCACCTGAATGAAACCTGACAAACCATAGCAGACCACAGGAGAAGGAGTAGGGTGGTGGGGAAGAAGAAGTAAGGAAGGAGGGGAGTTTAAAGGACAGATGAATTTAGCAGGAACAGCTACAGTGAGCATTTGAAAGGTGGTCATGCAGAGGGAGGACTGGCCTCATTCTCTGTGTTTCCAGAAGGCAAAATAAAGTCCACGAGCAAAACATCAGAGGGAGAAAGATTTCAGCTTTATATTCTATTGCAGAATTTCCTAATTCTTAGATCTGATGGAAAATGAAATGAGATCTATAAAAGTCAAGTTCTCTGTCACTGGAGATACTTAAACATAGAATGAAAGTGTTACCTGTCAGGGTGTTATGGAGAAAATTCACGCACTAGACAGCTGGATAATGTGGCCTCGAGGAACCTCCTGCCCCCAGGTCATTGACCCCCTATCTCTTTCCAGCTTCCTCCAGGACTATCAGGAGAGGAATGGAGGGTACTTGGCTTTCTACCCAAATCCTGCCATTGGAAATGGCTGAGTATTCAGCGAGCAAGGGGCAGTACTTCAGTGGGGATGCAGTGAAGGCGCCGATGATTTAGGTGGGAGCCATGTTGATAATGACATCAAGAACAGTTACAAATTTCAGCACGGAATAAAGTCTTTGACAGGTTCCTAAGTGGCTCTGGTCCATTAAGTTCCAACTTTAAAGTGACAAAGAGAGCTCTGAGCTTAAAATTGGTTAAAAGGGAAGAAGAGTTAAAGGTTTGTTATGAATTATATGTACATTTTCTTTGAAAGGAGATATTAAATTACTTTGCGATTCAGCCTGAAAAGTCTTGTCAGAATTGGATTAGTCTGTGGGCTTTGAGAAATTTTCTCTTGCACCTAATATTGAGAGGAAAGTGAATCTGAGATAGTCCTAAAGATAAAAGTAACTCGCAAATACTCTTCTTATTTTGTTTTCTTTCTTTCTTTCTTTCTTTTCTGAAGCAGAAACAGGAATTTGAATTCCACTACTGTGAACCTATTTAAAAGAGAGAGAGAGAGACACTAATTCTCATGATCTAATGGGGACTTCAACCCTTTCTCTAACTTTTCAGTTCCTTTAATCCTCACTAATGAAATCTTAGCTCCAAAGAGTACTGTAATATGTGAAACTTTTAGTCATAATAGATATAAAAAGATATAGAAAAGTAGGTTAATAGCCACTAAAGATGGAAATCTAATTAAAATTAAAATATAATCATTAACAGGTGTAAGAAAGACCAAATATTAATAATCCCCAAGGTTGAAATGGAGAAGGGGGTCAGGTGCTCCAACATTTACTGAGAACTCAAAATACATATTATTCGCTGTATTTGTTACTATGGAGCATTCACTATGTGTCAAGCGCTATGTTAAGCATTTTTATAAACATTATCTCACTGAACCCTCACAGTGACCCCCTAAAGTAGGTGCTATTATGATTTCCATTTTATAGATGAGGAAACTACGGCTTATGGAAATTAAGTAACTTTATATATCTCACCTCATTTAATCCTTCCAACAATGTAATGAAGAAAGTATTTGCATTTTAGAGATAAACAGACTCAGGGATGGTAAATCATTTGCCCCAAGTAACTCACTAGTAACTGGAGCGGCAGCCATTCAACTCAGGTCTCACTAGTGAAAGCCCGTGTGCCATGTAGACTGGGAAGTGAAAACACTTGGATCCATTGCCTGAGTGTACACACAGATAAATAACTCAACAAACGTTTCACGTTCATAGGATAGAGGCAAAGACTACTCACGGAAGGTTAACATTTTAGGACTTCTAGTACTAATTTGTAAGAAAAAAACTGCATTAGTGAATATATTCATTTCGACATGAGGAGTTTTGCTGACCACCTACTGCTGCTTGTAGGTCAGGATTTCTTCATGCAGGGCTCTTCTCCACATCGAATGAGTTTGTCATGAAACTACGTACACTCCGTGTCTCTTGATGTTCATGCCAGCACCAACCCAGGTCTCATATCATCTCATGCAGTTGTTCACCCTGTGCTGCCATGTGGTGACTACTGTCTCTTTATAGTAATTACTTACTTGTGTCACAGTGTCTTCATCTAAAACATGGTGATAATAACAATTGTGCCTCCTTCATAGAGTGGGGATTAACTGGGTTAATACGTGTACAGTGCTTCTACTTGGAACATAGAAAGCACTCCATAAATGTGAGCTGCTATTATTGTTGTTACTGTTATTTATATCAATATTATTGTTGGAATGATTATCTTTCACCATTTGCTCAAAAGAAATCAATAAAAACTGAGCTCTTCTTCTAAGAATATAGAGGCATTCAGGAATTCCAATTAAGGTGTCAGAAACATTATAAGAATCTTCTGAGGTGGAATGAGTAATACATGTACTGAATTCATCTTTTTCTTAATGAGGCCTGTAAAGCAGAAGGTTATTGGGGTAGTACCAAAAAAGAAGATGCATGTAAATTGTTAACAATAGTTAAGACCAAAAGATCCACGGTTGTTTTACAAATCCAGCAGAGTTTAACTTCCAGCAGCCTTGCTGGAGAAGGGGACACCAAGATAGACATACCACAGAAATCCCGTTGCTATACCTGAAGCAAAAATGTTCATGAACAGAAAGTATCTAATGAAGTTGTATAGAATTGCAGATCAGCAACAATCAAGGAAAAATCATGAAACCGATGTAGTTTGCTTTCATGGCGATCACCAATTCACAGCTCACTGCACGCTGCATAGAGATAAAAAGAATCCAAAAACAGGCACTTGCTTTCATTGGGGCCTGCAGTGCTTCATAGATGCTGTGTGCTGAGGACAGAGATGAGGGGCTGAATGACACACTAGCTTCCTCTGGTTGGGTCAAAGGACTTTTCATAGACAATGTCCTATGAAAAGCTTTCCTAATCTGGGTGCCTTTCATTCCTGTGTTAAACAAAACTCACTCCTGTTATAAACAGCTTCCTGAGACAGCCTGATGGAGTTTCACCTGGTGACAAGCCAACTCCCAGAAAATATTTGCACTGATCAACTCATATCCCCAGATCCTTCTCCTGTTCTTCTATTTATTAGCAATTAAGTGAGCATCTGGGCTCCAAATCACAACCTAATTGAGAATCTGCATCCATAAATAGAGTTGCAACTAAATAGAGTTGCAGATAATTTTGCTTGAGTACAAGTTTATCTTTGGGGGCAAAGCACATAGGTATGTTGCCTCCCCTCTACAGATTTTGATTTTATGTTTGAAGCATGGGAGCTGTGGACCAACAAATCTTACCAAAGAGGGTTTTGCTTTCACATAATGCTTTTAAATTACATTATATGTGTCTAGCAGTTGCTATAAAGTATATATTGCAGAATGCTACAGTTCCACAGTAGAGTCATCTCTGATACTGCATCTTCAGGATACAGCTTTATCTAGGATAATGATGTAGACTTTACAGTATATTTGAATGTCAAACCAATACAACTTGTAAAAATTGAGAGATTTCTAACTCAAGCAATTAATAGGTTTTCCCCACCCATGTAGTAAAGATAGTTACTAAGACTTGGAGTCAGATGCCAAGCACCAGGATGAACACTTCATTTACCAAGGCCATTGCTGAGTCGTGAAGGAGCACAGGCTCCTAGGACTAGGGCCCTGAGCCCTGGGCCCTGAAGCAGTCTTAAAGATTCAAAAAGATAGGTTTTGCACATCTAGGTGCACAATAGGTCAGAGGCTGGGGAAAATGCAGACTGGAAGACTTGGTGGAGGACTGGGGTGGAGGCAGGTCAGTAGAACACTTCAAGTTAGACCCAGGTGAGCAAGCCACAATGAGTATATATACAACCAGCAAGGCAGCCAGGGAATCAATGATTCAGGGAGTCCAGGGATGGATGTGAACCCAACATAAATGCACACAAGCACTTTGCTGGAAGGAGAGTCCTTAACTTTCATACACCTTCGCCATTTATTCCATGACCTCAAAAAGGTTAAATACCGCTGAAGTAGGGGTACACAAATTCTGATGGCAGAACAAGGAGGGAGTGGTCAGAAGCTGAGGCTAACAGTGGTCTGCAGAAGGGGAGATAAGAGACAAAATCAGATAACCAGACCAAGGTACAAGAAACAGGAGTGGGGTCATGGAGGAAACCCCGTGCTTAAGCCATGGCCTTTCACTCACTGCCTGCTCGGGTAGGGGTCGTATATGGCAGCTGTGGGCTAGCAGGCGATGCACGGGAGAATGTAAGTAAATAATGACATCTAAGTATATCTGGAGAGAAAGGTGAGGTTTTGAGAGTTGTATTTACACAGGAATAAATGACAGAGGAAGTATAGCAGATAACATCGTGAAGCATAAATTAACTGTGGCTTGAATCAATCCTACTCTCTATTCAGGGTTTAGCTTATGTCAACTTTATTGATTCAAAACATCCAAAGTCACTCACCATCACCACCACCACTACCAGGGCTTGGTTCTCCCCTTATGTCAATCAGAATGTGTGAGACACAGCAGCTCCCAGGCCTTGTTCAGTGCACCCATGGCAAGATCTTCAAAAGATCTACTGTCTTTATTTATATGTCATGAGAGCACATTGGAGAAACAGGGAATTTGGGAGAGAAATGTTCCTTGATGACTCAGTTATGAAATAAGTAACATGTTGGTAATAAAAAGCATTTGGGATGTAGATGTCTCTCTCTGAGATGGGTTAAAAACTAGTGAATTGTTCATATTGTTTGTAAGGGAAGAAACTGGTAGCCAGGGTGGGTCAGAAGGAGGGGCTGGAGATGCGGCTCCTCCTATTTGGAGGGCAAGTGGCAGGTGGTGAAGGCTGCTTTTGAATAATTCCCCTCTGCTCCTTTTATGGTAGGGGGTCTCTCTCTCTCTCTCTCTCTCATTTTGTTTTTTGTTTTTTGGATTTCTTTGGTCAGGTCTATTTTGTATTACCATTCTACCCACCACTAACTGGGTATGCTACCAGCTAGTGTTGAACTTTACTACTTAAATGGGACTAAGGTTATATAGAAATTACAAAGTCTTTGAGATAAAGGGCGAAATTCAATAATTATACCTCACTGTCTCCTCTGGATTAAGTGTATTCATTAGATTTTTATTCAAACCTATTACCACCTTCTTGGAAAATCCAGTTTTTAAAAAAAATGCCTCAGGGCCATTGCTAGAAAGCATCCAAATGGAAACAGAGATGAGCCAGTGACAGAAGAGGGGAATGCCATTTAGATGAAAACAGTAGAGGATTGTGTTGCTTTCATATCCATTTTGTGTGTGTGTGTGTGTGTGTGTGTGTGTGTTAGAGAGAGAAAGAGTGAGAGCGAGAGTGATAGCGAGAGCGAGAGCGAGAGAGAGAGAGAGAGAGAGACAGAAAAGCTCTGAAAAATCTTATGCAGAGAAATAGCAAAATCCATGTTTTTGTGTGAGAAAAGCCTGCTTTATCCCTTAATGCTAATGAAACATCGTCAGGAGGAGGCCAGTGCATAATTAGAGATTATAGCACCATGGATGCATATGGAGTGTGATGGTGAAGCCCCAGGTGACTTCATCACAGGAAAGGTATGATAATCCCCGCAAACTTAATGCCAGAATTTGGGGAATGTAATGAAATGGAAAGTCTCAGAGAACCAGACAAGCACCTCTGCCATCTTCTGCCTTGGATTGCCTGACAATCTTTGGCTCTGGCACCAACTGGTCTGTGTAGGTGGCAGTGGATAGGAAAGAGAACAGTGGTCCTATTAAATTATTTACTTTGAAAGCATTTTGCCTTCAAACTTCTGGATTTATAAAAAAAGGACTCAGTAAATTACCAAAATGACAACAGAGAAAAAAATAATAATTTCTGGCTTTTCAAACCATAATAAAATAAACTAGTAAGATATAAAAAGATAGTTTGTTGGTAAATTGAGCGATCAGTCCGTGCAATGCCAGCTTAATTTTAGAGTCTTAAATACTGAACTTGGAAAGCATATATGGTATGTTCCTGCAAAATATTCAGTGTTAAAATCCTCTTGGACTTTGTGCTTTCCACATTGCAAAGCTAATAGCTGCCACTTATTGAAGCCCTCTTGCAAGCCAGAACGGTGATCAGCATTTTGTATACATTATTTGTAGTCGTTCCAACAACCCCACAGGAGAGATAATATTATCTACATATTACAAGCAGAAACTGAGGACATTGAGGAAGGTTAAGCTACGTGGCCTAAGACACATGGCAAGTAAGTGGTAGGACCAGCGTTAGAACCCAGTTCTAAACCTCCTGTGTTGCCTCTCCCTTACGGCCCCCTCCCAGTAAACTGTCCTCAAGTGTGCATCAACAAAAGGGTAGCTATATGTGGTGTTCCCAATAGGTAAGTCCTTCCCTTAGGTAATCTCTACTGGTGAGGTGAGGTCTCTAAAGTATCTATGTGTATATTTCTTTAGTTCTTCCTTTGTGTGTTTATTTAATAGCAAACCAGCAGAAAAAAAAAAAAAAAAAGGTCCACAGGGCTATTGAACCTGAAGTTGAACAGGGTCAGCTCTCGTCCAGACTTTCCCCTAGGCTTAACAAAATGTTTGTGTTTGAAAGGTGGAATGTTTTGTCTGTTATCTGGCAGGAAGTAGCATATCTGTCCTTGGCTGCTACTAAATTTTATGGATAATCAAAACATTATTTTTCTATCAGAATGGAATGTAGTACCAAACGGAGTACCCAATGATGGAAGCCTACACCACCAAAGCAGACTTGAAGACAGATGTCACCCAAAAATGCAACCCTCGATGAGTTCTCCTTTGAACACACCAGATTTTGGGGCAGTGGTTCCTTGTGACCTAAGCACAGCAGCAAAGGTGGATCTGATCCACCTTTCAGATCCAAGATCCTCCCAACAGAATCATATTCCTTTGGCTTCAGAGTGGTCCAGCAAAATGGAATACATTTATTAAATGAGAAATTAATTATACTAACATGCATTTCATGCCAGATGGTGATTCCTTCTCAACCAACAACTCTTATCAAACATCTGCCTGAGGCTATCAGATCCAGGAAAATGTACTGACTTCTTATGAAGAGAATGATTATCTCCCTTCTTTACTGCTGCATTCCTTTCAATGTTCCCTTTCCTGCATCAGGATTAAATCAGCACGTCCTCCCTTTTTGCCTAGTTCAGTGAAAATAAAATTGTTAGAGTCACCTTCTTGAGTCTCTCAAGTAAGATATGATGCAATGCCATGAATAAACTGAGTCGGGTGGTATGGGTGGAGTGTAGAAATAAGGGGAGGGGTAAACCACGAGCACTGAAGATTTCTCTGGAGACAGTCCATCACATGGTGTTCTGATCCCAAATTCTGGCTTATTTTGTGTAACAGTTGCTTGGTTGGCTTGAATGGGAAACAAACTTGGCAGGAGAAAGGAGAGAGATGGGACATATTGCTTGCTGCACAATAGATTCTAATATGCTGCCTTGTCTTCTAATAAACATAAAACAATCCCTAGTGGCTGGGCTTAACGGGGGAAAAGTGTTTTGTTTTACAGTCATTTCCTGGAATAGGATGAGACGGAGCCTTTTTGCAAGATGTCGCCTATAGCCCAGGGCAAAAACTTTCTCCATGGGCTTCTCTGCTTCTTCCGAGTGATGGGAGGAAAACAAACCATGGCACAGCATAGTTTAACCAAGTTCAGATGAAATATAACTTTGGTGGTGAAATATACACTCTAAAACTTTAGGGTCCAACAACCAGAAAAATATATGGAATCACTTTTATGTAAGGGATTTGAACTTCGTGAGAGATAGAGCAGATCATGTAAATCCTAATCTTTTCTCAACACACACACACATACACACACACACTCAGAGACAAAAGTAGCCACACACCCCTGCACAAATGAAGCACCTCATCGGGTGCCAGAGTTCTTTGGAAGTGAGTGAAAGACTTTGGTTTTGATGGATGTTTGTGCTATGCTCAAGACTTATTTATCTGTAGTCTTAGAGACCACAGCTTTTGGAGCTTTTATTATTTCCATAAGGTACCCCAAATTGGTATTGCTTTTCTGTTTCCTTATAGTTAAACACTTCCTGTTGAATTATCTGGCTGCTTCCATCAAGAACATGGTCTACGGGATCATTAAAATGATGTGACATCATGCTTAGGGAATATGAAAAACTTGTTCAAAACTCAGCATGCAGATGCTCCCCCCATAACGTATAAAGTCTTGAACATACGTCGTGGCAATCTTCTTTGCTAGCTTCCTTTTCACTCTACTTCTTAATACTTAGCAAAGAGAGAGTGCCAGAACATTTAGCATGAGCCTATGAAATATGTCATTAATCTCAGAACTGAGTTAAAAGAAAACCAAAACTTACACTACTTTATACTTATTGGCTGAGATGAGAGCGCATTGGGTCCTATAGTCCCAAATTTAGAGGTTCCTCCAAGTTCGAAGGAAGGTGTGGTGCTAAAAGCAGAAAACTGGCTTCAATTAATTCTAATCATCACTATCCTTGCTAGTAAGCAATTCTACTTAGAGTACCATATTAGGTACCATGGAGTTAAAAACAAACAATGAGCACTGCTCTCCCTAGAATCCCATTTTTGGGAGCTAGTAACAAACAGTTGGATTTTAACTCAGGGGCCACAGATGAAAGCCTCCATTCTTGCTTACCAATTCCCTGAGCTCTCCAGTTCCCTGCTAAATTTCTTTTGAACACACTCTTATACTTTTGTATTTTTTAAAAATGGAAATGTTAGCAGGAAAAATCCACTCCACTGTAAGGGGCACATTATTCTGAGAGCATAGCTTTCCTCACAAATACCAGCATCACTTCCACTGCTCTGTAATAAGTGGCTGCAGCTGTTGCCATGGCGATTTTCATTTTTAAAACACTGTATCCACACAAAGACAGGCAACACAGCTGTTTCCAGGAGGAATCATAAAACACGTCCAGATGTAATGATGCTACTGTCTTTTGCTGGAGTAAGAGGGACATGCGTGTAAGTCTAAGCAGAACTAAAGATGGGGCTGTAGCTATGCTGCCGTCAGGGCTTATCGGAGGGTAACTTAAAGCTGATGAGAGTTCAACTTATACCCAGTATTCTCAGGCAGATACTCAGCACCAGGTTTACATAATTTTCTCCAGTAGCTGCCTTTCCAAAACATACCCTCATGCCCCAAATCTCAACGTTACCCGAGAACATTCCAGAAGCAAGCTCAACTGACGGCACTCACTCAGTCTTTGTTTATCTGAAGTTCCATGGCCTCCTACCTATGTGTTATTAAAAGGCTGCAAGGAAGTCCACACAACGTATTTAAAATCATTCCCCACTTTCCAGTTGGGGAGAGTGTGCTGCCTGCTGCTGCCCTGGTCCTTCAAGAGGGAAAAAGTTTGGTCTTCTCTGTGTGGGGTGCAGCAGGCATCAATAAAGACACATAGATACACGTGGAGCTGCCATTTCTTTAACAATGACATTAGGTTTCTCAGGGAGCAGGACCCTTTTGCTTGTTGTTTTGTTTTTTGTTTTTAAGGCCTTGATTTGCTTGGCAAATCAGATGCTGAAAATTATGTGAGTAGCTTCAAAATGTTGGTGGCCTCCATCCCTCTTTCTAAACAAGATTCAAACTAGTTATCCCTTCGTTAACCTGAAGGGGCAGTTCCTGCTGTCACACAGGCGCAGTGGGACTCTGGCAGCAAAGTAGGAAAGGAAAGCTTACCATATGCCTCATGGGAAAAGGGTTCGAAAAGAAATTATATTCCCCCCTGTCTCATATCATTATTTAACTCTTAAAAAACATAATTATGTTTCTGGAATTCTCTGTATTTTATCAAGCAGTTGGTTACAGCTATTTTGTTATCACTAAGAGCATTGCATTATAAATGGTATAAGTCACCAAATGCCCAGGAATCTAATTATAAAAGGACTTTACTTGGAAAGCATAATTGGTCCTTTTATTCTGTGAGGAGGGCCTTTGTTTGCAAAGAAATACGGCTGTGCTTAACATCTGAGTAATCAGCAATCTTTGTGGTGGTTATTGTTATTAAACATAAGGTTGAGATGCGACCCACAAATAATCCACGGGAAGCTGTGGGGCTTTATGAGCTAAACAATTGCCTGTGTTTGGTCCTAACTTGCCACTGACATTCTCTGTGACCCAGCAAAATATCACTTCTCTCCTTTGTACTACTGCAATACAAATGCCGCTGAGGCTGACCAAAGACAAGGCTGTGAGGAATAGGGAATCCAAGTTCCTTCACAGTGCCCTGAAGTGTTCAGTGCCATCCATAATGAAGTGTATAATAAAATAGAAATAAAACAAACTCGTCTGGGTCCCTCGAGACCTATAAGAAATCAGTGTCGCAAAATATTCCATTTGTCTTCTCATGATGTCACAAAGTAGGAAATCAGTGGCTCTTTCCATTTTTTTAAAACTCAGAAACCAAAGGAAATATGGAGAATGAAGTCACTTGTCAAGGGTCATGCAGCTAATCAATAACTGTCCCAACTATTATTTTCTTGGCCTCTCACCTATCAGTCCAGTGCTGCTTGCAGATAGTCTGCTGCCCTGAAAGGCAGCAAAAACAGAGAAGTTTCCTCTAGACAGATTAGAATTCTTTAAGCGTGCAAAAAATAAACAAAAGTAGAACTCATTAATTTATCAGATTTAAATATTAACCTTGGTAAGTCAATCCTTAAAGCTAATAAATATTATTAATAAAAATCATTAATTCAATATTAATGATGTACAGAGATTGGTGACATTCTTGTTCCTCAGTGGATTTGAGATGACTGCCCCCAAACTCAACTCCCAGCAAATCCGAAAAACTGATCAGTATGGAAACACCTATGTTGATCAGCAACCATGGCTAAGGAAAGAATTGGGAAATGATTTCATAGTCGTCTAGAGGAGCTAAGGTAATGAAATATGGGCAATACAGGCTGTTAAATAGACCAGAAGGCCGAAATATTTTTTTTCACAAATGCTTTCAACTACTTCAAATGCTCTTTTTTCACTGTGCCCAAGGCTGAGAGAAGAGACCCACTGGGCTGTCCCTCTAGCTCTTGGCAGAGCTTGCTGAAGATCAGAAAACAATATGGGGAGGAAGCTCTGTGTGATTTATTTTAACTGAGCACAAGAAAGTGGCAATTGGGGATGCAAGTGTAAATGCTGCAAGTGTGTATCTGTTTAGGTACACATTTCATTTCCCTTAGGCATGGAACGCTGAGGGGAGAAACAGTCTCAATAATGATAGTAGGGGAGTTATTTTTCAAAATTTCTTCTCTTTAATTAAATTCCAGTATGATTATTTCTATTGGTTTTCATGCTTATTCATTCAATGAATGTTTGCTGAGTGCTTACTAAGTGCCTGGCACTATTGTAGATGCCATAGGTGAATATAGAGGGGGGAGGCAAAGAGACAGAAAATAAATATGAAAATCAACAATCAATCTTTTGAGATGGGGAATGATCTGTGACCCTCCCCACACAAAGATTTGAAATAATTCAGAACTTAGAATTATAAAGTGACTTCATAGACAACATCTTATCTGAGTTTCATCGTATTCCAATGATATAAGTTTTGTGGCGAAAGCTCCATTTTGTAGATTTGGGAATTGAATTTAAGCAAAGTGAAGTGACTTGGCCAAATCCGTTTAAACAGTGAATGTTACGGGCTGGGGGGATGGGGGGGATGGTGAGGGGGAGGGATAGGTTGGGAGTCTGGGATTGACATGTACACACACTACTATGTATAAAATAGATAACCAAGAAAGACCTACTGTATAGCATAGGGAACTCTGCTCAATATTCTATAATAACCTAAATGGGAAAAGGATTTGGAAAAGAATAGATACATGTATATGTATAACTGAGTCACTTTCCTGTACAGCTGAAACTAACACAACATTGCTAATCATCTATGCTCCAATATAAAATAAAAATTTAAAAAAATGAAATACATAAAAAACAATTATGAAAAACAAAAACAAAAAACAGTGAATGGGGAAGCCAGGGTTTAAATTCAGGACACCTTTCTTCAAAACCTCTGCTCTTTTACTGTATCATACCACCTCCAAGGATTGATTTAAAATTTTATGTGCCTATGTACAGTTTCCAAATCCACTATTAAATAATTCTCCAAATTCATGTATTTAACCCTCCCACTCCATACTGCTAATTTATAGCTTTGCAGTTTAACCATGGCTTTCAAATTTCACTGTGCAGAGATAGGAGGGCTGGTGCCAGACACTCTGGGTTTGAGAGTAAGTTCTATCACCCTGGAGGCAGCAATTTACTGGGCAAGTCATTCAACCTCTCCAAGTACAGAAACTTACAGAACTGCTGTAAGGATTCAGTGGGATAAGAGGCAATGCATGGCACATGCAACGTGATGGTTACAGATGTAACCCTGGGGAGTTACCACTACTTTTCTTTGCCTCTGTTGGCTCACTGGTAAAAAGGGAATGATAATTATGTTAGTTTACCTTATTTATCTCTTAGGGTGGTCATAAGAAACATATTGTACGACAGTCGTAGGAAGACTTTGTGAATGGTGAAGTGTAATTATCGCTAAAGGAATCCTCTAAATCAGATGCCCGACACAAGACATGTAGCTAGACTAGGCTTCTCATTATTTCCATTCACGAAGAGGACCCAAGTGGTCTGCTGAAGTTTGGGGCCAATGCCATGGTGTGAGCAGAACTGTAGCTAACAGACCAGGTGGTCTAATTCCTAGGTTCTCAAGCCCAGAGGGCTGCAAAGCACACCTTTTGGAGGGCTATTTAATGAGCCCATTATCTAGCTCTCATATGAAGTCACCCAGAAGGAAGACCCAGTTCTACATATTTTGAAAAATGCCTGAACTCGATGGGATGTGTCCACGTGTTTGCACAGGAGCACTGCTCCCTCTGTAGACTCTTCTGGAGGAAACACCCTCGCTGGGCCCAAGACCCTCTCACTCGCCCTCCCCTCACCCCTCACGGCTCCCACACTCATCCCCACCTCCTGCACCCCGAACCCCTACCACCATCCCTCCGAGCTCTCACACTCCCCTGGCTAAGACTTGAGGCCCTGCTGGGGAGATTTCCTGGAGAAATTCTCCTCTATTACATTTCCAGCCTGTATATAACAGCTTTCTAATGTTCTCTTTCCTATTTATTTTAAATTTTTTGACAATGCCTTTCTTCAATTTTTAAAAACTTATTACTCCTGCAGGCTTTATTCGTCCTTAACACTATCATATAAAAAATTAACTTTGCTGTTGTATTATTCGATGTTTCAAAGCAGCCAAGAGTCAGGGGAGAGAGGAGGCCCGTTGAACCAGTTTGCTTTGAAAAATCGCTGGCTTGCTCATTGTGGGACCAGCGGCACGTAGCCAGCCCCATTGTCATGGGCCTCCTTCCTGTGTATGCTCCTGACCCGGGCTGGAGGCTCTGACTCAGATCCAAGGACTCTAGGTCAACACCTCTCAAGATCTCAATGGTGAGATCTTAGCTAAAGTCTGCCCCTTAAGAAGTTCTTCCCGGTGAGGAAAGCCAGCTGCGTATCATGTCAGCTGCTCCAAACATTTACTAGTTGCCTACTAAAGGAATTAAAGCAATTTTTTTACACTCTAGAAATTCTTAATATTCAAATACATTACTTTAACTCTGTTTAATACTAGCTTTTGTGCTTCTTTTAATTAATATTTCATTCATTTTTAATGGTTTAATAAATCCTTTTAAAAGGCTAAAGGAAATATGGGTATGAGTGGGACAATTCTGCATGTAGTCTAAAATGAGAGCGCCTAATCTCTTTTTTCCTGGCTGAATATATCTGATGCTTAGCTCTGTAATATTGGGTAAATTACTTAATCCCCCTGTACAACAGGGATAACAGTACCTGGCTTTCTCCAAAGGAGTCCCTTTCACATTTTAAGACAGTTCCCTTCTTCAGCTCTGTCCCTGAGGACCATTTAAGATGCAGTCCTACTGAAAGTCAAGCATGTGAAATGGCATTTCTAAGACCTGTGGCTGAGAATGCCTGTGACCACACATGGCTTAAAAGTTTTAAAGCCAAGAGTTTTTCTTCCATATTTTACGTGCAGAAATCTATGTGCAGCCTTTCTGAGTAATTGAACATAATCAGATTTCTTTCAAGGAACCTGTTGGCTTTATCACTGCAGGGCTGGGAAAGAAATATGTGCATCAGGCCTGCACATTTTCACCCCGTACCAGGTACAATAATCTCCTGAGACTGGAAGTATATACATCTCTCATTAATCAACAACATAACTATTGACTTGCAACCTCAGAAGTCAACTCTGAATGGTCTTCGTGCACTACTTATAAGTGCTCACATCTGAGACTCCAGAAGGACCATCTAAAGTACATGAGAACCAAACATTCTTTGGTTGCTTTGGCAGCCATCCCTTGAGATGGCCTCCAATGGTCCCTGACACTTGGTATCCACACCCTTGTGTAGTCCCCTCTCCCATTGTACCAGGGCTGATCTGTGTGATCAACAGAAGTGATAATATGTCGTTTCCGAGACTAGATTGAAATAGTCACCACGGCTTCCATTTTGGTTGCTCTTTCTTTCTCTCACATGTGCTACATCATAATATTTCAATCTTTCTCTTGGATTGCTCTCTGTCGGGGAAGTCAAGTCACGCCCAGCCCTGTGAAGGAGAATGTGCAGCATGGCAGTTAAACGTTCTGCTGACAGCCATGTGAATGTGCTTGGAAGTGGAGCCTTCAGTCCCAGTTGAGTCTTCAGAGACTGCAGCTCTTGTCAACAGCTTAACTGCAAAGTCACAAGAGACCTTGAACCAGAACACCCAGCCTCAACAGACCCTCAGGAATGGTGAGATGAACGTTTGCCATATTAAGCAGCAAAGTTGTGGCGTAATTTGCTACCCAGCAGTGGATAACTAACGGTCACTTAAGCTCTAACTTTGTTTCACATCAGATCATCAGGAAACAACTTTAAAGAACTATTATAGTAGTGGCTTTATTTAGTTAGGGATTATTGCTCTACTTTTAGCTTTGGCAGAGGGCGGATTTTAGAAGGTCAATATGAAGAATAATTTTGTGTCTTTCATAAGACTGTAGTCAAGAACATTGTCTACTATGTCACCCTATGCCCTATTTCTCATGGAGTTCAATAACAAACAACACTGGCAGATGATCTGTGTGTTTCCTTCAGCTGGCTTGAAGAACTATATAAACTGATGTACTTCCCTTTTCACTTTGTCGCCAGGAGGCTCTGAACAAAATTTAGTGCTAAATTAAGTATCTAAGTGGTGCCAGATACTCATGTTCTTGTTTCTTTTAAGAGATGTCTTTTCATCTTTTACTTATTATCCTTTTTGAAAATAAATAATTCCTTAGTCCTGTGAACTAATTCAAGTCCTTTCTGGACATAATTAAGTCTAATTCAAGATACTGTGAGTTTGTTGAGTAACTCTTAGGTGCCAAGCAGGGTACCAGGCCCTAGAAATACAAAGATGAATAAGACGAGAAGTAAGTCTTGCTTTTAAGAAGCTCAACATCTAGTACTGAACAGCTATGTGGAGAACCAGTCATAAAACCAAGTGACAGTCATTCTCATCACAGAGTGAATGAAGCAGGATGAAAGTGTTAGCAAGAGAAAATGACTCCTGACTTGAGACAAAACCAAAACTGGGCCTGACGAAGAGGGAGAGGCTGGCGTTATGTTTCAGGGAAAATAAGCGTCATCTAGGATATGGTGAGAAGCTTAGTGCGGCTCAGGTGGGGGTGAAGTGGAGGTGGAAGTGTATGGGGTACAAATGAAAACAAGTAATATGCTTCTGAGTATCTGGAAACACAGTTTACATGGAAGAGGTTGTAACACAATAAGGCCTATTTTTTCCACATGAGTACTGACCAAATTAATAAACAGCTAACATACCAGGAAATAATAAAGCTATTTCATAACAGTTTACAGCACCCTTACTTGGCTGTGATACTGCTGAATTCTTGCAAAACTAGAAAGAAGGAATAATTTAAAATTGGAAACATGTCCAATTCTTATTAATTACCCACAGATTCTACCAAGTTTCCAACAAGGGGCCCACTGGTTGAAACAAGAGTTAGAGAAAGTTCTGGAGGCTTTGCTTCCAAAGAAACCACGAAACCTCACAAAGATACAAATGCACAAATACGAGGCAAAAATGAAAGGTTTTCTGCTCTTTTTTGCTAGTCTAAGTCACACGGGAACCCATTGTGTTTATATTTACTAAAATTAGTGTCTGTGTTTTCTTTACAGGACCTCGGATTATTCCCCAAAATAAATATGCTTCCCTTGGAGTATGTCAAAAGAGCAGATCATCTTTCTGATCTTAGCGAGTTAAAGAGCCTACATGCTAAAGCGAACTAACCAGATTAATCAGCCTTTTACATATTTATTAGGAGCTGAATGGTGACGTATTTTGTGGCACTCCACAAATTTTTTACTTCCTTAGACCAGAAGTTACAAACTCAGGTGCGTGCAAGGCCACACCTATAATGTAAAGGAACAAACTGTCTGTGGAAACAAGGGAGAGGGGTGAGAACTCCATCTTTCAGTACTGGCACAGGCATGCAGGAGGAACTGCATTTTTTTGGTTACTTTGTTTGTAAGAGACACTAAAACTCTTAACCATTATATAAAATTGGCCAATTTTTTTTTTTTTTGAAGAAATTCACGTTCTTTTATATATTTATTTATTTATTTATGACTGTGTTGAGTCTTCGTTTCTGTGCGAGGGCTTTCTCTAGTTGCGGCAAGTGGGGACCACTCTTCATCGTGGTGCGCGGGCCTCTCACCATCGCGGCCTCTCTTGTTGCGGAGCACAGGCTCCAGACGCGCAGGCTCAGTAGTTGTGGCTCACGGGCCCAGCTGCTCCGTGGCATGTGGGATCTTCCCAGTCCAGGGCTCGAACCCGTGTCCCCTGCATCGGCAGGCAGATTCTCAACCACTGCGCCACCAGGGAAGCCCAAATTGGCCAATTTTTAAATGTTGGAAACTAATACCAAATTGTAAACATTGTGTGGACTAAACAAAATGTGTCTGAAGACGGGATGTGAGCAGTGGGCCATATGTTTGTAACTTCAGCCTTAGAAAATTATATTAGCAGGTATTATCTTTGGCACATATTAGAAACCACTTTTAAGATTTGTATTTGTTTTCATTGACTTTATGACATCACTGAGTGCTGACAGGAGTACAGAGCAGTGTTAAGGAAGTTAAGTGTCCTCAGAAAGTCATTAATAGGGAGTTCATGCAACCAGTACAACTAAACTAATGTAGAGTTTCTTCCCGTATTAGTGTATATAAATTCAAATGTAAATTATAACAACTTTTTGAACTCATAGCTGAATGTGAAATGAAGAAGTGGAAATCCCTAGGAGTAAGAAACAAAAGGAAAACTGAAAGCAAGAATCAGCTCCACTTGATGCTACTAAAAAAAAACAAAACCTTCACAAAAGACAAGTTTGTGTGCTTTCTTTAACGGACTTGGAGGACAATTTAAATCAATATCTTTCACTTTTCATTCTAACTTTGTTTAACAAAAAAATTTGAAAATATATACATAGTGTAAAAAGAGAAACCACTATGAGGGAGAGGCAGAAAATAAAAAAAATTTAAAAATGGAGAGCTAGAACCATAAGAAATAGAAACAGCAGCACAGTCTGAAAATCCCTCCAAAACAGTTACATTTAAAACGATTAATGGTAAGTTAAAAATAAATATAAAACATAATGAAAGAACATAGCCAATTTTAAAAAGAAACAAACCAAAATCTAGAAAGTAAACTGCAGGCAATGAAATTAAAAACTCAGTTGGCACAGCTCAAAAGAGAAGTAGAGAACAAGATCTGAGGAAATCACTCAAGTAACATAAAGAGAGAAAAAATTAAAAAAAATAAGACACATGGAGAATAAATTGAAAAGATCCAATATATATCTAATAGCAGTTTCAGACGAAAGAAAAGAGATGAGGGAGAGACAATATTCTAGGAGAATTTTATATAATTGAATAATCATTATTCTGAGTGGAATAAAGTAAAATTAATGCATACTTAGACTTGCTGCAGTGAAACTGCACAATTACAGTATATAAGGAGAAAACCAAAAATCAACCAGAGAGAAAAGATAGATTAGTTTTAAAAAGATAACGATTATAGAGCATATTTTTAATCAATAGCAACAAAGTCCAAAATACAATTTTCTAACATGTCTAAAGTTCTGAGGGAAAATATTTGTCAACTTTGAGTTCTATAACTAGATAAACTATATTTCAAAAGTGAGGACAAAATAAAGAAAATTTTAAGCCAAAGACTAATAATTTACTGCGAAATTACCATTACTGAGATAATCTGCTAATCTCACATCTTTAGCAAAAGAACCATTACAGAAGAAGCTTCAAAAAGAAGAAAACTGGATACAGAAGAAAGAGTAGGTTCATGAAGCAATGTTGATTAAAGAAACTATTAAACATGAAGATGAACCAAAATAAGCATTAATTGTAACAATAATTATTATTGAATGGTTAAAAATGAGGTAGAATTAAAATACTAGCCAATTAATAACATGAATGATGGGAGAAGTAAGAAGAGTTAAAGCATTTTAATTTCTTGGTATTATCCAGGATGATGCTAGAGATATTTATTTATTTCAGACTTTGTTATTTATGAATGCTATGTGAATTATATATTTAAAATTTAAGGATAATGACTAAGGTAACAAAAAGAACTGAAATGAATCACTCAACAGTAGTGTAACAACGACAATATAAAAGGGACATAGAGCACTCAATATTCCAAATGAAAAAGCAAAGGAGAAAACAAGAAACATAGAAAAGCATTTACATTGAAAGCACAAAGTAAGGTATATGTACACACGTATATGCACACGTGTGTGTGTGATCAGAGATGAAAATGACATGATCTATCATCCTATTTCACTATTTAAAGATATATTTTATATGTATTCAATAATAATATATAGTATACTATATATAATATAGTATGTAATATATGTATTATATATTACATCTTTAATCTATATGTATTATATATACAATTATCACATGAGTACAAAGATATATATATATATATATACACAGAAGGATTTCATTTTTGTAATAGTGAAAATATGGCAACAACTTAAAGGTCCATCGATAGGAAAATACTCAAATAAATTTTGATATATTTATATAATGAACTACTACTCAGCAGTTAACATGAATGGATTATATCTAGAATTACCAATATCGATAAGCTGAAAAAAAAATTGATGGCAAATGGAAAAAGCAACTGTTAAAAGAATAACCTAGCAGACATCATGACTAGCTACTTAAAAGTTAATAGCTCCCCTTTTCCCCAGTGACTTTCTCTACTAAGGAAGCTGAAAAGCTAAAATATTCAATACTTTGCCCTCTCTTGTAGCAAAGGGTATATCAGTTCTAGCAAATGAGTTGTAGTGAAATTCTCTGGGTGTCTTTTCCTTCCCAAATAAAATGACAAAACTTAACAAGGGAAAGGCTGTTGCCTTCCCTCTTTGTCCTCCCTGGAATGTGAAGTCCTGAGGTTTCATAGCCAACTCACCAGCAGGTGAAGAGTTACCCACTGCGACAGTGGAGCAGGATGACAGATAACATCACTATCATCTCAGATGACATCACTGAGCCACTGGATCACCACAGGACCACCTTTCCTTAGACTTCTTGTTTTGTGAGACAAATAATACTCAATTATTTACTACTTTATAGTGTATTTTTCTGTTACTTGCAGCTGAATGCAATCTAATCGAAATAAATAAGCATAATACCATTTATGTAAATTTTTACATAAAATTTACAGAAATATGTTATATGTTGTATACAGATACATACAGACATAGGGCATAATAAAAAATGGTTGGGAAGGGCAAACACTGACTTTAGGGTAGTGGTTACCTTCGGGGAGAAGGGAGCTGGGGGAAGGAAGAGAATAGGAAGGAACAGAACTACAATAGTAGCTGTATTTTTATTCCTTTAAAAAGAGTTCTAAGGTAATATCAATCTTTTGAAAAAAATCTGAGTAATGGGTATATTTTTTTCCTTATACTTTCACATAGTTGAATCATTTTAAACATTTTCTCTAAAACAAAAGAAATGTGAAATCATGTAAAATCTCTAGTTATCTATGCTGGAACATGGTTTGTTGTGTCCCTTGTAGGTAGTGAACCGTAACTCCATTATCTGACCTATTTCCACACTCCAGGGAGTTAAAGCAGGGGAGAAGATAAGTCTATTCTCAGTCTGTTCCAGGTACAGTTGCTATAACTGTAGCAAATGACCTAAGAGAACAGATATCTGGGAAACTTTTATGTTGCAACAGAGTAAGTAAATAAAATTGTGGAGAGAGTGTTCTAAGAAGCAAGCAAGAAAGCATGATGATTTGCAGTTGGAGTTGGTGTAGGCAAAAATATGGGATGATGACAAGCCTGAAGAAATCCCAGCTCCTGGGCCAATTTGTTACAGGGCAAGCCAGCCTAGAATCAATATTTTTTCAATTACATTTAAAAACTGTTTCACAATCTAGTATTTGGACAGCAAGCTAGCAATGTTGTAGTTATTAATTTTTAACAAAATTTTAGCTATACAAGATATGTATTCTCATGGGAAAAAAACTGAAAAAAAAAATTCAGAGAGTGCAGAGACTATAAAATGAAAAGAAAGACTTTTCCTTCCTCTCCAGGCCCCAATTCCCACTCCCAGAAGTACTATTAATATTTCTTCTGCTTCCAAAACTTTTATGTATGGATTAGCAATATATACCCGCTCTTATTTTTAGAAAAAATATGAGAAAATACCATACGTATTATTCAATAAATTGCTTTTTAACTTAAGTGATATATTGGATGTCTTCCAAATTAGCTCACATTTAATGATTTCATTCTTTTGAACAGTTGCAAATATTGTATGAAGTGATCACGTTTATTAAACTAATTCCATATTGGTGGACAATTCGGTTGTTTTTAATTTTTTGTTTTTATAAACAATGTTGCAATAAACATCCTGTTATAATTCATCTTTTCCCTACAGATATGAACAGCCACTTTTATCATATCCAAAATTCCCACATGTGTTTGTTTGGATTTTTTCTAACTCTAGTCTTCCATAAAGCTGCCAGCCTTTTCCTTCACAGCACCAAACTTTGATGGCTAGAGCCTCACAGTACATTTTAGGATCTGGTAGATCATGTACCTCATCATTACTCAGGACTTCCAGAATTTTCCTTGAATGTTTATTTTTCCGGATAAACTTTAGCATCATTTTCTTAAGTTTAAAATATCCAATCTGTTTCTCTGAGCTGTCAGCCATTATTGTGCACTCCATCTCCAGAGGATTTACTTAAGAAATTGAGGCAGGGAGGGTCTGGACTGGGGACAGCAGGCACAGGGGAGGAAGACTGGGATACAGAACTGAATAGAGGTGGGTTAAATAAGAGTCCATACCATAAACTGTGAGAACCCCCAGATCCTTTTCCATGCAGTACTCCCAGCATGTTGGTAATCTACTTACACCTCCCATTAGAAGGACTATTTGTAGACGCTGACTGGTTCACAGGTACTTAGATTTGGAGGTGCCCCCAAATAAAGGCCAGGTTCCCCAATTACCCTACAATGAGGCTCACCAGTTGATAGCCAAGACTTGCCCCAGCCCACATCCTATGCCTTCTTAGGCTTTTTCTCCCCCCTTTACTCTTAAATATAGATATTCAGCCAAGCCTGTCTAGAGAGGTGAGGAAAAACAGAGAGCACAATGAAAAGACAGGAAAAAAAAAAAAAAAAAAGAATATTCAGAAAACAGACACAACTTAAGGTACTGAAAAAAATCTTCCAAAACCTATTATCAGTATTTTGAGGCAAGAGAAAATATTGCATTCATGAAGCAAGAATAGGACTCCAGAAAAAGAAGCAATCAGAAAACAAGAAAGGGGGCTTCCCTGGTGGTGCAGTGGTTGAGAATCTGCCTGCCAATGCAGGGGACACGGGTTTGAGCCCTGGTCTGGGAAGATCCCACATGCCGCGGAGCAACTGGGCCTGTGAGCCACAGCTACTGAGCCTGCGCGTCTGGAGCCTGTGCTCCACAACAAGAGAGGCCGCGATAGTGAGAGGCCCGCGCACCGCGATGAAGAGTGGCCCCCGCTCGCCGCAACTAGAGAAAGCCCTCGCACAGAAACAAAGACCCAGCACAGCCAAAATAAATAAATAAATAAATTTAAATATCACAACACCAATTCATGATAAAAAAAATAAAAAATAATTGCTCTTTATGTTCCCTTTGCAGAAACATACTAAAGGATATGCTCCATGAAAATATAGGGCAAAGATGAAATAGAGCGTGGATGTGAAACTATGAGAAGAGATAAGTTATTGAAGGGAGTAAATGCCAAGAGAGAAATGGAGGTGAGGACAGAGACTTAAGCCTCATAAACTTGGGACCAGGAGAAAGATGCAGTTAAGACAAAACAAAAGGGGGTCTAGAGAAAGACAGATGGAAAGCTAGGTTAGTGCAGAGTTGAGAATAGATGGAAGTGGAGAGAGTCCTAAAAAGTTAAGCAGTTTTTGATGCTTCAGAGAAGAAGTCTGAATTCTTGGAAAGCACAGTTTGAATAGACACAAAAGGAATGGAGAAGCAGGTTTGTTGAGTCAATGGGATGGAAGTCAGTTTACAGGGGTTAAGAAGGGATAAGAGAAAGTAGAGTAGAACAATTCATTTACTAGTTTGGTGATTCAAGGAAGAAGAAAAATATATTCGTAGTAAAAATAGATAGTAGAGACAAGCAAAAGTACTATTTAAGGAGGAGAAAATAATGGCATAGCTGAAAGAAAAAAATAAAGGAGATGATACAGAAGAAGAGAAAGAGATACAGCAAAACAGAGGAAGAGATGAGCTTAGAAGCAAAGTCTTAAAATGGACACAAATGGATGAGAATCCAAGTGAAGTCAGTCACTCTAACAAGAGGGAGAGTTTATCTGAGACACATGAAAAGATTAAGAAGATAAAGGCAGGAACGATGATATGTTAAGGTCTGATTGACTGTGTAAATGTTAATTTATAAGCAGTGACTTGGGTATTACTATAAATCAATGTCTGAAGGAGAAACTCAGAAGGAGGGTAAAAGAATCAGAGGTTTAAGGAGCAAGGAATAGATCTGAAACGTTAAATGGCAGAACAGTTCGGGCTCAGCAAGAACCACTCTCCTCATGAGAGACAGACACTTGCAGCAAAAAACTTTAATGGGACCCAATAAAGGGACTTGGTGATAGGAAATAACTAGTTCACGAGAAATGTGTTAAACAAGATAATTTAGTCAAAAGAATGAATTGCTGAAAATAATTATCAAAAACACTTTTTTTTCCCTACAAATAGGTAACTTGGGTGCTCCTTCAGTTTTATTTAAAATGTTTTGTTGTTAAATATTTTTGTCAATTTCCAGAATATTTTTTCCTTTTTCCTTTCTTAAGTTTTCAGTATCTATCTTTATAATTATTACTGTACTTATTTGTAATAGTAAAAATTTACCAAAGACACTCACACACACTCACAAATAAAACTAATATCCAACAATAGATGATTGGTTAAATGTTCTCAAACGCTAAGTATGGTATGAGATAATTTCTGAATAAGGTATATATGTATATGTTATTCATATGTATGAGCAAAGAAATGGTACATCTATAATAGTGGTTGTCTCTAGGTTGGATCATGGTGGGGTTTCTGATGTACGTCTTTTTGCTTGTCTGCAATTTATGATTTTCTTCTGAAGTACGTAAATTACTTTTATTTATAGGTAAAAAGAAAAACACAGAAAAGGAAAAATACTAAAATTTTTCAGACTTAGGCCTTTTAGATATTTTTCTTTAATTTATAAAGTTTGAGTTAATTCTTAGTCAAGTGTGTCTACTCAGCCGTTAGGCCTGTTCTGTGGTCTCCTCATATACTACCTCATGACCTTTATACAAAAAGTTATAAAGTCTTGATAAAGTGAAGGGAAACATTCATTTTTTCACCCTCAATCCATTAAAAACTTTTCCAAACAATTATGGCAGGCATAACCCCCAACTGTTGAGTATTTAGGTTTTTTCAACTTATCAATAATACATTTTTTTGAACATTTATTTCCCCTTGTATTCTGGGGGATAGGGGTGGGGTGGGGAGACTTGGAGGAAACAGCAAAAAACCAAAAAGAGATGATCAGAGGAGAACAAAGCATTTCAAAAGTGATCTGGTGCACTTCAAAAATCGAACTGCTACATGAAAAAAAAAACAACCAGAATGGAATTGATTTATGGAAAAAAATTATTGTATTGATAGATCAATTTGTTAGCAGCCAGTTGGTCTTTAAAGTTGTTTTAAATTGGATCCTGTCCTGCAAGATGACTAGGAAGTGTTCTAGGGCCTGGGAGCATGAATGAAAAATACAGAGTGGGTTGACTCAGAGTGGATCTTGGTTGGAAAAAATCAAGAGGTGAAAGACAACGATATTATAGAGGTCGACGTGAAGCAATTGGAGATTAAAGCAGGGGATACTTTTAAGTCAATGCTTTAGGTCAATCATCAATGTTCGAAGCATTCAAAAGACAGATAATGAGTGCTAGACTTCACGCAAGGCAGGATCCCAGCCTGCCCCACGTGGGGTGCGTCATTGCAGAGTTACACTGGCCCTGTCTCCGTGCACAGACAGTGATTGCCAGTGACACAGCAAGCTTGAAGAGAGGTAGGTATCACTATATATATAGCAGCATGGCAGTTAAACTTTGCATTTTCGGCCTGTTTCAAAGTCTCAAACCCTGAACCCATGTGAATTTGCATGAGCGCAGCCCAGTTAAATGAAATATTGTCTGCAAGGTAGAAGCAAATCCTATGCAATCCTATGGCCTTCAGACAGTCTGTCTCACTCATGGGCTACTCTTACATAAATAAGCAAGGATCTGGCTTGGCTTTCAATCACACTGACCTTCAGGGTGGTGCCCTTGTGCTCTGACAGGTTTGCAAGAGGAACGTTGTTAGGATGCCAGACCACCAGTATGCAAGCCGATTGAATACAGAGGTAAATAATTTCTTCCCTGAGGTGATTTCAAGGTTCTCCGACAGAACTGTTTATCAAATCTCCATTTCATAGTATCCTTTTGTTTATAGAAAAACAGACCAAAATACCTGCAACTGTCCTGAGCAGATTTTAAATGACATGCTTGGGAATTCCCAGCTAATTTGCAACAAGTTACATGTTCATACATCCCTGAGGGCAAACTCTGTGACACCTCTCACTGAAATGTTCCAGCTGACACTTAGAGAGGACGACTGTGATTTCAATTTGAATATGACATGTAAACAAAAGGAAGTACCTCAATAGCAACTTACTTAACGGACTGCCTTAGAAACCTGAAGCACTTTAAGAAAGCTAAATCAAACCAATATGGATCTTTTTTCCTAATGTAGAAAAAAAGAAAAAAAACTAACACAGCAGGGGCTGAAATATGTGACAAACAATTTGGAAACAGCTGTGCAGATTGCAATAGTCTCCCAATAATATACTGCTTGTATTTTCTTCTCAGTTTGATTCCTTGACTCCTGGAAGTACTGAAAAGTTACAAAATATTTTCTTATGGCAAGGTGTTTTACTGTGATCAATTACCTTTCCTTCTGTGTGCTGTGCTGTCGTTAGTCACATGATTAATGTCTAAGGGGGCAGAGGGGGCGGGGCCCCGAGGTATGCTTGTTTTTTTTTTTTTCTTTCTTTTCAAAAAACATCTTAGAATTGAAAAGTGTGTAAAAGAAATTCCAAATGTCAATAGCAAATGATTAATTTCCTGGCAGTTATGGATAATAACTTACTAAAAAGAAAATTAAGCATGGAATCATAAAGAATTTGTGAAATTTCTGTAATTTTAATATGTTTGAAGCCTTGGCAACCAGTCTTCAGAATATATCAAAACCTCTCAGATTTTGCAATTAAATCTTATGGCCACAAAATCTTCCACAAATATATTTATTAAGTGCTACTAGCTAGTATTAAGTTGTAGTAAACCTAGTACTTCTGGTGATTTTACGTACATTTTTTTACATGTCATCTGGAATTTGTTTTCATGTAGGGTATGACAGTAGAGTTATAATCTTTTCCTCTTGTCTTTTTATAATTAACCAGCAAAATGTCCCAACTTCATCTTCTTTTCAATTTTTCACTGAATTGTAATGTTACTTTAAACATAAAACACGTGTGCATACATGTCCACAGACACACCTCTGTTTATTTCTGAGTGATCTATTTTTTTTATTTGACTTGTCTATTCCTGTACTGGTACCATTATAATTGTATCATTCCATTAGGCTTTCTTTTTCAGGATTGCTTTAGACATTATTGTAACTCATTTATTCTCCTATACAAAATTTAAATAATTTTATCCAGTTTTAGTAGAAGTGGTCATATTACTTTTGGGAATTGCATTACATTTTAAAACTAATTTGGGGAGAATTAACATTTTTAATAATGAGTTTTCTTATGCAATAGTATATCTCTCCCCTCTTCAAATTTTATAATTCTCCTCCTATAGTTTCTGAGCATTACCTCTGCTTGTGTTTTCCATCGCCCATCTGCTCCAGAGCAGGACCCAATAGCTTGAATGAGTCTGGGTTATTCCACTGTTTGCCTTGGGGGAGTCTTCAACGAGCCATGTGATGAGTACATCATTTCTGAGGAATAAGACTAGTGTTTCCTAGGCTCAGGTTCTCTCTAAAAAAGTCATTCTACTCATTTGTGGTATGCTTGTATCAGTTTCTGATCCCCTTTCCCCCTCCTTCCACTCCTGCTACGTCTCATTTGGTAAGCTGTATTTTTAGTTCTTTGATCAGTCTTTCTGGCTCTCAATCATTTCTAACTCTCCTTTCTAATGAACCACAAAGCTTATTCAGAGACACCTCTAGCTTGGGAGAAAATAGACTACGCAGAGCTCTCTTCTGATTCCAGGCACTTTAATTCACAGTCCTCCAACAGACAATAAGAGTACATCTTACTCATTGCCTAATAAAACCAGGAGAAATTGCTCTCTCAATGTGCTATAATTGGATCATATCTTTGCTCACATGGCATTCAATAGGGATCCAGGACAATTTAAGGCTTTTGGTTTTTTTTTTTTTTTTTGGTTTCTTTATTAGCATAAGAAAGATATAAACCATGGTTAGGACATTGAAAACTTTCCACTCCCATGATGGGTGGTGGAACTATCAATTCAGATTCTACATTCATGGGATCTTTTTATGTGTCAGATGGGGTACTTGTTCTCTCAGATACTATCTGGCTTTATGACAATCTCAGTTTTTCAAAAGGTAGCTGTAAGCCCAGACATTTGAAATAAAAAATAATAGGTTATGAAAGCTTAAGTCCATGTATTAAAATGATCACAGGAGATAAGTCAGAGCCAATAGTAATAGTAAAATAAATGTAGCAGGCATCACTTGTTGAGTTTTTTTTATGTACTAGATGCTGTAAATAATTTATCATCATTGTTACAACAACTGCATGAGATATGTAAAATTAGCCCCATTCTATAGATGAGGAAAACATCTCAGAGAGATTAGGTACCTTCCCCAAGGCTGCACATTGTGAGTGAAAGAAGGAGGAATTGAATCTTCATCTGACAAATGTTTGTGTTCTTTTCAGTACAGTATTTTGCTTCCATTCATCCTTACTATCTACACAATTCTAAGAAGCTTAGAGAAATTGATTATCCAGTTTTATACTGTAAAACATATTAGAAATGGCAAATTGGAAAGAGTTTGAGAGACTTCTGGAAGTACAAAAGATTACACTGTACAACAATGACAGAGTTAAGTTGCCACAGAGACCATATGGCATATAAACCTAAAATATTTATCATCTGACAATCTACAGGAAAAAGTTTGCAGAACCCTGGATTAGAGTAGATGGAAGCAGGGGGACAGATTATTCACTGATGGCCTATGGGCTTCATCTGATTGCCATGTTTTATTTGGCCTATACATTGTTCTTTTGTTTGTTTAAAAGAAAATATGAAATCTTTTCAACATTTAAAATTGAGATCACATATAAAAAAATCCAGATTCCTAGTTACTCTTGAAAAATCAGAAGTTCTAACAATTTTGGATGTAATTTTCTGCACAGCAAGAATTAGAGATGAGTAGGGGCAACCCCCTGCATGGGCATGAGCTCTCCGTTTTCCCATTGTCCTTCCACTCCCAGCCTAATCCACTCGTCAATCTACCTCTGTCCTGCAGGAATCTAAGTGTACAAACTCCAGAAGAAGCTGGAGATAAAGGTAGTAGTGATTCAGTAAAGAGCTAGGAATGCCCTGTTGAGGAGTTTGAACTTGATCCTGAGGTGCCGGGGAGCCACTGAAAGGTTTGAAAGAGACAACTGACCTGAGGAGACTGGCCTTTTAAAGAACAATACTCTGATAGCACCATGAAGAATGAACTAATGGAAACAGTGACTGAAGGCAGTAAGACCAATTAAGAGGCTTTTGAAGAAGTCCAGTAAAGAGTTGAGGGAGGCCTTAACTTGGTGTCAGAGGGAAAGTAAAGAGGCAATCGGTATTAGGAATATTTACAAGGCAACCAAGAGCACAGCTGGGACTGAGCTACAAAGAGGAGATATTAGATTGACAAAAGCTCACCACTGCTACTTGTACTAGAATGGTGTGGGGAAAAGCGTTAGCACTGACCATTTTTTGAACACCCACTTGGGGACTGTCAACAAACTCTTAAAGTCAATAAGGCATAGGGCCTGCTTTGTATGGTTGACTGATCGACCTTGGGTCAAGACAGCTTATGTATCAGGAGCTTTGGGGATGACAGGCGTTGAGGTGGGGTAGAGAAGCTCTTCGGAAGAGACTATAAAAAAAATATCTAGGGCCAGTGGCCTTCCATTATAGGTAGGTGTAGAATATTAGGGTAGTTGAAGGGAGAAATGGCTTTGTTGGGAGCCTTGGGGTCCAATGTACATCCTAGATTTGGAAAGTCTGGTAGATACACATAGATATAGAGACCTCACAGGGGCTCAAAGATAATACCAAATCCACGTGCCTCTTTCTACTCCTTCCTAATTCTGCCTCCAAAACCAAGGATGGTTTCTGATGGTGGAAGAGCAGCTTCTTCAGGACCAACCTAGGACTATGAAAGGAGACTTACCATTCCTCTCAGCCTCCTTAGACGCACAGCAGACGAGTCACTTCTTGCCTGCTGGAAAGACCCTCACGAGCTTTCCAATAAGGATCTATTCCCACCTAATAGTAAGGAGAATTGAAATGCTACTTTCACTTGTGAATGGAGAGATAATCTCAAAACAGTCATTTATTTGAAGAAAAAAAAAGAAAACACAAGCACTCAATAGCATTTTCTAAAGATTTTGTCCAAATGGAGAATGAAAGACACAGAGGGTTTAAGCCATTTCTCTGAGAAGACATGGCAGTTTCCATAGAGCATCACATCAAAGGAACTCAAACCACAGCACCCTGAATTTTGAAAATAATGGTAGCTTCCCCAATCAAGTTCATCATTAACAGTGAACTGAATCTTACAGAAGAGGAAGGATTTTTCCTTAACAACCCACACACCTCTGTTGAATTCATTCGGAAGAGTAGCTGAGGCAATTTTCTAAGCCCTATATTTTACCCGTATTATAGAGAGGTTGCTGAAGAAAGTCCACAAGGAGTAACTGGAAGACAACGGGAAAAGCAAAGAGGTTAAAAAGGAAACCTAGAAAATGCTGTCACTGTAAAGATTACAGTTTCTGAAACAAAATCTCAGACAATGCTCACTGTTGGAAAGAACTTGTGATAACTGCTCTAGGCAGAGTAATTTTGTTTGCGTACGGAGAAAAAAGAAAGAAAACACATTTTGAAACAGTAACTAATATTTAGAAAGGAAACTTACTGGAAGCAAACTAGAACCATTATGCTTGTCTGATAAAAATGGGATTTTCAAATTTGCAAAAATTTGCATTCTCTACATAATGCACACACATTTTCCATGCACAGCATTCAAATATTAAAATCTTTACAGAGCCTTTTATTTAGTGTAATGCATGTGTACAACATTTTGCACTGCCCCAGATAAAAATTCATCTTGTGGTGTCACGCTGTGTGGATCCTGAGGAAAGGCACACAAATCCTCATTTTAACAGGACAATAGCTTTGGGTAAGAGGATAAACTAGTCCTCCTTAATCTCACTACCCAGCAGCTGACTCTGGAGGGCCACCCACATGGCCAGAGATTTGAGGAAGAACTGAGGTGAAGCATTTCTAAGAATGGTCTTTTCTTTCTCAGTATCTCAACAACTTCTGGACCCACTAAAAGAAGAGACCAAATAATAAATACCACTTTCATGGTGTTTTACAGCCAACAGAAAGCCCATCTCATTAAGTTTTCATAAAAGTTGCTGTTGATGACAGCAATGCTGGTCAAATAGATTGAATAATTGTCCTGGATCATTAGGAGGTGGCAGATGCGGGGCTTCAACCCAGGCAGTGTTTGGGTTGTCACAGCTGTGTCTTGGCCAAAGAACAGCAGCAAGAGTGGGGGAACCCCTCTTCCTTTCAGTGGCCCCTGTGTCCGGGAGTCATGACATGATACTTCAGTTCATTTTCAGGGAGGGTCCTTCTCTTGCAGGTCCTCTTTCTTTTGACATTTATTTTATAATACTTATATCACTTCAAACTGTACCCACTAACTATCTGTGCAGTGGCTCCATTACTAAGTTCTGCCACTTTCTAAGGAGTTTTAGGCAAGTAGCTTAACATCCCTGAGCCTAGGTTTTTAAAAATCTGTTAAATGGGGATAAGAAGTATCTATCACATAGCATTGTTGGGAGGATTTAATGTAATGGTGTATGCAAATCACTTATCAATACATAACACGTACTAAACACTCAATAGATAAGAAAAAATTTTTTTTAAATTAGCGGGAAGCTGGTAATAGGCAAGTTCAGTGGAGAACATTTACTTCTCCAGTTAAACTGTGAGCTATCAGGAGGACAGGCCATTATTTATTTAATGTATCTATATTTATTGTATTTTATTTATTTTATTTAATGTAGTCTGTATTCTACCCTGGGGCTCTCCCTAAGAATATGTTAATCCTTTCTACACACTCTTAGGAAAACACTACTTTCTCACCTCTTAGAAGGAAGATGGTCTTGTTTAGAATGTGAGAGCCTAGGGGGCAGAAGCAATTTCCTTAAGGGACAGATGGATGGGGATGGAGAGACGGAAGGATAAAAGGGTAGAGAGAATAACATAATAACTCACTCTTTAATATTCACCGTTAGTTAGATGGAATATAGAGACCTATTTGAGTCACTTAAATTGATTATTTCTGTTAGAACAATCATTTTCTGAACTAAGTTATCTTCTGCACTATACTTTGGGATGTCAGAGTTACACTACATAAAATAAGAGGCATTTCATTAACACTCATTTTGCAGATGACATAAATCAGGCCCAAAGAGTATTTTCAAATATGTCTTTGAAATGTCATAGTTAAACCACCTTATTTTCTCCAAGATTAATGCATTCAAAATTTCTTCTTGTGCAAAAAACAAAAAAGTAAAATACATTTTAAAATTTAAAATGTAGCTTAGGGAATTCCCTGGTGGTCCTGTGATTAGGACACGGGCTTTCATTGCTGTGGACCCGGGTTCGATCCCTGGTGGGGGAACTAAGATCCCACAAGCCGTGTGGTACAGCCAAAACAAAACAAAACAAAACAAAATGTAGCTTAGTTAAGTATTTTTCTTTTGCTAGAAAGATTAAAACAGACACAAATACCAGCATTAGAGGAGCTTCAGTATCAGCGGTTTACTAATCAAAATCTCTTTTGGGTAAGTTCATGACCATTTCTGTTTCCTCTGGATCACCTGCACTTAGGTCACTTTTTTGGTGATGTCATCAAAAGAAAAAGGTAATATTCTTTAAATGTAACTAACTGTAATCAGTCACCATGTGGTGGGGGGAAGCACTAAGCAATAAACGGTCTGTCTATGCAACTCATCAATCAATTAATGAAAAATCATTTATTAAGCTTGATAGTTCATCTGATCTCCAATCAACTCACTCAACAAATATGTATTAAGCATCTACTAGTGCAAGGAACTGTGTTGAGTGATAATGACATGTTGGTAAGGAAAACAGACATGGTCCTTGCCCCCATGGAGTTTACATCATAGTAGGGGATAAGAGACAATAAATGAGTAAATAAATGAATATATAATTGCAAATCATGATAAGTGCTATGATTAGGGCACCATACTTAGGGTTGGCAGTATTAAACTTACATATACTAAAAGAAATTTTCATTGCTGATCTGAAGTTCAAATTTAACTGGGAGTCCTACATGTTCATTTGCTAAATCTGGCAACCCTACCAGTATAGAAAATAAATGTGTGTGTGTGCGCATGTGTGTGTGTGTGCACACGTGCGTGCGTGCGTGTGTGTGTGTGAGAGTCGGGGGAGAGATATATTAGATAGGATAATCAAGCAAAGCTCACTCTAGACACTCTATTTAAATTGACACTGAACAGATGAAAAGGAGCCAGCCAGGAAAGGAATAGGGTGGCATATGGTGGGATGTTGTTGCAGGTATGGGTAGGGAGTACAGAATTCCAGACAAAAAGGGGTTCATAGGGGGTTCAAAGGGGTTCAAAGGCCCCGAGATGTTCATTCATTCAGCAAGTATTCACTGAGTGTCTATTATGAGCCAGGCCCTGTGCATTGGGGGTACAATGGTGAGCAGGACAGAAGCATTCTCTACTCTCACGGACCTACAAGTCTAAAGTACCAACTGAGGACGACAGGGCACAGCAGCAGTGAAATCATATTTAGCAAGGGGACGGAAGATAATTCAACTATACCATTTTTATTCCCTTAGCTGCTAATATGAGGCTCAATGAAAAAACAAAAATATGTATTTGTTGAATTCAACACCCATTTATCCTGAACTTGGCCAGGGGAAAAAAAAAAGAAAAAAAAGAAATTGACAGACAACCTTTCGTTACCCTTTACAATAATTGTCTTTGGGTTGCTTATCAATAAAATGCCTCAAAATTAATGAGAAGTAAAATGAACCGTCTAGAGAAAATTCATACTCGTTTAAATAACTCCCTAAACCAATCAACTCAAGTGGAGAAAAAAGGCAAAAGGCACAAAGACATGAACACAAAACAACCACTTGGTTGATCCAGTGTGCCTCAAGAATAGCAAAGATGCTCTGGATGCGAGAAAAGACCAAAAAAAGGATAAATTCTAGAAATATAACCATCTGGAAAGTTCCAGGATAACCACAAATATCTTATACTCCAGTGAATTGTCTTTTTGCTCTGAAGATCAGTTCATCTGGGGGAAAGGAGTGATTCTTGTGGATAAGAGCACAAAGCCATCCCTCTCATCATAGAAGCTAAGGCAAATTTTTTCTGCCTTGACAATTATCTGAGATTTTTCAGATAATATCCATTGTATTAATGGTAATGCAGTTCAGGAAAAATGATCAGAGATTACCTTGCAAGCCATGAGTTGAGTTCATTATGTGAAAATCTAAGGGGAAGAAATAGAATCTGATTTAAGGCTCAATTTTTAATTTGCTTATCTGAGCAAATTAAAAAATGAATTCATATTCCAATGTATTTTATGAATATTACAGACTTTGCTTAAAGTGTATTTCTTTGCAAATGCTCTTACCTAGGTTTATTCACCAATTAATAGCCCAAAACAAAACAATCTGATAGGATGATTATGATATGATAATAATTCAGAGACTAGTTATGTCAAACTAACCTTAAATACATAGGGTAGTCTATTTCTCTAGCCTGTTGTTCTCTCTTGGAATCTCAATATCATATTCAGTCTATTTGTTATACCTCTTAGAGTCATATCAATTGCAAATTTGACAAGTCTGCAATCTGTCCTTCCATGTCAGTCACCGATAAAAATATTAAACAGAATAAATCCCTCAATCGAGCTCTCTGCCAAGCTACTAGAAATACGGACTTTTATTGCTACTTAAATCAATACCCAATTACTTAATTTTGCTTCTTACTAACTCTAACTTCTCCATATTATTCCACAAGTTTCTAATGAGAGGCCAAGTGCCTTGCATAAATCCAGACGAAATGTAGTAGGGATTAAAAATAATCCCTGCATTTGGGTCAAAAATTCTAATGCACTTTTGAAAACATAGCAGCAAACTCGTTCACAGTAGAGCAACTAGGATGATGAATGAAATCAGAACTATGTCGTACGTAGAATAGAAATAGGGATTTGCAGAGAAGAAAACATTGAATTTTTTTTGATAGTTTTTTTTTTTTTCTAACGTATAAATGGCTTTCATATGAAAAAGAAGGTGTTCGTCTTCATTGCTAAGGAGGCAAATTCAAACTTCCACAGAGGTCTGGCAGGCAATGTGAGTGAGGGAGGACAGCCTTACTCTTGCTTTTCCTCCTTTGATAGAGAGAGAAGCACAAGAAATAATGCCTTTCCTCTTAACTCTCCTGTAAAAAGGCACTGTGTAAACTCAATAGCCCATGGCAGACGATCCCTGGGCTCAGTTTAGGGGCAACACGGAGTGGTGGGAACTATGACTGAGGTATTCTGCGCGGATTAAAAGCGGGGGCAGCCGTTTCCTAATGCCAGCTCATTGTTGTCAGGGGAGATGTTATCTATGCACTCCCAATATTAGTACAGCTAACAGCTTTTTCAAAAGTAATCAGAAATCTGGGTTTTTATCTTAATTCTCTTGATTTTTAAATCTGGGCAATAAATTCAGAGTTTAAAAAGAAAACAAAAAACTTTGCCAGTCAACACTGGGGAAGCCCAACAAAACCAAGCTTCTAGTTACTATAGGATTCCCAGAGGTGAGCCCAGGACCAGTGATTTGCAGATACAGGGAAGCAGGTAGGAGGTGAGTGGAAAGAAGCACTCGCTGCTCCCCAGAGCTGCCCTGCTTTCCCTCCAGATCACCAGCTCTGGGTGGAGTGACCTCCTGCTGGTCATGACGGAAGGCAGCCTTATCTGAGACTGCACTGATTGAATTTTAATGCCCAGTCTCACTCTGAGAGGCTATGGTTCCAAATAAAACTTTCCCTGGGGGCTCAGAGAAAGGAATCTATGGCTGGAAGGTTCTTGATAGTGTGTGTTGGAGAGGTAGGATGTAATCTCAGCTTTGCAAAACAATAACCATTTGGAGACAGAAGACTTGGGAGGGAATTCCTAACTGATAAAAGAGCAGGCACAAAAGAATTAAGGTAGAAATGAGGATAGACTGAAACGGAGATGGCAATGAGAAGATTCTAATGGAAGTGTATTGTTTATGTCACTTACACCTAGGGTCACAAACTGGCCCCCTCCGGTTAGGCTTGGCTATCACAATGCTTAAAATTAAAATTGAACCGGAAGTACTTTTGGAGGGCATGCACCCTCTACTTAGTCACCGGCCCCACCACTTTTTGTTGTCTTGTGTCCTGGACCATCACAAATTCGTATTACCTGCTTTGTTCACAAACTACTTAGGGCTGTATTATCATTAATACAAAGGCAAATTTTTTTGATTTTATGTGACTATATTTTCCTGAGTCAAGTTCATGATGCATACATCCAATACGTCTTAAATATTCTTATAGGAATTTGGAACTTCGAAAATGATCTAAATGAATTGGCCAAAGATTTCAATTTTCAATCAACTGTTCTGGCATCTGAGACACACACATTTCTAGGGTTTCACTCTTATAATTTAAAATCAGGTTTTGCTGTCACACAAATACCTGTGCTTGTATAAGCCTTTTACAACCATCCTCCCATTGGATTCTCGCCAAATCCCTATTCATTCATTCATTAGACAGAGGCCTACTAACTACAGATGGCCAACTATTATGCCAGTTGTAGGTGCTCAGAATGTAGCAATAAACACAACTTAAAACCTCTACTAAGTAAGCAGGTGAGGCACTTTTTTTCCCATTACAAATGCATTTACTACAGAAGTAAAACAGAAATACGCCCTCTGTATTGAAGATTAAGGCAATGCAAAAGTGTACAGAGTAAAATGTGAAAGCCATTCCCTTACGTTTATATGCATTTACATACAAATGTCATTTTTGCATAAATGCTATTATACAATATGCACTTTTCAGAAACATTATTTTGTAACTAAAAATGTTGATTTTCCATGTCTTCTACTTTTTATAGGCTCCAAAGTCTTCCCTGGTTTGTATGTAGTAAAATATATATATATATATATATATATATATATATATATTTTAATCCTTATTGGAGAGTAATTGTTTTACAATGTTGTGTTAGTTTCTGCTGTATAACAAAGTGAATCAGCTATATGTATACATATATCCCCATATCAGCTCCCTCTTGAGCCTCCCTCCCACCCTCCCTATCCCACGCCTCTAGGTGGTCACAGAGCACTGAGCTGATCTCCCTGTGCTATGCAGTTGCTTCCCACTAGCTATCTATTTTACATTTGTTCATGTATGTATGTTAATGCTGTATATAGTACAATATATTTAATCTCTTCCTTATCAATAGACATTTTTGGCTGTTTACATTTTTGTTGTCGTTATACTGATGCCCTATATAGGTATCTTTGTCTGCATAAGGAAATCTTTCTTGAGGTATATTACTAGAAGTAGCTTAACTGAGTACATTTAAAATGTTGAGTGATACCGACAAAAATGTGTATAAGAACACCTGATTCTCCTCATTCTTGCCAACACTGAACTGAATGTGAAAAAACTCTTTAAATCTTGTTAATCAGATGGATGTAAAATGTCTCATTTGAATTTGTATTTTCTCCATTTGGAAATAAACATCATTTTACTTGGCTATATATATGTGTGTGTATATATATATATATATATACACACACACACACACATACAGAGATCTGCAAATTATTTTTTCATATTTTTATTCAACTTTCTATTGAAAATGTTTCATATTGATTTGTAGGTGTTCTTTGTGTATTTAAAATATTAAGACTGTAAAGATGTTGCAAATATTTTCTTCTAGTCTGTCATTTGTCTCCTATTTATGCAACTTACTTTTAAAAATTTGTGTATAAATTGGTTAATTTTTAATTTTACTGTTTTTAAGTTTTGAGTGGTATTTTTTTGAGTGTTATTTAGGAAGACCATCAACATTTCAAAATTATAGAAATAGCTCCTGGTATTTTTATAGTTTTTTCTTAACATTTTGCTCTGTAAACCCTCTAGAGCTTCTTTTTAGGAATAATATGAATTAGGCATTTAACTTTGTCTCCCAAAGGAATAGCCCATTGACTCACACTAATTATTAAAACACCTAATCTGTTGCCTTTATATTGGAAGAACAATTTGGCTTGGGTTTCACATTCTGTCCCTCAGAAGTAAAAATGTGCTGCCTTTCCATCTTCTGAAATTGAATGTCACTTGGGCCTTGGTCAAGTCCAAGGCCAACCTGATTATTCCTGCTTTTGTAAGTGACTTGGATTTTCTGCTTAGATGTCCCCATAATTCTTTCTTTAAACTTGAAATTCAATAACTTTGCCAGATTGTCTCATCGTGTTGATGATTCCAAATGAAAATTTCCTGGCATCTGGTGGGTCCTTTAAGTCTTTCCATCCACTTATTACATCATTTCAGGAGAATATTGTTTTATTATGTTTTAAAATAATTTCCATGTGCTTTCTTCCTCAAAAACACTCAACTATCTGCCATCCACTTCTACCATATTCCCTATAGTCATTACTATAACTTTGTTCTTTTCTACTTTGTTTCATGTTATTTCCTTAAATCTATCTTCTATGTCCCTAACAGTGCTTTCAGAGAAGTTCATTCTATTTTTGTTGCTTCTAAAGTCTTTTTTATCTCTTAAGTGATTTTATTTATCTCTCCAACTTTTCTCTTGAGCTCTGCTGGCACAGTTTTAATCTCCCTTGATTTTTTTATGTCTCTTCTGTGAAATCTTTAATGATATATCTGTATCTATCTATATCTACATCTAGAGAGAGAGAGAAAATTCATGCTGTCCTTCATAATAATGGAGAATTCTTTGTCTAAACTTTTCTTTAATACTTTGGTAAATTTGTTTGGGGGATTGTGGGCTCTTCTTTGGCTTAAATTAAAAAAAAACATTTTGCAGTTTTGATGAACATGTCCCACTCCCTCCGTTTTGATTATTACTCATCTTTAAAAGAGACTGGCTATTTATTAAAGAATAGTATAGTGCAGGGATACAGGGAAATGGGTGGAATAGCGTTGAGTAAGCGGAAGCCAATTGCAGTTCTAATTTGGGTTTTGTTCTGGTTATCTATCATTGCAAAACAAACCACCCCAGAACTTAGCGGTTTAAAACAACAATCAGTTGCTTTGTTTACAAATCTGCAAATTGGGTGGAGCTCAGCAGGTTCACCTCATTTCTGCTGCACGTGGTATCAGTGGGGCAGCTCTAAAGAGGTTGAAGGATCCACTTCAAGGATGGCCCACCCAAAGGTCTGGGAAGTCAGGCTGGCTGTCATTCTCTCCCCAGGTGGTACACTTCACAGAAAGGCTTGACTTCACAGTAAGGTGGCTGCGTTCCAATGGGGAGTGTCACAAAGAACAGGAAGTGGAAGCTGCTAGTTTCTTAAGGCCTGGGCCTGGAAATTGGCACAGCATCCCTTCCTCTGCATTTTATAGATTTACGGGGACAAGGGGAGGGAACATAGACTTCATCTCCCCATGGGAGGACTGTCAAAGAATTTGGGAGTCATGTTTGAAAAACTGCCCCAAGTTGTCTGTCTCAAGCATTTGTTGCTAAATCTGTTTTCTTTCTTTTGGGAATACATCTTTTTGCAGTCCATGGCATTCAAATTGAGTGCCATAGAGAAAAGATCCATAAGTTACAGATAAAGTCTGTTTTGGTTTGGAAAATTTTGCCTCCCTCCCTCCCCACCATGCAAATAGCCTCCTGCAATGCCCTAGCTGAGAAACTAGAGTGTAGGTCAGCATGATTTCTACTCATCTTGCATTTTGAAGGGTCAGATTATTTTCCTCCATTTCTTCCTTGGCCCATCCAACCTGATCTTATCTGTGATCTAAACAATGGAATGTTAGCTAGGCCTTTCAGTGATGTGATATGCTGTCAAGTCTGAGAGGAATTGACCTGGCTCAGCATCTTTCCATCTCTTGTTCAAGATTTCACATTATTTGGCAGCAATACTTCATACGTAAATATTTCATAGTTTGTGGTTTGGAGTTGTGACTGTTTCTATGTTTCACGTGCTATGAAAATTTCCTTTCTATTTTTCAATGTTTTTCATAGTTTTAGTTTGTTTTGAGGGAGTCTAGTAGAATAAATATTTTATCCTCCTGTTTTAAGCAGAAGCTCCATGTGAACTTCAGAATCACCTTAAAAAAATCTGTTGGGATTTGAGGAGGCAGATTATTCTGAAGGCACAGATTACTTGGGGGAAGGGCTGACTACTTTACAATATTGAATCTTCCCATCCTATTTCGTAGTAGGGCTCCTCATTTATTGAGGTTGTCTTTTTGTCCTTCACTAAAGTTAAGATTTTTCTTCTCACATATCTTATAGGTTTATTATTTAGGGCTATTCTAATTATTTTAGATTTTAAAATGTTATCGTGAGCAAAATAATTTTCCCATGACATTTTATCATCAGTTGTTACTGAAGTCTAGAAAAGCTATTGATTTCTGTGTGTCAGTCTTCTGTCCAGCCAGATTTCTGAGCTCTCTAAATTTTGCCATTTGAGTCGCTTGTATTTTTAAGTAGACAATCATATCATCTCATCTATTAAGTATTTAATTTTAATTTTTATATTTTAAATTTGTATGATTTTACTTTTAAAATTTCAACTTATCCCTGTCTTCAGGATATAGTCTTTTATCCCATCTTAGTAAATAATTATACATGTTTTGGGCTTTGGTTTTCTATAGTTTTGTTTTCCCATGACACTGATCTTATTGCTTTCATAATCTATATCTTCAGTGCAATCTCGCTTCTAAAATCCCAACAGATTTTTATATTTTAAATTGGGATAGATGTGCATACTGAGGCTGCCATCATGATGAAATTAGAAAGCAGGCTTGAAGAAACTGACTGACTTGCTCAATGGTATAAAGCTAGTAAATGATAGAGTCATCATCCAGACTCCCAGCCCAGCCTTCGCTTCTTCGTGGAGAAAATAAAACACACGTTCCACACATGAGGTATGATCTAAGATTAAAATTCTTCCACCAAAACTTTTACCAGAACTCCTAATAAAACGAAATTGAATGCATACATGTGTATATTTTTTACTTTTCATAACGTGCTCTTATAAACATGCTAATGAAAAGGCTAAAAGCAGACTGCTGTTAGAACAATACGCAATGTCTGAAAATCTAAATGTTCAATAGTCACATAATGAAAAATTAACTCTGCTTTGAAGATATTCTGATGTCCATAAAAACAGAGTAGGCAGATGAGGGTGGGGATGGGGTTAAAGATAAAAAAGGATAAACCTCCAAATATACTGGGGTCAGGATTTAATATAATGGCACCAGGGATAGCATGCTCAATCAATGGCATTAGATCAAATTTGACCATTTAGCTGTCATTCTGGAAATAAGCTAATTGGCACAGGCTTCAGAATTTGACTTTCATATATTCAGTTGAATTAAGTACCTTTAGAAAAATCAGATGGAATTACATAACGATTCTGATACTATAGGATAATGCCAGCAAGCATGTGGTCTGGATTTTATGTGTTTCATTTCATAAAAGAATTCACTGGGCACTCACTCCACTATCTTTCGAAATGAGAAACTCTTGATGTTAACCCATGAAGAGCAACCTAAATACTGGAAGAATTTCTTCCTTTTCCCTTCAGCACTGCCTGTCATTCTGGCAATGAAAAAAAATGATGTATTTGAGGACCCCCGGGACAGGAAAATTGATAAGAGCTCCCAACTTCTTTTCCATAAACAACCGATCTTTTAAAGCTATTAACACAGGAGCTGGGCATTCAAAGACAGTTCATTTATCATCTAATAGCAGGCCAGGGTATCAGGCATTATGGTTATGCTCTGAAAAATGGGCCCTGATTTCACCCTCTATGGCTGAACAGCTGCTCCTTCCCAAAGTTTTAATCTGATTCCCTGAGCATTACATGCCCCAGTAAGGCAGAGCCCACATAAAACCTGCAATAAGCCTGCCATGTAAATTCATTATGGAGCCCAAATAACATGAACAGATTATATTCTCCAGGCCAAGAGAGAGCTTTTAATTTAGACCAAAATTATGATCGCATACTGATTCGACCCCTTGTTCTCTGGAAATTTTTTTCTTGGGAAAAAATTCAGAATTGATCACCTAAAATAAAAGGCATTTTCTTGGTTGTTCAGAATGAGAAGTTAAGCTTAAACACATTGGAAAGAAAATATGCTTTAGGTCAAAAAAAAATCTTAACCCAGAGCTCCTGAAATATAAAGTTTTGTGTTTTTTGTTTAGATACACTTCCCTCTCTCTGACGTGAGAGCCATAGCTTTCTACAGATTCTAAAAGAATGACCTCGTCCACAAAAGTTTACTGTGTAGTGTTTTAGATCATGTTATGAACAGAAGCCAGTTTGGCAATGTTGGAAATCTTACCTCACGTGAAGCCAAAGCCATAATTGGTTCTTCTCAAAGATGCCCCTGATACCTAATTATGAACTATCCTCCATCACTAGGCCACTGTCTTGTGAATGTATGCCACTGGTCACAATACAGAGAAGGGGAGACAATCACTATTAATTCCCCCACCAGATATTAAAGGACATTAAACAGAGACAAAGGCATTCATGTGTAGTGACAAAAGTGCAATGTATCAATCAGAAGAAGGACTGACTAGTCATAGAAGAATTGAGAATCACAGAATCAAACACTGCAAGCGACCGTCCCAGGTTTATCTAGTGCGGAGAGAGCAAGGTTTAGTTATCCTAACAAATGCAGAATAGTTTTAAATTGTCTTAAACGTCAGTATGGATTTGGGGAGTGGTTGCCTACCACTTCAAAATTCCAAGTTCAGTTGGGAAAAAAAAAAAACCTTTTGTGTGAAAGATGCAGATAAACATCTGATTCATCAATCTACCCTTCATCTGTCCCCATGCTGAGCATACAACCCTTTGGATATTATTTGTCTTTATATGCAGGTCAGCCCACAGGAAATATTGCTTTTATCATGTGATCTTTGGGGTACTTGAAATCCCGGTGACAGTAATTTCTTGTGGTGAATTAATAAAGTGGATGCTGATTATGATTCAGCTTCCTAAGTAGCTTGACTATAGAAAGAAAATGAGCTGATCATGCTAGCGTGGATAGTCTGGTCCATGGGTCAGTAACTTCTTGGTGTTTATTATATCAGCACCCTGGTGTCCACCTCTGCCTCATGCATGCTTGGCTTAGTGCAAATCATCCTCTTAGTACATGGCTGGTCATGCCAGCCCTAAACTAGAGAACATCACCAGGTTCTTCAGTGTAGAGAGAGAGCCAAAATTTCAAACAGGGGCTAAAATAAATAAGGCACTACTATGACTTGGTGACAATGTACATCAAAAGACAGAACTACCTCTTTCAACTCTCTCTCAAGACTGGTTTTTTGCCTAAAACATTAGCTCACAGTCATTTGTGCACATAAAGAACAATTTTTAAAAGAATCTCCATCACACAGCATATCAAGAACTGGTGTGGTAGAAAACGTCCCCTGCTTTCCACCCATGGAAGTAACCTCTTCTCAGGAATTGGCAAGAAGTGAATAGATGAATTCCTAGTGTGGAGCATAAATCTGGCAATAGGAGAACATGAGGAAATCAGAACAGAGAGTACGCAAAAGTAGGAAGACAATGAGAAAGATGAAGGACAGATCCAGAGAGAACATGACGAGTCCCACACTTGAGACACTAGAGGTACAAAGGATACAGCCTATAATCTTCAACAGAAAAATGGAGGGATCCCAGGGAAGATACTTTACCAGCTTCCTAATGTATAGAAATACCTCGTACAGTTTGAAATTATTAAAGACTATCTAAAGTTTCAGAGCAAGCGTAAAATGATTGCAGCATTTCCAAACCAAACTGAAAAAGATTATTTGTTGTCAGACTCTTGCACCACTTTGAGAAACATTTCGGTAAATACGGCTACTTGAGTGAAAATTGGATTGCTTTAAAACAGCTCTTTTGCTGTGTCTCCACTTCTTCTATGTACCATCCATCATCTCTCAGTCCATTATCGTTCAATGTCCACTATCTCTGAATATTGTAGTGGATAATATAGTGCTTGTTTCTTCCATAATTTACCTCCCCCATTAATCATCATTATTGTTGTCACAGTCATTGCTTATTAGATTTATGATTGTTTCACCAATATTTTTGCTCACCACTCCTTGTCTCCCAAGTCTTTGTGAGTTCAGTTTCTTATTTCTATAATTGATTATCTATGAGTGGTAAACTCTATTTACCTGAAAATGTCTTTATTTCATTCTTTCCCTTGAATAGTATTTTAGTTGAATTTAGAACCTTGTTTGTAGGTTATTTTCCCTCATAACTTTGTACATATTATTCTACTGTCCAAATTGTTTTCCACTGTAAGTAATTCATCTTTCCTCTCTGGTTGCTTTTAAGATTTCCATTTTGTCTTTGATGATCTCATATTTCACTATAATATATTTGGATGTGGGTTAGTTTTAATTTTTCCAGCTCTGGACATAATATGATGTTTCAGTTTTTCTCTTCAACTCTGGAAAATTATCATCCATTATCTCTTCAAATATTGCCACAGATTAATTCTGCTCTGCATTCTGGGTCATTTGCAAACTTTATCTTCTGGTTAACCAGCTGCATTTAATAGGACATTTATCTCATCCGTTTAGTTTTTAATGTCGATATCTGCATTATTCTTTCCTAACTTGTTTTCTGTTCCTCCATTTATCTCTTTAGTCATTTTAATACGCTTATTTTATAATATATCTCAAGATTTTATAATTTTTGTGTAGTTCCTTAGGGTGCTTGTTCTTCTGATTTACTTTTATCTCCTGACTTTTCTTCATAGTGGAGTTATTTCCTTTTGTGGCTTGTAAATTTTTATTGTGAATTTACTTTCAGGAAGGGTTTTTTTTTTTTCTGTGGGATTTCCATGTGTCTGGGTTGAGATAGTATCACTTCAGAGAAGTTTAGCATATTTAGAAATAAGGGAAGGGAAATAATGCTGGGGCAGATGTTTCAATAGTCCTAAAATCTTTTAATCTTAATTCATTGGCTTGTATTTCCTACACACAACTTCCCAGGCCAGGGATTCTGATGCAAAATCCAGATAAATGACAAGTTTCCTCACCATTTTTTAAGGCTGATGGACAGAGTCTGTGACGGAGGGACCACTTTGAGAATCCAGGCTTTATTCAAAGAGCTTTACTCAAGATTATCATCATGAGTGAGCCTACAAGAGAAAGGGCTCTGATTTCCACATGGAAATGGGACTCCAGCTCCAAAGCCTCTGGGTTTATATCCTATACAAAATCATGCAGCTACTGACAGTGGTATCTTCCCACTCTTGCCTTGTACACCTGGGAATTTCCTTTTCTCTCCTTCAAATCAATTCTACATTTAGCAAAGATTGTTTGCCTTTTTAGATAAAACTTTTTTTTTTTAACATCTTTATTGGAGTATAATTGCTCTACAATGGTGTGTTAGTTTCTGCTTTATAACAAAGTGAATCAGTTATACATATACATATGTCCCCATATCTCCTCCCTATTGCGTCTCCCTCCCACCCTCCCTATCCCACCCCTCTAGGTGGTCACAAAGCACCGAGCTGATCTCCCTATGCTATGTGGCTGCTTCCCACTAGCTATCGGTTTTACATTTGGTAGTGTATACATGTCCTAGAGAAACGGAAATAAAAACAAAAATAGATAAAGCATTTTTTAAAGTTTGTAAAGGCATAGGGCCTATGTGCTTCATTTCAATTCATTATTTTCTGAACATTCCATTATTGTGAAATATGGTAGTTGTTGTTCTGGGATTAAACTTGACTTCCAATCACTTTCTTCTAATAATAGATTCCATGCCACTGGCCACAGGATGGGGATATCATTCAGATCTGGCCAATCACCATGTTTAATTTCCATAGAGTACTATGTGATTGGCCTAGAGGTGATCTTCTGATACAAGCAGAGCCAATAGGAGTCCTTCTCTGTGGCTGATATGCAAATATTGGGAGAATTAAGTGTTATTTTGAACTAGAAAAATATAAGCCTGGAGATGCCATAAGTCACTCTCTCCTACTTCGTAGTCATCTATCTGTGCAATCATCTGTCTGTACTAGGAAAGAATGACACTAGCACTCAGAAGGAATCAGAGCCAAGAAAGAAAAAGAAAGAATAGACAACCACATTTGAATCCCTAAATCCTGGCATGCCCAGAGTCAGCCCAACTCGTGTTAAATAGGCCCGTGGATTCCTTTTGCTTAAGCTAACTTGAATTGGGTTTCTGGCACTTACATCTGACTTATACACCAATAAATTAAAGCATAAATGGAATTGAGATAAGAAACCATCAATATGGATTTCTTATTTTTTTCTTTTTTAAAAAATTTTAATTAATTTATTTATTAAGTTTATTTATTGATTTATTTAGTTTTTGGCTGCATTGGGTCTTCATTGCTGCACACGGGCTTTTCTCTATTTGTGGCAAGTGGGGGCTACTCTTCATTGTGGTGCGTGGGCTTCTCATTGCTGTGGCTTCCCTGTTGTGGAGCACGGGCTCTAGGCGTGTGGGCTTCAGTAGTTGTGGCTCGCGGGCTCTAGAGCGCAGGCTCAGTAGTTGTGGTGCATGGGCTTAGTTGCTCCGCAGCATGTGGGATCTTCCCCAACCAGGGCTCAAACCCGTGTCCCCTACATTGGCAGGTGGATTTTTAACTACTGCGCCACCAGGGAAGTCCCAATATGGATTTCTTTTATTTATTTATTTTTGGTAGTTCAGTCTGTAGTGCGTGGTTTGACATGAAGCAAAGCAAGTTCTGAGTTCCTGAGAAGCAGTGAGTAAACATCAGATCTAATCTGAGAGGCAAGGGATTGGAGTCACAGGATAAAGTCAATGTCAATTCCCAGTAATCTGAACAGGGACATTAAAAGATAGGGTAGGGGAGATGCCAGAGTCATAGCCAGGAAACAGGAACCAGGGATCAGGAATAAGGAAAAGCAAACAAGGCCGCAGCAGCAGGCAGGAGTGTGGGCAGCAAACACTGGGCGTCCTGAGTTATGCTGGAGGTCAGCTGAGCTTTGCCTCCCAGTAGCTTCTTAAAGATGCCAGGACGCTGTCCCATTCCTGCTAGGTGGTGCCACCTGGTGTCCAAAAAATGAAGTTGGCATGGAATTGACTGTTAGGGCAAGGAGTCCTTAAGCAAAAAGGACCATAATTTTTTTTTTTTTCTAATTATGTATCCCAGCAGTATCTAGACAGGCATCAAAATATATGTATTTTATGCTGATTATCAGTTTCCAAGGCAAATATCAAAGTGACTTACCCTCAGAAAGATGTGTCAAGATATAAGAAATTTGTTTTTAAGTTAAGCAGATTCATGAGAAATATTATACTTTCTGGTGGTAATAACAGTTTTGGTTCATCCTCATCAAAAGAGACATCTCCTTATCACCTCTATGTTTACAGCTATGGGTAAGATGGGAGAAGAAGTAGCGCTAGTGAGGGTAACTAATAAGGCATTTCATAGATTTAGAAGAAGCAATATGAAGAATATTAAACATCCATCCTCTGGAATGGATTTTAATGAGAGGATTAGTAAAATGTCCCCACCTGTGTTTGAAAGGTTGAGAAACTTCCAGATAATTAGCTGCATGTCATGGCGGATGGAGTAAAGTATATCTTTCGTTCAAGGAGTTTGTAATCTACTTAGAGATGATGGTACCAAGAGAAAGAATAGATTTCCTTAATGATATATGTTTAGAGCCAATCCCCACATAGCTATTTTCTGGGATAATTCATAGAGCAAGTTTTTGTTGCACATATTAAATCCTGCTTTAGCTATCATTTGCCTCGTTTCGGTGGAGAGCCGTTGAGAGTAGGGATGAGTGTGCCCCTCCATCTATATTACCAACGCTCGGCATAGAGTCGGGCACATACAGGGCCTCAGTACATTTTTGTCAAATGGCTGGATGACATCTCAAGGTTCCTGTTAGTCGCATGGTACTTGGAGTCTCACAGCCATCCCATTCATTTCCATGTTAAATTTCCCTTAAGATGCTTGGACTATAAGAAATGTGGTCTTTCAAAATGTCCCTCACTCTTAAGTGCCAAGTATTCACCAGAATCACACTTGAAATGACATTTTCTAGTAAGAGCCTCTAAGCAGCATAACACTCTTATTTAAAAAGAGAGAATGGTGTCCATTTCTCCATCTCTTTCAATAATCTATATTAAATTTCCTTGTAAGCATTTGCTTGACAGAAAATAAAGGCACCTAGTATGTATTTATTATCATCCAAGAGCCAGCTGTTTAATGAGGTTCTTATTTTATCTCTAAGAAAATCTGGAGCCATTTGTATACTGTGGAATTACTTTACAAGAAGATGTTTCAGTACAGTACTGGCAATATTTCAGTTTTGCAGATAAATGGCTGAGAACAAATCATCATCCTCTTTCTTCTCTTTCATGGGTAGAAAAAAATTTCAAACTTAAACCTCTGTAGAATCTGCATTTAAATGAAGATTGCCAATTATCAAGTATGTTAACAGGGGATTCTTTGGACCAGAGTCGATCATAAGTAGTTTAATCTATTTCCAATACATATATACAAGCAAATAGGAGAAAATAAAAATCACCTATGATCCCACCTAACGCTCTGATTTTGTATATAAATAATAATGTGTTCTAATTATACACCCACATGCATACACACACATGAATTTGGCTGTGATTTTTTTTTTAACCAAAATAGATCTTAGAGTATACACCGTTTAAAATTTTTCCTATTTTCTTAAAAGATATATTGTGAATATCTTTTAACATCAACTCTCTTTTTCTATCATTTTTCAAATGTCTACATAGGATTTCATGATCTTAATATATTATAACTTACTCAACCAACTAGTAACTTATGTACAACTTTTTGTTCAAATCAATGCATTCATCTTCATGGAGAAATTTCTGCGCATGCCCTTAACTGCTTCTTAGGATAAATTTCCAGAAATAAAATAAATGGATGAAAGGATTCACAAAATCTAATGACTGTAAATATCGCCAAATTGCCTCTGTAAAAGTTCTATCACTTTTCTCTTTTTGCTCAGTAATGTGGGAGGGTTCCCATTTCCCCAAACTCCAATTTGCCCCAAGTTATGATTGTTCTTTTTTGAGTTCTGAAAATTTGAAGATTCGCTAGGCAAAAAATGATATGTAATTTGTTTTATTACTAGTGAAGGCGATCTTATTTAGTGGAGCATCAGCCATTTTTGTTTCTTCTCTTGTTCATTATTTATATCCTTTGTCCATTTTTCTATTATGCTTCCCTTTTCTTTATTGGTCTTTTATAACAGAAGTAATATCAGCAGCAAGTATCTAATGTTTATTGAGTGTTATGAGCCAGGCCCTGCTCCAGGAGCTTTATGTTTAATCCCACCCAACGAGATAAGTGCTGTTACCACCCCTATTTTATAAATGACACATCTGGTGCACAGAAAGTAATTTGCCTCAGGTAACATAACTAATATACATTTGGTATATTAAAAAGATTAACAATCATTATATATATTATAAAGACTATTAACCTATCAATATGTGTGTTGAAACTGCTTTCCTTGGTTTATCCTTTGTCATTTAATTGTATTTGTAGTGAATTTTGCCTGCTAGGATTGCTTGACTCTACTCTCATCAAAAATATTGGCTTTTATTTTGATATTTGATCACCTGAAGAATGTTTTATATAAACATAATTCAAACACATGCAAGCATTCAGACAGTATGAAAGGACACAAAGAGTTAAATTATCGTTTCCCCCTTTGTCATGGTCCTACAATAGCAAAATTATCTCCTTTTAACCATTTATGGTTTTAGTTCTTCCGATGGCTGCCCCATGACTCTAAATAATATGTATATGCTTCCATTTCTTGATTTATCAACTCCACACATATATATTGATTTCTTACTGTGAGAGATGTGACATTTTAGGTAACTTAGCCCTGCCTTTCTCTCTCTCCTCCTCCAATTATCTTCCACAAGTAATATCAATTTTGGTTGTGAGTACCTGTATAACTTTAAGTAATATACTTCAACCTCTAGTTCTTTAGACAGTGTACCTTAACTAAGTGGTTCATTCCTAATGGGGGAAATCACATGTAAAAATGGTTATTCTCTCTATTCCTTGGATCATAAAATGCCATATTTATGAAGGAATACTTCACTAGAAGCAGGTCTATCTTTAGTCATAACAATGAAACCAGAGAGATCTGTGTAAGTACAATGAAAGATATTGATATACGTGACTATATAAATTATAAGTATATACATTTATAAGCATAGATTATGTAGATTATACAGATTATAGAGCTTTTCCAAATATATTGCTTTATTTACTGCCCAGAATAATTTTGTAACGTACACAGAACTATTCTTACATATTATAGGTAAGGAAACAAGCATGAAGAGTTTATGGCCATATGAAGTCGCTGTCGTGGTCTTTTAGGTTTTGTTTTGTTTTGGTTTGGTTCTGACCAGCATCCACTTTTTTGTGGCAGTATTACTCTGAGCAAGAATCCCACCTTTACCCAGTCTCAGTTCATGTGCTTCCAAGTAAAACCAATTACTGCCCTGAATTTATGAACAATGTGACTTAGACCTGAGACAGTAAATGAAGCACATTTCCCTGGCCACAAGTGGGTCTGGAATGGCATCAGAATCTATAAGGTGTACTAAGATTTATGTTGGGAATAATGGGATAAAGATTCTTGCTCTATCCTCCTGAAGAAAGATGCAGCCCTGGGACTTGCTGGCAGCTATCTAGTGACCAGGTGAGGGAGATAACCCTGAAGAAGCTGAGTGAGGTGAGAGTTCAGCTCATTTCGCTGGATCTTTTCCTGAGCCATTTCTACTCCTGCTGTTCAGTTACATCAGCCAACACAGACTCCCCTTGTGTTTACTCCAGTTTGGGTTGATTTCATGTCAACTGTAATCGTTGTACAGTTAATTCGTGACAATCCTGACACCACCACTTTTGACTTAAATCTAGGGCTCTTTCTACCCTACCATGGTGCCTCTGAAAGTAATGTCTTTGTTCAGGATTCAAAAACACACACCTTTCAAGACGTCTTCATTATGTCTTTTGCCTTCCTTCACAGTCTATTACACAATCTTTAGAAATGCAAATCCAATCCATGGAATTCATTCATGAACAAATACGCATACATATTTGGGTATGACATTCCCTATATACTTGAAATAATAGCATGGATCAGAGAAAAGTTAATTTCAGAACTTTTTTGTTAAATAAAGTTACTTTTATCTTAAGATAATTCTGGATCATTTTAAGCGTTAGGGACACCACCCACCACGTGCCGCTGTGTACAAGAGTTGTGGTCATCAAATTCAAGTATAAATTAGTTGTCTGAAATTCAGAGCACATTTAACCTAAGAAAAAGTATTGTAATTAGTTACTCGCTTCTTAGATTAGCACAGAAAAGCTGATTTAATCTAAAATGCGGCTAAATTACTTTGTATTTGAATGAGAAATACTAGAGCACATTACTGTCAAAAAACTAACAATAAAACTTTTATAAATACTAAGAGGATGGTTCTTAAGCAAGGAGATTTGCTTGTAGAAGATGGAAAGACAAATGAAAGTGTGTGGCTATTCCAAAGAGGCTCTGGAGTCACTGCCAAGGTCATAGTGGCTGATGATTTAGGTCATTTACTGTACTTGATTTCACATCAAAATGTGTCTTTTCCTTTCCATGGTACAATAAAAGCTCTACCTCTATTCTTGAACTTCAAAACCACACAAAGATGGAACTGAGAAAGGGAAAATACAAAGGAGGTTTTCATTTGCTCTTTTAATGTACGTTTCAAGTGCAAAGTCTCCATCTTCAGAAAGTTACTATCTAGAAAAGCAAATATACGTGTAAACCCAAGATTGCATGGCCGAGCTGGCAAGGAATCGATGGAGGCACATACAGAGGTGGAGGAGGGACTTAGCATGTGGGCTAGTGGTTCCCAAAGGAGGAGACTGAGGTACATGGTGAAAGACTTGATGGGGCAGAAGCAGGAGCTGGGAAGAGAGAGCTTTGCGCCTGTGAAGAAAGGCATGAGGCTACAAGCCAGAGAGATGTGTCTGGCTACTATGCGAAGTTAGAGTGAAGGAAGAGAAAAATGGAGAGACAAATGTTTGAACTCCCGGTCTGAAAGTCATGGAAAACTGTTAAATAGGGTTCTTCCATGGGAACTAGAAGATAGTTGGAAGAGAGAGTGTGGGGATGCAGCATTAAAGGAGAGGGAATGTGTGTGTAAGTAGATGTATAAAAAGAGATTGTCGCATCGCACAGGGAGATCAGCTCGGTGCTTTGTGACCACCTAGAGGGGTGGGATAGGGAGGGTGGGAGGGAGACGTAAGAGGGAGGAGATATGGGGATGTATGTATATGTATAGCTGATTCACTTTGTTATACAGCAGAAGCTAACACAACAATGTAAAGCAATTATACTCCAATAAAGATGTTAAAAAAAAAAAGAGATTGTCATACGTGCTGTAAACTAAGTTTAAGAAGCAAGTGAGAAAAGTGAAGAGTAGAACACATGGAGGATTGTGTAAGGTGAAAGAAGAAGTGGTCAACAGACGGCACAGGTGGACAGAGAGTCTAGACCCAGGGTAACCTAGTTACAGGAGGCCCTCCGTATCCGCGGGTTCCTCATCAAACAATGCGAGGTTAGTTAGTTGACTCAGCAGACATGGACCCCACGGATAGAGAGGGCTGACTGTACTATGCAATTTCATATAAGGGACTTGAGCACCTGTGGATTTTGGTATCCACAGGGGGCCTGGAACCCATTCCCTGTGGAGACAGAGGTACAGCTGTACATTAACACTAAGTAGAGTTCCTGGAAGAGGCTGGTGGAGTCCAAATGCACCAGGTGGAAGAACGAGCTTGCAGGTGTGAATGTGTGGAACTTTCCGTGTCAAGTATTCCTAATTTAGAATTATCTTTATTTTAAAGTTGAAACTCACTGGGGTCACTCTGCACAATACCTGAAATGCCAAAGCTGGGAAGCACAAGATTTCAGCTAGACTGGCAAGTGTCTGGTGCCTAGAAAGGAAAGGACCTTGCCATGGTGGGAAACACATTTTATTAAGACTTTAGGGGTAGGGGAGTAGAAAAGGTGCTACCAGTAATAACCACATATTGACCCGAGGAGATCTTAAATGGACTGTTTCAAATGCCCCCCAGGCTTGTGCTCAACAGTGTCAACATTCATCCTTGGAGTCTGCATTTTTAATGGAAAACTACTGTGCATGGTAGTGCTGAAAGTAGAAAGGCCACACCTTTCCTTGGCTGTAGCTGCATGATTCTTTCCCAAGGCTCATTTGTGCTTTAGTCGTTTTGCTTTGCTTGGCCTTTTTACAACATGGCAACTCAGGAAGTGAAGATGAGGGACTCAGGAGATTTTTAAAAATTTTTCCTCCAAATGTTCCTTTAATACTAGTATATCTTGGACAAAGATCCCTGATGTTTTAATTAATTGTTCTTGGTGTTTCTTTAAAAGCATCCTTTGGCATTTGTGAATCTGCCATGGCTTTTGCTCTTAATTTGCACTCACTGGTATTTTCCTTTAATGCAGGAGAGGCACTTCTCAGTAGCCAGGTAAAATATAAGTTTTTTTGGAGACTCTTTCTTGAAAGTTGCTGAATTCAGTGGTAACTTTGGGGTGGCAGCCTTAAGAAATGTCAGCTGGCAGAAAAAAAGAATAGTGCGGCTCTGTTGCTTCTTACTCCCCTCTGGGCGATCTGACTTTTAAAAATCCTTTGTTACTTTGCGATACATTTTCAAATGCATTTGAAGTAATTAACACCCTGAATTGAATCTTGTTGTCACATTTAATTATTAGATAGCTACCTTCCTTTAGGGTATTTGACTGTTGCCCAAAATGTTGGTCTTAATCTAAAACCAAGAAGAGACCTCTGACATAGTGAAAGCCACCAAAGTGTCATTTATTAAATATAAATGGTAAGCATCTAAAGGGGAGGTGAAGAAAGAGCACTAGTTCTCATCTGGAAAAGAAAATTCTTCCAGGATGAAGGGAAAATTACATTAACTCTTAGCAGACGAAGCTCCATCATTTTTACTTGTCACGTGATGATTTTAAAATGTGTGTGTTCCTATACCGTGTTACGTTTGCACTGATAAATAAAGAATATTCTGACTCTCAACTTCTATCTCCAATTTGCCAAAATTAGTATAAATACAAAGGTTTCTATTAGTTTATTGTCTGGAAAGTGCCTTAAGGAAAAAAATTAAATGATATCGATTTGAAATGAAGAAAGCTTATTTATGTGCATTTTAGGAAGCCTAAGTGAATCAGCTAAATACATACACCGAGAAAAAAAATGTTACCCTTTGAGTAGTATCTTGTAATAAGCTGGAAACATGAAGTTTATTAATGGTGTTAGAAATTAAGTGGCTAATGAAATGTTCCTATTCTTGGACCTCTTCTGTGATAATAATTCCTTAAAAGTTAGAAATTGACTGTATCTCTATGACATAACAGAGAAGATACTATTAAAGCCACTAGGAATTATCACCAAGTAGAAGCATATTTTACACGGTCAAAGAAGCACAGGCCAAGTTCTGGTACTTACTATGTAAGGACTATGGCAACTGCATCATTCAACACACTCTCCCCAAACAAGAGTGTGTACAGGTCGGGGTCGACATGCAGTTCATGGAAAATGGCCAACACCGTCACTAGGGAAGACACACAGATAAGCAGAGTTAGCTGGGACGTAGCCATGGACTTGTCCTTGGTTGTGGTCACCTGTATAAAGCACTCATTAAATGTTCATCTTCTCAAATCCATCACTATACACGCACCGAACCTTTAATCAAAAGCAATCTGACTGTTCACTCCCCTGCTTAGAGATTTCTCTGGGCTCCCCACTGCTTACAGAGAAAGTCTGAGCTCCTTGGTACAAGTCTTCTATAATCTTCACACTCTTTACCTTCTAGCATCTCTGTCTGTACCACTCCCACCCCCCAACCACCCTTTGCTGCCTCCCTCAAGCCACAAGGAACTTGCCATAATTTCCCAAACACGTGTCATTTTTTAATTACCTTGGCATTTTGATTCACTTTACCAGAGCAGCTATTTGTTTCCCTTCCAAGTGCTACTGTTCCCCTCCTTCCTTAAATACGTAAACACAGACACACACAGACACACACACACACACACACACATACACACATGCACACACACACTTCTTGCCCCCCAAAAAGCCAAAACAAAGCAAAACAAAAAACCTTTATTCCATCTTTGAAAGCCTTCCAAATTTCCCCTCCACCCCCTTGATCCCTCAGCAAAGACCTGGGTCACTCCTTTTGATCCCAGAATTTGGGATCGCAGAACATATCACAGAAAAGACTGTGAGCTCTTGGCAAACGCTTAATAAATGTTTGATGCGTGAACGACTAAGTGAATGAATGAATGAATGTTGTTGCAGCGACTTATTCCTGTGAAGGGAGAGGTAGTCGGCACCTGGCTCTCATTCTCTCGAGATCAGACTCATCTATAAAGATGGACTCAATGCTCCTAAAAGCAAGACCTGAGGATTCATTTTTGGCAGTCTGCTGCATGGCTACTATATACCTCATGTCTGTATGGAGGCTTTGGGAGTACACCAGGCAGTAAATAATCACACACTGATTAGCTGTGGCCATCAAAACTATTCAGTGTCTTGATACTTGAAACAGTCACGCAAAGTGTGAACAGTAATCATTAGGAAAATGATCCACTGAGTTGACGGCCAAAGGGGAAAAGAGGGTGGTTGAACATGACACTGATGGTAAATTTTTAAGGCAGGGTGGGCATTTTCATTTCTGCTCTTTCTTTTCCTATTTCATGGGCCGTGAGGTTAGCAACTGTGTTGTATAAAAGAGTGCTGGGGGGAGAAAAAGCTGAGTTGGACTGTTTTGTAAGTAGAATCAAGAAGTTTGGCACTTGTCCTGCCATAATGGAAGGGTTTTAGTCAGACGGTGACACAACCCAATTTAACCTTTGGAAATTAAGTTCAGGCAGCAGGGCAGAGGGCAGAATGGACATGTGGCTAGAAGCTTTCCCAAATGTTCTGGCAAGAGATGAGTTGTACCAAGACAGGAAGAGTCCTAGATTCAGTCTCCTAAACTCTTTCACATCCTGCTCTGCCCTGAACATCCACCACCCTGGGTTCTCATAGGTCAATGACCACCGTGCTTTGTACTTTACTTACTCGTTGGTTCTCATCTTCCCTCTGTGTCACTAGCCCTTAGCACGGTGCTAGAATATAGCAAGCCTTTAGTGAGTGAATGAATAAAAGATAATGTCAGGGAGGATACAGCAGAGGTGACAATACCCACAAGATATTTGGGATGGAGAATTGGTGGGTCTTGGTGCTTGAGAGACAGCAAGGAGTGATCTTGGTTTCAAGCCTGGGCAGTTGGTAGATGGGCTGCATAAGAGAAATTAGTTTGTAGACAGGGGCATTTTGTAAGTTTGGTTTTTGACATGTTGACTTAAATAGCCAGGTAGAATTTCCAATGGAAATTTCAATAAGAAAGCTGGAAATAAAAGGCTGTAAGCTGAGTTGGACAGAGTTAAAGCAGAAGAAAGATTTTAAGTGTTATAAGCATGTAGATGGAACATAAAGCCACAGGAGTGGCTGAGATTGCCTGGGCAAAGTATATAGAAAGAGAAGAGAGTTCATGAGAGATCCTTGGGGAACACTTACAGCTAAGGGGTACGTGGAGAAAAAGAAGCATGAAATATATGCGTGGGATATTTGCCAAACCTGACCCTAAGCATGAACAAGTTGGCTGAAAACCATATTCATCATGCAAAGAGTTTTATTTACTAAAAATTATCCTAGGGAAAGGAGTATTGAATTCAACAACTAGCTTTGAGGTAAAGAGACAACAGATATAAAATGTCATGAATTGGCGTGACAATTAGCTGGCTCCCATTTTACTAGGCATAGAGTCAATTTCATTATTCTAGCTGAGTAGATCCTTAATCACGATAGGCAGAATGGCAGAGATGTCCTCTCTACTAGCATGTAGCTGTTCACATTTCCCACCACTCTTAGCCTTTGCAGGCGGTCGTAGGAGGGGCTAACAATTACCTCTGCTAAGTAACCTCTGTCTCCTGGTAGGTTAGTCAAGACCCAGCATCTAATCAAAACAAAAAGACTTCCAGTGGGGGTTTTAATTAGCAACATTTTCCTTTTGCTAGGATTTTGTGGAATAAAAGTAATTTTTAAATTAGAAAATTCTATCATGGAAGCTCTATTGAATATTGGCTGTTGTTTTATTGTGATTGTTGATTTTCCAAGCTTTGAAGATGACTTGCAGCTTGTCTGCACTCCCAGACACACAGGTTTCCTGGGCTCACGAATAGTGATGTAAGGCCCAGGGTTTCTTTCCCCACGTCCCCAGTTACAAAAGGTGCTGGGACGGACTCTGCACCTTTCCAGTGAGAGCTCTGGGCCTTAGGAGGGAAAGGCTTGTAATTGAATATCCAGTTTTGTTCAAAACTGTTCTGACATTCCCACAATTCCTTTTGCACAAAGAACTGAACTCCACTTCATAAACGTTATCCCACACAAGACAGAAAGCTATTACTTTGTGCATTCCTATTTACCCTGTGAAGAAATGGAACGGCTTGGAAATAGAGCCAGGCAGTGTGTCCTACAAGAGGGAGTATTTGCTGGGACCACAAATGAGTTGAATAGGTGAGTCAGGAAATTAGCCGCCCACACTCGCTGCTAAGCTTAGAGCTTTTAAAAAACACATTTAATTAGCTCACTGGCAGGGCTCAATCTCACACACAATGTCCAAGACTCTGTGGCACCTTCCCAGGAGAGAAGCTCTTGGAACAGCTGTGGACATGCTCACACCAGCTCTGCCCACGCGTTGCTGGGTTTGTAAGGACAACCTAGGCCCGAGGCTGGGCTGAAAAGCAATGCCTAGTTAGATGAGCCTTCTTGTGACAGTATGAGGAGAACATTCTAGACCCCATGTGGATAAGAAGGGGAGAGGACATAATCCAATTTCTTAAGCCTCTGATTTTATCAGGGGATTTAGTCATATTTGCCTTTGTCATGCTGTGGTTGTACTCATCGCTTAGTGGTGGGTTGAAAGCTCCGCTTGGGGCTCGGGGCCCCTCCCCAACACATCCTCTTTCTACTTGACTTTTTAGCTGGAGAAATATCCGCTTTGTCTCCCAAATTGGTAGTAAGGAATGCAAGCATACATAACTTTATGCTCAAACACACATATACACACACACACAAACACACACAACTACCCCCAGGTAAGAGCAGTGGATGGTTGAGAAATGCCACTGACTCACTGGAGATATCTGAGAAAATAGTTTCAGCAATCAAACAGCGAGGGGTCTTGGGGGAATGAATGAGGCGGTGGTGTGGATGGCACTTCTGAGAAGCTGGGATAAAGGGAAGCCTATGGAGCAGAAAGCCAAGCGAGGCTTTCTCTTCCATTTCTAAATCACAGATTGAGAAGAATAAGCGGAAAGAGAAGTTGAAGAGGGAGGAAAAAGAGGGGAACCCCTTTAAAGCACTGAAACTATTTTCTCATCTCAAATGTAATAACCATACCTGGAGATAAAAATTCAGATAATGACTGGCTGACCCCATCAATACCTCAATGTGCTGACTCTTAAATGATGTTTTGCTTTTTTTTTTTTTTACTGCTAGCTTTTGAACTGACCTCTTTCCTAATGCTCCTTCAGTCACTTTTAAGTCTTCAGGGTGATTTAGTGACAGTCCCTTCCCTAGAATCTCCATTAGCAGCTCTCTGACCCATATTTTCTTGGTGTTTTACAAGGAATTTAAATTTCAAATGATATGGGTCTATGGACAACATCACACAATGGTTCCTACCCCTGTTGCGCTAAGTCATCACTGAGCCTTGTCAAAATGCTGACGTTCCCTGGAGAGTGCTCTCTGTGGTTTTCTGTGCAAATCAGTACGTATGACACTCGTCCCTGACACATGGAGAATCAAAAATGTCTCTGGCTTGTGCAGCTGAACCATGTCAGGCCTGACAGGTGGAGAACCCTGGTAGTCTCAAAAAATAAGGTAGCATTTTTGCATTTCCACAAGTGATTATTGGGAAAATGTGGGATTTTTTTTTTTTAACTCCTGTAATTCCTACAGAAGAAATTCTCCTGTAACTCTTCCCACTTTTCTGAAATACTATACAGAGTGAGATTTCAAGGAGAGGCTTCCGAAAAAGCTGAGGCATCCTAGGCTCGAATACTGGAATTATTTTGAGCCTAAACATTCTCAGTGAAGCCTTGGCAGCAGAATCAGTGCATGTACTGGTTTTGCCAGTCAAGCTTTGCTAATCATATCCTAGAATTACAACTAGAAAACCTAACCCTTCTGAAATAAGTCAGAGAAACTATGCCAGATCTAGAAAGCTAACCACTAGATTTATTTCTTTGAGGTTATTCTAAATCAGAAGTTACACAAACCATCATGGATGATTTAACCCTAAAACACTGCAATTTTATTTTGGCCATCAATATGATATGTTATTTTGGTACCAAGTTAGTAGTGAAGAAAATACCATATGCAAGCACACTATTGCAGCCCTCTTCACCAGGGATTCTTGGGAGAAACAAGCCCTAATGCCCCAAGGCAATGGTTTCAAAGTATGGTCCAGGGTCCTTTGGGAGTTCCTGAGACCTATCCAGGAAGATCCCCAAGGTCAAAACCATTTTCAGAATAATATGACAATGTCACTTGAGTTTTTCATTCTTATTATGTCATCTGTGTACGGTGGAAATTTCCAGAAGCTGTATGATGTGTGCGAGTGCAACTGAATGCAGAAACAGATGTGAGAATCCAGCTGTCTTCTACTACACCACACATTAAGGAGATTTGAAAAGATGTAAAACAATGTCACTCTTCTCAGTAAATTTTTTTGTTTTGGAAATAAATTTATTTTTATAAAAATATGTCATTTAGCTTATAAATGGTTTATGATGGCTATTTTAAATAGATCAATGAAAATATGTTAAAAAAATTTAAAGTTCTAACATGGCAAGAATTGATAGATGTAACACCCATAAACAAAAAGCTCCTTGAGGTCTTTCCTAATTTTGAAGAACTGTAAAGTGGTTGTGACACCAAAAAGCTTGAGAATCATTGTCCAAAGGCATTTGTTGTATGTAATGAATTAATTTACATCCTATGCAGCCAGAATGATACTGGCTAAGCATCATCTTTGAGAGAAATGAGAAAATAGTTGCTCAAATCATTTTCTGTAGAATTTAACTCTCTTGTTGGATTCCTGTTGAGAAAGCCTTCCTAGATCTTAATATCTTTTGCCACACTATAACCAGCTGATTCTTCTGGCATATATGTAGAGGATTTCTAAAACTCCGACATGAGGAAAATTATTCTTTTCATATTAATTCCACTGGCACATTTCTGGAATCACAGTTCTGTCATGAGTGTTTCTGTTTGTTTAAGTCCGTTTTTGGAATGTAAGTGCTTTGTGGACAGAGATTATTTCTTCAATATATGAATAATAAAAACACTGACAATCATATGTCCTTTCCTTGACTTCAAACATGGCTGAATGTTGTTCCAGAATAATCTACTTCCTCTTTTGCTTTAAAACCAGGAGTACAGTCCTTAGCAGTTACTGAGAATATAAAAAGGTAATCAGAAGATCACAAGGTTTGGTATTAAGAAAAAAAAGATATTTAAAGATTAGGAAGGGAGAAACCTGAGAATAAATACAGGGGTCGGGGGGATGTTTCCCAGATTCCGTATTTGGGAACTTATGGGCTGAAATCTGTTGGCACTTTAGCTGGTGCTTTAAAATTTTTCCCAAAGGTACCTGCAACAGAAATATTCTAAATTTAACATTAGCACAGAACATAAACATTTAAAATAAGACCCAGTTTTCTCACCAATGGGGTTTAATGAGCCATGGTGCAGTTTAATGGGGAATCTTTGCAGTATGCTCAATATCTGAGTGAAGACGACTCACCCTGTCATCAACAAGCGTTCTCCAATCAGGATTACGACAAGCATTTTGCCATTTTAAAAATGAACACAGCAGGCAAGGGTTTGCCTACAAATCATGAAATAAATTCAGAGAAAAGCTCAGTGGAGCCATAAAGCAGACAAAGCTTGGATGGGTCATCAATGGAAGGTAAAAACATCACTGTGACCCATTAAATGTAACAATTGTAGGAAAAAAGATGGTAGTGTTAGTCATGAGCATATTATAAGTGGGTTTCACAAATAAATTTTTCTCTTGCTACAGAAAGATATGAAACAAGCAGGTATCTTATACCATCATTGCCCAATCTGTGGATCAAGACCCTGAGGGACGTTACAGAAAGGTTTCAATTAGAGGGTGCATATTCCTGCTCTCTAAGCAGTTTAGACAAGCTGCTAAGGGTGAACAAGAGTAATATTGAGAAGAGTCCACACTGGGCGTGTGTGAGAGAGAGGGGAAAAGGGACAGGAGGAGAGAGATCATACCATGTGTCCAATCATTCACGCCATCCCTCTGTGAGGTAGGCTGGATAATGCCTGCCCCTCCCCCCACCGCCAGAGACGTCCATGCACTAACCCCTGGAACCTGTGCATATATAACCTTACATGGCAAAAGGGACTTTGCAGATGTAATTAAGGTTCCCTTAAAAGGGGCAGATGATGTTGGATTATTTGGGTGGGTCCAACCTAATCACACAGGCTCTTAAAAGCAGAGAAATTTCTTTGCCTGGTCAGAGATGCAGTTGAAGGCAAGGCAGAAGAGAGACTGAAAAAAAGAGGGAATCAGGAAGATTCCAAGTGTGAGAAGGATTCAACACTCCATTGCTAACTCTGAGATGTAGGGACTCACTTGCAAGGGCCAGAGGGAGATCTCTAGAAGCCAAGGTATTCCCAGCTTTCAGCCAGCAAGGAAACAGGAACCTCAGTCCTATAACTGCAAGGAACTGGATTCTGCCCACAAACAGAATGACCCTGGGAGAGGATTCTTCCTAGAGCTTCCCTGTAAGAGCCCAACTAGCCAACACCCTGATTTTGGCCTTGTGAAACCTGGAGTAGAGACCCCAGTTGAGCCGACCTGGACTACTGACCTATAGAACTGTAAAATAATAAATTTGTGTTGTCTTAAGCTGCAACATTTCTGGCAATTTGTTATAGCAGCCCTAGCAAATGAATACACTCTGCTACCCTCTCACCATAGGAACTACAAAATGGCTAAACTTCCAGGCATTTGACTTTTCAGTATATGAGTTACTGAGTGGGGATGTAGCTAGAATGGCCCTTCAGTCCTCCCTGCCCCTACCCCACCAAGGGTAGAAAAGAAGTCACTTAGACAAATCTTTTAGCTCATGCTTAGCAAGGGAAAACCTGGACCGATGAGAAGGCTGTGGGTTTGAAAATATTTGTGCGCATGGGGCCCTCTGTGCTAATTAATTATCCGTGTGAGTCACCCTTGGTACGATCATCACACACAACAGATCACTCATTTACTCAGAATGTATTACTTTATAGCTCATCAGATTACTTTATTTTCCGCTGTTTATTTTATATGACCTACACTGTGAAGAATTGGTGCTGAAGTGGTAATGATGACTTCCAAACCAGGGTGGAAAGTTAGCACAATTGGGTAAGCCAAGTCTAAAGCGAGCAAGCCAAAAGTCATAAATCAGCTCTCAGGATAATTTTTATTTTTTTTCTTTGAACTTTGTTTTGTATTTTATAAATTTTTTAAAATAAGCATGCATTATTATTTTTATTTTTCATTTCGTGGCCATTTTTATTTTTCTTCTTTGAACTTTGTTTTGCATTTTATAAATTTTTTACAATAAGCATGCACTATCTTTAGAATAAGAAAGGTAAAAACCATCTTAAAAACTGGCCAAACTTAATAAGGAGATACAGCATGGAACTGGGAGTCTCTTCCCACGGCCCAGGATGCCATATGTGAGGACCCCTCCCCTCCTCCCTTTCTCTCAGAACTTCCTCCCTGGGCTTCCAGACTGTTGAGCCCTCTATGTGACATGACACTGTGGACACTTCTTGTCTCTCCAAGTGCTCTCCTTTGTGTTGGGGATACAAGCTTCACCTAATTTCCCTTCAACCCCTCTTGTCTCTTTTTCTCTCTCTCTCCTGTGTAAACTCAAATCTTTTTCTCTTTCTCCTGTGTAAACTCAAGCAGATGCTGCCCAGGAACTCCTCCTCGGTTCCCTTCTCACTCTACCAACTCTCCCTGAGCAAATCTCATCCACACTAAGTTATCTCAATCTCCAGCCCATCTCTTCCTCTCCCTCAGCTGCAGACTCCCGTATCCAGCCACTGCCAAGACAACTCCACCTGGAGTTCTTCTACTGGAACAAATACTTGTTAAGCATCACTGTGTGCCTGGCACTGGGTATGGATGTGTTATAGATTCCCTATCCCCTAACCAGCCTTTGTCAATCGGCTGCTCTGGCTCTTGAACTACCAGTCTCAAGGAATGGCATCATCACCTACCCAGAAACTTTTTGTTTGTGTTAAAAAATGTGACTTATCTTATTTACAATGAAAAAATCTCTGTCATTATAGGATATAATTTCAAGAGACAAGCCACACTTTGCAGTTCAGTGGTTTACGAGGTCAGTCAAGGAAAGAAAAAGAAACCAGTTCCAGAGGTGCTATATTACATCAGATACTGCAGTATGAACTAGCTTTGTCATATCTGAAATTTTAGCCCTCTACAGTAATCCTTTCTGGATTGGAAAATAATATAAGCGGGCAGAAGTTCAGGTGCAGATAAATGCTTTTTCTTATGTGAAAGCAGTATTAAAAAACAAACAAACAAAAACACCTCCCAAAAAACAGCCTGCAAGCGTTTTTACTTTTCTTTAAATTGGTCCCCTTGGATAAAAAGTTGGTCATCACTGGTTATTCATCTATATATTTGTTGATGCCTTTGATGGTTTTGGCAAGCAGCAGGCAATTAATTCTGTTGACCTAATGAGTGAACAAATGAATGAAACTTGAAGGTCATGCGCCATGTGGCTAACTCCTTGAAGATCAGACCGGCTCCTGCCTCTCTTGTGTCCTCCCATTGTGGTCAATGACTTCTTTGCCCACTTACTGACCTGATAGCACTTGTTATAAAAAGCTGTCTCTGTTTCAGTTCAAAATAATACATTGAACACTACAATGTGTTTTTTTTAATAGTACCCAGGTAAAAGGTCAGTCCCTGTCCTTTCTTGGCTGTGTTCTAGAAGGAGGGAAACCACTTTTCAAGGAATCCCAACCCCAGGGGCCTCTGAGAGGCTTTGTAGAGCAAGGGGACTCAACCCAGGCTGCTACTTGGGGTGCTGTCCTGGCTCCGTAGGCATCTCACCCTTCAGGAGGTGCTCACTTTCAGGTTGTGCAAGTGCTGACGCTGCACTTACGTGACTCTGAGAGTGAGCGCTGCCTTCAGTGTGACTCAGTAGTTGCCTCATTGCCTCATGGTTTTGACCTCAGTCAGCCAAGCCAAACCCTAAAGGGAGCCAGAGGGTGCCCTTGTCCAAGGAAACACTCTCCAAGAAATTTCTGAATCCAGTCTGCCCCCATATGCAATATCTTCTTTAACACATAAATGGAAAGTGTGGGCTGGACAATGACTTTCAAAACTTCTGTCCTGCAGGTCTGTCTTTGAGCACTGCTGAGAATGAACTGCTTTCATTTAAACAGAGCCATTCTGTTCCCCAAAGCAGCGAGCCAGAGAGGTCTGTCAGCCACAGCTGTTTCCCAGCTGTCCCCAGAGCTGTTGAATTGCTTCAAACGGTTTTTCAGTGCGTTCTTGAAATCCCATCCTCAGAACACCTGGAGTCTTGCTTTATCCACTCTCAATATCCCGGGCATTTATATAGTTGGTTGTCACCCACTATCTTCTCTCATTCTGTTCTGTGGAGCTGACTTTCCATAACTAGGCTTCCAATTTCTGAAGCAAGACCTTTGTGCCAAGACCTTGCTATTCACAACTCTGTTCTGAGGTAGACATAATGGTTGGGAACTTGACTCTGACGTCAAACCAACATGTGTTCGGATCCCAGCTGCAATGCAAATGAACTTGGTGATCTTGAGCCAGTTACTTAACCTCACTAAGCTTTCAGTAAGCTTCATTGGCAAAAGGGAGATAAAAATATTCCCTCCCTCGTAGGTTTTTGGAGAATGATTAAGTGGGATAATTTATGTAAAGTGTCTGGCATATTGTATTTCAGTTAATGGTGGTTACCATTAATGCTATTATTCATGTCAGCAAAACCTTCAGAGGGTTTGTCCATTATAAAATGGCATGACACCTCCTGTGTGTTTCCCCTTTGATACTCAAAAATGCCTTCAAGAGAGGTAAATAGATATTATCAAGCAGAGAAGTGACGAAAACTCTTCTCTGCCTCCCTCCATGTCTCACAAATTACCCCTTGAATTTCTGCATTTGGAAAGAACACCTACTCCTACCCAACGTACATTTACTTTCTCTTTCTGAGTCTCAAGGTCCCCGTCTAAAAATGAGATTGAGAGAGCTTGTCTTTAAGGTCCTTCCAAAGCTAAAATTCTATGGCTCTCAGACCTAAACTCCAAACTGTAGACTCTGGGTGTGGAGAGTGCATATTTTCCTAATTATGCTGATGGAGCCTGGGTGGGAACTGAGATCAGGGGTTGCAGAGCAACAGGTGCCTAATAGTGTCAAAGACAAATGATCATGAGCTTGACTCTTCTGCATAAGTGAGGAGAGAGCTGTTATAATAGCAAGAGTGTGTGCTCTCGATTTGACCCTGGCCCCCAGAATTATTAAGCCAGGACAGGCTAGAGCACTCATTCTTAATTATTCCACACCCAAAGGGAGTCTGAGCCTAGGAAGATCTTGCTAATATTGAGAAGGTCATGCCATCTGTGGCCTGAATGGGAATTTTAAAAAACCCTACTCAAATGGCCACCTCTTATAGGAGAGAAACACGGTTTGTGGTTCCTCCAACTGACATGTTGTCTTCTTCAATCAAGCAAAATACTGTCTTGAAGGAGGTCCTATGCCTTCCCAGGACCCTCTTCCTACCAGAGTGATACAAGAGTTCATGGGGCCCTTCCTCTGAGCTCACAAAGCTGCCTGGCTACCCCTGTCTTATCTTTTAAACTTACTGCCAGTTGTCATATTTATATCTCCCTTTAGACTGGAGTTTCCTGAGGGCAGGATACGTATATTGCTTCTCACCCCCTCCCTCAGTCACTCCTATAGTACCTAGTGCATAGCAGGTGCTGAATAAATGTTTGTTAAATGAAATCAACAATAAAGTGAGAACTTGACTATTAGGTTTCATTTTGTGCTAAGCCTAATAGGCACATCACTGTTCTATAATATTTTGAGAAATAACAGTGGTGTAGGACAAGGAATGTTGGATACACTTTGTCTCCAATCTCTGCCATTTATGACCCTTGTAGACTTAAATAAACCATTCAGGTATTTATAATCTTAAGTTTCTTAAAATGGAGATAATTGACTGGCTGTGGTGATGATCAAATTATATGATATATGTGTACACACTTAGTTAATTGTTGTTATCACTAAATGGTATACACTCCAGGTAGAAAAATTCAGATGGAGGTTTTCGTTTGCTACCAATTGGTGGCTTTGGGTTCTAAATTTTGACTTAACAGATGCTTTGATGGTTAGAATAAGGACATTACTGATTTTAGAGCTGGCTGCACGTTAGCTGAAGTCAATAATACATTTTGATCATACAGATGTTAGTGTCTTATAGAAAACATAGTCTAATCATCTAAGAAAATAGAAGTCCTGGCTTTTGTGTCAATCTTTCATTGACTTACTATAAGGTCTTAAGAAAAACCCAACATTTCTCTGTGCCTCAATTATTTCATCTAAGAAATGGATCCTCTCTACCCAAGAAAACTACATGAAAGTAATTGAAATACTGCGTGTGGAAGCTATTTCAGTTCACTGACAGAGATACATAATATAAATTCAACCTGCTCTTTTTATTTCTGGATAAATTAGCCCAAGAATAGTATCTGGGTTTATATGATGGTGTTTTATAGACTTGGGTTTATGTAGAGACTTTTAAACTGATGCTATCCCAGTGTGTTTAACATGGAATTGAACAGACACACAAAAATGCAACCGAATACTGTTAAATGACACTGTGTACAGGTTTGAAGCACAGATTGCCTCGTAAAACTGGCTGGTCTGTCTGCAGTCTCTAGAAGCCTGCTGCCTTCTATGGGAAGTACACTGGTCTAATATCCTCTGACTTCCTCAGAGGTGTAATTTTTTTCTACCTGGAATTCAATGAAAACGTATGAAAAGACCCCGAATGATCCCTCACTGCTTGCCTTCTTCCACAGCAATACTAATACAGTACTTCTCTACCAAATATTAAACAATAGAAGTAGAGTCACCCAAGTTTCTCTACAGATAACTAGGCAAATGATTTAGGGACATAACCTTATACTGTATGTGAGCTTTTTTTTTGGAATATGGGAATAAAACCATCTCAATCTCTTCCTATGCTGCTTAGCAGATACTAAATGAATGTTGTCTTTGTTCTCAAAGCCAGCCCTGGTGCTGAAGAGACTGCTTTGTAAATACATCTTATTTTTTTCTGTCTGCAGATAGAAAGTTATTCAGTTTTCTCTTGAATTCCTGTGTAGAATGCTGCTAACACCAGTGTTGAGAAACTACAAACTTGGTGTATTCTGAAACTCCGAAACGCAGAGGCAGAGAAGACCAAAGAAGAAAAAGAACAATATATATGACTGTAAAAGAAGAAGCTATAATACAAACAAAAGAAATGAATGAAGACCACAATTAAATATTGAAAAAAATAGTGAAGAGAGTGTGTGATCAAAGGGACCTAAGAAAAACAGAACTAAACAATGAAAAGTCTTCTGATTATGACAATGTTAATAATCATTCCTCCCATATTAAAAAAAAAATCAGGGCTTCCCTGGTGGCGCAGTGGTTAAGAATCCCCCTGCAAATGCAGGGGACACAGGTTCGAGTCCTGGTCTAGGAGGATCCCACATGCCGCAGAGCAACTAAGCCTGTGCACCACAACTATTGAGCCTGTGCTCCAGAGCTTGCGAGCCACAACTACTGAGCCTGCACCCACAACTACTGAGCCTGCGTGCCACAACTACTGAAGCCCGTGTGCCTAGAGCCCGTGCTCCACAATAAGAGAAGCCACCGCAATGAGAAGCCCGCGCACCGCGACGAAGAGTAGCCCCCGCTCGCTGCAACTAGAGAAAGCCCACGCACAGCAATGAAGACCCAATGCAGCCAAAAATTAATTAATTAATTAAAAAAAAAAATCAAAATTCTAACCAGAGAGTTCAATGACAAATGAAAAAATATGAGAGACAGCCCAATTAAGTCACCCTCACTGGAGAGGCTTTTCTCCAAAAATAACAGTTCTGCTTTTAATTATAGATTCTTGGGTCTATTAATCAGCCATCTTCCTCAAGGCTAAGCTTGGTGCAAATAACAGGGAAGGATTCAGCAAAATGCCTTGTTTAATTAAAAAGAATTTAATTAAAAATATTTTTATACACATGACTAATCACCATTATTTATGCAGATGTTCCTTCGTGCTTCTTTGGAAAGGCTTTTTTTCTTTCTTTTCCTCCTTTGTTAAAAAAATATGCTGTTCTTCTGCAAGAACCACTGTGAAATGAGAAGCACCATGACTGGTAGTTAATACCTATTTTTATCAAAACAGCAGTGTAGCTCGCACATCACCCGTGCAGCCGTAACCATAGTAACCCCAAATAGAAAGGGTCTTCTTCAGATTATCAACACGATCAAAGGTAAGATAGTTCATGTGCCTCTGGAATAGTTACACTGCAGCAAACTTTAAAGGATAAAGGTGGCATTTTTCCCCTTACAACTTAAATGTTAAATGAAAATAGTGACTTGCAAGTATGGTGTATAAAAACACCTTTCATTTTGGAAGACTCTTATTTCCTCAAAGTGTTAATAATAGAAAAGATGAAAACTCAGTGCTGTTCATTTGTCCAGTGCTTCCATCTGATTATGCTGAGGAGACAATAATAATCATTTTGCCAAGTTGGAGAATTTGTGACAGGTAAAACCCTACCCTTGGGCGCCCTGCAGGATGAGAAGTCATGTTTTGTGCCCATGCACTCAGAGGGTAGCTTTGGTCAGTGGTGATTGTAGACACACATTACGTGGGATAAGCTATAGTCAGTGACTCAAGGTGTGGGCTGGCAGTCAAATTATGAAGAAAAGGAGCCTTTAATTAGAGAAGTGGAACTCGTTTGAAAGAGCAGTGAAGTACCAACCCAAACACAGATCTGAATTTGGCTTTCTAATTTGCGGTAGTATTAGAATGGGGTGAGGAGGGATGGGTGAGCAGGGAATAAAAGGCTAGAGCACTCATTCTTAATTATTCCATGATCTATATAATCCAAAACAGAGGCTGGTATTCAAGCCTTTCTACTACATTTTGCAATGCCTGATGTGACTCCAGGAGCAGCATCTGGAAGCACAGGGAAACGACTCTGAATTTTACATATTTAAATAACATACACTGGGAAACCATCAACAAAATGAAAAGACAATCTACAGAATGGGAGAAAATATTTGCAAATGATGGGACCGACAAGGGCTTAATTTCCAAAATATACAAACAGCTCATGCGGCTCAACAACAAAAAAACAAACAACCCAATCCAAAAACGGGCAGAAAACCTAAATAGACGTTTCTCCAAAGAAGAAATACAGATGACCAATAGGCACGTGAAAAGATGCTCAACATTGCTAATTATTAGAGAAATGCAAATCAAAACTACAATGAGGTACCACTTCATACCAGTCAGAATCGCCATCATCAAAAAGTCTACAAACTATAAATGCTGGAGAGGGTGTGAAGAAAAGGGAACTCTCCTACACTGTTGGTGGGAATGTAAGTTGGTGCAGCCACTGTGGAAAACAGGAGGTTCCTCAGAAAACTAAAAATAGAATTACCATATGATCCAGCAATCCCTCTCCTGGGTATATATCCAGACAAAACTATAATTCAAAAAGATACATGCAACCCTGTGTTCATAGCAGCACTATTCACAGTAGCCAAGACATGGAAACAACCTAAATGTCCTTCAACAGGTGAATGGTTAAAGAAGATGTGGTACATATATACAATGGAATACTACTCAGCCATAAAAAAGAACAAAATAATGCTATTTGCAGCAACATGGATGCAACTAGAGATTATTATACTAAGTGAAGTATGTCAGAAAGAGAAAGATAAATACCATATGATATCATTTATATGTGGAATCTAAAATATGACACAAATGAACCGATCTATGAAACAGAAACAGAATCACAAACAGAGAGAACAGACTGGTGGTTGCCAAGGAGGAGAGGTTTGGGGGAGGGATGGAGTGGAAGGCTGGGGTTAGCAGAGGTGAGCTTTTATTTATAGAATGGATGAACAACAAGGTCCTACTGTATAGCACAGAGAACTATACTCAATATCCTATGATAAACCATAATGGAAAACAGTATAAAAAAAGAATATATATATATGTACAACTGAATCCCTTTGCTGTACAGCAGTAATTACCACAACATGGTAAATCAACTCTACTTGAATAAAAATAAATAAATAAATAATGTACACTGGATGCTACAAAAAGTAGAGAATCCACACAAAGATATATACAATTAAATTGTTGTTTCTTGTTAATCTTTTTACATTTGGGATTTACCTTGAAAGTGGATGGAGAAGTAATGAAATATCATGAGACAACAACTGTTTCATCATGGTTACTTAAGAAAAGAGTGGATATCTGGCAATTTTATGTTCAATTATAAACAAATAGGAATGTTTTGACAGTGTCATCTAAAAAGTCAATAAAGTGACTTAGAACAACTCATTGTTAGTAAAAATTTGTTTAATAATAATACCTAGCAATTTACAAATAACAACATTTCTTTTGACCTCACAAGAATTCTGTGAAGAAATTGAAGGTACTTGATGTTTTGTTTTGTTTTTACAGTATCTATTTTAAGGACATGGAAAATGAAGTTCAGAGAAGTTAAATCACTAAAATGTGGTGCTCCATTCACCCATGACACTAATCTTGCCTTAATGAACATATACTTTCAATATCCAGGATAATTTGGCCACTGGAAGGCCCCATCCTGACCTCATTTTTAGGTAACTCTCCTACACCATCACACACCTATTTTATTTTTAGTGGCAATTCCTCTTGGGATTGAAAGTTTATGATCCATCCCTAACTGTGATCCTTTTATGTGGAGAATTTCCTAGGCGATCTCTTAAATGCTTTAACCCACAAACATAGGAGCTGGTAATGTATTCCTCAGTGCCCTGGCTCACTCTAGCTTTCCACTTGAGACCAGCTAGCCCCAGAATTAGAGTGACACCTAGCTGTGATTTTAGGTAGCACATGCTGGGAAAGCTGGGCAATGGCGGCTGCCCTGCCAGGAGACAGTCAGGTGTGTCTCAGGAGGGAGGGCACCACCTCCCGGAGGTGGAAGTCTCCGAGGTTTTCTAGCAGCACTTTCTATACTTCTGCAATCTCCTGGGAACTAGGACATTTACAGTTCACATTCTCTGAGGAGGGAGCACATATGTTGGTGAGAATTTATCTTTACTACAATTATCCTAACAAGTTCGTTTTTGCCACCCTTGAAATTACATACATATCCTATAAGTGCGTAAACCGATATTCACCTCAACCTAAAAACATCAGTACTGGGCCTACTTCACTCTCTATGATTCACCATGTTTACTCAGGGTTGCAAATATTTCACTCATCAGCTCTTATATTCATCAGGCTTCTTTCCGGACTAGCATCATCAGCGTCAGCTGGACATTTGTCAGAATTGAAGTTCTGGACTCCACCTGGACTTACTGAATCAGAATCTCTGGAAGCAGAGCCCAGTAATCTGCATTTTAACGAACTCTCCAAATGCGATTTACATACGCTCAAGCTGGAGAATCACTAATGGAGAACAGGAAGCGAGTGACCTCAGCAATCATCTAATTCCTCTAGGAATATATGAGGAAACCAAGCCTAGAAAGGTTAAGTGGCCACCCGAATTTGCCCTGTGAGTTAGTAGCAGGAACTGAACTAGACCTTAGATCTCCCAATGCCCAGTTACAAAAATAACATGGTAGGCTTCCCCGGTGGTGCAGTGGTTGAGAATCCGCCTGCCAATGCAGGGGACACGGGTTCGATCCCTGGTCCGGGAAGATCCCACATGCCGCGGAGCAACTAAGCTCGTGTGCCACAACTACTGAGCCTGTGTTCTAGAGCCCGTGAGCCACAACTACTGAGCCCTCGTGCTGCAACTACTGAAGCCCGCGTGCCTAGAGCCCATGCTCCACCATGAGAGAAGCCACTGCAATGAGAAGCCCGCGCACCGCAACAAAGAGTAGCCCCCGCTCGCCTCAACTTGAGAAAGTCCGCGCGCAGCAACGAAGACCCAACACAGCCAAAAATAAATAAATAAATAAATTAAATTAAAAAAAAAAATAACATGGTGCTACAACACTTGTCAAGAAGCTGGTTGGGCTCAATATTAGCAAAGCAGAGACTTAGACTTTGTATCTATATTCCTCTTGGCTTCTAATTTCAATAAATGAATTATCCATGCATTTAATTTGGGCTGCAGACAGGATAATGGCAGAGTGAATATTGTAAATTCAATTAACATGAGCCAGTAGTCTCCTTATGAAAGCCAACACCCAGGGTCCAGGGCTTCATCAAGCACTTGGGATTCTTAGCACACTTTAGCTGCCAGATCAAGTCAAGATGTGTGACTTACATGTAATATGCAAAGTCGTTGAATTTTTTTTTTTTTACTTCATAGTATGCATAATATCATATTGAGTTTGCAGATTTTCTTTTAAGATCTTCTAATTACACATTATAGTGGTTTAATAACATGACATTAAAAAATTCATCAATTTTCCCATTTCTATGAAATTTTGAAGTTTTCTTTTTGCATACATAGATGTGCTTCCATATGAATGCATAAATATGTAAATGTCACATTATATTTATATACTTTTTGTTTGCTTTGTTTTAATAGTCTTTTTTTTTTCTTTTCCTTTTTGACATGTCTCCCTTTTCCCCATCTCTTCTTTTCCTTCCAAAGTAACCCAACTTTGCAATCTAGTACATGTCCCACCAATGTCTCTTCATACGAAAATTCTCTTTATATTAATCACATACACACACATTTGTAACAGATTAAATCAGAAGTTTAAACTGAGGAGAAAAGAATAAAATAACATTTTCCACAGTGAGATGCACAATTTTAAAGTACTTATCCAAAAACCAGTTACATGATTCCTTTAAACCTCTCACCTACCTTAAGAATGTGAAAGGGTCTCTAGACTCTAGCCTAGCAGGTTAAGATTTGTGAATGGTGTTCTGCTACTTGTGAATTGTGACTCTCACACTCCCACATGGGGAGGGCTGGGGGTGTCTGACCTCATCTCAAGCCTATGAAAAGGAGTTAGAGTCTGTCATACAGAGTGAAGTAAGTCAGAAAGAGAAAAACAAATACAGTATGCTAACACATATATATGGAATCTAAGGGAAAAAAAAAAAAAAGGTCATGAAGAACCTAATGGCAAGACGGGAATAAAGACACAGACCTACTAGAGAATGGACTTGAGGATAGGAGGAGGGGGAAGGGTAAGATGTGACAAAGTGAGAGAGTGGCATGGACATATATACACTACCAAATGTAAAATAGATAGCTAGTGGGAAGCAACCGCATAGCACAGGGAGATCAGTTCTGTGCTTTGTGACCACCTAGAGGGGTGGGATAGGGAGGGTGGGAGGGAGGGAGATGCAAGAGGGAAGAGATATGGGAACATATGTATATGTATAACTGATTCACTTTGTTATAAAGCAGAAACTAACACACCATTGTAAAGCAATTATACTCCAATAAAGATGTTAAAAAAAAAAGAAAAAAAAGAAAAGGATCTTTGCCTAGACCATCAGACAGCTTAAGATGTGACCCCTGGAGTTGGGGAACACAGTGGAATATTGGTTGACTCTCGCCTGAGAAATCTAAAGGGATGTGGCTGTCCAGCTGCTCTAATGGTGGCTTATCGTTAATCAAATAAAAAATTTCCTTACTTCATCTCTGCCCGCATCTTGTAGGAGTCAGGAACTGCATCTAGCAAGGGGTAGATGAGGCATGTGAGAAAGAAGACCCCAACCAACCTGCCTTCAACGGGCTAGGAGATGTGGGGCAAAGTCTTAAATTAAATTGAAAACATGCAATATTACATGATATTGGACATATTCATTGCTGAATTGAGACTCTGATTGCAACTTAAAGACCAAAAGTTTTCATCCACGTGGGAAAGGAGTAGTCTTTTAAAGAATACTTTTAAAAGAGCAATGGGAGAAAAAAAGCCGTTTCTACAGTTATACCCCATGAGTCTTGCTTTATACATATATATGTAAATACAAATACAGGCATTCCCATGTATTTATGTATATTTATGTATATAAATGTACTTATATACATAATGTACATACATAAATACATGGAAATGATTGTTGTTTTTAAAAAATTTGAATCATATATATACTTTTCTGCATTTTGCTTTACATAGTCAACAGTGCCTCCTGGAAAGCTCTCAAGTCAGCTGGAAGAGCACTAATTTTCTTTTTTAATGGCTACATGACATCGTGTAGATGTCCTGCAACCTATCCAACAATTCCCTTATGGATAGGATTCACTTTGCTTCTTTTTTTTCTCCCCTCCACTTAAAAAGATGTTGCAATAAACATCCCTGTCCATATATCCTTAAGAACCAGTCTTTTTACTTGTGTGGGACAACCTCCCAGGAGTCAGATCGCTGGGAGAAGGGGCTATGTATTTTAAATTCTAATAGCTGTTGCGAAATTGATTTCCAAAAGTCTGTTGATGATTTAAATTTCCACTAGAAATGTGTAAGAGTCCACTTTTCCCTGCCTCCCTGACAGCAATGACTGTTACTTGCTGTTACAATTGTTGCCAAACTGTTAGGGGTAAAATGATATGCTGTTACTTTATTTTACATTTTATGGTTTCTGATGAGTTTGAATAACTTTTCACATTTGAGGCCCAAGAGGATTTGCACTTCTATGAATTGTCTCTTTATTGTCTTTGCCCATTTTTCTGTTAGTTATTGCCAGATTGTCCTTTTTAAGTGTCTTTGTATATTAGAGACAATGATACTCTGTCCTCTATATTTAAATGTTTTTTCCCCAACAATTTAAGCAATTTAAAAATTGTTTTAAAACAATTTTATATAGTCAAGTATGTCTATTCTTTATTTGTAGATTCCAGGTTTCCATTCTTTGTTAAGAAGAATTTCCTTATCTATAATCTGCAAATATAAATGTACAGATTTTATTGCAGAAGTTCTTTTACTTCATTTTTTCATTTACATTTTAATTCTTCTAGGTATATTTTTGTAAATGGTAGATAAGTATCCAATTTTAATGTCTTCTAAATGGATAGCCAGCCAATTTTACAAATATCATTTGTTAAATACACAATCTTTTCCACACTGAATTGAAATATCACCCCTCAAATTCCCATTTATACTGAGACTTGTTTCTAGATCCTCTATTCTTTTCCACTGGTCTCCCTATTCCTAGGCCAATACCATATTAGTTTTATTATAATAGCTTTGTAGTTTATTCTTATATCTGGTTAGGCAGTTCCCCTCATGCTTTTATTCTACTTTATAAACTTTAAGATAATTTTATCCAGTTCCAAATTTTTAAAGTGTTAGGTTTTCATGGGAATTGCATTAAATTTTTATATTAATTTGAAAAAAAGTGGCATTTTTATCATAGTGTTCTTCCCATCAACAAGACGATGAGCTAGTGTAAGCTACTGGCTTCCTCCCCTAAATCAATGATAGAGAAAGTATACAAAGAAAATGGAATTGGAGCTAACAGACAATAATAACAATACCAACAAAAGCCATGAGAAATCCCCAGGAAGAAAGAAGTCTGTTTTGAATTGCTGCTTGTGGAAGGGAGGTGAGGGAGTTGGGAAAGTTACGTACATAAGACTCCAGCAAAGGGCAGCTATACACAGCAGTGAAAAGACAAATTAGAAAAAAACAAAATAAGCGCCACCCTTTTGGCTCACTTGCATTCCATGGAGTAATTATTGCTCAGCTCCTTGCCACACTAAGCATACACAATTAGCTAGACACCAGAACAAGTGTTCATGGGAGTAATATCAGGCAGTACAAAAGATCTCCTGGCATAAGGAATTGACGAGAATCTTAGTCATTCTCTTTCCATACAAATCCTGGGGCTGATGGATTCCCAGTGCTGTCTTTCCTTAAGGGTCTAAACCCGACCCGAGAAATTAGCTAATGTGGGTTTCTCAATTTTGGCACTATTGACATTTTGGGCCAGATGATTATCTGTTGTGAAGGGAAGGTCTTAACTGCATCATCCTTTGATTTATCTACTCAATTGCTTACTTGGAAAAATCATGAATTTTATCTGCCCTTGATCCTCTTAACTTTTCTTATAAAAATGTTGTTCAAATTGTCCTCTGACTACTTCAGGAATCTATTCTCTCTCTCTGTGTGTGTGTGTGTGTGTGTTCTGTTTGTTTTGACTGATTCCTATCTCAGGCTACTGAAAGGCCATGTTGTGTTTTTATTTTTCTTTGTTGGGTTATTGGGGCTTAAGACTGTTCGTTGGACTACCCTCCAAGACAGCAGTCCCATAAGTGGCAGAAAGTAGGTCAGTGGTGTAGAAGAATGTGGGCTACCCTCAGACAGCTAGATGAGGCTACACCTTTGCCCAATAATCAAGGAAACCAAGTTCACTCATACAGAATCAAGTGGGTCAACCTATTCCCCCTTTTCCATCACCAAGATCCACGGACTTCTGCAAACCCAAACCTTTGTTGAGTATTCATAGCTTTCCAGTCTCCATCTAAAAACATCTGTGAAGACGGCATCTAGATGCTCATGCTACTCATGGTAGAGAAAGCTCAGTGCTTGTTATTTCACTTGTGGTGGGCTCACTGCTTCACCAGCACTCAGTTGCATAGAGGCTTCTATCTGATTTTAGCAAAATCAGGTAGATTAGAGTGAGTAATAAAAGGCAAGGAAGTCAAGTTAAGGCCATCACTTTCCCAGAACTCACTGCAGACCTTCATGAATTTTTCAGAGTGATTATAATGTTGTTTTGACATGACTGTCTTAGGGTCAAGTAATTCACCTCTAAACCTTAGTTCACTCTTTTGTAAAATAAGAGTGTTATCTTAAATGATTTCTAAAGTCTCTTTCTGCAAAGTGGGAGGGAGACGCAAGAGAGAGGAGATATGGGGATATATGTATATGTATAGCTGATTCACTTTGTTATAAAGCAGAAACTAACACACCATTGTAAAGCAATTATACTCCAATAAAGATGTTAAAAAAACAAATAAGTAAAAAAAAATTTAAAAATAAGTTAATTAATTAATAAAAAAAAATCTACAATTTTATTATTTTAAATTACTCCTTATACCATCCAAAAGCAATGTGCAGACATTGTCTTGATCCTTGGTCTAATAGAGAAGCTATAAAAAATTTTATGAGACAATTTGAGAAATTTAAATCTAGCTATATATTTGATAATACTTACAATTATATTAGTTTTCTATTGTTGTTGTAACAAATTATCACAAACTTTAAACAAAACAAATGGATTATCCTATAGTTCTGGAGGTCAGAAGTCTGACATGAGTCTCAATGGGATAAAGTCAAGGTGTCAGCAGGGCTGCACTCCTTTCTGGAAGCTCTATGAGAGAATTGGTTTCCTTGTCCTTTTCAGATTCTAGAGACCACCCTCCACATTCCTTGGTTAGTAGCCCCTTTCCTCCATCTTCAAAACCAGAAAAATTTTATCTCTTTGTGTCTTTCTTCCATAGTCACATCTATTCCTGATCACTGCCAGAAAAGATTCTCCAGCTTTTAGTGACCCATGTGATAAGATTGGGCCAACCCAGATAATTCAGGGTAATATCCACACTGCAAGGTCTTTAATCACATCTGCAAAGCCCTTTTAACAAAGTAAGGTAACATAGTCACAGGTTCTGGAGATAAGGACATGGATGTCCGTGGAGGACCATGATTTTGCCTACCACAAAAATTATTGTTAATATTTTAGTTGTGATGATGGCACTGGGGCTATGTTTTAAGCCAGATGTTTAAAATGGAAATTTGTTTACAGCTGCTTTATTTGACCAAAGATCCAGATATTGTCTACTCATTCCTTTTAGATGATATAAGGATTGGTTTAAAGTAATAACATAGGATTTTTTGCAGCAATAATAATTCTAGCTAATAATTTGAAAGAAATGACAAAATTAGAAAAGAATCACTATTTTGTCAATCTTAATGAAACTAATAGGTTCAGACAATAAGCATCAATGGATGAAACTATTACATGAAAATTTCATGGGAAAATTCACAAGGAGGAATCAGGCTGTCACCACCTGAACCCAACTGATCACACTTAACATCACTAAAAGTCAACACCCAGAGAAGGTGTAACTTCTGATATGATGCAACATGACCTATACAGCATCCCCTATGCAGCATTTTTGCAAAACTGGTGAACCTGAATCTAATCAAGATTTTTTGAACTAACTTTCAAAATGGAAATACAGGAACAATTAAATGACACCACCGGGGCTTCCCTGGTGGCGCAGTGGTTGAGAATCTGCCTGCCAATGCAGGGGACACGGGTTCGAGCCCTGGTCTGGGAAGATCCCACATGCCGCGGAGCGACTAAGCCCGTGAGCCACAATTGCTGAGCCTGCGCGTCTGGAGCCTGTGCTCCGCAAAGGGAGAGGCCGCGATAGTGAAATGCCCGCGCATTGCGATGAAGAGTGGCCCCCACTTGCCGCAACTAGAGAAAGCCCTCACACAGAAACGAAGACCCAACACAGCCATAAATAAATAAATAAATAATTTAAAAAAAAAAAAAAAAAAAAAAAAAAAAATGACACCACCGGTAAGTGAACAGACAAATCTAGAATGTGGGATGTCCTATAGAGCTGACCGATTTCAACAAGTCAATAGCATAAAAAGTGGCGGGGTAGAAGAGGGCAACACTGCTTTGGACTAAGAGAGAATGCAGAGATATAACACCTAAATGTCAAATGTGAAGCTTTTTTTGGGTTCTGATTAAAGTAAAAGGCAAAAATCAGGGAAATTGAATGTGGACTGGTTCATCGATCAAGCCCTGCAAGTACTTCTCTCTTCCCATACCCTGCAGTTTATCATACATGGTCTCTTTGGGGGCTCTGCCTTTAGTTATCCACTCTTTCTGTTAAGGGATGCTGATGACATTTACATCATCAGCAAGATCTTCATCAGTGAGGAAAGGAGGAAATTAAATCAATCAAATAATATCTAAATCACCCGAACTGAAGGTAAACTGAAAATTGGCTGAAGCCAGTCTGAAATATGCAGGAAGAATTAGATTTAAGTCTAAATATGTAACTGTAAAAGAAAAATATGAATAGTTAATAATACCTCACTAAGATTTAGCTAAGGCTAAATGGGAAAGAATTAATTTAAAGAAGACCAAGAAAAATCAGACCTGGAGAGCATAGGTTCTCTTTCATAAATCAGTGAGTCACAATAATTTAGGCAATAAATGAATAATTGTGGGGTAAGATTAACTAGGTGTTTAAAGGTTGTTGAAGATCTTAAATTGCACCAATTTAGCAGAGAGTAGATTCAGTGTGTTTGAATATAACAATTAGCTCCCAGAAGAAAAGGGAGCTTAAGTATTCCTGTTCAAGTGTGGGTCTCTGCTATGTGAGATCTTCTCTAACATTTGCTGAGTTGGTGTCAGAACCCCCAAATGTCTGAGTGGAGGGCTTTGGGTTCACTTTTAACTATTATAAAACAAAATCTTGTTTTAAAATAAAATTTTTAAAAAACCAAAAAAGCAGTCTCACAGAAATAAGTGCCAAATGTTAGAGCTGTAAAGGGCTCTAGTCGAAACATTTCATTTTACAGATGAAAAGTCAGTTTCTTCATCTGTAAAATGAAGGGGTTGGAAAAGATGAGATCGAATATCTTCCACTTTCAATAACCCATAAAATCTAGAGAGGCTAAGGGGTGCCCAAAGTTGTTCAGCTGGTCTGTGCCAGACTTGGAAAGTGGACTTGATTCCCAGGATTCTCGTTATGGCTGTGAGTCAATTCTGTATTTTAAAAAATTCAGTCAGCTCAGTTGTTTGATACAATGTAGATAAATAACCATCTTACTGAGCTAGATTTTTTTTTTCTATTTCAATCAGTTTTCCTGTGTCATGTAAACATAACCTCAGGAATATCGCTAGTCACAGAAGGAGCAAAGCTTGAACACAACACACTTGGAGCCGGCTGAATCACTCCATAAAATACAACAACTTGGCCATTAGCATTGGGACCAAGAAACAATGGATGCAATGCTTTTCAAAATGCAGATTTGTGCACAGGTGACCTAAAATGGGACCTGACCATGAAAAGCAAAGTATCCATATATGGCAGAAGAGAGTAACTTGAACTAACTAGAAATCACTGATGGATTGAAAATAATTTACTTGAGGCCCCATTTCCGTGGATGCCAAGGGACTTCTGCATTTCCCTGGGGTTGGGGGAGGTAGCATGAAATATTCCAGCAATGAACAGACCTAGTGGCCAGGTCTTCTCTATGCCTGGAGATGGAATGGTCTATCCCTGTACACCACTCTGGGACTCTGATCTTCTAATCGACACCACGGGTTCTAAATCTGAGACATACTTTCATTTCATCTCTTCCAGGAAGCAGGTCAACATCATACATTAAAAAAGGCTTTTTCCTCCCCCATCCCATAAGCAAAATAAAACAGACAAAAATGTGCAAAAAATATTTGTAACTTATATTACAGACAAAGGGTTAATATCCCTAGTATATTAAGGGCTTCTAAAGCATGAAAAATAAAAGACCAACAACGCTACTGGAAAAAGGGCATCTTATAAACATTTGATTTTCAGAAAAAAAAAAATGCATATGTTCCCTAAACGTATGAACAAATGTTCAACCTTACTCATATTAAGAGAAATATTAAGTCAAGCCACAGAGAGATACAAATCCTCACTTATTGTATGGGCAAAAACCCAAAACTGTAACAGAATTCTGCATTGGCAAGGCTGTACAGAACAGATACTGTCATATGTTGCTGGTGTGAATGCAAAATGGTACAAACTTTATGGGGAGGAATTTGGCATCTAGGAAATTACAAATACCTTTTAACCTGTTTCTACAAATCTATCCCAAAGAAACAGGAGCAAAATGTGGAAAGCTATTAATTTTAAAGTTATTAACTGTAACACCATTAATAATTGCTAAAGACAAAAAAGAACCCAAATGTCCATTAACAGGCAACTGGTTGAATAAACTATGGAGTACTCTGCAACTATAAAAGAAAATGAGAAAACTCTTTATATGTTGCTATGGATTACTCTTCAAAATACTGTTAATTAAAGAAGAGCAAGGTGATGAACCATGTGTGCAGTAGTATATAGTCGAGCGTGTTCATGTTTGTTTGCTTAGATTTAAAAATAGAAGCGTACCAAATGTAAGGCCAGACACTATAAAACTCTTAGAGGAAAACATAGGCAGAACACTCTATGACAAAAATCACAGCAAGATCCTTTTTGACCCACCTCCTAGAGAAATGGAAATAAAAACAAAAATAAACAAATGGGACCTACTGAAACTTCAAAGCTTTTGCACAGCAAAGGAAACCATAAACAGACAAAAAGACAACCCTCAGAATGGGAGAAAATATTTGCAAACGAAGCAACTGACAAAGGATTAATCTCCAAAATATATAAGCAGCTCATGTAGCTCAGTATCAAAAAAATAAAGAACCCAATTCAAAAATTGGCAGAAGACCTAAATAGACTTTTCTCCAAAGAAGATATACAGGTTGCCAATAAACACATGAAAGGATGCTCAACATCACTAATCATTAGAGAAATGAAAATCAAAACTACAACGAGGCATCACCTCACACCAGTCAGAATGGCCATCATCAAAAAATCTACAAACAATAAATACTGGAGAGGGTGTGGAGAAAAGGGAACCCTTTTGCACTGTTGGTGGGAATGTAAATTGATACAGCCACTATGGAGAACAGTATGGCGGTTCCTTAAAAAATTAAAAATAGAACTACCATATGACCCAGCAATCCCACTGCTAGGCATATACCCTGAGAAAACCTAATTCAAAAAGAGACATGTACCACAATGTTCATTGCAGCACTATTTACAATAGCCAGGATGTGGAAGCAACCTAAGTGTCTATCGACAGGTGAATGGATAAAGAAGACGTGGAACATATATATACAATAGAATATTAGCCATACAAAGAAGCGAAATTGAGTTATTTGTAGTGAGGTGGATGGACCTAGAGTCTGTCATACAGAGTGAAGTAAATCAGAAAGAGAAAAACAAATACCATGTGCTAACACATATATATGGAATCTAAAAAGAAAAAATGGTTCTGAAGAACCTAGGGGCAGGACAGAAATAAAGATGCAGATGTAGAGAATGGACTTGAGGACACGGGGAGGGGAAGGGTAAGCTGGGATGAGGTGAGAGAGTGGCACTGACATATATACACTACCAAACGTAAAATAGATAGCTAGTGGGAAGCAGCCGCATAGCACAGGGAGGTCAGCTTGGTGCTTTGTGACCACCTAGAGGGGTGGGATAGGGAGGGTGGGAGTCAGACGCAAGAGGGAAGGGATATGGGGATATATGTATACGTATAGCTGATTAACTTTGTTATACAGCAGAAACTAACACAACATTGTAAAGCAGTTATACTCCAATAAAGATGTTAAAAAAATAAAAATAGAAGCGTAAACTAAAAATCAACCAAAATGGTTGAAAAATTAGGATAGAGAGGACAGGTCTAGAAGCTAGATTTCTCTTCTTTTGTCCTATGGTTTTCATTTTGCAATTCTGTAGGTATTTAATCTAATTTTAAAACAAAAATTAAAAGCAAAATGAAACGAACATTATTGTATAATTGACTTGTGGCTTACCCACACAGAGGATTATTTCAAGAGCTCTTAAAACAGAGTAATTTTTAACTGTTTATCCTAGTGGTGTATACACAAAGGTTAAAAAGAACCACAATGAAATCTAAGCAGTTTTCAATAATCATATTTTTAGTAATAATATGTGTATTGTAAATTTGAAAATATATATATTTAAAGGAAGTAAGAAATTATATTAATGTAATAGAAAGAAGAAAAGTAGGCAGAAGAAAAATTTAAATGCAAAATAAATTCAAAGCAGTTAAGTTAAATTTCTATAATCCTAAATTGGAAGTAACAATATTAATATGAATTTGTGATATTATTTCTCCTTCAAAACAAATAAAAATATGTAGAAACAATGACCAATACAATAGTAATGAAAACACCCAGTGCCCACATTTTGGTCTCTAAATAAATTTCCCTCTTAGAAAGAACCACGTCTTCTTAGAGAAATGTCTGGTTCTAAGTCAGGGTACAGGAAACATACAAAATAAGGTTGGAACATTTAGTCCTGCTCCAAAAGAAGAAATCTATGAAAGACTATTGGGTTTGTGGCAAAAGGATATAGGAGAAACTTGAAGAGGCTCCCAGTTGTCAAAGATGGAATATTTAAAAAAAAAAAAAAAAGATGGAATATTTTGATCAAAAAGTATAAATACAATAGTAGATTGAAACATATCAACTATGTTTAAATCCATGTGTTGATATGATACTTAAAAAAAGCCCCAAACCACCTCCTTGATCATATGTGGGAGATGATAGAGAAACAACTCATTATTTTGAAAATTAGAACATTAGTAAATAAACAAAAAGAATACATAATTTATCCTGATTTTTTGTTCAAATAATTATCACAGGGTACTCAAATAGTTGATCTGGAAAACTGCTTCTTTCAGGAGAGTACCAGCTAATACATGCAAAATGTAGGATAGAATTAGCATACCACTAGTTTGTAACCCCTAACAAATACTAGACTAAGCATAACCATCAACAGGTACTAAAGCCATTAGGTAAAATGGGGACGTCTAACATTAAGAGCTTCTCAAACTTTACTGTGCATATAAACCACTTGAGGATATTAAATTCTAGAATCTGATTCAGTAGTTCTGGAGTTGAGCCTGAGATTCTGCATTTAAAACAAGCTACCACATGGTGCCAATACTGCTGGTCAGAGGGCCATTCTAAGAAAGAGAAGAGCAGCCCCTAGTATACGGGAACTGGCCTGGTACTATCAGCTGGGTTTTGTTGTTCTCTTGTTGAGTGTAAACAATTTCACAGAAAACATCAGACAAATTTACTCTGTGACCATGATGGATCAAGACAAAAAACAAGCCTACCGTGTAATCACATCTAAACACAAAAAATGAACACTGTCCAAACCACAACATCCTTATCTTGGTTATTATAAGTGGCGCTGCTTCTTTACAAATTGTAGCCTTAGGCTCTATTCAGTCTTTCCTCCTGCTGGATAAGACTTACTAAAATGCCCAATCACTCATGCTTTCTGACAGCATCTAATCCAGAGCAAAGCTCCAATTCCTTAAGCCTTCCCTAAAATCACCAAGCATAAGCCCAAGTCCTATAACAAGTTCTTTCTAACACTGTCTGAGATGTCTCATGGCTCCTCTGGTGAGCATTCTCTTCATTACATGTAATAAACACACCTTGTTCAACTACAGGTGTGTTCTGGTGGTCTTTGGTGGAGTAGCAATTCAGTAGTGTGTTGGATCAGGCTGACAGGTGAGTCACTAAACAATATGTGTTTCCTGATGTGATGCTATAGAGATTCATAGCAAGCAAGTAATCTTGCCAAAAAAGATGAATGCTGATCTGATTAAACCTCTAGATTTAACCATCAGTTTACAAGAAATACAGAAGCTAGAGGAACATTTTAAGCAACCGTATTTAATTCAACCATGAGACAATTTGCCTTTTTTTCCAACAAATAAGCGACAAGAAAAATAGAAGATGGAAGGGGAACATATAGATTAAAAGAAACTCAATAGTCATATCCATCAATTGTAATGTGTAGCCCTTATTTGGGTCCTAATTTATACAAATTACTACACAAACTAATAATGATAATGACAAAAAGACAATTGGGGCTATATGAACAGAGGCTACCTCTCTGATAACATTAAAAAAGATTATTAATATTTTTAGGTTTCATAATGACAATGGTCATTTTTCAAAACATTTACAAATAAAATGATATGCTGTCTAGGATTTGCTTTAACATAATTCAGTCATAGCGAGAAGGAGTGTAGAAGGGTATACATAAAAACATTGGCCATATTTTATAATCATCATAATTAGATAATTTTAAGGGTATATGATTATTCTTTTTATTATTCTCCCTACGTTTAATATGTTTAAAACATTACATAGTAAACAATTTAAAAAATTATTTTTTACCATTTAATTCAATAGAGCATTTTTGAAAGAAGAAAGTTAAATAGAGAGAAATTAAGGACCACAGCTCAAAATGGCTACATATTCTACAGAAATAAACAGTAATGAATTTTAAAGAGTCTTTCCCATTACTGAAATTGCTTTCAGAACTATTTTTTGAGAGGTGTTAGAATATTCACCTGTTTCTTTTCTTTTTTTTTTGTAATCACTAACAGATATGTCAACTGCAAGTGAAAAGGAATAAGGAATATTATTATGTAGACTCGGGTGATGGTCATTAGAGAAAAATTCAATTTAAATGTTTGACTCTTAGAAAGAAGGAAACATATTATTTGGGCAATTACCTGGATCTGTAGCAGACATCAGTGAACCAAAAAACAAACAGTCAGTGAAGTGAAAGTCTCCATTTTTCAGCTGGTCAGCATATACCATAGCCTTCACAAAGCCATACATAATTAACCTGTTGAAGAGAAAAATATGATCTTCAAACATCAACTTGAATCCTGTGTAAACCCATGCCATCATAGCTGACATTCTAATGGGCTTCCTGAATAAGCATGATGCACAAATTACCACTAGTCTGCCGATTTGTAGCCATGCTAGTTCTCAGTACACTGTACCAAATATCACAATTTATTCACCTGGCAAAAGGTAAAAGAACATTTTATAGTGTACTTCAGTGAAAACAAATCTCAAGGATATAAAAAATTATCTGTGAAATATGGCATAGCAAGTCATACCCACAAATATAGTGGCTGGGTTGACATCTGTAAATGGATTGCTTTTCAGTTTTACTGTTTTGTCTGCTAGGGTGTCTGAAAAGGGTTCAAATGTCAAGTCTGTCACTGTGATGAGAAGGATACTGGCCACTCACCGGGCACTCAGTCAACCAGTTACTTTACAATAGATGAGTCTCTACTACTGGTGGTGTCAGGACACTTCCACACCAGGTAGAGAATCACTGTTAGGTTTAGAGCACCTGTAACTTCAACACACAGTTGAAAATGAATCCTGAAACAGTTACATTTTGATCTTGCAAAGAAAGCTATTCTGTTCATGAGATTATGTTTACCAAACCCATGGAATGCAAATTATCTGTTTTGGTCATCATTTGCCACCCTATAGCTTCTAAATTGTATTTAATTATTTAATTGACTGATTTTTCTAAATCCTAGTGGAGGAAACACAAAAATTGGTGAACTGGACCACGGTAGAATCGCTAAAAGTGACTGTAAGGGTCCTTAGAAACCACTGACTCTCAGACCAATAGACTGTTGCTTAGATATTCACACGTATTTAAATTAGTTTCTTGAAAAATGTTCTAGGGTTGTGAGCATGACTAAAAAGACGAGAAATCAGATATTCGAAATTTTAATGACAGTGAGAATGTAGATATTTCGAATTCTCTTATGAAAACTTTCTCTGTGAGAGAATATTTCAGACACACCTGCATTTAAATCCAGTTTCTACCACTTACTAGTTATGTGACTTTAGGGCATTACTAAAACCTTCTGAGGTAGGGATAACAATTATGGTTAGTCTACAGAGTTGTTCTAAGGATTACCTGAGGTAATATAAATTTGGGTTTTGACACATAGTAAATTCTCAATGAGATTATTACTGCTAATAGTAATTATCAAAATAGGTAATATTCACTTTCTATATCTATTTCTTCACATGTTTTAACTCCTTTCATCCACACGTTGATCCTACAAGGTAGGTACTATTTGCATTTTACAGATGAGAAAACTGAACACTGTGTGATCAAGTAAATTGCTCAAGGTGACACAGCTATTAAATTGTGGAACCCAGACTTGAACTGAGGAATTTGACTCCAGATCCCAGGCTTTTAACTCCTACATCATATTGCCTACATGAACAGTTCTATATTGTACATTATATGTTATCTCATACAACATACTCTTAACTAGTCCATAAGGTGGTTGTTCTACGTAGGACAAAGGCACAGCAATGGAGTATCGCTAAGAACTTGGAAATACTACTACCCATGAGTTGAACTATTAAGACAACCAACATGGGTTCGAGCAGAGACCCAATATTGCTGTGAAGCGTGTGGATTCTAGCAGGGGAGGCTGAATCTTAACTAGGCTGCAAGTGTTAACATATCTGAGAAAGCCTGTGTCATGCGACACAGCAATGGTTTCTGGGAAGAGGCCTCAATCATGGCAGCTCACCTACACTTATCTTGGGGAGGGCATTCTGCTGGTTACCAGGGTGTGCAGCCTCTGGATAGGTTAAGAGTAGAGTCATTCAGCTTGTTTATTCAATAGATGTTTATTACTGAACCCCTACTATTGTCAGGCTCTGTGCTAGGTGTTTAAAATACATCAGTGAACAAGACAAAGATCCCTGTCCTTATGGAGCATGTCTTTTATAGCAAGGCAGATGGCAATAAATATAATCATAGATTTTAATTATATATGTTATCCACATCACCCTCTGAATTCGAATCTGCATGTCTGATGAACACTGAGACTTTCTGGACAGTCACAACATTACCAGGGAAATGCTCTCCGATAGTCATCCCTTCAGCCTCACCTGGTGTTAACCTGACTTCACCACAGTTCTTTCTCATTTGAGCTACACTTCCAATATGGAGCGTGGACAGGCTCTGGAATCAGTATCAACTTTACGACCTATGACTATATTTCTGAATTCTCTACCCATTAGTTAATTTTACAAGTTAGGAATCTGAGGCTTAGAATTAAAATGACTTGCCCCATATTGCCCTACAGAAGCCATTAGATTGGGTAAGATAAAAAAATATATATGCATGCATATATATTACCCAGGCTTGGGAAGATTACTTGGAAACTAGAAGCCTCATATATATTTGATGAAAATAAAATTAAAGTCTTTATAAAAGCCAATTTGACAATTTATTTTAAAAGTATTAAATTTTTTATATTCTGTAGCTTATTAAATGATTTTCTATGAATTTTTGCCAAGAAATTAATCTTAATACACACCAGAAGGTGAGTATTTAGATTATTTCAGATTATTACTATTCATGAGTGAAAAATTCAAAGCAATCTAAATGTCCAGTGAATAAATTACTGAACACACATATAATGAACTAATATGCAACTATTAATACTATATACAAGAGTGTATATTAGGCATAGAAAAGTAAATTTATAAAGCAAATTATAAAGTGGTAATATATAATAATTTCTAATTTTATAAAAATTGAATATATTTAAGCACACATATAAACAGAAAAAGATCAGAAGCATATAGCCTGGGATGTTAATAGTGGTTATAAAATGACATGTGACTATTTTCTTTTTTCCTATTCTGCATTTTTCAGTTCTTTCTAAATAACAGTCATAATAAAAAAATAACAATGTACATTAGTGAGCGCTATTATGTGACATGACATTCATTATGTCATTTAATCTTCATAATACTTGAGTTAGGTACTATAATTATTCCTTTTTACAAAGGTGAAAATTAGGATTCAGAGAGGTTAAGTAAGTTGCCTAAGGTCACAGAAGTTAGCTTGTGACAGAGCTGGATTTGAAACCAGGCAGTTGTATACCAAAACCTGCATACGCAACCACCATTCTATAAAGATATGGAATTGTTTTGAAATCAAGAGAAACACATGTGCCTGTACACACACACACACAGGCACACACATACACACATACCCCTATACACAGTTTGTTCTTTTAAAAAAAGAAAGTAAAGGATTTGTTTACTCCAAATCAACCCCTGGACACAAAATAACTATAATTCCAATATCTTCCTTGAGATAATACCTTAAAAAGCAAGAAAAACAGAAAAAGCCCAGTGCAGTATGAGCTCAGTATGATCATTTTGTTATTATTACCAATAACAATGATCATTGTCACTGATAATTATAATGTCAATAATTAGTGTGTATCTATTATGTGCCAGGCACTTTTTTTTTTTAAATAAATAGCTATTGTTATTGTTGCTACATTATTATAACTAACTAATTATAACTATATTAACTGGGAGGATAAAAAAATGAACCCATTAGCAACCACCACATTCTCACAGGGTGGTATGTTCTATCAGCACTTCACAGAAACTATTTCAGATGGCTCAGGATACAGGAAAGATGTGGTCTGATGGGGAGAGGGAAGCCAGTGAATTCCAGTGCATGCAATGCTATGAAGATGGTGGACCCAAGTGAGATGTCCTTCTGGGGTCAGCCTGTGCTTAGGGACAGCCCAGGTCACAGGGATGGACAGAAGCAGAACTGCCATATAAAAAGCAAAATTGCTGATAACACTGATTTCAACAAATACCCACTTAGTGCCATTCTTTAAAAAGCAGAGTGCTTATGCTACAGAGGATACAAAGGTGCAAATCCATGACCCGCCTTCAAAGAGTAGAGTTTCACAGGATGGCAGTCATGTCACTTATAGAAGGCACTGGGTAAAAGAGAATTTGAAGAAATGTCCTACACAATGCTCCACATACTCACTTTATTGAGTGTTTGTGACACACGTACTGATTTTAAATTTCATGAGCTTGTTTCACACTATTAAAGCTCCACACCTAAAGGCATGTTGCAAAAATGTTTCAAAACAGAAAGTTCCAGAAGGCTCAATTGCTTGGATGATCTTTAAGTATGCCATCTTAGTCTCTCTCAGTATTTTTTAAAAAGAATACATCTTTTTTAAAAATAGTCTTGATCAAGCTATGAATAGATCTACTGGAAAAAGCAGTTTTTTGAATTGCTAGAGATATGCAAGGGGAATTGTTGTCAGTTTGGAAACAGCTGTGTGGACCAGGCCTGTTAACTGTCAGAAGAGCCACATTCCTGCCTGTGAGAGCTTGTGAAACAGACCATTACGTGGACCTCACTCTGCAGTGGGAAAGCCCAGCACCAACAGGCTCTGGAAGCAAAACAAAGATTATAATCTGCACCTAAATTGCTGATTTCTATACTCAAACATTTCCTCTGGATAAGCATCTTTATTTATTTGTTCACATTTTATGGATAGTTTCAATCTCACAGTTTCTTTTTTTTTCTGGGGCATGCATTCAAGGGCAATACCCCACTAGAGAAGTCATAAATTCTTTTTCTTTACAGCTTTACTGAGATATAATTCAAATATAATATTGTGTCAGTTTAAGGTATACAATATGATGATTTGATATATGTATATATTGCAAAATGATTACCACAATAAGGTTAGTTAGCATATCCATCACCCCACAGTTATAATATTTTTGTATGTGGCGAGAACTTTTAAGACCTACTCTCTTAGCAACTTTCAAATATACAAGAAAGCATTACTAACGATAGTCACCATGATATACATTACATCCCCAGTCATCTTATAACTGGAAGTTTGCACCCTTTGACCATCTTCACTCACTTCTCCCACCTCCCCCTTGCCCCCTGCCCCTGGCAGCCGCCAATATGCTCTCTGTTTCCATGAGAGAACGCATAATTTATTAATGTTGGGATGGATGGAATTGGGAAGGTCTTCTAGCCAAATTCATTCACTCATGCATTCATTAATTTGCTCATTAACTCATTCATTCAACAAATAAGTACCAACAGACATAATTCCTCCTCTCAGGGAGCTTATATTTTATTGGGGGAGCCAGATGTTTAATAGCTAATTTATAATTTACTATTTTAACAGTATTGTGGTTAAGTCCTATGGAGAGAAGTACAGATTGCACATGTGCACACTTCTATTAGCCGGGAACAATAAAGGGGGACTTTATTTAATCAGAAAGAGTACACGTTCAACTTGAGAAATGTTGAGATTGAGGAACTGGTGAGCCTATTGGGTATTCAGAGTTGGGTGTGGATGAAAATGTGAAGAGAACATAAAGTGGAAGAGGGCCCACGATTGAGGCCTGGGAACTCCAGCATTTGAAGATGAGGTAGAGATGATGAGGAAAAGAGGATACAAAGAATTGGTCAACAGAGACATGAGTGGAAATCTGGTAGAGTGCCACAAGAGTCAAGAGAAGAGTGTTTCAAGAAAGAGGGTATGGTACATAGGATTGAATGTGGCCAAGAGAGCCCTTTCATTTAGTGTCATTAGAAATGTGGGAGCTCAAGCGAGATTAGAATGGCTTGAAGAGCCCATGGTAAAAATGAGGAAATTGAGACAGGCAAACACCCATCCTTTTGGGAGGTTTGGCTATGAGGGAAATCAGGTCTGTCTCCAGAAGGGGGTTTAGGGTGAGACTTGAGCTGATCTTAAAGATGTGGGGAAGAAGCTGTGAAGACGCTCACATCTCACAGGTGCTCACAAACAGGAGTTACAAAATAAGAATTCTGCTTTGTCCAGAGTAGTGGCATGAGATGGTGAGTCTGATTTTAGGTGAAACTATATGGGCCTTAAAGGGTCTGTAGGATCATTTGCTCCTACGGGTATCAAAGAAATGATTCTCCTCTTTTGTCACTGTTTCTCAGTTTGTGTGTGTGTGTATATATATATATCACACATATGTTAATATATATATATAAACTCATACATATATATGATAGTAAATTCTCTCTATATATATATATTTATATATATAGTATTTAATATCATAAAAGACATTACTAAGGCTTATGAGAAATGCAAAGATAAGTCAGGCATGATTTCCATCCTCAGGAAGGAGAGACAAGTCACCTACAAAAGTAGAATACGTGATAGAAAGTGTTACGTGTCCTAGGTGAGTTGCAGATCAAATGCACTGAGTTCACAGAGGAGAAGCAGCTCTCTTGGGGACTCAGGAAAGGCTTTGAGAGGAAGGTGGCAAATTTGCTGAATCTGAAATATACATTCAAGCAAGGAGGCTGCCAGCAATATCCCATCTATATGTGAGATGCCCAAACTACTGATTTTCTTCCCCTAGAATGCAAAACTGTTCCTACTGAAGGTGGTTTCTTCTTGGATCAATAAAAACACAATGGACAAAGAAATGAAACCTCTCCTTTAGCAATCCAGGAAACCATCTGCCATCTGCCACCCACTGTAGAGATGGCGGGGAAAGGCTTGTCCTGACTGTACTGTGACTCTAGTTATGGCCTTTATCTCAGCACCCACAGTGGGCTGCTCGGCCCCAAGAAGCCCACGAAACCCGTGGGCCCTGCTGTAGCTGTGTCAGGTGCTAAGATTTCATACACTAGATGACCCCTTGGCCCGTTCTAGTTTTCCCACCAGTCCCAAGACTTTGTTCCTTCTGTTTTAGTGAAAGCTGAGAAGAAGAGGAGGATGAGGGAGTCAACTGGGTGGCTTGTGGGCATGTTAAAAGAAAATGGGGGGGCTTCCCTGGTGGCACAGTGGTTGAGAACCTGCCTGCCAATGCAGGGGACACGGGTTCGAGCCCTGGTCTGGGAAGATCCCACATGCCGCGGAGCAACTGGGCCCGTGAGCCACAGCTACTGAGACTGCGCGACTGGAGCCTGTGCTCCGCAACAAGAGAGGCCGCGATAGTGAGAGGCCTGTGCACCGCGATGAAGAGTGGCCCCCGCTTGCCGCAACTAGAGAAAGCCCTCGCACAGAAACGAAGACCCAACACAGCCATAAATAAATAAATAAAAATTAAAAAAAAAAAAGAAAATGGGGGATCGGGTGAAGCCCCACTCAGCTTTGCTATGGTGACAAGTGAGCTCCTGCCCAGTTCCTCTATCAGGTATCTTGTACCAGCAACTAGGAGGAGTGCAGACTGCCTGCCCTTAAACCTCTTTCCTCTGAAACGGGTAGAGGGAGAGAGGATCAGAGGAAGGGAAAGGTTGTATCCAACTTTTCTGTCCCTAAGTGGAAAGAGGAGGCTGGTTAGGGAAGGGGGTGGGGGTAGGAGGAAGAGGAGAGATGAGGGGAGGGTTCATTGTCAGGGGCGTAAATGCGTGTGTCAGGGTTGGGAAATTCTATGCCAGAACACTTGACTGCTCAAAAATTTTGTTTGCGACAGCCATCAGCAAGACAACTGTACCCCCATGGCTTCTACTCTCCTACTTTCTTCTTGGCTGCCAACCCCATGGAACTTTAATTCTTTTCAAGGCGCTGAACTGTCATTGGGTAGGTGGCTCTCTGGCCCTGAGATTTTAAGGAATAAAAGTATTAGGAATAAAAATGGGGGAAGGAGGAAGGCAATGAACATATGAACATTTGAGTTCCTACTCTGTAGAGCTCCCATGTGAGTGCATTTTCTATATTTTTTAAATCTTCACATACACACACACACACACACACACACAGACACACACAACAGTTGGTCAGCCATCAGGAATCTTATATTACAGACAAGGAAATCCAGCTAAGGATAGAAATGAGATTTAAATATATGTTCCTTTCTACTTTTTAGTATTGGACACTGAGTAGAAAATTTAAGATATCTTTGCCTTGGCTTCCCAAATTTTAAAAGTCAATTACTATACTCTTTGTTTCTGAAAGAATGTTTTTGGCATGATACATAATGGGACCAGCTTTTTAAGGGTTAGGTATGCCTTGAAGACCTTGCTTTTCGGCATAAATTTGGCTGTAAGAGGGTTTGGAAAGCACCATACCTTCCATGATTTTCCCTTTAAGTCAGTTCTATATCAGGTTTCCTATGGGCCTAGAAGAAAACATGGTCACGATGTCTTTTCAAGAATGGAAAGAGTGCAGAGAGGAGGTTGTGATGAAATACACTGTTTTTTAACAATGGCTGGGGTCTGAGGCTTTGCAACCTTGGGATCCTTGGAACAAAGTTAAGTTGAGTCCATTTTTCCACATACTCTACTGCCTACTTTCCTGTCAACTTGTCACTTTCTTGGACCTCCCCAGAGGCCCTATAGCAACCTACATAGTTGCCTGCAGGGAAACAAGTTTCCCTCCTGTTAAGTGCTTCACAGTTCTTGGAGGAGAGGTGATATAAATCCCAAGCATGAATATGGAATGGGCAGAAGTCACAATGCTGAAATGCAGTAAGAAGTTGAGATCTACTGAAAGGTGAACTACACACAGGTGAGAACTTGACCAGGCATCCTAATTGCGTGTCTACTCAGATCCACTTTCTGGGAGTACGCTGGCTCATCCAGGGGTGAAAGAGGATTGCTTTTGAGAAGACTGAGAGGGACAATGAAGGCAGTGTGGGAGTCAGTCACACTCACTAAAGGCATCAGGTACCCTAAATGACAATCTCCCTTGCAGAGTTTGTCAGCCTATGCCAGCAGCCAGGGATGCTTGGCCCTTAGAGTGTTCTGAGTCATCTCAGCTCTCTCTACAACCTGGGCACCTGCCTTCTCCTTTCAGAAAACCATGCATAATACTTACTGGATATAATCACTGCTCTCTTGCTGCCATTCCTCTTTCAACTTGTATCCCCACTGTCCGCCCTTTGATGTGGTTACCAAATCTCTCTTCTTTATTTCATCCAGATCCTAAATTCCACTCATGCATTCTTTGTGTGCCTATCTTACCTGACTAATTTGAAGAAAGACAGCACATCTGGACTGTTCTGCCTTCTTCCCTCTCTGTTCCCATCTCCATTCTATGCACATATTACCCAGCCTTGCTAGATACTAAAGGTTACAAAGATGAATCTGATACGGCTTCTGCCCTCTAGGAGCTAATTCTAGAGAAGGGACAAGCTAAGTGTGTAAATAACTGGACTACTAAGTGAAAAATAACAAGTTTGGTAAGAAAGCTAAAGGGATATGGGGCTCAGGGGAGGAAAGGAGAACTATGGTCTGGGGGAAGAAAGCACTGGAGGTGCATATTTCTTGAAGGACCAATGAAGTCAGACACGAGTTATAGTCATGTAAAGGGGTGGTCACTAAGGAAAAGTTAACATGGGCCACCAAAGCAAGTGGGTGGCAACACATGAGGTGTGGACAATGAAAGTTGGGTAATTTAATGTGATGGATTCTTCCACTATGAATTACTATATAGTCTAATTCAACGGTTCTCAAATTTTGGTGCATATTAGAATCACATAGGGAGCTTGGAAAGTCATGATGCCCAGGCTACATCCCAGACCAAGTATATCAGAATCTCTGTAGGTGGGACACAGGCATTAGTATTTTTTTAAGTTCTTCCACTGTTCCACTATGCAGCCAGATCCAGACCAAGTGTTCTAAATCACCACATCATGTCTCTAGTGTCCAGACCAATCACCTAAGGATCAGCCAGGAGAGTGTGGCCTGCCATTCTGCCTTTCTGATGAGCTCCCAGGTGCCGATGCTGCTGGTCTCATGCCACACTTTGAGTAGGAGACCCTAAATGAGGACGCTGCTAACTAAGCAAAATCACTGAGACACTTGTATACATTCTGGCTCTAATGGTAAACTCTAGGCAGCGCTTTGAATTCACACATGGAGCTTGCCTGAGATGCAGTTAATACAGGTTCACATACAGATAAGCACCTAATACTTACTACCCACTGCATGGTGACTTGGTCTCCCTGCTGATTTGTGGATGAGTGATGAGGCTTATTGAATAACATATGAAGATTCAAGGTACTGTTACCTCTCAGTTCCAATCTGGAGCTCTTTGTAGAAGAAAATTTAAAAAGAGGTGGGGAAGAGGGAGTGAAAGAATGTCTCTCCCAGTAAAATGTAAAATTTAACAGACTTCCATTATGCCTTTGATCTATAGCTCCACGGAGACTTCTGTCCTAGGTACAGAGACCCACCCTTCACTGACACAGGGAAAGAGCTTGGGTGACTGCTTTGGTCTCATCACATCTGAGGCTGGTCACTGCAAAGTTTTACTGAGTCTTCAAAAGTGATAAAGGGTATCTTCAAGCTTTTCTTTTGAAATTTTTTTTTTTACTCTTAGCAGAAATTTGCATGTCTGTTAAAGGAATACTATGCCTGTTAAATAAAACAACCCATTTCTTTGCTTTGGGATGAACTATATCAACTCAGAAGCTCTGATTGGCAGTACAGATATGTGTATATACGTGTGTGTGTATGTGTAATATACACATGCACACACACATACATACACATATATGTATACAGATATATACATATAATCTTTGATTAATAACAAATGAGCTTGTACAAAATATCTCCAACTATGAAATTCATCCAGGCTAAAGCAGCAAGAGAGGACCCTGCTGCCCTGTACAGTTAGGCCCTTAGCCACTACTTTTCATCTTTAAAAACACATGCATGACTGTTGCCTCACTTGCTCTCACCCTTCCTGGGAGGTACATAAAGTCAAGCTCCATTATCCTACTTTCACAGATGAAGTAACCGTCACAAGGAGCTTAGTAGTCTATTACCACCTCACAGCATTTGCTCCACTATTTTTCCTCAGGTGTGAAACTGAAACACTTTGGAACCAGTTGTTTAGATCTGGGGAAAAAAAGCTTAAAAAATTATTCAACTCAGAATCCTTATTTAAAAATATAAAAACCATGACTCACCTAGGTTAGTGGCTTGGTCAAAGTCACACTGAACCCGGCTGGTAGGGGATCCAGGACTGGAATGCCAGTTTTCTCCTAAAGAGATTTTACCAGAACTAGCAGATACCACAGATGTTCTGCTGCCTAGGATTTCAGCAAAGGGAATAGAACCTGTGATTTGAATATAATTTGCCTAATCTATTATTCCCAGAAAACTTTTCATCCCTTTTCATATTCCCTAAAGCATATTTATGTTCTTCAGCTGTACCATTTGGAAACCTAAAGCCAACTGCTGGTTGCAACAGAATGTAAATAACAAGAAAATGCAACTCTCTGGATTTTCCCCAATCAGATGAATTTTCCAGCAAGTAGCAAGCTCATAAATAATGTAGATGTGTAAAACATATTTAGCTCAAAGTAAGATGTTACACTATTCACTGTTTGATTGATGGCTTTAAAATATATTATCATTATTGGTGACAAGATAGAATGAACAATGTATCTTGTGAGTGATGAAAATCAAACATTAATTCCTTGCCCTGATTCTTCTTTTTCAACCATGTCAATATATTTTTGAAAACTTTTTCATCTAGAATGGAGAGTTTCCAATGGTCTGTTTTGCTTATGATGCATGTAATACAACTTCTTACTTGAAATTCCTTTGTAGTTATAAAGTGAATTTCTTTTGGAATATTTCAAATCAATTATCAGAGCCCAGAGACAGATTGTTCTCATGGGCTTCTCCACTAATAACAGAGTTTACCAACTAACCAAATACAGAAAAAAATCACCCAAATGATTTAGAGAACAAGAAAACAATAAAATACTTAGTGCCATAAAGAAATTATGTATTTCCCTATAGATCCTGAGCTTTGAGATCACTACTGCTTCTCCCCATCAACCCAGCAACACAAGCATTTCCTAAAAAAGGCCATTTGGTTTGTTAAATCTTGTTACTCCCAAGTGTCCCTGTCATAATATTAAATGATGAGACTCCAGGGCTAGATCTACATGGGGCCAGCCTGACCAACCTATGGGAACATTTCTGACAATTACCCACCTATCTGGTCTACACAGCACCAGACAATTGATATAACTACTCTTCATCTATGCCCCTACTTATTGTCTACTAACCCCCATCCACCTGACATACAGACTGCTTTACACTATTAGGCATTGAACTGAAATGTAGACAGTTGGGCATGTCCCCATGTGATTTGAATTGAATGGGCTTTTAATTCAGCTGTAAGACAGACATGGTGGTATGAACCATCTGCAGAGGATTCACCCAAGTAAATGGGCCAATAGTTAATGATTTAATTTCTTAACAACTCTACACCTCTGAAGAACAAAGCACCTGTTATTATCAAGCATAATTTCATCTTTAAAAATGCAACATATCAATAGAAGGAGTAAATGTTTTCTTCTTTATAAAAAATGAGGCTCAGAGGGAGAGGTAAGAATCAAGTTTATTTATTAAGCCATACAGTACATTTTTAATTGAGTGCCTACTATATACCCAGAACCCTGCTAGGTGCTAGGCATAAAATGGAAAAAAAAGATAATGAGCAGTCTACTCAGGTACGTAGAGAAGTAACGTATTGTTAAAATCTGTTATGGTAAATGCCTCTGCTGCTTTCTAGCTCTTTGACTTTAGGCAACTTGTCTATCTCATCCTTTCCTCAGTTTCCTTGTCCATAAAATGGGTATAATAATAGTCCTCCTTTTGTACAATATTATTACCAGAGAACCACTGTTGAATGACCCAAGGGCTTATTTAGTTATTCCAGCTCTTACTTTTGTTGAGAAACACAAAAGGCCATTTAGCCTTTGAGACCACCTCCCTCAAAGAATCAGCAAATTGAGAAAGGCTCAGATTTGGAGTTATCAAGAGAAGCCTTTAAAAGGTTGTTTTCAACATAGAAACATACATTTTCATCTAATTTCATTATAGAAATTTGCCAAGACCTCACTGGCAAAGAGATTACTCCTTTAAATGATTCTTCAACAGGATCTAGTGTTGTCAGCACAGCACACAACTGAGAGACCACCTCCCCCGACCCCACTGCATCCAATTTTGGGCCCCCCTGAAAAAAACCAGCAAGTAGCCAAGCAGAAGATGGTGAAGAGAAGCTTGCCAGGAGGTCACGAATAGCGTAATTAGGTTTATTCACCCACATAATGAAAATATTCAAACAAATATCACAAAATTCCCAACGCTAGTGACGTGACAAGAGAAGATGATAAGAGAAGACAGATCTATGGCAAAAGAAGTAGTGGAGGGGAAAGATATCTGTATTGATGAAAGTATATTTGTGCAGACCTTGAGACATACTAATTCCACTGTATTCAAAATTGGTCTGATCTCAGCTAAAATATTTTCTTTTTTTTTTTTTTCACACACACACACTGTATTTTATTTTTACAAGAGATAAACAGACTGACACCAAGCATTGTACATGGATGACCACAACAAAAGCAACAATGATTGCAATTACCAAACATGAAACACACTCATACTATGTCATAATATTGACATTCAGTCCAGTAATCCTCCACTGTAACAGCTCCTTTACTTTGCAGTGAAAATTGATTTGTATATTCTTTGCCTCTGAGTCCTTGTGGGATTTTTTTTTTTTTAATTCAAACAGAAAGTCACAAAAATTATACTCATCCTCATCAGTTCACTCAGTCCCATGTAATTAATTTTTTTTTCATCTTGATCTTTTGTTAGCACTTTTATGAGTTCATCAGTTTTTCATTAGAGTTCTGAGAATGCTTATTCATTCAGTTCAGCAGTACAGTCAGTTACCAGAAACCTGTACTTGTCAGAGTCTTTCCCATGAATTTCTTGAAGATGAAACCCTTTTATAGGAACATATTTGCAAAAGCATCAGAGTACACCCAGAACTGTCTGTAAATGACAAAAGACTTAAAAATGACCACGGTTAAAGATTTGATGAAAGTTCATAATAATGCAGTTGACAAGAAAATTAGTTATTTCTGAGATATACATTTTAAAGTAATAACTAGGATTATGACTTATAACATTATACCAGAACATATAAGATTTTTAGATAAAATATTTTCTTATTCAAAACACCCCATTGGAAAATGGCTCTTAAGATACTGAGGGGTTAGAAACATGTTAGATGGGCAGGAGATGTAGAGCTGGGTTTGCCACCTGAGAGAAGGCCAAGAAGCAACATGGCACCCAGAGTTTAGAATTGGAAGGTGGTCATTGGAAGGGAGAAAGAGAATTTAATCCATTTTCCTCCAGACAACCAGGACATTACAAAGAGTCAGATCAGCCTATTGAAGAACTGTCCACAGTGTGGTAGGAATCCACTATGGTGGGAAGCAGTGAGTTTCCTTCCCTGGAGGAATTTTTTTGTTTTTTTAACATCTTTATTGGAGTATAATTGCTTTACAATGGTGTGTTAGTTTCTGCTTTATAACAAAGTGAATCAGTTATACATATACATATGTTCCCATATCTCTTCCCTCTTGCATCTCCCTCCCTCCCACCCTCCCTATACCACCCCTCTAGGTGGTCACACCCTGGAGGAATTTAAGCATCCCTTAAGTATTCTACAAAAAGGATGCTGGCTTATTATATGAAAAGGATACAGGTGTACTTGAGAGAGTGAATTTAGGGGGTGGAGCTAAATAAATTTTAAGGTGATTTCAAACTCTAAAATTTCATGATTTTATAAAAATATGAAGAATAAAATAAAAGCAAAGACCAAGAGAGGAAGATGGGAAACTTCGTAATTGACAATACTTTCCAGCATTTAGTCAGTTATCAAAGTAAAAATAAAGACAGGTTTGACAGGACCTAAAGTCTGGCACCAGGAACTGATTTTATTAACCAGCACTCTTTTCCTAACTTGACAGTAGCTCCTTCACAAATGCTTATTTTGGAATAGAATGCAAACAGATGAAGTTATCCTTGCCTGTGTCAAGTACCTCAACCTTCCCAGGAGATGGGAGGAGACATTCACAAAACTCATTGAATTCCCCAAGACTGGGGAACAACCCATTTTTATTTCCCAGATGACACTGAACAGGATGCCTAGCAGCCTCTCTACCTTATCTAATACCCAGGCTCCTGTTCTGGCTTCTAGGAGGACCTGTAGGCACCTCAAACTCACTAGCTTTGAGTCTGAACATAGAATCTTCTCCAGAACCCTGGGGTTATTCCAGTGTCTTTTTTCTTTCTTTTTTTTTCTTCAGCAAAGGCAGCAACTCCTACCCAGAAGATTGGAGGTCATCTTAGACATATCTCTACCTCCTCCCCATGCCTCTCCCTGTAGGCAATCTATCACTAAACTGCTATTTTACCTCTTGAGTTGGTTTCAAATACATCTATCTAGCCTAGGCCACATCTCCTCCAGATATCTCTATGCTTGCTGAAATTGTATCCCTGTATCCCTTCACTTCCCACCAATGTGTAGCCAGAATCATTGTAAAACACAAATCTGACCATACATCTCCATGTTCAAAACCTTTTCATGACTTCCCATTGCTCTTAGATTAAATGCCAGAATACTTGTGGTGGCTATTCCTTTCCAGGTCCATTCTCCATCCTTTCCACCCTGCTCTGTGCTCCAAGGGGCTGACATGTATGAGCTCCATCAGTGGGCTCTCCTATTCTCTGGATTTTGGTTCGATTTGACCAACAGGTCAAAGGGGTGAAGGGACACTGGCAGGAGATCAGAGTGGCAGACAAGCATAAGGTTGGGGTGTTTATTCTTTATGCTTTCAGTTCTCTCCCTTCAGGGTCTATATGTGCTCTTTGTCCTTCAATAAAGGTCACACCTAAATTCAGTTGGTCCTGTCCACACAGATCTCTTCAGGTTCTAATACATCTTCATCACTTCCCCCCCTCAGATAATTGTGCCCCACTATTACCAGCCCTGGGAAACCAGACTACCCCTTATGTTTTTTCTTTGCCCTGCCCACATCTTTTAAATAGTCCTCAAACATCACTCTTTCAATGAAACTATTCTGGACCCTCCTGCAAGAGTCAGATCTGCCTAATAGAAGCTTTGGTCATGCCTTCTCTTCTTCATAGCACTCACCATAGAATTAAATGATTAATTGTATAATAGACTGTCTAATATCTGTCTTTCCTGCTAGGATGAGGGTAAGGACCATCCTGTATTAGCCATCCCCAAATCCCTAGGACACTTACACATAGGTGTTCAATAATTATTTATCAAATAAGAAGGTTGGTGAGAGTGGGGAAGAGGGATAGGTGGAGAGGAAGGCCAAGGCAGGAATGAAAGAGCCCCAGTCAGACTGACCAGAGCCATCACAAACCAAAAACTTCCACACTACAAGGCCACGAAGTGAGGGCAGCATAGACTGTCCTCTAATTGTCATAGAGAATTTGGGGGAGGTATGACATCAAAAAATTGTTTGGCAGGATACTTTTCACAAGGAGATTGTCAAAGAGAATATCTTCAATTAAATACGTTTTCAAAATGTGAGGTTTATACCCCAAAGAGTAAGTCATTTTCTGTTACTGCACACAAAGCCACCACATAGCAACTTGGCTGGAGTTGACATAGGCGTTGCTTTGAGTTACTTTCAAAAGAGAAATGGTGTTTTTTCTTCAAGACTCAAATATCAATATTTTTCAGAAAAAAAAACCACATACTTAATTTCTTATTAAGCATTGCTTGTTAATTATCAGTTCATATCAAAGAAGAGATTAATTAAAGTGTCTCATTCCAGACTCCTGCCAAGTCGTGAAGAGTGGCCACGGTTAGCCCCAGAGCCTATGCTGAACTCTGGCAAGTTTCTCCTGTGACGTGGCTGTGAGGGGAGAAAGGACACTCAGAAGAAGCATCATCAGAGAGCACAAGGTCGAGGTTAGGAAATCAGTCCAGCATGCGGTTGTCAGCTCTGAGGGTGATGGACAAAGGCTGAGGCGAAACAAAACAAAACAAAACAAAATCAAACAAACAGAAAACCAAGCAAGATGATGACCAAGCGAGAGATGGTAAGTGAGGCAATGTGCAGCAGGCAGAGGGAGAAAAAGGAGAGATAATTATAGAGTGGAAGTGGAGGAGGTTGCTAAAGCCCTTTATGTGGCTCTTTTGCTGTTGGCTTGGATGTCTGGGAGATCTATGGGGAGCAAAAACATAACAAAACAACAACAACAAAACAAGAGCCATGTTTTCTCCAACCACAACAGGTGAGACCCGGGATGGGGCAAAGGAGGACGAGCAAGAGGGTGAGGGAGAGAGGACTGCAAGTGAATCACAACCTTCAGCTGCTTTACCGTCTGTAGCTCCTTGAGCTTAATAAGCCTCTTCAGGTGCCTCCCAGGGTGGGTGAACATGGCAGAGCCCCTTTCCAGAACATCAAAGCTGTCCTTACACTAATCATCACCTTATACAGATATCAATGCTTCTTAATCTGTAATGTACAGATCAATCACTTAGGGACCTAGTTAAAATGCAGATTCTGATTCAGTAGGTCTCAAGTGGGGCCTGAGATTCTGAATTCTAATGCATTCATATTTGAATACAGGTGATATGAATACTGCTGGTCAATGGACCACACTTTAAGGAGCAAGGTCCCAAACTACACACATGATAGGCATTTTCCAGTGAATGGCGCTATCTCAGCATGGCGCCTCTATTTCATTCCTCACCTACCACAGAGACTGTAATCTGGCTGCTGAGAGGCAGTTGAATGCCTTGAAAATTGTTAGGATTAGTGGCTAACAGTAGAAGATCACACACAAAAATTCAGACTATGAGCTTCTCTTGGAAAATAAGATCTAGCAGCGTTGGACCAGGTTCCCCTCATGGAAGCAGCCCATTGGAACTGAGCAGTGGTTGCCTGCTTCCCTACCTGACCACAGTCTGAACTACTCTTACATCTAGCTGGCTTCCATCTTTACATCCCCTGCCACACCCCCTCTGCATTGGTGTCTGTGAATTCTGATATATTACTCTGAACTGAGATGCACCCCGTATTTTGAAAGAGAATTTTGCTTCCATTCAAGTCTTTTTAGTTATCAACGCATTTCTCCATTTTAGAAAGCTATGTCCCTGGTATTAAGGATGCAGACAAGTTCAGAAGGAACACGTTTTCTATGGCAAGGTGGCCTTATCCGCTTGCAGATAAAGAGAGAAAAATGATCAGTTGAATAAACAGTGGCAGGGTTAGTAGGTCCACATGTCACAATGTGGATGTAACGATCTCAAGGGGTAAGAATTAAGCAGCTAATCATGTTCAGTGATGACTGAAGGATCCAGATGGTGATGGAAAGTTCAAGCCACAGAAGTTGAAGATCAAATAGGTTATGAGGAGTTAAACAGGGGAGAAGAGAAGGACTGAAGCTAAGAAGAAGGAAACAGAAGATAGCGCAGCCCAGCTAAGCCATTTCTTAGGAACTGGCAAGTTTACACGCCTCTGACTTGAAAACATTAAGAACAAACAAGAAACATTCAGAGAGAACAATATAAAGCTGAAATAACTCCTTTTTCTTCCTTGCCATCTTGGGATGTGCAAGCTCGCCTACTGGTTTGATTTGCACTGTTTACTTACATTTTTCTGTTCTTCTCACATATTTCTCTCTCCCACACATACACACATATTTGAGAAGAAACTCAGGGGAAAATGTTTTCCTTGAATAATGCTTTCTTGTTTTTGTTGAAATGGTATCCAACAGAGTCCTTGCAGAGTGAACATTTCTGCCCCTGCTAGGGAATCAAGAGCTTTGAATGAAAAGCACAGGCAGCAAAGTGCCAGCGAGACTGGATCGGGCTCAGTTACGTCCCTGCTGTACCAGCACCTCTCACCTGGAGCTGAACGCCTCATGGGGTGAAATACCTGGGCTCCACTCCTTCCCAGCCCATTCCCACTTACCACTTGGACAGGCAGGCTCTGTGATTGCTCTCGAGCCCTTCACAGCTCCCCTACAGGTGGCCCATGCCCAGCCCTGCAGCAGCTCACCTGGGTCTGCCCACCCTGGTGGTATCTCACGGATCAAAAATTTCCTTATCATTTCTCGTCTTATAAAAATTATTTAATCTTGAATTCCATTCCTTAGGATCCTGCTTTCTGAGTTTAGAGGTGAGAACTGAATATAGGGGAAAGAGCATTTGACTCGTCATAAACTCTGGGTTCAACTCCAAGCGCTGCTATTTAGTAGCTGTTTGAACTAGGAAAGCTCAGCTTCTCAGAAAGTCAGTCTCCTTCTCTGTTAGATGAGGATAACAATACCGACTTGGAAGGCTGTTACACAGCAGGTAGCCAAACAAATGGTTGTTGAATCTTAAACAGATTTTTGAAAATCCATGCTAATATGTTCATGGACATTAATTTCGTAATGTGTTCTTTCAATTCTCATTTGCTTCTTTATAGAACATAGTGCACATTACTGAGAGGCTCTAACTGTGGAAATTTGTATTCCATGATGGATAAAGGGCTCAGATTTTCCTCCTGCAGACAGGTGACTTGCCACCGTCTATTTTACAAGATCTTTGGGCAGGATTCGTAGCTCTCTCAAGGCACCTCCATTCCTATGGGGAGACATCTGGGCTGCAGCAGCCCAGGGGCACCAGATGCACAGGCATGATGCTTGATGATGATAAAGTAGATTGTAAATTTAAACCCTGTTTTTACTTGGGAAAAAAGTCCCTTTTCTTGTGTCTTTGATAAAAACACAAGCAACCAAAACATATCCTTTAGCTTTCAAATAAGCCCTTTCAGGAACGGGAGAAATTAGTTTACAAGACAGTTTTGGATCTTCAGCTTTTAATTATCTTTGCCCTAATTAATCCAGTCACTATTTTATTTGAGTATTTGCTTGTTTTTCCTAATAGGGAGATGGTGAGAGTCTTAACAATGTGGAAGACGTGGTACTGGAGAAATACGAGTCCCTATTTTTACTTGGAAATAAAATATATGCAAATATGTGTGTGATGTTCCTTGTTGAATAACATGTCAGGCTGATAAAATTGCACCTTGGTACTTGCTGTTTCTTTCACATGGAATACCTTCTACCTCCACCACTCCCACTCTTGGACAGCCCCTGAAGTAGTCTTACTCGTTCTTCAAGTTTTAATTCAGGGGCTGCTATCTTTGGGAAGCCATCTGGACCTGTCCACCGTTTACACTGGGTCTTCCAAGGTAGTGTTCTCTCCTTCCTTCTCCTATTCGTGATTCCATGGTAGATGTAGCTTATCTTGTCGTTTGGTAACATTTGTTTTCTTGTTGTTACTAGGCTGTGTATGCCCTCTGCAGGCACCATATTTAATTCTTCTCTTATCTTCAATACTTAGCACAGTACCTGGCCTTTAAGAAGTGCTGAATAATCGCTTGTTGAAAACATGTATGATAAATGAAAAAAAAGAAATACTCTGGTAGCTGTATTGAACTATCTCCAATCCTAGTCCTGTGTATGCCCTCTTGTCATTCTGGGATATCACCTTCCATTTTTCACTCAGCGACCCATATGTGTGTAGGTCAAACATGGTAATACTTTCAATCAGAGAATCAGAGGCCCTCCTACATGGAGACTCCTTGAAGTTCCCTCCTGAAAAACTGCTTCTACTATTGCTCCTACTGTTGAGTAGATGCCCAATAATTATACAATTAAATAAATAATCTACTTTTTATTCTAATGCTTGGCTGTAATTCCTAACCCTAAATAACTGCCAATATTTTTAAAATACTGAATGTTCTAAATTAAACCCAGTTGATATTTGTAAAGATTCTGATGCACACACACACACACCAATGTGCCACACTTGGGTTCTCTACTGGAATTATGAGGCAGATATTCCAAGGGTTCTATCCATATAGCTATACACATGATAACTGATTTGAAAAAACAAAAGAGATTTCTACCTAGGCCCAGGGTTTTTCTTTGCAGTTCTTTGCCCAGCAATCAAAGTCAGGACTAACTGTGAGGCTGGAGGCCACCTGAGGAGGATGCATTTGGCTGCCAACGACTCGGGTCTCACTTGCTGAGGAAAGAACAAATGAGCAGGTGAGGAGTTTTACTTTTTTTAATTCAAGCCAGATGTACAGAGATGTCAGGAAATCAGGCTCTCCTGCCAGTAGAAGCCTCCTCAAAAGGCTTAGGCCTAGGTCTCCTAGGCCTGCGGGTGTCCCGTCACACCCTTGCAGGGATAACTGCAAAGAGCCAGTATCCCTTTCTACCTCCACCTTCTGTTGCTTCCAACAGCCTCAGCTTCCCCCTCATTTCCACCCCGCTGTCTCTGAGGAATACATGTAGCCTTCAACAGGAAAATGGGCAGAGCATTGAAAAGTGCCTTCTTGGGTTCTCATGTTCAACTCTTTTCTAGGTCCAGTTTAGGAAGGCAAAAGAATGGGTAAATGAAAATGTTAGCTGTCTAGGTATAGGAAGAATTGATTTAATATTTTGAGGCTATAACCCATGTATAGTTCAGTCCTTAAGTATTTTCCTTAAGCTTTATCTTTGTTACAAGAACAAAGTCCAGGTCATCAGATATAATTTTTGAACCTAAAAGTGTCCCAACAATACCTCTTCAAAATCCTCCCTTACATCTCCCACCTGCTGCAATCACATGTCACATCCTCAGAGCTTGTGGGAGGAAGCTATAGGAGAGGACCAAGTCAGAAACCCCTCATGTGGGCAGACAGAGGGAGGAGAAATGCTAGCAACTTCCGTTCATTAATCCTTTTAATGGCATGGTGTAAAGAAACAGAAGTGGTGAGTTCTTTCTTTAGATATCAGTTCAATTACCACTTTTTTGGAAAAGCTATCTTTTACTCACTGACTATATAAATTCCCGCTATTAGATTCTTCTCAGCACTTATCAGTGTTATGATTCTACATTTATTTCAGTAGGTCTTTTATTAATGTCTATCTCATTGAATTCAAGTTCCATGAGGAGAGGAAATATGCTCTTTTATTTTTTGTCCTCATCAATGTATCTCCAGCACCTAGACAATACTGAGTATCTAAAATAAGAGTTAAATATTATAATGCTATCAACATGTTATCAACAGAAAATTGTTAAATGAATTAGAATTCATCCACAAAGACTTTAAATAGAAAGAGGAAGCTCTTCTTCATACACTAATACGGAAAGATCTCTAAGCTATGTTGTTGAGTTAGAAACAAAAGAGGAGGTGGAAAAGGTATGTTCTACTATAAAATAAATAATCCAATGTGTAACTGAAAAAAAATAAGAAGTGGTGAGTTTCCACTCTCTGAATCTGAGGATGCCTCTGAAGGTGTAGGAAGGGAATCTCTGGAGAAGGAGGTAGTTAATAAGAAGAGAGTGGAGGGGGGCTTCCCTGGTGGCGCGGTGGTTGAGAACCAGACTGCCAATGCAGGGGACATGGGTTCGAGCCCTGGTCCGGGAAGATCCCGCATGCCGCAGAGCAACTAAGCCCGTGCACCACAGCTACTGAGTCTGCGCTCTGAAGCCCGCGAGCCACAACTACTGAGCCCGCATGCCACAACTGCTGAAGCCCATGCGCCTAGAGCCTGTGCTCTGCAACAAGAGAAGCCACAGCAATGAGAAGCCCGCGCACCGCAATGAAGAGTAGCCCCCGCTCGACACAACTAGAGAAAGCCCGCACGCAGCAACGAAGACCCAACGCAGCCAAAAATAAATAAATAAATAAATAAAAAGAAGAGAGTGGAGGGGAAGAGCTGAAAGTGTGTCTCAATCATCCATCCCAGGTCCCGGGGAGAGGCCTTGTTACAGTGGCTGTGGAGGTGGGTAACTCCCCTCCAGCCTCATCCCCCTAACTTCTTCGCAGCAGCCCAGGCTTTATAGAGTCCCTTGGGCAGAAGTGAGGCACCAAATCACTGGTGGTGGTGGTTGTACGGCTCAGCGGTGGTGGAGACTGAGGAGAGGGGAGGAGGGAGAGAAATCCCCACACAGTTGCAGCTCAGCACATGGAGAGAAAGTGGCCAGCCCTTTCTGAGGTGACCTTTAACACCGAGGGTCGGATGGACATCAAAGACCAGATGAAGAAGAGCCCAGGAAAACATCATTTTTTAAACAGAAGGTTTGCTTTTATATCTCAGCAATCTGACAAGTCAGTGTCTAAAACAAAAGTATTATTGAAAACATGGCCTTTACGAAGACTTTTGTGAGCCAAAAAAATTTTTTTAAGTGAACGAAGGAAAGCAGTATCATGTTAAGTTTTAAAGAATCTGATGAATGGAGGGGTGGGGGGTATGATGGGGAAATAAGGTGCAATTTTGCCAGGTGTAAATCTGGTAACACTCTCCTTCCTCCTGAATTCAACAGTTTTCTGCAGGCTAAAATGAGTCGTAGTCATCAATAAAATTGATAGCACACCCTAGGGCCAAGCCAGTGTAGCGAAGGTCTGGCTTCCTGGAGTCTCACACAAACTGCAGAATCACATAGAATGCAGGTTTCCCCCTCTCTCTCCTTGGTCAAAAATTCTCTGACCTTAACTTTCTTTTCCTTTTGTTCCCCTTCTTTGGGAAGAGGACATTTTCTTTTCACTCCCCAACTCCCCTTCAATTTTCTTTTCATTTTTGGTCAATTTTGTCTTCAGTGGCCAGTAAATAGTCTCTGTGCTACGTTTCCAAGACCATTTTCTGTTTATTTATCCATTCTCTATTCCTAAGGACCAATTATTTTTGGAAATTGGTATTTTAATATTTGCTGAGTACAAACAGGGCTCAGAAGACCAATAACTTGGCTGTCTCCTAACTTTCTCCCCAGCCTTCTGACTATAGTTAGATGATTACTGTCCACTTCACTCCTAGCTAGTCAACCCAGCAGGCAGGTTGAGTTCTGGTACCCCTACAGATAAATAAACCCAACAACACATAAATCTGCTCTGAGTTTCAGTATCTGCTTTCTTTAGGTGATAAAAATAATATGTCTTCCTGGTATGTGATTGATGGAACAAAGATTGCTTTTAGAAATCAACAAACCAATAAGCAGAAAACAAAGCAAAACAAAACAAAAAAACCTGTGTTCCTGAAAACCACAGTCAGGAGAAAAATTTGGTCAGACTCTTGCACACAGAGAATTAGAAGCTAAACTCCAAAAACAAGTGTCCTGGGTAGAGAGACCCAAACCTGCCATTGCCTCAAGTTTAAGTCCATCAGAAGGCCAGGATGGTGATGGATGGGGCCTCTATTTCCTGTATACAGGTCCCTGGGGTTTTAGGGCAGGAGATAATTTTCATATTTTTCATGTTAATCCAAAGAATGAAACATTTTCTAGCCAGAAGGCTAGACTAATGGGTTGGTTGCCCAATGGAAAATGTGTGTTTCAATGACATTTTCAGAGGGCTGCCTCTATATTGGACTCAACTCTCTATATTGGACTCGACTCACAGGAAGAATATTCCCTGAATAAGTTGACATTTCTAAACTATGCACCTTTTATAACACAAATAACTTGAAGTAGAGCGGTCAGTAGGTCAGTTATCCAGAAAAGGTGATCTATCTAACACTTCACCACCTCAGTCACCTGTCCAAGTGTGTCCTTGGTCCAAAAGCATCCACACCACCTGGGAGTGTGTTAGAAATGCAGAATCTCAGGCCCCTCCCCAGACCTGCTGACTTGGAATCTGCATTTTCACAACATTCACAGGTGATTAGAATTTGAGAAGTTTAACCTGTGAAAGTTTGAGAAGCCTAATGAAGAAAAACAAAACACCCTTAATAGTCAGAGAAGCTAGAATAATGTTTAAATAATTGCCCAATTATTTACTGGAGATGGAAGCTTTACCCTTGCTGGAACTGAAGACCACTGTGGAGATCTCTTTTCCTCTGTCTTCACTTGCTCTCTCATTTCCTGTTTGAGTTGTAACTTTCTGGAGATTTAACTTTTTGGAAGGCCACCTTTGAGTAAAGGAGACCGGTCAGCAGGGGAGATGATGGACAACTGAGGACAGTCTCTTGCAGCTATATCCTGGCTAGAAAACATCAATTAACATATTTCTCAAACTGAACCAAAAAGTAGCTCCTTCAAATTATTTCAAATTATGTAAGTAGACTGAAATAAAACTCTATTGATGGCTTCTGATGAGAAGATCCTAATATGCTAAACACCAAAAAAATTAACTTTTATGAAAATGTGTTTGGTGAGTGAAGTCAGACATTTTACCTACCACAGAGTAATTACAGACTTCCGCACCAGTGGTGGTCCCACGGACTTGAGCATTCACTCCTCACAAGTAAAATATAAAGGCGAGACACCAGAAGGGCCTTTAGAGGTCAGGTGGTTCAAGCTTCTCATGTTATAGTTGGGAAAACCAAGACAGAAGGTTAGAAATAGAGTCTGTACAAGAAAGAGCCCAGGCCTTGTATGTATTGCTTAATCCACACCTCTTCCCACCGCAGCACTGCCTGCCCCCAAACCCCGTGATTCTTGAATATGTTACTATCTTGCTGCTGAATTTCTTCAGTGTCCATTTTCCCCTCTCCCATTATTGCATAAGGGCTTTGAAGGCAGGAGATGTGTCTTGTCCTTTATCCTGCCCAGTGATTAGGAGAAAGTTAGAAATACAGAACTAATCAATGTTGCCTGTGGTGAGGATGAGGGTGACTGACTGCAGAGGGACACCAAGGAAACTTTTGGGATGATGGACACATCCTTCATATTGATTGAGGTGGTGCTTAAATGGGCATACATTCGTTAAAGCTTATCTGACTGTACACTTAAAATGGGTGCCTTTTATTGTATGAAAATTACATCTTGATGAAGTTCATTTTAAAAGGTAAAAGAAAAGACTATCAGACATAGATATCACACATAATGATATCACATCATTAGATTTGTGCTTGCCCCTGAATATTCTGAATACAGTCTGTGACATGTCTTTTCAGTGGATAAGCTACTTGTCCATGAATAAACTATAATATAAGTATGTTCAGATAGGAGGCAAGGAGAGGTGAACTCTGACTTTTGTAGTCAGAATTTTAAAAAGTATTGACCCAGTTAATTGAATAAGGTCTTCAGAGATGGAAAAAATATCCACCTCCTTTCTAAAATGCTTAAGGAAAATACTCTGGGAGCATATGGTTGACTGGAAATATAATAACAAAGATAGCAGTTATCTTTACTTAATTCACAAGGAATCCATCATTCCAGCATAATGTATAAAGGATTCATCACAGTGCCTCAAGATTGGACTTACTGCATCACTTGGACTATTTAATAATCACTTGAGGATTGAGATGAATCACAGAAGATTTTAAACATAAAAGACCCCCACCCGCACAAAAAGTCCTGAGTAATTGTAAAAAAGAAAAAAGAATAATAAAAAAAGAAGATCCACCAGAGGGCAGACAGCAGAAGCAAGAAGAACTATAAACCTGCAGCCTGTGGAACAAAAACCACCTTCACAGAAAGATAGACAAGATGAAAAGGCAGAGGGTTATGTACTGGATGAAGGAACAAGATAAAACCCCAGAAAAACAACCAAATGAAGTGGAGATAGGCAACCCTCCAGAAAAAGAAATCAGAATAATGATAGTGAAGATGATCCAGGACTTCAGAAAAAGAACGGAGGCAAAGATCGAGAAGATGCAAGAAATGTTTAACAAAGACCTAGAAGAACTAAAGAACAAACACCCAGAAGAATTAAAGAACAAACAACTAGAGATGAACAATACAATAACTGAAATGAAAAATACACTAGAAGGAATCAATAGCAGAAGAACTGAGGCAGAAGAACGGATAAATGACCTGGAAGACAGAATGGTACAATTCACTGCCACAGAACAGAAAAAAGAATAAAGAATGAAAAGAAATGAAGACAGCCTAAGAGACCTCTGGGACAACATTAAACGTAACAACATTCGCATTATAGGGGTCCCAGAAGGAGAAGAGAGAGAGAAAGGACCCGAGAAAGTATTTGAACAGATTAGAGTTGAAAACTTCCCTAACATGGGAAAGGAAATAGCCACCCAAGTCCAGGAAGTACAGAGAGTCCTATACAGGATAAACCCAAGGAGAACCACGCCAAGACACGTGGTAATCAAATTGGCAAAAATTAAAGACAAAGAAAAATTATTGGAAGCAGCAAGGGAAAAATGACAAATAATATACAAGGGAACCCCCATAAGGTTAACAGCTGATTTCTCAGCAGAAACTCTGCAAGCCAGAAGGGAGTGGCATGACATATTTAAAGTGATGAAAGGGAAGAACCTACAACCAAGATTACTCTACCCAGCAAGGATCTCATTCAGATTTGATGGAGAAATCAAAAGCTTTACAGACAAGCCAAAGCTAAGAGAATTCAGCACCACCAAACCAGCTCTACAACAAATGCTAAAGGAACTTCTCTAAGTGGGAAACACAAGAGAAGAAAAGGGCCTACAAAAACAAACCCAAAACAATTAAGAAAATGGTAAGAGGAACATAAATATCAATAATTACCTTAAACATGAATGGATGAAATGCTCCAACCAAAAGACACAGGCTTGCTGAATGGATACAAAAACAAGACCCATATACATGCTGTCTACAAGAGACCCACTTCAGACCTAGAGACACATACAGACTGAAAATTAGGGGATGGAAAAAGATATTCCATACAAATGGAAATCAAAAGAAAGCTGGAGTAGCAATACTCATATCAGATAAAATAGACTTTAAAATGAAGAAGTTTACAAGAGACAAGGAAGGACACTACATAATGATGAAGGGATCAATCCAAGAAGAAGATATAACAATTATAAACATATATGCTCTCAACATAGGAGCACCTCAATACATAAGGCAACTGCTAACAGCTATAAAAGAGGAAATCGACAGTAGCACAATAATAGTGGGGGACTTTAACAGCTCACTTACACCAATAAACAGATCATCCAAAAATAAAATTACTAAGGAAACACAAGCTTTAAATGACACAATAGACCAGATAGATTTAATTGATATTTATAGAATATTCCATCCAAAAACGGCAGATTACACTTTCTTCTCAAGTGCGCACAGAACATTCTCCAGGATAGATCACATCTTGGGTCACAAATCAAGCCTCAGTAAATTTAAGAAAATTGAAATCATATCAAGCATCTTTTCAGACCACAATGCTATGAAATTAGAAATCAATTACAGGGGAAAAAAATGTAAAAAACACAAACACACGGAGGCTAAACAATACGTTACTAAATAACCAAGAGATCACTGGGGAAATCAAAAAATACCTAGAGACAAATGACAATAAAAACACGACTATCCAAAACCTATAGGATGCAGCAAAAGCAGTTCTACGAGGGAAGTTTATAGCTATACAAGCCTACCTCAAGAAACAAGAAAAATCTCATATAAACAATCTAACCTTACACCTAAAGGAACTAGAGAAAGAAGAACAAAGAAAACCCAAAGTTAGCAGAAGGAAAGAAATCATAAAGATCAGAGCAGAAATAAATGAAATAGAAACAAAGAAAACAATAGCAAAGATCAATAAAACTAAAAGCTGGTTCTTTGAGAAGATAAATAAAATTGATAAACCATTAGCCAGACTCATCAAGAAAAAGAGGGAGGGGCTTCCCTGGTGGCGCAGTGGTTGAGAGTCTGCCTGCTAATGCAGGGGACACAGATTCGAGCCCTGGTCTGGGAAGATCCCACATGCTGCGGAGCAACTAAGCCCATGCGCCACAACTACTGAGCCTGCGCGTCTGGAGCCTGTGCTCTGCAACAAGAGAGGCCACGATGGTGAGAGGCCCGCGCACCATGATGAAGAGTGGCCCCCACTTGCCACAACTAGAGAAAGCCCTCACACAGAAATGAAGACCCAACATAGCAATCAATCAATCAATCAATAAATAAATCTTAAAGTGTACAGTGGTTTAAAAAAAAAAAAAAGAAAAAGAGGGAGAGGACTCAAATCAATAAAATTAGAAATGAAAAAGGAGAAGTTACAACAGACACCGAAGAAATACAAAGCATCCTAAGAGACTACTACAAGCAACTCTATGCCAATAAAATGGACAACCTGGAAGAAATGGACAAATTCTTAGAAAAGTATAACCTTCCAAGACTGAACCAGGAAGAAATAGAAAATATGAACAGACCAATCACAAGTAATGAAATTGAAACTGTGATTAAAAATCTCCAACAAAAGTCCATGACCAGATGGCTTCACAGGTGAATTCTATCAAACATTTAGAGAAGAGCTAACACCCATCCTTCTCAAACTCTTCCAAGAAATTGCAGAGGAAGGAACACTCCCAAACTCATTCTATGATGCCACCATCACCCTGTTACCAAAACCAGACAAAGATGTCACCAAAAAAAGAAGGCCAATATCACTGATGAGCATAGACGCAAAAATCCTCAACAAAATACTAGCAAACAGAATCCAACAGCACATTAAAAGGATCATACACCATGATCAAGTGGGATTTATCCCAGGGATGCAAGGATTCTTCAGTATATGCAAATCAATCAATGTGATAAACCATATTAACAAACTGAAGAATAAAAACCATATTATCATCTCAACAGATGCAGAAAAAGCTTTTGACAAAATTCAACACCCATTTATGATAAAAACTCTCCAGAAAGTGGGCATAGAGGGAACCTACCTCAACATAATAAAGGCCATATACGACAAACCCACAGCAAACATCATTCTCAATGGTGAAAAACGGAAAGCATTCCCTCTAAGATCAGGAACAAGACAAGGATGTCCACTCTCACCACTATTATTCAACATAGTTTTGGAAGTCCTAGCCATGGCAATCAGAGAAGAAAAAGAAATAAAAGGAATACAAATTGGAAAAGAAGTAAAACTTTCACTGTTTGCAGATGACATGATATTATACAGAGAGAATCCTGAAGATGCCACCAGAAAACTACTAGAGCTAATCAATGAATTTGGTAAAGTTGCAGGATACAAAATTAATGCACAGAAATCTCTTGCATTCCTATACACTAAAGATGAAAACATCTGAAAGAGAAATTAAGGAAACATTCCCATTTACCATTGCAACAAAAAGAATAAAATACCTAGGAATAAACCTACCTAAGGAGACAAAAGACCTGTATGCAGAAAACTATAAGACACTGATGAAAGAAATTAAAGATGATACAAACAGATGGAGAGATATACCAATGTCTTGGATTGGAAGAATCAATATTGTGAAAATGACTATACTACCCAAAGCAATCTACAGATTCAATGCAATCCTTATCAAATTACCAATGGCATTTTTTACAGAACTAGAACAAAAAATCTTAAAATTTGTATGGAGACACAAAAGACCCTGAATAGCCAAAGCAGTCTTGAGGGAAAAAAATGGAGCTGGAGGAATCAGACTCCCTGACTTCACACTATACTGCAAATCTACAGTAATCAAGACAATATGGTACTGGCACAAAAACAGAGATATAGATCAATGGAACAGGGTAGAAAGCCCAGAGATAAACCCATGCACCTATGGTCAATTAATCTATGACAAAGGAGGCAAGGATATACAATGGAGAAAAGACAGTCTCTTCAATAATTGCTGCTGGGAAAACTGGACAGCTACATGTAAAAGAATGAAATTAGAACACTCCCTAACACCATACACAAAAATAAACTCAAAATGGATTAGAGACCTAAATGTAAGACTGGACACTATAAACCTCTTAGAGGAAAACATAGGAAGAACACTCTTTGACATAAACCACAGCAAGATCTTTTTAGATCCACCTCCTAGAGTAATGGAAAAAAAACCAAAACTAAACAGATGGGACCTAATGAAACTTAAAAGCTTTTGCACAGCAAAGGAAACTACAAACAAGACGAAAAGACAACCCTCAGAATGGGAGAAAATATTTGCAAATGAATCAACGGACAAAGCATTAATCTCCAAAATATATAAACAGCTCATGCAGCTCAATATTAAAAGAACAAACAACCCAATCCAAAAATGGGCAGAAGAACTCAGTAGACATTTCTCCAAAGAAGACATACAGATGGCCAAGAAGCACATGAAAAGCTGCTCAACACCACTAATTATTAGAGAAATGCAAATCAAAACTACGAGGTATCACCTCCCACCAGTTAGAATGGGCATCATCAGAAAATCTACAAACAACAAATGCTGGAGAGGGTGTAGAGAAAAGGGAAACCTCTTGCACTGTTGGTGGAAATGTAAATTGATACAGCCACTATGGAGAACAATATGGAGGTTCCTTAAAAAACTAAAAATAGAATTACCATATGACCCAGCAATCCCACTACTGGGCATATACCCAGAGAAAACCATAATTCAAAGACACACATGCACCCCAGTGTTCACTGCAGCACTATTTACAATAGGCAGGTCATGGAAGCAACCTAAATGCCCATGAACAGACGAATGGATAAAGAAGTTGTGGTACATATATACAATGGAATATTACTCAGCCATTAAAAGGAACGAAATTGGATCATTTGTAGAGACGTGGATGGATCTAGAGACTGTCATACAGAGTGAAGTCAGAAAGAGAAAAACAAATATCGTATATTAATGCATATATGTGGAACCTAGAAAAATGGTACAGATGAACCAGTTTGCAGGGCAGAAATAGAGACACAGATGTAGAGAACAAACATGGACACCAAGGCGGGAAAGTGGCGGGGGGTGGTGGTGGTGGTGGTGGGATGAATTGGGAGATTGGGATTGACATATATACACTAATATGTATAAAATGGATAACTAATAAGAACCTGCTGTATAAAAAAATAAATTAAAAAATTCAAAAAGAAAAAAAGAAGCTGCCTCCCTAATTATAGTTCAAACAACAAAAAAAGGCCTAGAGTTTTAACATGACAAAGGAGAAACAAACTTTAATTAACACTGTCTGGTACATAGCAGATATTCAGTAAATATTTGTTGTCTAATAAGCAGGAATAAAAAAAAATTTCTGAGTACTTTGAGAAGAGGATACAACTGTCTAAAATCTTATCTTTATTTCTAACCAAGGTAGCTCAAACATAGACTGCATATTATCCAAATATAAAAGGTGAACAGTAAAGAAAATCTGCGTTATTAAATGCTTCCTCTATAAGTGCTACTTGGGGCATCAATGGAACTATTGTTACATTTTAAAATCCAACTCCAGTGATTGGATTGGTGTGTTGTGCTGTTTGAATTATAAAATTTAGAATTGAAATATATCCCTATCCATGCATTACCCTATGCGGACCAAAGATTCTCTGGCCACTCTTCAGCCTTGACATTTGTTTCTCTCACTATTATTAGATTACTCTTAGTGAATCATATTTTATTTACTACCATGGAAAAAGCCTTCTGCGTCTCTCCTGCCAAAATTTTATGGCTAGCAGGGCTCATCTTCCATAACAAATTATATCTTGGCTTCAAATTTGTATAGTAAAGAAAAAAAGACAGCTGAGAAAATAAAACAGATTAATTCACTGTGTGCTTTCCCTTCACAGATGAAGAAAATGTTTTAGACAGTGACCCAGCTTGGGCTATTACTTCTACTTGCCACTGTGAGGTCTGTTAGTATTGGATTATTCATCTATGTCAATAGATTCAATCATTTAGCTAATATTAATTTATTTAACAAATATTTATTGATGACTATTTTGTGCCAGGCACTGTCCAGAGGAGTTACCATGTCCCCATGCCTCCTAAATTGAATTTATCATCATGCTTCCCTATATTTCCTGCACAAATTTTTATTTATTCTCTGTATTCTTCTATATCTCATACTGTCCCTTAAAGTTGTTTTTAAGTCTTCAGTTATTAGTTGATGGTGCTGTTATTAAACAATTAATGGGAGACAGCTACACTTCTAAGGACTGTGGCTATTCTGGGCCAGGCATTCAGGGTAAGGTGTGAGCAAAACAACATGGTGCTGTCCTCTTGCAAGTTTACAGACCAACAGAAGAGACAGACATTTAATGAGCAAATAGCATGGTGACTTCTTGTGGTGAGGATGCTAAGAAAATCACAATATCAATGATGGAGAACAAATCAAAGTAGGATGGAGGAGAATGGAAAGAGGAATCAAATAAAGCACTGTTAAAGCTGAAATCTGAAGGATGGAAAGCAGGAAGTCATGTAAAGATCTGGAAGGTGGTCATTGCAGGCAGGAGGACCAGCGTGGACAAAGACCTTGAGGCAAGGGATATAGCGTATTCTAGGACCTTGAAGGAGGTGGAGCAAAATGGATGAAGGGGACAGAGGGGTGAGGTAAGCTTGGAGAGGAAAGCAGAGCCTTGATAGCCATGGTAAGGTGTTTGGATTTCATCTGAAATACAGGAGAATCCACAGGAGGATTTCAAGCAGGGATGAGGAGGTAGGTGGTCTGAGTTACATTTTTAGAAAGTTGCTGTGGCTGCTAAGCATAAGTGCAAGGTCATGAAGGAGGCCCTCACCATATCCAGGTGAAGAATGATTTGCTCGGAGTTGGGAAGCGGCAGTGAGGATGGAGCGGGGAGAATACTAGAGATATATTTAGAAGGAAGAAATGGCCTCACTTAACTCTTGATTCATTGGATAAGTGGGTAGAGGTATGGAAAAATCAAAGACGACTATCAAGGTCTAGTCTTAATCGAGTAGATTATGGTTCCAATAACTGACGTGGTGAAGATGTTTTGCAGGGAGCTGATGATCGTGACATGGTTGAAAAAGAAATGTTTTTTGGTCAATGTCCTATCCTTATCATATAAAGGTCATCCATAATCTCGTCGCTGCTTACATATTTAGACTCATCTCCTTCCCCTCTTGCCTCATAACGTATGTGATACCAACACCTAATTCCCTCTACCACCAGGCAGTTCCTTATCTCCACACCCTTGTTCATGCTCTTCCCTCTGCCTGGAATGTCCTTCCTTCATCACCTAGCCAACTCCTTCTACTTTGCAAAACTTAGCTTATACATCATCTACCTAAGGAAGACTTCCTTGATCCTCAGCCTAAGTACCACTCTATTGAGCTTCCAAATTTATACACTATTGTGTTGGCTCTAGAATACAACAGACCTGAGTCTGAATCCACACTACTTGTTATTTTAGCTGTGAGGTCTTGGAAAAGTTACTTGACCTCTCTGTACCTCAGTTCCTCTTCTGTAAAACCAGAATAATAATATTCTATTATTGGTATGTTGTGAGGCATACATCATATAATTGAGGTAGAGTGCTAGCACAAGGTCAAGGCTCTTCAAACATTAACTCTCCTCACTCCTGTCCATGTGTCTATCTCCTCCACTGGTCCAGGTCTACTGGAGAGTAGGGATTAAAACTTGAAATTGTATCTGTGGATCCTAAAACTCCTGGGCACATGGGAGACACTCAACATATATATAATCAATGAAATTCAAACTCCTCAAGACTGCATACAATACCTTTATTGGTCCATAAGCCCTCTCCATCTTGTCACCTCACACCGCTCTCTCATCCACTTCTCTGTGCCACTCCCCCAATTCACCTCATTGTACCTTCTTGCCCCCTAGAAGATTCTCACCTTAGATGCCCTCTTTTTCTGGGGTTCCCTGTTTTTGTTGGTCCTTCTATCTGGAAGTCCATTCCCAACTTGGAAACTCCTACTATTACTTACCATTCAGAATCAACAGAAATACTATCTACTCTCTATACGTGGCCAAGTTCCCCCTATTGTATCCCTCAAGGATTTCACCTGTGTACATACTTTTATGGTAATGTTTTCTATTGTATGATAGGTATGTGTTATGTGTGTGTTTTCTCTTCTATCCTGTGGGTTCCTTAGGTACGAATCCTGGTATTTATCTCTGTATCTTGTTCTTCAAACTGTATCACATATAGTAAGTGGTTGATTACATAAATGTTTTCAGAATTGAAGTGCACATGTTAAGGCCAAGTGTGGTGGCCTTATATAATTCTGACAATCAGAACCAGAAAGGGGGTCACAAAAACTTCAGGGAGCATACTCACTGTTGGACCACCTTTCAAAGGGAGGTATTTTGGAGACTTTGGCATGACTGTGTAACTCAAGAGCAAGGATTAGTCTTATAACCCATCTTCCATCATTTCTCAAACTTACCTTCTTTCCCTTGCAGCATCTAAATAAGTAAACTGTCTTCCTTTTTTGTTCACCATTCTCTGAGATTCCCTTATGATGCAGACAGTCCATTTCTACATAGCCTGCCTTTCTGAATGGATTTACATCTAGGGGTGAAGCAGTTAGTTGGGCTTTCCTTACTACCTCTCTTCGCTTTTTCAGTTCCTACTCCCTGAAACATACTTTCTGCTGGGCAAGTTCTAATCAGTCTCTGTATGTCCTACTCTACGTCCAACCTGGAGATTAGAGCTCATCACTACCCACTCTGGACTACCAAGACATTTTGTACATTCCTATCTTACAAGACACATCATACCATCTGTTAATAGGGTTATGAGCACTGCAAGGGCAGGGGCTATTTCCAATTCATCTTCATACCTTCAATGCTCATCTAAATGCCTGGTATATTGTAAGCACATAATAAATGATGGATGGATGGATAGATGGGTGGATGGAAAGAGCAGAAGATAGAGCCTTGCAGACTAAGCCACCACCCCTCCCCCAGACCTCTACTAAACTTTCAGAAAAGTTAGCATGACTTAAAAAAAATCTGTCAGTTAAGATGATATAGGTTGCAAGTGACAAAACAAAACAAAAAAACACCAAAAAAAACCTTGACTCATATTGGTAATTTTCCAGCTCAGCCACTTTCACCTGATCAACATAGACTGTTTCCTTGTGGTCACAGCATGGTTTCAATATCTTGTTCCAACCCTTATATATAGACACAATAACTTTCAGAGATGAAAGGGCTATCTCCCCTTAGGAGAGAGGAAACCTTTCCCGGAAACCCCTCAGAGGCTTTCCCCACAAGCCTCATGGGCCAGAACTAGTTCACATGCCCACCAATCTCTGGCAAGGAGGCCTAATCATGCCTACAGAGATTTACTCTTGAACTAGGGAAGAGATCACCATCCTCAGAGCCATGTGGGTAATGGGTAGATGCCTAAACAAAATAGGAGTGCTGGTAGCAAGGGGGAGGAAGAGAGGATGCTGGGTAGATATCTGTTCCTCAAGCCAAAGTTCCCAATTGATTCCCTTATTCAATATGCATACCCAAACAGGTTTGAGTTTGAATTCTACTGCTCCTTCCTGGCCTGTGCAAGGTCTAGAAAGGGACAAGGACAGCGTCCCTGCTTGTTATCAGCCCTCACTTCATTCCCTCAGTGTCTTGATTCTCGTACTCCACAGTCCGTTCTCACTCATCTTCCCACCTGTAGGCTCAACCACATAATGTGTCCTCAGACATACTTCTGAGCTAGGAAGTGCTTGAATATACCTGTCCTCCTCTAATATCAAGTATTCTTACTGTTAAGATGACTTGTGATGCAGAGCCCCACAACGAATATAATACTCTTAAGATGCGAAAAAGTCCCCTTTGCTGCACCCCTGACCCAGGATAGGTCCTTGGTGCCCAAGTTGCAGTCCCCTCTCCATATCACCTTGCCCTTTTCTGAGGAGATCCTACTGTGTCTTTTGCTCCGGTCATCTTTGAATGAAATCATTCCTTTCCAAGTGGTAACATATCCCCATGATCTGTTTGCTTCTATCACCATCCAACTGTCAAAGGATGTGAGACATCACTTGAAATTGTGCTCCGGTGGCTCCTTTAAGCACTTCTCTAGCCCGCCATCTGTTCAGCTATAGCAATATGCCCAGGAATTGCCTTGATGTCTTAGTCTGGTTCCCTCTCAGTGCATGACCTGCTGAACAGAGTTTATTTACATGGCTTCTGTTCTTGAGGATTGGATCTGCTCCAGGAACCCTGTGTTGGTTAGTGACTAGGGAGCTGTAACTTGATGTTTGCTGGAGCATGTGTCACTGATTCAGAGGATGAACTTGACCACAACAGAAGGCCCAGATCTCACACTTCAAAAGATAAGCACACTGTGCCATGAATTTAAAATATTTCACTTTGTCTGAAACTTGGTGGCAGTTTATGCCTCTCTGTCAAAAATCCACAAGTCCGGGCTTCCCTGGTGGCGCAGTGGTTGAGAATCTGCCTGCTAATGCAGGGAACACGGGTTCGAGCCCTGGTCTGGGAGGATCCCACATGCCGCGGAGCGGCTGGGCCCGTGAGCCACAGCTGCTGAGCCTGCGCGTCTGGAGCCTGTGCTCCGCAACAAGAGAGGCCGCGATAGTGAGAGGCCCGCGCACAGCGATGAAGAGTGACCCCCACTTGCCGCGGCTGGTGAAAGCCCTCGCACAGAAACGAAGACCCAACATAGCCATAAATTAAAAATAAATAAATAAATAAATAAAAAAAATTAAAAAAAAAAAAAATCCACAAGTCCCTTCATTTGGCCTCCTAAATTCTATTTCGCATTTTATCTGTAAATATCTTAATTTGCGTTTAATCTGTGATCTCATCATGGACAATGTAGAGAGTTTACAAAGAAAAGTGGGGCAGCTCTTCATCATTCTCTCCTTATGTGACAGAGATCCCTCAAGTACCATTAATGACCCTTTTCTCATAAATGAAAGTGCGTGTTTATGGTGTTAACCTCAAAGAAAGAGCTTTAGGCAACACTGCCTTCAGCTGCATGTGTGAATGTCTCAGAGAGACACATGGGAATTGTGAATGGGGATTTAAGGACAGCCTCTGACCACTTGAACTTCTCATTAACAAAGCCTTTGCTTAAATGTTTAATGTCCAATTTTACAATAGACAAATCCATGCTTCACTAGAATCCATCTAAATACTTCATTAACCTTCTCCCTTGCCACACCTCCTGGGAATTCAAGGCACCGCTGAGTTATCTCCTCTAAAGGAATTTTGTTACTCACAGAAAATAACAATGACCAGTTTGTGAACTCCAGAGAAATGAAATTTGGATCAGAGATAAGAAAAGTGGTAAAATATGACATGATCATCACTAGAACCAGTTCAGTTGGACCACATGGCTGTCTTAGACTGAATATGCTGAGTGGTAACTAGCACTTGGAATGGTGAAATGGGGCTAAAAAGTTGTCAAAACCATCAACTGACCTATCAGTTAGTAAAGACAATACTTTGCCATATTCTCTACATCAACTGGATATTTTATTTTTTCCCTAATTGTCTGTTCCATGAACTATTACTTCTTACAGGTTTCACTTTGGCTCAGCTTTTGGCTTTATAATCCTCAGATTCTGAACTTTAAAACTGACAAACGTTGGAGAGAAAATGGCTTTTGAGTTTTTCTCAAAAGCTTAGGTTTGGAATGTCAAAAGCAAAGGCCTTGAAGGATTCAGTCATAATGAATAGATATGGAAGGATATGATTTCAATCATATGCCAGGTTTTCCAATCCCTCTACCCTCAGCAAGCACCAAATCCAGATGAGGGACAGTTTTCCAGGCTAAACAGAGAGAAGAGATGGGGATGGGAGGAGGGTAAAGAAAAGACTTTACACAGTGGTTCGTCCCTGGCTGCATGTTGGGAGTGGGGATGGGAGGATAGATGCCACTCCTCGGGTAGACTTGGGGTATTTGAGAGCATAGGCTGTATGGACTGTTTTCTAGGTAGGTCCCAGTGAGGGCACCTACTTCACCTTGGTCACTGGTGGAGCATGCCTTGAGAGACGTCGGGTAGAGACAGAGGTGTGAGGTATCCACACACACAGGCCTAAGGCAACTTTTCCTAGGTACCGTGGTGTGATTCATGGCAAACAGGCAGATAGCCAGCAGACCCAAGAGGTCTTGCTATACAAACAATGAGGACATGGTCATCATCTATTTGAACCAAAGATGAGAAACTACCCAGGATTCAGATCTAGCCATGGACTGTGGACAGAGGACACTGAAATAACAAATGCCCTGACTTTCCATTTTTCTCCTAAATTCCAGGAGTCCAAACTGTGACTCCTGGAATTTAGAGAATCCCCAAGAAAAGAGAAAGAGAACATCTTGAACTGACTGAGGATAACTCGGATTGACTAATTAAAACCTTGAATTGATTGAGATTAATGTAACTAGTCAAGATTTTGTTTTTGCCCCCAGGCATAATGGTGATTTGAATTATGGAAAACATAAACTTACATGGCTTATATACCTGAGATTTTGACAGATTATATATATCTATAATTTATGGAAAAACAAAAGAAATATACAAAATAAACCCCAGGATAGTAGAATTATGTCTTATTTTTATTTCTTCTTCACATATTTTTTATTTTAAACATGTTTCAAGAGGCATGTGAACTTCAATATTGGAAATAAAACTATTAGTTACATAAGAAAGAAGAATTTGACGTAAGTAACCAGTTTGTGAGCATCAGAGAAATGAATCATCAATAAGAGAAGATCCTATCTAAGCCCTTCCTACTCTGCAAGCTGTTTAGAAACCCCATGAGCACTTCTGTCCCAGGATGTAACGGGATGCATTTGCTCACCTTAGGCCCTTTCCTTCCCATCTTTCTTGCTAGCAGAACCCTGAGTTTGTTCAGGTAGCCTCCCTTGGTTGCACTCTGGGTGACAGGCCGCATGCCAGGCCCAGGGGTGAAGCAGGACAATCTAAGCCAATGAAACATGAGGGGAAATCTGCTAGGGGTGGGTGGGTACTGTGGAAAATGTTCCTTAGCTCTTAAAAGGAGACTCAAGATGGACAGAGTCCCCATTTCAGCTTCTGGTCACTTGTGTGTGAGAAATAGCTGCCTGGAACTGTTTCTTCAGCTATCGTCCAACCTCACAGCTACTGTGAGGAGGGGAGTTAGCTTGGTGGGAAGAGACTGAAGATAGCAGAGCAAAAAGATGAGGGGACACTGGCCTGGATTTAAGTTGCTCAGTTAACCAACTGTGAGAACTCCAGATGTCTGGTTATTTGAGACAGTAAATCCACTTATTGTTCAAGTCATATTGAACTGTTGTTGTTTTATTTTACTTGCAGCCCTGTTATATGGTGCACATACTTAGCACATGGTACGATCAATAATGACTGATTTACTTGTTTGTTTTCCACTTTCCATGTGTCCTTCCCTCATCCTGCCCTGCATCATGACCATCTTGAGAACACAGATTAAGTATTATTTATTTATCTTTGTATGGCTGACCCAGGACTATGAAAATGTAGCTTAGGCTATACAAAAATTATTCAGTCATAAAAAGGAGTGAAGTTCTAACACGTGCTACAACATGAATGAACCCTGAAAACTTATGCTAAGTGAAATAAGCCAGACACCAAAGAACAAAGACTGTATGATTCCACTTACATGAAATATCTAGAATAGGCAGATTCATAGAGACAGAAGGTAGATTAGAGGTTACCAGGGGCTTGGAGGAGGGAAGAATGGAGAGTTATTAATTAATGGTTACAAAGTTTCTATTTGGTATGTTGAAAAACTTTTGAAAATAAATAGTGATAATGGTTGTACAACATTGGAAATTCAATTAACGCCACTGAATTACATACTTAAAAATGGCGTTTTACATTACAAATATTTTTTTCACAATTAAAAAAAAAAGAATGAAGGAACACTGTCCCTACTACCTACCACTCATGGATCTTACACTCAGGATGGCCACAAGGAGGATTTTGACAGGGATGGGGGGCGGAGGGGAGGGGAGAGCAAGCTAATGGTCACAAGGCTGTAGGAAGCCTTCTTTAGGGGCTCACAATTCAGAGGAAGGAATGAAGGGGGATAATTTGTCTCTTCTTTGTCCTCCATTTGTAAGGGCCCAGGAATCCCACAGTAACCACTTGTGATTTACAGGCATTTTGACCACTGGACAGATCATTCCAAATAGGTACTCTGAGAGAAGGACCAAATTGGAACCAAAGGTGGAAGCAACTGCCCAGTGGAAACAGAGAGAGGAAAGTCTGTCTACTTGAGTCAATAATACTCAAAACTGTTAATTGTTCATATTTCTTTACAGTTTTATTCTTCAGCATTTGGAAAGATGCCCTATTTTCATTCACTCAACACTTAACTACCTCTGAGCACTAGTTTAAATTTGTGCTAATATAATAGAAAAACACATAGAATCATTATGGTAGCTGTCACCAGTACAGACCGCCAAGGGGAAAGCCTGAGGTCGCAGCCTGTCATGTTGCATGCTCAGAACTAGCCCAGCTTCTCCTCGGCCCACCTCAGGAGCTATGAGCAGCATAATACCTTTCTCTCCTGCCTTTGTTGCAGCCTCGAATCCAGGGCAACTACCACAAGGGCAGTAGAACAATGTATATCTGGGGCCCAGCCCCCTGCATGCTGAATCCTGGGTAGCTAGTATAGCATATTCCATAGGTGCTGTCAAAACAAGCATTTTGGTATCCTTTTCTCCTCTTATTCCTTCTCTTGTCACTAAGCCTCATTGCCAAAGAATTTCATCCTCTGAGACACTTGAATCTATATTAGTGGGTGTGGTTATTTCTAAATTTATTATGCAATATTTAACATATTCAGAAAAGTAAGGAATAAATCAACATACAAACATACAATTGTAGTAACTACATACCCACCCAGCTCAGAAATAACACGTTATCAAGACAGTTGAAGGCCCCACTTTAATTACATCTCCATTCTTTTCATTTCATCAGATAAAAGAGTTTTTCAACCCCTCTCAGTAATAACCCAATGTTCAAGAAACATAAATACTAGGAAATTATTCCACATTTGCTCATTAATTCATGTATGTTTTCATTCAACTAATGCATCAAGAGTCTAGTGTGTGCAAATATCATGGGAACAACTTACTTGTCCCCTACTCACCATTCTGTATCGTAGGCCCCAATTTTCCTACTTTGTATTCAGTTAAATGGCAAACAGCTGATTGCCGTCTTTGGGATAATAACGTATTGCTCAACACCATTAATAAATTGTCTTCCTCCTTCTCATCTCTAATACCATGAACCTCAGTCTCTATAGTCTTCCATTCCAAAGCTCATTCTTCAACCTTCAAATTAATCTTGTGGTTCTTCTCTAAACCTTTTCCAATGTTCTCATGTCCTCCCATGTATATGTGCTGTTACACTAATGAGTAAAACATCTATGGTTCCTAGAAAATAATGTCAGCACTTATTGATTACTGATTATGTTCTGGTTACTTTACATATAGCTACTATCTTTTATCTTCATAAATACCCTTCCTAAAAAAAACCTGGGGAGGTTTGTGGATGAGCAGACTCTATTATGGAGAGATTCAGTAATGTGTTCAAGGTCACAGAGGTGACAGAGTTGGGAGGTGAACTAAGGTGGAGTAACATGGCCATGCTCTTTCCTCTACTCTCCCTCTCTAAATGGCTAAAGAAACTCCCTGGTGAAGTATCTTGTGGTTAAGTCATAATAAAGATGATCAGATTGTGAATTGTGTTGTCACACGCACTTTAGTAAAGATGCATCAGTCAATCTGGCTACAGCTCAATCAGATCCATTTAACAAATGACAATAATTAGTGTACTCAGAGCCACAAACTTGCTTTGTGTAGAAGGAAGGGCCTGTTCACTAGAACACAGAATGCAATCCCTGACAAAATCAACACTAATCCATGTGAGAGCCACACTTCTTGTCCTGTTGGTAAAATAAAATTCCCCATTCCTCAAAGAGAAAGCAATCACTGGAATGGCTTTTGAGGACCAACTACCAAAATGAAAAGCTTAATAATGATTAAAGCTTCTGCAATCAATAATGTGAAGCAGAAAAGCAGACAACAGACCTCTAAAGGCCTCAAATAAAAGAACTCCCACCCTTTGGGGAACCCCAGGAATTACTCAAGTAATATTTTCTTCAACCTTGGAATCCTAGATTTAAAAGATATGCTATCTGTAAAATTAGATTTGCAGGAACACTCCAGTGAGCCTGAGAAAGTAAAGCTGGAAATTAAGACTTTCCCATGGTCTGTCCCACAAAGCCCAAGGTAAGGAGTGTTACAGAGTCAATGCTCAGCACAGTGCCTGGCATACATGAGCTATGAACTGCTGACTGAACGAATGAAGCAATGAACCTGCGGAAAGCTGAAGGGAAAGTAAGACTCTGTAAAAACATTCAAACCATAGGCTTCCTTCTTTAAGACTTCATGCTCACCAAGTAAGGCTTTGAATAACTAATCTAATTTCTCAGGTACAGTAATTCAAGGAAAAAATTAACTAAATGGATGCCTCACAGATACTGCCAAGAGTTAGTGTGTAAGATCATGGGTTGTAAAGACAGATGAATTCAAATCCCTGATCTCCCATTTGCTACTTGTCTAACGTTGAGCAAGCTACTTAGCCCTCTCTAAGCCTTAGTTTCTTCAACAATGATTTTAATGTGCCCCTTTCAGATTCCCCTGGCAACTTATTTGTTCTTTCCCATATCTTGTCATTTTTCTTTTTGAAAATCACGACATGAAATCTCAAAAGTTAGTGGGTTATGCAGACAACTTCCCTTGAGATATTTTTAATAGAGGATGCTCTTCCAGGAATCCATACCTTTATATACGTTGTGTTCTTTCCCTGGAACCTTTCATTTGGCTTGTGGAGTTCCTAACGATTCTTTAAAGTCTATGCATCTCCATCCTTGGAAAGTTTGCTCTGCTCCTACCCCACCCCCCTCTCTTGACACAAAATTTAGTCTCTCCCTGACTCACATTCTTCCTTGCACCTGTATTATAATAGTTCATCACCCACTACCTTATAGCTATTTGCTTATGTGTCTGTTTCTCTTCTAGCCTGGGAGTTCCCGACAGGTAAGAACAATGTTCTCTTTGCCATTATGCACGAGCATCCTGTCAAGTGTTCATCTGCTCATTTAATCATGTTTACTGAGCATCGACTACATGCCAGGCACAGTTCTCAGCATGTGGATTCCAAGGTGATCAAGGTAAAAATCCTACCCCCTTAGAAGTTATGTGCTAGAGGAAGTGGATATTCAATAAATGTTGAAGAGACACAGAGTACACCCTAAACAGGGGGCTCTGTGGAAGTAACTATTTACTCCCTCTTTCAAGTTTTACCTAAATTTCTGGGGTTTGTTTTAACGAATAGCAAGGTCTAAGACTGAGAAATCTCTGTCTTATTTGCTGTTAGTTCTCATGATATTCAAAATAAATGACTATGGTAGGTGACATCTGTAAAAGACAAACACACCACAATTCTATGCTCCTGCGCACTAAGGAGAGGGTAGTTAATTGGCTCACTAATCAGTTTTTGAGCAAAGGGCTAACAGGATAATGGGCCAGTAATGAGATGACTCTTCCAAGCCAGGCTGCCAGCTAATCACATCTGGTTTGTAAAGTATTAATCAGCTCTGAGTCAGTGGGCAGGGAACATTAAGAATGCGGTTACTTCCTAAATAAATTATTTTCCACTTACACTGACAATCATAATTGGAGCATTTGAAAGAATTATTTTAATACACTAAGTAGAGAAAAGCTCAGATATTGAGTCATTCTAATAATATTCTTTGATTAAAAAATCAAGTTATAATATTTTAAATTATTAAAGATTTATGGTAATAATAACTCAATAGACTTCATGCCACATTAAAAATGTCAAGGCAGTATGTCACATTTTAAGATTTGCTCTGGAAGTACCAGGCTTTCTAAGTCTTTACATCATTTCATCATGAAAACAACATTTTCTGCCCCAGTATTTTAATTAGTCCTTTAACTGGAATTGTCTCCCTGGGTTCACTGAAAAATTAGCTCTTTTCATTTTCCTATTACTCTTTATGTTCCAGGTACATTTGATGTTCTTCCTGTTAGTCATTTGCCTTTTCCAATTTTTACCAAGATGTTCTCACAGGAATTGGATGCACTTTTATTTTTGGAAGACAGCAGGTAGAATAATTAAGTTTGAATCACAGAAATAAAGGCTTGATTCAGAATTCACTCAATACCTAAAATAAGAACCCCACTAAAGGGAGTTTTAAAACTCCCATGAATGGCAAAGCTAGTGAAGATTGTGCTGATGGCATGTTTCAATCTCAGGCTTCAAACATGTGCAGGATGAAGGTCAATGTATTTGGTTTGTGTAGAAAACATATTTTGCTTATGAGTTTATGTACAATTTCTTCTAATATGCTGTCCTATACTAATATTTTTATATACACCTACAGAAAATATGATTTCCTAGCATTCATGTTGGTATTTAGTTTTCTTCTAAATATATACTAAGCTTTTACTGTAGAAAATTTGAAAGTGGGGGAAAAGTATAGAGCAAGACCTTATCCATCTTCTCCCTCACCCTCTAAGACCTTATCATCATCATCATCAAGAATGTTTACACTAATTCAATACTTAAAATGTGTTCACATGCTCTATTAATACTTCACATGAATTTCTCACTTAATCCCTACAAAATCCTATGAGATAGTATGCTAGATTTTTAAAACTATTTTAAGTGATTAGCTTATAATATTCCCATGCTTCTTTGTGCCTTTCCTTTATCACAGGGGCTGGAAGACCAAGAACTACATGTCCTAGACTCCATTACCACTTAGGCTCTGCATGTACTTTATATTTTGCCATTTAGTGAAATACTCTAGCACTAAATCTGGGAGACAAGAGGGAGTCAGAATGCATTCTTCTTTCTCCTGCAGTGGCAGATATGTGGGCCTTAGGAGAAATCAGTCTTTCAGTGGCATCTGAATCCCCTTCCAGTCACATGCCATAGGACACAGGCATAACTGGGATAACAGCAAGGTGTCCTACAGTCCCTCACCACTGGATGGGATCTCTGGCACACAGTTGTAAAATCTAATGGCCACCCTCTTGACTTCCCTCTCCCGCCCTTCCAACAGTTTTGTAAACCCCCAAATATTACATAGTTTCTGCTTGAAATACCTAGAGTGGATCTGTTTTCTCAACTGAACCGTTAGTGTTACAGCTAAATAATAATATGACTCCTGGGGCATTTTACAACATCAATAACCAATTCTCCAGTTATCTGGACACCAACTAGATGTCCAACAATTTAATTTAATTCTGACACTATCTACTTGGAGTTAGCATCAAATTCTACAAGGGCTCAGTTCCACAAGACTGCCCTCAATTCAAATGCCAGTTACAAGTCCTGAGCCACTTTTAGTTCTGACCCACCAGCTATATAAATCGGGAGTTTCCACAGCCCCTTCTCGGTTCAGTAACATGCTAGAATAGCTCAGAGAACATGTAAAAACTTTTTACTCATTATTACCAGTTTATTATAAAAGATACAACTTGGGAACTGCCAAATGGAAGAGATGTATAAGGCAAGGTATAGTGGCAGCGGGACAGCGGGGGCAGGGGGTGGGGGGGAAAGGCACACCACCCTCCCAGCCCTTTGATGTGATCACCAACCTGGAACACATCGTTGAACCCCATCATTTAGGGCTTGCATAGAGGTTCTATTATATAGGCATTGTTGATTAAATCATTGGCCATTGATGGCTGACTTAATCTCTCTCCCTTCTTGCTTCCCTGGAGGTCATGGGGTAGGGCTGAAAGTTCCAGGCTTCTTTCTGATCATGCCTTGGTCTTTCTGGCAATCAACCCCTGTCCTGAAGCTACCTAGAGGCCTGCAAGAGTCACCTCATAAGCATAAATGCAGGTATAGTTGAAGGGAGCTTATCACAAATAATGAAAGACACTCCTATCACTCTGAAAATTCCAAAGATTTTAGGAGCTGTGTGCCAGGAAGCCAGGAAAAAGACCAAATATATATTCCCCATTGTACCACAACTCCCATTTCACAGTGGAGAACAAAAAGAGACTAACAAACTCATTCAAGGCCACACGACTAGAAAGTGTTAGAGCTGAGGTTTATGTCCATTCAGTCTGCATCCAGAGGCAGCACTTTTAAGTCCTATGATAAATTGTATATAACTTTAGCACATTTTATGCCAATCTAATTTTTATGCATTTTAACCCATTTGTGACCCATACCATTTATAAAATGTTGCAAATTGCTATTTTTCAAATAGTACATGATTTTCTTTCTCGTTTACACACTTAACTTATAAGAGTCATAAAACATTTCATTTTATTTAACATAATATATTTATACAGTCTTTTAATATTGGACATTGAGACAAATTCCAGTTTTTACTCTTAAATAATGCTCTCAAGCTTTACCTGCATTTCACATTGTACCATAAAGAGAGATTCCTAAAAATTGGGTTACTGTATCTCAGGCTACAAATTTCTTTAAGATTTTTATACTTATATTTTAAAATAATGAGCAAATGAAAAATGAAGCAAATTTGAGGTATATTTCCAAACTAAACAAAGTAAAAGAAATTTCTTCGTGCCCAAACCACTTGTTCCTATTAACCACCACCCCCAAAAAACAACAAAATGTTCCTGATTTAAAAAAGGTCAAACCCAAAGAGAATAGTTATTTAATACTTACTTAAAATCTGACATGAAAGGAAACAAAGATGATGAGGTTGATAATTGTCACGTTTATTAAATTTGCAGGTTTAATATTTCCTTACTAACCTTACCTGGTCTTGTGATCAGTGACCACAATAAAATTAAGGAAGCTCCAAAGTTCAAGTTTAATTTCATTTAGATACTTAAAGTTTCATTTGCCTTCAAGCAATGATATTTTCTATAATAACATATACAGGGTTAACCTGTTCTTTTGCTTCTGTTAAGCCACTGCCTGAACACCTGAACCAATGGTTCTCACAGTGTGGTCCCTGTACCCCAAACTTCAGTATCTCCTGGGAATTTGTTAAAAATGCAAATTCTTGGGACCCACCTATACCTACTGAATTAGAAACTTTGGGGTGGGACCTAGAGATCTGTGTTTAAGAAATCCTCTAAGATTTTTTTGTCTATTTTTTAAATCTCTATCCCTATCCTTGTCAAGGTATCTTGGTCTTACCTATGCTCCATCTGAGATGCTATTTCTCTTAGTTGGGTGTCTGTAAGGTGAGTTAGAGCATTAGTGTTGTCAACCAGGACTGTCTTATTTAAGAGTCTGACAATCCAGCTTCCTCCATTTGGAGATCCTGGAATTCTCTAGAGTATACCATTTGAAGAAGTTGTGAACTTAGTGAGAAGTTGGCCAAAGTTATGAATTGACTGTTGCCTCATGTGTTGTAAAATTAAATGAGACTAGATCAGAGAGAGCAGCATCACTACTTTAGACAAAAAATTAAGAGAAAAATATATAATGTATGACAGATCATTAATATCTGTACCCCAGATGGTTTTGAACTGTTGAGAATGTTGTAGGTTGAGGATCTCAAGCCAAAGCAGGATTCTCAGTTGGCTATGCATTAAAAGTAGATATAGGTATGATGTAGATGGGCCTTGTGCATAAATTAATTCAGTTTTTCCCAGACTTCAGCCTTCCCCCGTCACTGCCAATTTTCATTAATAGGACCCAGCTTTAAAATTAAATATATTTACCTTTGTCCTAATCAATAATTGTCATGAAATCCTAGTTTTGTTAGGCTAGTTACATACTTTTTTCTAGTACAAATTAAAATAAATGCATATCAGTGATATGTTTGGTAAATATGAGATTAATTAATGTATTAAATTATCACATCTCTTCATTAGAGAATCTCAGGAAAGAACGCAGACTTTGACAAGAGTATCTAGCTATATCACAAATGTACGAAACAATTCACTAAAGGAGGAAGGAGGAAAAGGCTGATCTAAAACTAAAGGCAAAAGGAACTGCACATAAATGCTTTAATTGATAAAATTGTTTTCCATGGAGGTAGAGGTTAAAAACTCTGATACTGCTATACATGTATATTGAAATTAAATAAGTAAATGGTTCTCCCCTTTGGAGAGAAAATTTATAGGTCAGCAAGGGGAGGAGGCTAGAACAATCCTTGTGGTAATAGAGTTGGAGACTCGGTAAGAACTCATGTTTAAGTTAATATAGATTCAGAAGGTGACACATAGAGATATTTATAGATATATGCATGTAGACAGTATACACACATATATTTCCTTGCTCTGTCAGCTGAGGGGCCTAAAAGAGAGGACCCAGTAGCAATGAGTACACGTAGCCCTCAGATCTTGGTTTCTAACATCATTCTCCAACAAAAGAAACCAGTGTTCCCTAGAGAAATGGCTGATTCTAGCGCTGGCCAGGAAATATACAATCTGAGCCTGGAGCATGTTGTAGCTCCAGAAAGTAAGGAAGTGACCCACCCCCACTCAAGGAATCCCACAGTGATGGGAATATGTCAACGGGGTATAGGCGCCAACTGAAAGAGTTCCCAGTGGCCAAAGCTAAAGTAATTTGAGCAATAAAATAAAGTAGTATTGGATTATCAACCAGAATATTAAATATCCATGAGTCCATACTGAAATAAATAAATAATTCAACAAATTAATAAATGGGGGAGAAGAGACAAATCTCTCCATGTAGAATTCCAAAAATTGATGCAGATACTCCATGGAAAGGAAAAGGAACATAACTCTCTATGCCATAAGTGTGGGCTGCACATAGTGACTCCCTTCCAAAGAGTAATTGGAAGGAGGGGAAAAGAGTAACTTTAGAGTGGAGAAACCTGACAAACAAACACTAATTCAGGCAGGTGACCAAGGTCAACATCAATAGTCAAAAATCATGTTGAAACTTTGTACCCTTGATATGATATGATGAAAATGACAATTTACCTTTGTGATCTTTCTCCCTAAAATATATAACCCCAGTCTTAATCATGAGAAAAATATCAAACAAATTCCAGTAGAGGGACATTCTGTAACATATCTGACAAGTACTCGAAATTGTCAGTCATTAAAATCAAGAAAAGTCTGAGAAACTGTCACAATTAAGAGGAGCCTAAGGGGACATTATAACTAAATGTAATGTGATATTCTGGATGGGGTCCTGGAACAGAAAAAGGACACTAGGTAAAAACTAAGGAAATCGGAATGAAAGCATGAACTTTAGTTAATAATAATGTATCAGTATTGGGTCATTTGTTGTAACAAACGTACCAAACAGTTAAAAAGGAAACAACGGGACCAAATGGAGTCACTTGTGGTAAGCCTCATGTCAGCAAATCAAGACTTAATACCTACCCTAAATGCAGCTACAACCTCTCCCAGGAATGTAGTCTTAGCCAGTCAGTCTGGAACTCTAATCAGGACGAATGCGGTCATCTGCCACATGTGCCCTTCCATCCCCCATAGGGAGGAGGCACCCAAGCCTGAGGTCTACTCTTCCTCCCCCTCTGCCTATAAAAGGCTTCCATTTTGTACAGCTTCTCAGAGTTCCTTTCTACTTGCTAGAGGGGTTGCTGCCCGATTCATGAATCATTCAGTAAAATCAATTAGGTCTTTAAAATTTACTCAGTTGAATTTTTGTTATTTAACAAAACTAATGTAAGATGTTAATTATAAGGGAACCTGCATGGGTGGGGGGTATGGGGAGACATAATGGGAACACTCTGTACTAGCTGCTCAATTTTTCTGTAAATCAGTAACTGTTCTAAAATATAGCCTATATTTTAAAGAGTTAAAATAAATGTATCACGGCTCTCCAGGAGAGCCTGCTGCCTGTTCCCAGGAGGTTCTCTTCATCTCATTCCAATTTATGCCAATTCAGGAGGGTGATTCCGGGCTTCAGCCCAACTCTCACTCTGCTTATACAGCCTATGGCCCAGGTAATAGACTGCACCCCTTCAGAGGGGTCAACTTTGTGTAATTTGTATAAAGGCATTGGTATATGCTTGTAATTTGCATAGATGCCTTGGTATGTGCTAGTTCCTGTGTTAGTTTCCTGTGGCATTCCTAATTATTTCGGGAATGAAAGCATGAGGGTGAGGAGAATATTTTTTCTGCTGAACAGTTCTTTAGACATGAATGCAAGTGAGAAGTTCACCTTTAATATATTCTGACACTTTTAAGCCCCTAAAGGCAGAAGTCTGGACCAGATGACCATCTAGGCTTTAGATGGTCTAAAGAATTCTGATTCTGTGGATGCAGGTAGTGAGTAGCTAATATGATTAATAGTAATAATAGTAGCAACATCAGTTAAAGACTTAACCACATCCCAGGCACCAGCAATATAGAGTTCAAAGTAATTTTTCAAAAGTCCAGAGTCTTTAATGCCTCCAGGTTAATGTCAGTTCTCAGTTTTGCTTTAGAGCACCACAATGTTCCAGTTGTGCCCTAGGCTCCGGTGTCCCCAGACATCGGCTCAGCTGGTAGAAACCTGTTGCCGCCCTAGTCCTCTTCAGGAACATTGGCAAAGGCTACTTCACACCCATCAAAGACATCCCTCATGGCACCTCTTGCCTGGGGAGACCGAATCTCTAACAGGCCCTGAATGTGTCTCCCTCATCACGGGACTCCAGGCTGTGCTAATCAGAAACGACAATTACCTGTACGTAGTCATTTCCCACACAGGTGTCCCTAACTCAAAACCGCTTCAGAGCTGAGCCACAATAATAGAAAACTTGGCTCCCCCTCTCCCCTGGGCCCCATCCGCTCACTCCTCAGCCTACCCAGGCCCTCCCTGCATGTGTTCCTCTCACCATTAAAAAGAACTTCCTGTTTCTTTTTTTTCCCCTGTCTTATTTAGATAATAATTAGAATTCACCATTTTATGCTCTAAAGGTTTTAAAAGGCTTAAAAACATCTCCACTGGTCTTGTAGCTTTTTTAGTCAAAATGATTAAGTGAAAAACAGCTTTAAATGTTTCCTGAATTAGGCAAATGAATAATGATCAAGTCTGATTAAGTGGAGAATCAGAGGAAAGGGGTGTGAGCCAGGGGCAGCTTTTTATACCAGGTATTTACTGTGCCAATATCCAGAGGAAGTTTTTAATGAGAAAGGAATTAGATGATACTTATCTGAAGTGAGCCCACTAAGAGGAATTACCTTAGGTTTGGTGGATACCCAGAATGCAGAGTTAGGCATTCGTTTTTAAATCAGTCCAAGTCTAATGGCCAATTAAGCCCCATTTGTTCAACTCTGCCATCCTCTTTTGTTGTTTACTGCTTCGACTTTGAATGCCAAAAGCTTTTAAAAGAGAGCTTGACCTTTACACAAAGGAGATTTTTCAGTTTAACTTCTAATTTAATATGACTGGCATACAAAATATACTAGTTTGATGCTCAGGCAATAACTCACAGGAGAGAGAGAGAGAGATGGAGCTTCCAGACAAAACACGGCATAGAGACTGATAAATAAAAACTACTGACCAGTGAGCATTTTCAAGCAACCAAGATATGTTTTTATAATAAGCTTCTTTGATTGCAAAGCATTTACAGATATTTTTATTGTTGCAGTACAGAAAAAAGCCTCCAGAAAAAAAGAGAGATTTTCAAATAACTAATTCAAATCGTCACAATTGTATCTCCTGGATTGTTCTCATTTTAAAGTGATACTGTTATTTTTTAAGACCATTTCTACTCCTGTGTCATAATTCTAGCTCATTGACTAGCCTAGAAGTCTGCAAAGAACACTAAAATCATCCTTCATGAAAACTTTACAGCTGTGCAACGCTGCCTTTATGGGATTAACTCTTAAGCCTACTTAAAGGATTGGGATAATAATGTCACCAATACTTAGAACACTAGGGCTTGCTGTACATTTTTCTGGAAATTCTCTTCATCAAGGTCCTGACTTTGGGCAGTGTAGATTTAGAGTTTTTATTCATGGCAGGTGTCAAAGTTTACATCTATCTTGAGACAACCAATAGGGATAAAATGTATAAGATTAACAAGGTCCTGCCTCATGGAAATTGCATTTCAATTGAAAAGAGATAAACACAGGAAATCACTTTGGAAATTGATACTTGCTGTGTGTGATCAGATGAATTCCTCTATCAGGGGGACACCTGAGCAGAGACTGGATGAAAAGAGAAGCTAAGGTAGAACAAGGGAAACTGCAAGAGCAAAGGTCCTGAGGCAGGAATAAGCTCAGAGTTTCCAGGAAGAGAAAGAAGGCCAACGTGGCTGGAGAAAGTTGACCATAAGCAATACTCTAAAGGTAGGCAGATGCAAACTGGTATATACAGGATGGATAAACAATGAGGTCCTACTGTATAGCACAGGGAACTGTACTCAATATCCTGTGATACACCATAATGGAAAAGAATATGAAAAAGAATGTATACATATGTATAACTGAGTCACTTTGCTGTACAGCAGTAATTAACACAACATTGTAATTCAACTATATTTCAATAAAAAATTTAAAAAGGTAGGCAGAGGGTAAACCATGTCACTTAGGCCATAGCAAGCAGGTGGGATCTTATTCCCAATATGCTGAGAAACAATTAGAGGGTCTTAGGCAGAGAAGACATGGATTTCCTGCATGGAGAGTAGATCTGGTGGGCTAGTTTGTAAGGTCTGAGAGTGGTTCAAGCAAGAAATGATGGTAGCTTGAACTCGGAGCAGGTGCAGGAGGTGTCAGGGAGGAGACAGCAGTGTCCATTCATTCAAATATTTACTGAGTGCTCCTTGAATGTCCGACAGTTTCCTATGTTCTCTTTTTTCTCCTCCTGAACCTTCAGCCTTAGCACTTCCATCATATCCCTCTCATAGCACGTACCACATTGTATTTTCATTTTCTTAACTGTTTGTTTCTGTGCCTCTTTTCACATGCTAAATTGTGAGTTCTTGAAGGACATGTATGGAATATAATTGAGCTTTCTATTTCCAAAGCCCAGGGCCTGGCATCTAGCGGTGTCTCAATAAATGTTTTTGTGTTTAATTAATATGTTGAATTGAATTCAAGACTCCTATCTCAAATTCTCAGGAAAAAAGCTTGTCATCAAGCCCTGCCTATCTGAGTACATTCACGAATTTTTTGAAGTGCTCATACAATTTCCTTCCAAGGTAGTGTGGTTTGCCACCGGCCCATTCCAAATAAAACTAGTGCTGATTAATATAAACAAAATAGGAAAACAGTTGGCTAGAAAACTTTGCTTTCTTCTTCATCTGCCATTAGCTTTCCTCCATAACCATGGAAAAAGGTGACCAAATAGAAAATTTTTGTCTTCACTGGTGATGGTCTTGACAACATCCAAGATGAAAATATTTCTCTCTCTATATTAAATCATGTGACAAATCTAATCGCTTTTTCCCTCAGAAGTAATATTTTTAATTCTTTTGGACCAAATATTATAACTTGAACCATCAGACAAAGACAGTGCAGTGGTAGGCTGAACAGTGAGCCCAGAAAATGTTAGGTCCTAATCACCAGAACCTGTAAACATTATGTTATACAGACACAAGGACTTTGCAGCTATGATGAAGTTAAAAATCTTGAAGTGGGGAGATTATCCTAGATTATTCAAGTGGGTCCTAAATGCAATTACATATATCCTTATAAAACAGAGGAAGAGAGAGAGCTGAACACACAGAGAAAAGGAGATGTGAAGATGGAGCAGAGAGATTTGAAGATGCTGGCCTTGGATATCGGAGCGATGCAGCCACAAGCCAAGAATGCCAGCAGCCAGCAGGAGCTGGAGGAAACAAAGAAATCGATTCCCCATTAGAACTTCTAGAGGAGAAGCAGCCCTGCTGAGACCTTGATTTTAGACCAGTGAAACTGATTTCAGATTCTGGCCTCCATAACTGTGAGAGAACACATTTCTGTTATTTTATGCTTCCAAGGTTGTGGTAATTCGTACAGCGGCCATAGGAAACTAACAGCAATGTTATGCTTTGAGTTATTTTTTTAAGACTTCTCCTCGGGCATCTGGTCTGCTTTCTGTCCTCTGCAGCATCCCACTTTACCTCTCAGCTCACTGCACAGGCAGCACTAATCTCAGACCTGGTGAAATGACCACCTGTCCAAGGTCCTGTGCTCTAGAGACCCAACTACCGACCTTGTCCAGATGTCCCCTCTCCCCATGGTGGAAAGTGTATGGGCCATGAGATGTGGCCACCCTGAACCCATAACCCTGCTATTCAGGCCACACTCTTGTTCTCAGACTCCAGGATCCCCTGCCACTAATGGTGCCAAGCCAGCTCCTGGGATTCTATGGGCCCTTTTCCTAAGTCTGAGATGGAGCCAAAGTGGGTGGCAGCCAGGGACCAGAGACTCACACTCTCACCGCCCCTATGTTCCGGCACTGAACTTGGCGTCTTGAGAATTCCAAATTGGAGTTGGCCTTCCAGGTCATTATAAAGGTATATCTGTCAAGGTATAAGTATGAACATATTTATTTAGCAGTCTTTGGGCCTGCCTTTTACCTTTAAATATGTAGGCTTATGATATGTGGGTGTCCGTCTGTGCTCTTGTCCTGGTCCCCACAAATGTTATAGACCCAGGAATAGGTCTGGGCTTACCAAGCTGACGTCTTGTGACTTCCTCTTCCTTGCCCAAGTCCTAGTGTCTGATAGCTAGTTTAAAGATCATTCCATGTTCTTGAGCTCCTTGATCAGAGTTCTTGTATAATACAAGTTCCTGGCACATTACTACAACCAACAGGTGAGAGGATGCAATAACAGAAAGAACTGGGGCTTTGGAATCAGACTTGGCATCAAATCTGTGCTCCACCACTGGTGGCATAATCTTTAAGTTCATGGGGCTTCAGCTGCCTGTCACTTGCCCCAGTGCAGTGACCTCAGAGTCTCTACTCTTGCCCCCCAAAGCCCATTTCCCACCCGGGAGCTGGAGAGATATTTTTAATAAGACAATCAGATCATGTCACTGGCAAAGACTCTCACCTTTGTCAAACTTAGTCAGGCTCTTGCCCCTTTTCGATTAGGCCCTGTTTGGGGTCCTTGTCCTCAAGAGCAAGAATCCTTCTAAGTCAATTTATGGAGAATCCTTCACCCTCAATATCTGATCACCCTGGCCTGCCTTCAACAAGAAGCCTGTTGAGTTAGTTTAGCCAGAATCCCCCCCTCAGCCCTAATGTTTCCTCTAATAATTATTTTGTCCACTGACCCTCACCCTGCTCATTGGTTGTAAAACCCCTCTTGTCCTTGTATTCAGAATTGAGCCCAGTTCTATACTGAGGTCTGTTTCCCCCATTGCAATAGTTCCTGGTTAAAATCAGTTTTGACCACTTTACTGTGCAGCTCTCGTTTTGCTTTGGCATCAGTCCTCTGCGGAAAACTACCTAAGGACTTCCCGTCACACTTAGAAGAGCCAAACTCTCCAGGACAGCCCACAGTTGGGGTGTGGCTCCTGTCTGACTTCCTCTCCTCCCTGCTTCTCCTTGCTCACCTTTCTGTAGACCCACCTTCCTTCCTTTGTTCCTTGAAGATGCTCTATTCATTTCCTTTTTAGGGTCCTTTGTTATCTGCCTGGAATGTTCTGCCTTCACATTGCCTCAGGATGGGACCCCTTCTTGCAAGTACCTCCCAGCTCAACTATCATTTCCTGAGTGCCACTCCCAGGCTCATTCTATCACATGTTCACTTGTTTGTTTCTGTATTGGTTGTCTGTTTCTCCTAACGGAGTGGAAGCCCCATGTGGGCAGGGATTTGCTGACTGGTTCCCTGCTGTATTCTCCGTGCCTAGCATAGTGTTTGCTCTGTAACTATATCCTGAATGAACACTTGTCAAGGGCTTGCTCTGAGGGTTCAATGAATCCGTCACCCATCTCACATGAGATTTTTAATAAATGCCAGTCTTCCTCACCCCCTTCCCTTTGACAGGATGTGTGATTTATGACCCCCTGGGCTCACTACCTCTTAATTGTTTCAGGAATGTTCATGCTTTATCTGGTACCCCAGTGCTTCTCTTTCCCATCATAAACAGAAAGAACCTATTCCTCCAATGAAGCTCCAAGAGTTGATTATTTTACTCTTGCTGCTTTGGATTTTGTTGCCTTGATAACAGAGAGGACCTTTCTCATGGAGAGTTGCTATTCTTCCTTCAGGCCTAAGCACAAGTATTTCCAGAACTTATCTCATGGAACAGTGATAGCTTGTATACTATTCTGTCCTTTCCTATGACCACAAGCTGCCTGAAAGCAAGGATCACATCTTATCAACCATTTCTTTCCTGCAAGTGAGAAGCATATCCAATAATCCCAATGAATATGTAAGTTAATTACATACATTTAATATATATGAAGTCTAAGAACAGCTTTCTTCCTGATTGAATTCATTTGTTCATTCAAGTACAGCCATGTAAGAGGTGCAGGGCCATGTATGGCTATATATATATATATATATATATTTTTTTTTTAAGATGTCTTTGTTTATTTACTTCCTTGCTTGCTACCACTATCCTCCTTCCCAAACACACACACATGCACACATATATAGAGACACTTTCTTTATAAAAAAAGATTTCAGGGGGCTTCCCTGGTGGCGCAGTGGTTGAGAATCTGCCTGCCAATGCAGGGGACACGGGTTCGAGCCCTGGTCTGGGAAGACCCCACATGCCGCGGAGCAACTAGGCCCGTGAGCCACAATTACTGAGCCTGTGTGTCTGGAGCCTGTGCTCCGCAACAAGAGAGGCCACGATAGTGAGAGGCCCGCGCACCGCGATGAAGAGTGGCCCCCACTTGCCACAACTAGAGAAAGCCCTCGCACAGAAACGAAGACCCAACACAGCCATAAAATAAAAATAAATAAATAAGCAAATATGGTTAAGAAAAATATATTAAAAAAAAAAAGATTTCAGAAGTCTTAAAGAGGTAATGTAAAATATGAAAGATTTATTTCAGCTATATAAAATAGTTGAAAGTAGGGTAGAAGAAGATATAAAAAAAGGATGGTACTAACTGAAGACAGGAATAAAACTAAAATTGCAGACCAAAAAAACCCAAACATAATAAAGATGTGCATAATAGAATTATACAAGCATGTGAATAATAAAAGTGTCATTTTTCATAGAAAACAGTTAAATATGGCATGTATATTTTCTAACTAAACTTAATTTTTTAAATCTTTATTTTTTTTCTAGACTTTCATGCATTTTATGGATGCAAGTACAGACTATTTAAAATTTAAAGCAGTTTTTACTATAAATATTGTGAACACATGGTTTTACTCATTTGCTTGTTATTTTAAATTGATATTCATAAAGCCTACATAAATCTCTTTGCCTTGTTTTGGACGAATTGAAACTGCTGGGAGGTTTAAAACAGATAGCTATGGTGCCATTCTTTATCATACACAATCAAGATGCTTTCTTCCTTTATTCTTTGTTTTTTCCTTTTAGAAAAATGAACCCATGGTTAAAGTTAAGAAGAAAATTAACTGTAAAATCACATTTTAGAAACACTACAGTAACTTGAAAGACAACCCACAGCAAAATGCTGCAGCATTAAAGAGCTAGGCTAAAAATTCTACATCTGGAGACTTAGCTGGAATTCCTTTTATCCCACTTAGGAAAACATTCCTAGATGCCAAAGATTAAGCATGCTACTTTATGGGACTAATGTTTAATGTTCTCTACTTCATTCAAAAGTGAAAAGCAAATCATTCATAAAGCTCAACAGTTTATCAGAAGCCTAATATTTGTGTTACATCTTAAAGCTAGAGTTGAGGAGAATGGCTTCTTGGGACAACACTCTTGATGTTTAGTTGATTTCAAGGCCTAAGTGGCTCAATAGTTGATTTGCTTCTTATTATAATTCTCAGATAGCCAAAATTGCCCTTGAACACCCCTTATTGGTCCATGAGGCATAACTATCCTGGTTTCAAGAACATACTTCTGTACAGTAATCCTTGAGTATACCATTAAAGTTTCAGAACCACTGGTCAGACTAAAATAAGGAACAAAAGGAAAATCTATATGCCGATGCTTAGGCATCTAAATTATTCTGCCTTTCAGATATGATTAAACCCTAGCAGTGAGTAGGGGGAGAAATGTAAATTATGCAGGCTCCTCTGCAGGTGCTACTCCATTTTTTGGTAAGACTAAGCCTTCATGATCTTAATATTTGTTAGTAGATTTATCGTTGTAAGGATAAAAGTAAGTCAGCTTATGGTTAACTGCATGATACTGTATTGTCTTGATTTTGCAGTTAAAAGCGGCCCTAAATTCAAATAGAAGACAATTAATGCATCAATACCATCTTCAGTTATATCCATTTATTTTGAACTTTGTTCTAACTTTCAATTGAGCCTTTAATGGCTTAGTAAAAGACAATGTGTTTAAATTTTCACTGACATTTTCTATTTTCACAAGCTTCACGTTTCTTCAAAGAGCCCCAAACTCAGTGGCATATTTTTCGTAATACCTGTAATCAAGGCCTTCACCCAGGTCCTAAGCAAAGCTAACAAATAATTATCCTTCACAACAGAGCTAAAAACAGGAGTCTAATTAATTAAAGCACTAATTGAACTTCCCCATTACTGATACATTAGTTCCTGCTCTGACATAAACATTAATCAAAGTCGTTGAATAATTCAGCTCTCCACTTCCCCCACCTGTGTAGACAAATCTACCCGCTATCCTATAATGATAACATAGAAGAAAATGTTTCATAATGCTGTTTGGTAATGTCTTTGTTAAGTACCAATAACCGATAACTACTCTACAGAAAAGTGGGAAGAAGGTACAGGGTAAAAGCAAATTGTAGTCATATATATGACTACATATGGTATGTAAAATATATACTTAAATAAAATATATTTCTTATTTAAATAAAGTATATTAATATTACATATAAATATATTTATGTATTTCCTCTTTAAAAAAATAAATCCATGGAGGAAAGAGTCTTTTCAGGAAATATTTTTAAGTATTTCACAAAACTTTTGCATTTTAATGAAGTGGGCCATTTAGACTGCAACTGTACAGGGAGGGACAGTGGATTTCCTTTAATTATGTGATTAGATAAATATTTATTTTTTTTTCTCTGTGTTGAAATTCAGGCTTCCTGTTGAGTCTAGCTGTTGGCTCTCTCCTTTCCAGCTGGCAGAACCAGTTTCCAGGGCTGCTGGAGGAGATGCACATCAGATGCTGCTTCGATAAGATAGGAAGTCACCATTATGGACAGTTCTGCTTTTGAAGCCAGGCTGGCGGGGACCCCAGTCCGGCGTTGCAGGATGAGTTGTGGTGGCTGCTTTGGCCACCCCTCCATCAGGTTCTTGCTGATGCACAGGTTCTTGGACAGGAGGATGTACACTCTCAGAGGGCACCCTCCTTTCTAAGCATCTATCACCTTAAAATCACTAGTAGGATGTTCCTAGAAGGCCCACCTAATGGTTTAACATGGAGACTGTAGTACATGATATGATGCATGGCCTCATCTCCCTTCAGGAATGCAGGACTTATTCCCCTGCTGCTGTCAGCGCCTTAGAGGGATTGCCCTGGTTGAAGAGACTCACCTTGTATAAGGGCATACTTCCTTCCAAAGGCAGTTTACATCCAGTGCTATAAAGGGTATAAAGGCCTGGCCTCCTTGTGTCAGTTTGGGGCAACTCTGAAGGGTGGTCCTGGCTCGAGGGTCTCCCATCCCCTTGGGGTCAGCTAGGGCCTTCCTTGGGACTGCGTTGTAGCTCAGCTTCTCCCTCTGCCCCATCCTACCTCCCTCCACAGGCCTGTATCACGAGAACACTTCCTAATCTCTGCATACTAACCTCTGCTTCAGAGTTGGCTTCCTAAGGAATGGGCCTGTGACAGAAATGACAGGAAGTTCCCTTCCAGAAGAAGTAAATGGTTTTTATTCTTCAGTTTGTTAATATGGTTTATCACATTGATTGATTTGCATATATTGAAGAATCCTTGCATTCCTGGGATAAGCCCTGCTTGATCATGGTGTATGATCCTTTTAATGTACTGTTGGATTCTGTTTGCTAGTATTTTGTAGAGGATTTTTGCGTCTATGTGCATCAGTGATTCTGGCCTATAATTTTCTTTTTCTGTAGTATCTTTGTCTGGTTTTGGTATCACAGTGATGGTAGCCTAATAGAATGAGTTAAGGAGTGTTTCACCCTCTGCAATTTTTTGGAAGAGTTTGAGAAGGACAGGTGTTAGCTCTTCTCTAAATGTTTGATAGAATTCACTTGTGAAGCCATCTGGTCCTGGACTTTTGTTTGTTGGAAGATTTTTAATCACAGTTTCAATTTCATTACTTGTGATTGGTCTGTTCATATTTTTTATTTCTTCCTGGCTCAACATCACTAATTACTAGAGAAATTCAAATCAAAACTACAATGAGGTATCACCTCACACCGGTCAGAATGGCCATCATCAAAAAATCTACAAACAATAAATGCTGGAGAGGGTGTGGAGAGAAGGGAACCCTCTTGCACTGTTGGTGGAAATGTGAATTGATACAGCCACTATGGAGAACAGTATGGAGGTACCTTAAAAAACTAAAAACAGAGCTACCATATGACCCAGCAATCTCACTACTGGGCACATACCCTGAGAAAACCATAATTCAAAAAGACACATGCACTCAAGTGTTCTTTGCAGCACTATTTACAATAGCCAGGACATGGACGCAACCTAAATGTCCACTGACAGACGAATGGATAAAGAAGATGTGGTACATATATACAATGGAATATCACTCAGCCATTAAAAGGAACGAAATTGGGTCATTTGTAGAGATGTGGATGGACCTAGAGACTGTCATACAGAGTTACGTAAGTCAAAAAGAGAAAAACAAATATCGTATATTAACACATCTATGTGGAATCTAGAAAAATGATATAGATGATCTTATTTGCAAAGCAGAAATAGAGACACAGATGTAGAGAACAAATGTATGGATGCTGAGGGGGAAGGGGGGGAGGAATTGACACATACACACTCTTTATACTATGTATAAAATAGACAACTAATGAGAACATACTGTATAGCACAGGGAACTCTACTTAATGCACTGTGGTGACCTAAATGGGAAGGATATCCAAAAAAGAGGCGATATATGTATATGTATAGTTGATTCATCTTGCTGTACAGTAGAAACTAACACAGCATTGTAGAGCAACTATACTCCAATAAAAATTAATTTTAAAAAAAAGAAGTTAAATGGTATGACACTGATTACAGTCATTAACAAGGTGGGCATGGAATCAATAGGCAAATGATAAAAGGATGTGAAAGAAAGTAGTTGGAGGTATGGGGGGAGAAGTAGGTCACACTGGAGACTAAAATGAAATAGGCAATGTTTTCCTTTCTTCTCAGGCTGAGTTGAGTCAAGTGGATTCTGGACCAGAGCCTGGGGCCTCCTCGGTGAGTCTCACTATTGAAAAATCTGTTCTCACCAACATGGCCCGCTGTTGAGAGGAAAGGACAACTAGGGTTGAGAGGAGAGACTATTCCTCCATCCATAGTCTATTTAATCACCTCTCAGACACTCATCAAACTCTTCAGAATCAGCTTCAGAGTTACTTTAAAGAAGCCTTACTTCAAAGTGATGTTCAGAGATTTGAAAATAAACTCCAGAGTTCTCAGAAATCTCCTCAGCAGCAGCAGTAGAGTGGGCACCTCTCCTGCCCTTATCGTGGTTGGGAGATGGCAGCCCAGGGATCTGTCTCATTAGCAGAGAGAACAGCAGCCCATCTTTAGCACTGCTGATACAGACACAAACTGTTCACAGGTTTCTAGCAGAATCTGGCCACCATCCCGTCTGTTCTGAATTCTCCTTTTTATCACCTTCACCATAGGTGGTCTAGTAAGTCTCCAGATGAGACCATGGGCTTTAGACACCACTACTTGATGAAGGTGAGACATGATTTAACACAGGAGATCCTCACTGGGCTTTACTGACCAACGTGCAAAGAAAAACCATCACAGCTGCCAGCATAGGCCTACCCACCTCGGGGGAGTGAGGGTGGGTGTTGTAGGAAGGCAGAAGGTAGAGGCACGAGTATGGCAGCAACTTTAAAGAAGAGTAAGTGTAGACCTAATACTTGGTGATGTCTTTATCCCCCAAAGCCTGGCTGTCTGCACACAGCCCCATCTCAGGAAAAGGCCACTGGGAGAGCTGTGTGAAAAGGTTCCTTTTCTGTTCTTTTTTTTAAGTTATCTGCCAGATGCTCTGAAAACAGCTTTTTGTGTTGAGCTTAAGGCAGCTCAGTTTAACTAGCAGTAGGCAGAGCATTGTTAAAATGGATAAAAATGGGAGATAAGCTTTGCTCCCACAATCTGCTTCCAATGGATATGGGAAAGAAGAGAAGTGGCTTCTCGGAGGCACATTGTCGCTGCACTTCCTGGGCTCAAAGGCCTTCCTCTAAAATTAATATTTACCTCCAATTACAGTTTCCTGGGGTAAGGAGTCCCCACTAATGATCCTGTTCTGAAAAGCTTTGATTTGTTGAAGGGGTAGGCAAATCCACTCACTTAGGTACCCCCTCACAGAAAGCGCCAATGAAAAGATTAAAATCAGAGCAGGAGGAATGTTTTATTTACATTTCTTTGAAGTTCAGGCCTTCATTCCTTCTCTTTCCCCACTCCCTTGAGCAGAATGGCTCCAATAAGTTTTGCTCTGCTTTTAGAAAGCTCACATCTGCCCCTTGGCTGTAGTTTTGCTTTGTATTTTGCCACATTTGGAAGGCTTTTCTGTCTCCTTGAAATTAGGATTTGGCCCATGTGGGAAAAAAAAAGAAAGATGTAGATGTATGACTTTGCTGACTCCACATGCATGCAAACCGGTAAGTAGCAGACTAGCTGCACCTTGAAGAGATACCAAACATCAATTGAAAGCTTGCTTTCCCCTCCCCACCAGCCCCATTTTCTGTTAACTGCAGCCATACAGAATTCCAATCCCTTCTTTGGATGGGTGAAAAAAACGAGGTGGAATTTTTCCTCCAAGAGAGGAAAAGAAAGGAAGCCAACGGAGGCCGTCCCCAGGGCCTGATGAAGCACCGGCCTTTGTTCTTTCCTGGTGCCCTTCAGGACCCTAACAGGTTATTACAGCTGAGTTTTGGAATGGTGACCATCCATGGCAACGTTAGAGGATTTCCAGGGATGAAGCTGTACTCCACTGCGGCAGTCCCGGGAGCTTTTCAAACCCCTGTGGCCCCTCACTGTAGATGGACATGGCTGAGTGTGGAGGAGACTTAGTCCTCTCAGGCCTTCAGCCTTGCCGATCCTCAGCCTTGCCGAGATCACTTGCATATCTCTACCGGTACTGCCCAGAATGGTGTGTAGTTATAACAGATATAAGAAAGTATCTTGAAACTAATTATTTTTTCTTTTAGGAGTCAGTCGTTTTTTAAAATTTTATTGAAGTATAGTTGATTTACAATGTTGTATTAATTTCTTCTGTACAGCAAAGTGACTCAGTTATACATATATATGTATATATATATTCTTTTTCATATTCTTTTCCATTGTGGTTTATCACAGGATATTGAATATCCCTGAGCTATATAGTAGGTCCTTGTTGTTTATCCATTCTATATATAATTGTTTGCCTCTGCTAATCCCAAACTCCCAATCCTTCCCTCCCCTAAACTCCCTCCCCCTTGGCAACCACAAATCTGTTCTCTATATCAGTGAGTCTGTTTTTGTTTCATGGATATGTTGATTTGTATCGTATTTTACATTCCACATATAAGTGATATCATATGGTATTTGTCTTTCTCTTTCTGACTTACTTCGCTTAGTATGATAGATCTCTAAGTTCATCCATGTTGCTGCAAATGACATTATTCTTTTTGATGGCTAACATTCCATTGTATATATATACCACATCTTCTTTATCCATTCATCTGTCAGTAGACATTTAGGTTGTTTCCATGTCTTGGCTATTGTAAATAGTGCTGCTATGAACATAGGGGTGCATGTATCTTTTCAAAGTATAGTTTTGTCTAGGTAGATGCCCTAATTCTTTATGTGGAGAGAGGAAGGAAAAAGGGATACTGAAGAAGAAAGATTTTTGATAAAGAGAAAAAGTAAATAACTTACCATATATTGTCTGATAACAGGGAACAGACCAAGACATGTGCTGAATCTTCCCCTATAATCAGGTATGTCTGGATGTCTCAGCATTTCTCTTTCTCCTCCTAGGAGCCAGGAAAAGGGCTCGAAGCCCATCCATCCTCCACAGTTTTGGACAGACCTTTCAGAGATCACGTCTGAGAGACTCTTAAGACAAAGGTATGGAAAAGAGATGGCCAGCTGTCAGGATTAGCCACCTGAATCCACAATAGGGGAAAAGTGAGACTGAAGAAATAGAAAATACAGAAAAATGTAACCACTGAGCTGATAAAACAAGGGAAAGTGTTCTTGTAGCCACCCTGTCTCAGTAAAATTTAGTTCCAATATGGTAACCCCAGGGTCAGGCTATCATGCATTGGGACTTTTTCCTGCTCTTATCCCTCTGAACAGGAGTAAGGTCTATGGCCAGGAAGCTCCTGCCAATGAATATTTTCTATTCTTCCTTTGTCAGGGTTTTCCTTTTCAAGCTCCCAACAAGATCATTTTGCCAGGGGAGTGTTTTCTTGTGTGTGAAGGGTTTGGGGGATTGTTTGTTCTGAAAAGCATCTGCAGACAATAATTGGGAAATGTGTTAAAGCTGCCATCAATTTGCTTTATTGATATGGAAGCCTCAGTGGGTCCCCGAGGAGAACAGACTTTTTCCCCATATGAGCAAGCGACTGAAAAGGCTGAGACACTGAAAAGGACAAGTCAGACAGAGGCAGGGGCCGGGAGAGGAAAGTGACAAGGGGAAACGGAGGGGTGGAAACTGAGCCAGAAGTCCTAAGACAAAGGCTGCGATGAAAACAAAATCTTCTCGAGATGTTCAAAAGGAAAGCTGGTTATCACAGAAGCTCCTCCAAAAAAAGGAATTTTCAGGGATTAAGACAAGGGTGGGTGGTGACAAGAGATGAGGGAACATGTGTATCAAAAGAACCTCATCTGGATGGCATGGTTCCTGTCTGTTAAGCAGTTTAGTTTTTACAAAAGCTTTCTCCCCCCATTACAGCATAGTGTTTAGTTCTGCCATAGAGAAATCCAAAGTCTCTTGACTTGTTGTTTATGGCACCTGGACAAATGGTAATTATCAGCCTATAATTCCCTTGAGGGGAACTGATGTTTCAATAAATTGTAACAGCTGAGTCTGAGTGGTTTACAGTGCCATCAAAACCTTGCTATGGACATATAATCTTATAACCACAACTTGCTAGTAAATAGGTGTTTGCACAATGGGTGATTTAGGAGCTTCCAGCCCTTCTCAGGGAGCAGTGTGGGCTGCCGGGCTCTCTCCAGCTGCCCCCAAGCCACCCTAGAATGAACTGAAGACACGTCCCCTCTCAGTAGGTTGCCAAGGCTCACTGCCTTGGCTTCTCCACGGTGAACACATTTGGATCCGCACTGGTATACACATCTATAAGATTTGTTGATTCCCCCAAAAGAGTACTCCCCAAAATGACCACAAGTGTGTTCTCAAGCATTTAACATGTTCACAGGTATCTCAGAGCAAGGAAGAGCTCTACAGATTATATTCAAGGACAGAGCGAAAGAGGGACTGCCTAAATCAGTATGCAACCTTGGTCGTGGTGATTTAATAGTAAAATTTACAAGACCTGTTTTGAAAATGTGTTAGAGCCCTATTAGAAGCATTGGGTTCAAGACATTCAAGAAATATTTATTGTGAGGCTCCTACATGGACAGGACATAGAAGTGTCCTGTTAAACAGTCAGGCAGAAGATAGAAATATGGCAGGATTGCTAAAAAGCACTAAAAAAAGTCATAATTCATTACTTATCTAGTGTATTTAAAGTATATACTCCTGTGACTTCCAAAAATAGTTTGAAGTTGCTTAGAATATAATGTCATAATATATATTATGCCAAATATAGCTATTATATATGCAAATATGCATGCATGTGTGTGTATATAATTTTTAAAACATACCAAGGGAAGAGTGGGAGAGAATTGTATTGGATATTAAGAAGTAAGTTAAAGTAATTTGGCTCTAAGTTTCTCTTTGAACTTCCTAGAACAAGAAAAGAAATGAAAAAAAAAAAAAAAAGAAAAGGAAAGAAGAAAGAAAAGATGATGGATATAACTGTTGAGGAAACTGAGGTTCCAGTAAGAAACCTGATCAGTGGCGCATCTTAGGTAATGCAGTGGGGACTCCAGGGCCCGAGTCTCTAAAACACCATGGCAGGTAGAGCACCATTTCTTACCAATCGGGTCTTCTTCCTCCTCTCTGCACCCACACAAAAGCAAACAAATCACTTTTCATCCATCACACTGTCTCATAAAGAGAAAATATCTACAGGCCTTTCTGCGCCTATGGTCACAAAACATGAAGGCCACAATCCCACAATTAGACCTCAGGATTCAGGAAAGAAAAGCTCTCCTTCACAGAACAGTGGCAGTACCCAGGCCTTATAAATCCTTGGAATAAACCAATTAAAGCCACTGACTCACCAGGCAAGGGCTTTAGCATGAAAAGAGAGTTATTGCTGTCATTTCCATACACTATCTCATTCTAGTACCATATTTTTAGTGTGCTTTCTTAAAAATATCTATGCTCCAAATTGCCTGACAAATTTTAGCACAAACATCCATTTGCCTTATAATCTTTGCCCTACGTATGTTAAGCCTCCAAAGATTTTCAAAAGTACTTATTTTCAAAAGCATTCATTGGTCCTCCACACCTTCACACTTCAGAAACTAAGGCACTCTGGGGAGAGTGTTGGTTTATTGAATGGATAATCCGTTTTTGTAACAATAAATAGAGACAGGCTGAACATACTGATAGGAATTACCACACTATAAGAATTTCTGCAATAAAATATTTTCAGACTTCAATATCAGCTCAAGAGGCCCATCCCTCCAAACAAAGGTGTATGCTTCCGTTAACTGGGCAAGAGAATTCTAGAGTCTATTCTTTGATTAATCCAAAGCACAGAGTTAAATGTCTGGCTGAAGTAACAAATTAATCCTGGTAGTTCTACTCCTTTTAATTGATCTCTTAAATGGTTCTGTTTCTATTTTTAATTGTCCTGTTACTGTAAGCTGCCTCAAAGTCTTTTTTAAAAGGTGTAAATCATGTATAAGCAAATGTAATAAAACACAAATGCTTTCTACAGGAACTTATGTAAAATGCAGGATGAACTAAAAGATGCATATCAGGGTACAAGACAAATGAGAATAAAGTTTCCTTGTGATATCCCAGAAACTGTCCCCTGGAACAATATCAGGTCCACAGAGCCAAACAGTTTACACGTGCTAGAGGAAGAAAAAACCAAACCAGTAACAGGGAGAACTCAGGGTTCTCTTTTCAAAAATATAGATTTGTGACATCTAAACCAGAATCACTGGGCACATTTAAATGCCTTCAAGTTGGAAGTGTGGGTATAAATGAATGAAGTGGTGAAAAACCACAAAGGGTGGGCCTTATGGGGAAATGGAAAATGTGCCTTCCCACCATTCAAATGTAAATTTTTATAAAACATGCCTCAAGACAGACAAAATATTGTACGTCTGTTGACCACAGTTGTTGGCTCAATGGCTATGTTGTGACCCCTGATCTAAATAATCAATATATTTCACGCCACTAAAGTTTCTCAACAGTGGAACTACTGGCACTTGGAGTGGAACCAACCTTCACTGTGCAGGATTTTGCTGTGCATTGCAAGTCTATGGTCATCCGGGTCTCCCAGAAACAAAAAGCTATAGCATCATTCAGGCAACTGAAAGTGTTCCTCCCCCCACCCCACAAATTTCAAATGTGTGTTTCCCACCCCTTCCTCCCGCCCCAAGGTGGGAACTAGTGTCTAGTTCCATGTCTAAACTATTCTGCCTCTTGGTATTTTCATATCTCACCTTGTATTTTTCCTTCTTCACCAAATGATTTTCAGGATTTAAGAAGAACAGTATAAAAGCAGGCCCTTTCCTTTGTCTTACATCAAATTAGAAAGGGTACTATGAAGGGGCTGGCGGGAGATATGAAGATAATGAGATGAGGAGGAAGAGAAAACGATCAAGGGCAAGTCAGTACAGTCACTAGGCAAAGGAAACAGCAGGGAAAGTATGTGGGGATGGAGGCTGGACTAGTGATTTTTATTATTGCTACCACCACACAGTTTTTCAAAGCTGCTCTCTTTCATCCTCTTCCATCACCTTGGAACTTTCCCAGAATGCCCAGTTTGAGAAACTTTGCATTATATCTTTGGCCCCTAAATTAAGTTAGAATCCTGTCTTAATGACCACCATTTATAACATCCAGTTCTACATAATGAGGCCATTGCCAACTCATGGTCAACAGCCCACAGTAACTCAAGGTTGCTGTTATGGATATAATTAGCTTCCTTAAATGAAAAACTCATGTAAGACAGATGTATTCCCAAGTCATTGTTCATTTACCAGTCAACCTAGTTAATACACCTACTGATATAGTGTTTCATTCAGAAATAGAAATTACTTTTGGATGATTGCATGTTATAATATCCTGTGTAAATCTGGCATCAATTCTCAAAGTTCAGTTTTCTGTTTCCTCTGAGTGGAGAATGTTGTAAACTATAAGGGCCTGATGACTGTGGGGATTCCCCCTGATGAAGAAATGGCCCTCGCATTTTTAAAAATGGTAAAAAAAAAAAAAAAAAGGTCTCAGGGATATGCAGATTTGAAGATGTTTGGAATAAAACTGTTAACAGAGAAGAGAAAATGAACCAAGGTGGGTGTGGGAATATAGGTGTCAGACAATTTCAAAAGTTCAGAATAGAGGAGTGTCAGACATAGGTAAAGCAGGGTGGAAGAACCAGTGTAAGGAACGGTCAGGAGGTATAACTGACACTAAGCTTGGTTCTAGCAGAGAAGCAAAGACTAGCAGACTGGGCGTGTGTTGCAGGGGAGAGAGGGGATACGGGGGAGGGGTGGGTTGGGGGGAGGAAGGAGTCCTCTAAGCCTCCGTATAAAGCTGGGCTTTTAAATGTAATGTCCACGCTTATTGACAAGGAAGGGAGGATTACAAAATAAGAGGTCACTAACAAGTTCCTACAGCCTCAGAAACGGATTCAAAGTAACTCTTGATATGTTTTTAAAACATCTGTACTTTTTAATAATCATGGTAATATCAACAACTAGTTGATAGTTCATTCGTCAAGCTGTAGGCAATGTTCTGTTAGCTTTACATGGATTAGCTTCTTGCATCTCAACACTGTGGCCATCCTCATTTTACAGCTGAAGAAACTAAGGGGGAGAGGGTTAAATAACTTGTTCAACTCTGTCACATGGGTACTAAGGGGAATTTGAAGGCAGGCATCTGGTTCCAAATCCCTGCTTTTAACTGTCAAGTGACACTGTCTCTTTTCACATCTGACACCCTCTGTTATTCCCAGGATGACAGACCCCTTGAGAACTATCTCTACCCCACCAAGAGTGGACCCCAGAAGCCCTGCGTGCACTATCCCCTCCCCAGGACGGAATTGTTCAAATCAAGGTAGGCACCTTGCCCCAAACTAATCCCTTCAGATTCTCCCCAACCCCAATAGTTTGGAATTGGGATAGAAATAACCAGTGAGTTTGGTCCTTTATGCTGAGAAATGTCAGTGTAGGGGCTACCATGTATCTGCCTTCTTCCCTTCAGGTCTATGAGAGACAGAAGATGGGGAATGAGTGGAAGGACACAGAAAAGAGATAGAAAGGGAGCATTTCCTAGGTCCTTAGTGGGTGTCCAGCTCCTTTTTTCCAGGCCAAACTGAGACCAGCTCCATTCCTGCCATTAGATTCAGTAAAATGCCCTCTATCCTCATAATAAGAATCCCTTTTTGCTTATCCTGCTCTGATTTGGTTTCTGTCACTTACAACCAGAGATGTAACTAAAATAACATAGAGACCTCCAATCTGTAGTTTCTATCTCTTCCTCTGTATTTTACTGTCTTAAGCATTTATCCCTTTCATCAACATTTTCTGTCTTCTTTCAGATAAGAAACCCTTTCCTAAATCCCTCTGAGATTTAGTCTTAGAACAATAATAATATCACAGACACCAGCAGACCTCCATCTCCTACTAGAAAGACTGGGAACAAAATAACCACAGAGTGTACAGTACATATTTGCTTTATGGAAATGATTTTTAAAGTGATAACAATAGCCACCACCACCATCACATCTGATATCATAAATACCCTTTTTATTTGTAGAGTAGACATTAATTTTAATGGTATTTGGGCTCTTTTGATAGTCTACCAATTTCATTAAAATGGAATTCTACTGTAATCCCTGATAAATAATTAAAATAGCCCCTGATAGAAGCTTAACTTTTATACTCGCAAATAAAACTTTGCAATGGATTGCTTTAATAACGTGATGATCTCCAAAGCAACTTTCCCACATCAACTGTTTTTATGAGGGGGATGGAGGCAAGGATACTGCCTATGGTTATTTTCTCAAGTTGACCTGAACTTGCCTGAGCAATTAATATGCCTGTGACTAAACACAGATAGAACAGAGAGACCTTCTCCATCATTCTCATTTTGCAGACGAGGATGCTGAGGCCTAAAGAGCAAGGTCACACAATTTAGTGGCAGTGTTGGCACTGGATCCTGAGTCAGCTAATATTCCTGATTTAAAGCGCTTTACATTTCACCTCTTTGAGAAGGCTTTGTGGCTTTTACAAGTTTCATAACATTAAGAGGCGACCTAAGGTTGAGGAACTCAGATCAATTCACATGAGAAGTATCCAGTAGAATGGCCAGGCACTGGATGGGGAGTTCTGGTCCAGGCTCTGCCATTTACAGAGCTGTGCTTTTGGGTCCCATTTGAAAAAAAAAAAAAAAAGGTGAGGAGATGCAACTAGTTCCAGTGGTTTCTTGACATTTTGGAGAGTCCTCAGATGCCTCTAGAAAACCTGGCTAGCCTCCCATTGGGGCTTTTGGTGGCAGCTTCTACTGGCTTTCCTATACAGTGATCAGAACTGGAAATTCATAGGCTCTTCTTGTGAGCCAAGGGAGTTCCCCACCCTCTTCCTTCAGAACCCAGATAATGTGCATGAGATTCAACCCACAATAACATTCAGGTATCTGTGTCAGTCACTAAAGCCAGAGCCGTTTAGTTCACAAGCTTTGGAAATTTACATCCATCTACTTTTTTTTTTTAACTTGACTTTATCTTACTAGTTTCTTTACTGAGCAAAGAAATTTTGAGTTCAAAAAAATCTCTTAATCTGACTTAAGGTAAATGTCTTTATAAACAGATAAGTTCAAATAATAGACGTGTGATTTGGTCACTGTGGTTCTAAAACAAAGCACAAACCCCTGCACTTCTCTTTTATAAAAAAATACCATCATGGATTTTGTACTCCTAGTTTCTGGTATCAATTCAGCCTCCTGCAATAGGTGTTACTAAAAATCTTTGGAGTGCTTGTTTGTACATGCCAGATTTTCTTTAATATACCAACCAATAAATAGTTCCACTCTGCAATCTTTCAGAAGAAAAAAAGCTATGAAAAATGAAGTAAAAAGCAAAATAAAATATTTTTCACATTTCTTCATTTTTGTCCTAAAGCATGGAATGTGGCTCAGGATCTCCACCTAGTGGAGTCTTAAGGTGATAACTCTGTTGTAAAATCTCTAAAACTTAAGAAATTTGAGGATGGGGCCATCAAGTCAGATTTTTCTACACAAAATGTATTTATTGAGAGTCTGATATGATAAGTCAATATTGCTTCTTTTTAAGTGGGAGGGTTCACATTTCCTAGGTTACTATTAAGAGATCTTTTTCAACTCAGATCTCTGATCCCTGAAAGCCATCCTTTGTCATATCATAAGCAGGGTACTTGGGTTCTTCCTCTTTCCCTTTGCCAAGCTCATATCAGAAGACAGTGCTTTATAAAAAATCCACTCTGAATGGGTAGGGAAAAGAAAGGGACTGTTGATCAGGAAAGGACATTTTTTCCTAGTTATTAATTCTTATCAAAAGGTTGATGGAGAAAGTTGCTGATAAGGTATCTAACAAGGTGATGTAAGTGCTCTCAGATAGATTAAAGAGACATAATAAATCATGGGGCTCTCATCTACTTCTCAGGATGAATACAGATTATATCTGTGTAGACAACTGAATGAATTTCAATGATAGCATGTAATTTTCCAGATAGACCACTTCTGATCATTTTTCCCTTTGAAAGGTAAAACATATGCAATGCAAGTTACACATCCACAAGCAGTGCTAACTGCTGCTCTCAGAGTAACTTCCGGAGAATCTTTAGGTGCATAGTCACCACCTCATGTGCCCACCTCAGTGATCTGGAAAGGCTAAGACTTCCTTTGCTGAATTTTCCATCTTCTCTTCATCACATCTGGTATTTTGTTTCTGGCACCTGTGCTCATTACTAATGATCCCTGAGAGATCATTGAACCAAGAGGGATCCCTGAGTTCATATCCTATGAGTCTGTCACACTATCCATATGCTGCCTAGAAAGATGCGGGGCATTTGGGGTTCAGTAGGGATCTTGTTATAATTATGCTGTTCAATAGACTAGCTGTTTTTTCATGGCCAACACATAATTTATACAATAATTGTCCTTCCAAAAACAAAAAGCATCAGTGGTCAATTGGTATAAAGACTGCTATCTATGAAAAATATAAGCCTGTGATTGCTGATATAAGTCACTGACATAAATCTGTGCTTCATGGTCACCCTGGGCTCTGTGCAGCCAAATTCAAATTACTTTCCTGTCACATTTTGGTGTAATGATTGCATTAATGGCCCCAATTCCTCACCCTTCCATCTATTTGCCATGTCTCTTCGTAATGCCCTCTCACTCTGCCTATGGCCTCAGCCCTGTGGCTTGTTTGGCCAATAGGATGCTAGCAGACTTGGCTCAAGCAGGTGCCTGGCAAGGTACTTGCACCATTCTGCTTCCTCTCTTACATCATTGCCATCACCGTGAAAACCTATCCAGGCAAGCCTGCTAAAAGATGAGAGGTAAGTGGCCCAATCACTCTTGTCACCCTAGCTGAATATCAGATATGTGACTGATACCAGTTGATATAAGAAGAACCAGCCAGCAGAGCAAAGCCTAAATCACTGATCTATAGATTCTTGAGCCACTATTACCTTAAGCCACTGGGTTTTGTGGTAGTTTGTTACACAGCATTATTGAGGCAATAGATAACTGATAGAGGATGCACACTAAATTTTGGGATGGCTTAGGGGTTAACCAGAGGAAGTTCTTATTGAAAAATAGTCATCTGAGAGCAAAGAAGAACTGTAGTTTGGGATTTTGAAAAATGACAGCTACAGGGAACAAAAGTGAAAAAGTACTTCATGGTGAAAATAAGCGGACATTTAAGAAAGTTGAAAAGGATATAGTATCAGGCAACAAGGCTAGAACCAATATAACCATGCTTAGTGAATGTGTATGGAAGGAAGGGATTCTGATGGAAGAGAATGGCTACCACACAGGATTTGACCTCACCACATATTTAAAAATAGCGGGATGAACATAGGCAGAACACTCTCTGACATATATCGCAGCAAGATCTTTTTTGATCCACCTCCTAAAGTAATGAAAATAAGAACAAAAATAAACAAATGGGACCTAATTGAACTTAAAAGCTTTTGCACAGCAAAGGAAACCATAAACAAAACAAAAAGACAACCCACGGAATGGGAGAAAATATTTGCAAATGAAATGACTGACAAGGGATTAATCTCCAAAATATATAAACAGCTCATGCAGCTCAATATCAAAAAAACAAAAACCCAATCAAAAAATGGGTGGAAGATCTAAATAGACATTTCTTCAAAGAAGACATACAAGTGGCCAAAAAGCATATGAAAAGATGCTCAACAACCCTAATTATTAGAGAAATGCAAATCAAAACTACAATGAGGTATCACCTCACACCAGTCAGAATGACCATCATCAAAAAAATCTATAAACAATAAATGCTACACTGCTGGTGGGAATGTAAATTGTTACAGCCACTATGGAGAGAAGTATGGAGGTTCCTTAAAAAACTAAAAATAGAGCTACCATATATCCACAATCCCATCTTAGGCATGTATCCAGAGAAAACCATATTTGTAACGTTACATGCACCCCAATGTTCATTGCAGCACTATTTACAATAGCCAGGACATGGAAGCAATCTAAATGTCCATCGACAGAGGAATGGATAAAGAAGATGTGGTACATATATACAGTGAAATATTAGCCATAAAAAAGAATGAAATAATGCCATTTGCAGCAACATGGATGGACCTAGATACTGTCATACTGAGTCACACAGAGAAAGACAAGTATCATATGATATCGTTTATATGTGGAATCTAAAAAAAAGGTACAAATGAACTTATTTACAAAACAGAAATAGAGTCACAGATGTAGAAAACAAACTTATGGTTTCCAAGGGGGAAAGTCGGGGGAGGAATAAATTGGGAGATTGAGACTGACATATACACACTATTATATATAAAATAGATAACTAATAAGAACCTACTGTATAGCATAGGGAACTCTATTCAATACTCTGTAATGACCTATATGGGAAAAGAACCTAAAAAAGAGTGGATATATGTATATGTATAACTGATTCACTTTGCTGTACAGCAGAAACGAACACAACATTGTAAATCAACTATACTCCAATAAAAATTAATTTAAAAAAATAAAATAAAAAACATAAAAATAAAAATAGCGGGATGATTGCTTTAACCATTAAGGAATTGCAAATTGCATTCCTACAAGTAGGTCTTGGTTTTTTTTAGCTGTAAGTGGAGGGGTAGACTAGAAGAGTTCCAAAGCTCCTTCCACATGTCCCATAACCCTATTATCTCAGTATACCAATTCATTGTTTTGAGAAACAATGCATGGTAGTCATGCCCACAATTACTGTATGCAATTAGAAAGCAGTATATGTAGCATTAATACCACTATGATTTGAGTGTGTCTGAGCTGAAGAATACTTCATGAGAATTATGCTAATAGGATGGTTAGGGGTTTACAGCATATGTCTCATTCAGGAGGTATGCCCCTTGATTGGATCTCCAGAGGTTTCTGCAGGGGACAGAGTGAAAGAATTGATGTTTGACTACAATAACAAGGCCAAACTTCATGCATGTTATTCATGCCTTCATGCCAGGGTATCTTCAGACAGGACTGGGCAATAAGACCTCTGAAGATGTGGATGATCCCCCAGTTACATGCAATTTTCCATACTGAGTAAAGCTATTTACTCCTTTCCTATCATATACACACATGAGCTGGCATGGCCCTTCATATGACTTGGTTACTGAAACAGAAACAGAAAGAGAGAGAGAGAGAGTGCAAGAAAGTGAAAAAATAAATTGACTTCAAAGGCTACCTTAACTGACTATCGTGTTTTGGGAGAGGAAGGATAGTTTCATGAGCAAATATCTCATTAACCTCAACTAGAAAGCTCCCTGTGGCCAGGGACTCATCTCACTCTTAAATACCTGTAGCATTCAAGCCCATTGGAATGAACACTGTAGACCCTCAACAAATATGTTCTATTTTTTCTCCTCTTTTGTAGTAGGGGACTTTTAGTGCAGCCTTGTTTTTTTGTTTTTGTTTTGTTTTGTTTACAACTTTATTGGAGTATAATTGCTTCACAGTGTTGTGTTAGTTTCTGCTGTATAACAAAGTGAATCAGCTATATGTATACATATATCCCCATATATCCTCCCTCTTGCATCTCCCTCCCACCCTCCCTATCCCACCCCTCTAGGTGGTCACAAAGCCCCGAGCTGATCTCCCTGTGCTATGCAGCTGCTTCCCACTAGCTATCTATTTTACATTTGGTAGTGTATATATGTCAGTGCCACTCTCTCACTTCATCCCAGCTTACCCTTCCCCCTCCCCGTGTCCTCAAGTCCATTCTCTACATCTGCATCTTTATTCTTGTCCTGCCCCTAGGTTCATCAGAACCATTTTTTTTAAGATTCCATATATATATGTGAGCATACGGTGTTTTTCTCTTTCTGACTTACTTCACTCTGTAGGACAGACTCTAGGTCCATCCATCTCACTACAAATAACTCAATTTTGTTTCTTTTTATGGCTGAGTAATATTCTATTATATACATGTGCCACATCTTCTTTATGCATTCATCTGTCGATGGACACTTAGGTTGCTCCCATGTCCTGGCTACTGGAAATAGTGCTTCAATGAACACTGTGGTACATGTCTCTTTTTGAATTATGGTATTCTCAGGGTATATGCCCAGTAGTGGAATTGCTGGGTCATATAGTAGTTCTATTTTTAGTTCTTTAAGGAAACTCCATACTGTTCTCCATAGTGGCCGTATCAATTTACATTCCCACCAAGAGTGCAAGAGGGTTCCCTTTTCTCCACACCCTCTCTAGCATTTACTGTTTGTAGATTTTTGATGATGGCCACTCTGACCAGTGTGAGGTGATACCTCATTGTAGTTTTGATTTTCATTTCTCTAATGATTAGTGATGTTGAGCATCCTTTCATGTGTTTGTTGGCAATCTGTATATCTTCTTTGAAGAAATGTCTATTTAGGTCTTCTGCCCATTTCTGGATTGGGTTGTTTCTTTTTTTGATATTGAGCTGCATGAGCTGCTTGTATATTTTGGAGATTAATCCTTTGTCAGTTGCTTCATTTTCAAATATTTTCTCCCATTCTGAGGATTGTCTTTTTGTCTTGTTTATGGTTTCCTTTGCTGTGCAAAAGCTTTGAAGTTTCATTAGGTCCCATTTGTTTATTTTTGTTTTTATTTCCATTTCTCTAGGAGGTGGGTCAAAAAGGATCTTGCTGTGATTTATGTCACATAGTGTTCTACCTGTGTTTTCCTCTAAGAGTTTTATAGTGTCTGGCCTTACATTTAGGTCTTTAATCCATTTTGAGTTTATTTTTGTGTATGGTGTTAGGGAGTGTTCTAATGTCATACTTTTACATGTAGCTGTCTAGTTTTCCCAGCACCACTTATTGAAGAGGATGACTTTTCTCCATTGTATATTCTTGCCTCCTTTGCCAAAGATAAGGTGACATATGTGCATGGGTTTGTCTCTGGGCTTTCTATCCTGTTCCATTGATCTATATTTCTGTTTTTGTGCCAGTACCATACTGTCTTGATTACTGTAGCTTTGTAGTATAGTCTGAAGTCAGGGAGGCTGATTCCTCCAGCTCCATTTTTCTTTCTCAACATTGCTTTGGCTATTCAGGGTCTTTTGTGTTTCCATACAAATTGTAAAATTTTTTGTTCTAGTTCTATGAAAAATGCCATTGGTAATTTGATAGGGATTGCATTGAATCTGTAGATTGCTTTGGGTAGTATAGTCATTTTCACAATGTTGATTCTTCCAATCCAAGAACATGGTATATATCACCATCTGTATCATCTTTGATTTCTTTCATCCGTGTCTTATAGTTTTATGTATACAGGTCTTTTGTCTCCTTAGGTAGGTTTATTCCTAGGTATTTAATTCTTTTTGTTGCAATGGTAAATGGCATTGCTTCCTTAATTTCTCTTTCAGCTTTTTTGTTGTTAGTGTATAGGAATGCAAGAGATTTCTGTGCATTAATTTTGTATCCTGCTACTTTACCAAATTCATTGATTAGCTCTAGTAGTTTTCTGGTGGCATCTTTAGGATTCTCTCTGTATAATATCATGTCATCTACAAATAGTGACAGTTTCACACCTTCTTTTCTGATTTGTATTCCTTTTATTTCTTTTTCTTCTCTGATTGCTTGGCTAAAACGACCAAAACTTGTTGAATAATAGTGGTGAGAGTGGGCACCCTTGTCTTATTCTTGATCTTAGAGGAAATGGTTTCAGTTTTTCACCATTAAGAACAATGTTGGCTGTGGGTTTGTCATATATGGCCTTTATTATGTTGAGGTAGGTTTCCTCTATGCCTACTTTCTGGAGAGTTTTTATCATAAATGGGTGTTGAATTTTGTCAAAAGCTTTTTCTGCATCTATTGAGATGATCATATGGTTTTTATCCTTCAATTTGATAATATGGTGTATCACATTGATTGATATGTGTATACTGAAGAATCCTTGCATTCCTGGAAAAACCCTACTTGATCATGGTGTATGATCCTTTTAATGTGCTGTTGGATTCCGTTTGCTAGTATTTTGTTGAGGATGTTTGCATCTATGCTCATCAGTGATATTGGCCTGTAGTTTTCTTTTTTTGGTGACATCTTTTTCTGGTTTTGGTAACAGGGTGATAGTGGCCTCATAGAATGAGTTTGGGAGTGTTCCTCCCTCTGCTATATTTTGGAAGAATTTGAGAAGGATAGGTGTTAGCTCTTCTCTAAATGTTTGACAGAATTCACGGTGAAGCCATCTGGTCCTGGGTTTTTGTTTGTTGGAAGATTTTTAATCACAGTTTCAATTTCAGCACTTGTGATTTGTCTGTTCATATTTTCTATTTCTTCCTGGTTCAGTCTTGGCAGGTTGTACTTTTCTAAGAATCTGTCCATTTCTTCCAGGTTGTCCATTTTATTGGCATATAGTTGCTTGTACTAGTCTCTCATGATCCTTTGTATTTCTGCAGTGTCAGTTGTTACTTCTCCTGTTTCATTTCTAATTCTATTGATTTGAGTCTTCTCCTTTTTTTCTTGATGAGTCTGGCTAATGGTTTATCAATTTTGTTTATCTTCTCAAAGAACCAGCTACTAGTTTTATTGATCTTTGCTATGGTTTCCTTCATTTCTTTTTCATTTATTTCTGATCTAATCTTTATGATTTCTTTCCTTCTGCTCACTTTGGGTTTCTTTTTTTGTTGTTCTTTCTCTAATTGCTTTAGGTATAAGGTTAAGTTGTTTATTTGAGATGTTTCTTGTTTCTTGAGGTAGGAATGTATTGCCCTAAACTTCTCTCTTAGAACTGCTTTTGCTGCATCCCATAGGTTTTGGGTCGTCATGTTTTCATTGTCATTTGTTTGTAGGTATTTTTTGATTTCCCCTTTGATTTCTTCAGTGATCTCTTGGTTATTTAGTAGCGTATTGTTTAGCCTCCATGTGTTTGTAGTTTTTACAGTTTATTTTCCTGTAATTGATATCCAGTCTCATAGTGTTGTGGTCAGAAAAGATACTTGATACGATTTCAATTTTCTTAAATTTACCAAGGCTTGATTTTTGACCCAAGATATGATCTATCCTGGAGAATGTTCCATGAGACCTGAGAAGAAAGTGTATTCTGTTGTTTTTGGATGGAATGTTCTATAAATATCAATTAAGTCTCTCTCCTCTAATGTGTCTTTTAAAGCTTGTGTTTCCTTATTTATTTTCATTTTGGATGATCTGTCCATTGGTGAATGTGGGGTGTTAAAGTCCCCTACTATGATTGTGTTACTGTCGATTTCCCCTTTTATGGCTGTTAGCATTTGCCTTATGTGTTGAGGTGCTCCTATGTTGGGGGCATAAATATTTACAATTGTTATATCTTCTTCTTGGATTGATCCCTTGATCATTATGTAGTGTCCTTCTTTGTCGCTTGTAATAGTCTTTATTTTAAACTCTATTTTGTCTGATATGAGAATTGCTACTCCAGCTTTTTTTTGATTTCCATTTGCATGGAATTTCTTTTTCCATCCCCTCACTTTCAGTCTGTATGTGTCCATAGGTCTGAAGTGGGTCTCTTGTAGACAGCATATACAGGTCTTGTTTTTGTATCCATTCAGCCAGTCTATGTCTTTTGGTTGGAGCATTTAATCCATTTACATTTAAGGTAATTATCGATATGTATGTTCCTATTACCATTTTCTTAATTGTCTTGGGTTTGTTTTTGTAAGTCTCTTTTTCTCTTGCATTTCACGCCTAGAGAAGTTCCTTTAGCATTTGTTGGAGAGCTGGTTTGGTGGTGCTGAATTCTCTTAGCTTTGGCTTATCTGTAAAGGTTTTAATTTCTCTGTCGAATCTGAATGAGATCCTTGCTGGGTAGAGTAATCTTGGTTGTAGGTTTTTCCCTTTCATCACTTTAAATATGTACTGCCACTCCCTTCTGGCTTGCAGAGTTTCTGCTGAAAGATCTGCTATTAACCTTATGGGGATTCAATTGTATGTTATTTGTTGCTTTTCCCTTGCTGCTTTTTTTTTTTTTTTTTTTTTTTTTTTATACTGCAGGTTCTTATTAGGCATCAATTTTATACATATCAGTGTATACATGTCAATCCCAATCGCCCAATTCAGCACACCACCATCCCCACCTCACCGCAGTTTTCCCCCCTTGGTGTCCATATGTCCATTCTCTACATCTGTGTCTCAACTTCTGCCCTGCAAACTGGCTCATCTGTACCATTTTTCTAGGTTCCACATACATGCATTAATATATGATATTTGTTTTTCTCTTTCTGACTTACTTCACTCTGTATGACAGTCTCTAGATCCATCCACGTCTCAACAAATGACTCAATTTCGTTCCTTTTTATGGCTGAGTAATATTCCATTGTATATATGTACCACAACTTCTTTATCCATTCGTCTGTTCATGGGCATTTAGGTTGCTTCCATGACCTGGCTATTGTAAATAGTGCTGCAATGAACATTCGGGTGCATGTGTCTTTTTGAATTACGGTTTTCTCTGGGTATATGCCCAGTAGTGGGATTGCTGGGTCATATGGTAATTCTATTTTTAGTTTTTTAAGGAACCTCCATATTGTTCTCCAGAGTGGCTGTATCAATTTACATTCCCACCAACAGTGCAAGAGGGTTCCCTTTTCTCCACACCCTCTCCAGCATTTGTTGTTTGTAGATTTTCTGATGATCCTCATTCTAACAGGAGTGAGGTGATACCTCATTGTAGTTTTGATTTGCATTTCTCTAATAATTAGTGATGTTGAGCAGCTTTTCATGTGCTTTGTGGCCGTCTGTATGTCTTCTTTGGAGAAATGTCTATTTAGGTCTTCTGCCCATTTTTGGATTGGGGTGTTTGTTTCTTTAATACTGAGCTGCATGAGCTGTTTATATATTTTGGAGATTAATCCTTTGTCCGTTGATTCATTTGCAAATATTTTCTCCCATTCTGAGGGTTGTCTTTTCGTCTTGTTTATGGTTTCCTTTGCTGTGCAAAAGCTTTGAAGTTTCATTAGGTCCCACTTGTTTATTTTTGTTTTTATTTCCATTACTCTAGGAGGTGGATCAAAAAAGATCTTGCTGTGATTTATGTCAAAGAGTGTTCTTCCTATGTTTTCCTCTAAGAGTTTTATAGTGTCCAGTCTTATATTTAGGTCTCTAATCCATTTTGAGTTTATTTTTGTGTATGGTGTTAGGGAGTATTCTAATTTCATTCTTTTACATGTAGCTGTCCAGTTTTCCCAGCACCACTTATTGAAGAGACTGTCTTTTCTCCATTGTATATCTTTGCCTCCTTTGTCATAGATTAGTTGACCATAGGTGCGTGGGTTAATCTCTGGGATTTCTATCTTGTTCCATTGATCTATGTTTCTGTTTTTGTGCCAGTACCATATTGTCTTGATTACTGTAGCTTTGTAGTATAGTCTGAAGTCAGGGAGTCTGATTCCTCCAGCTCCATTTTTTTGCCTCAAGACTGCTTTGGCTATTCGGGGTCTTTTGTGTCTCCATACAAATTTTAAGATGATTTGTTCTAGCTCTGTAAAAAATGCCATTGGTAATTTGATAGGGATTGCATTGAATCTGTAGATTGCTTTGGGTAGTATACTCATTTTCACAATGTTGATTCTTCCAATCCAAGAACAAGGTATATCTCTCCATCTGTTGGTATCATCTTTAATTTCTTTCATCAGTGTCTTATAGTTTTCTGCATACAGGTCTTTTGTCTCCCTAGGTAGGTTTATTCCTAAGTATTTTATTCTTTTTGTTGCAATGGTAAATGGGAGTGTTTCCATAATTTCTCTTTCAGATTTTTCATCATTAGTGTATAGGAATGCAAGAGATTTCTGTGCATTAATTTTGTATCCTGCAACTTTACCATATTCATTAATTAGCTCTAGCAGTTTTCTGGTGGCAGTTTTAGGATTCTCTATGTATAGTATCATGTCATCCGCAAACAGTGACAGTTTTACTTCCTCTTTTCCAATTTGTATTCCTTTTATTTCTTTTTCTTCTCTGATTGCCATGGCTAGGACTTCCAAAACTATGTTGAATAATAGTGGTGAGAGTGGACATCCTTGTCTTGTTCCTGATCTTAGAGGGAATGCTTTCCGTTTTTCACCATTGAGAATGATGTTTGCTGTGGGTTTGTCGTATATGGCCTTTATTATGTTGAGGTAGGTTCCCTCTATGCCCACTTTCTGGAGAGTTTTTATCATAAATGGGTGTTGAATTTTGTCAAAAGCTTTTTCTGCATCTGTTGAGATGATAATATGGTTTTTATTCTTCAGTTTGTTAATATGGTTTATCACATTGATTGATTTGCATATATTGAAGAATCCTTGCATCCCTGGGATAAATCCCACTTGATCGTGGTGTATGATCCTTTTAATGTGCTGTTGGATTCTGTTTGCTAGTATTTTGTTGAGGATTTTTGCATCTATATTCATCAGTGATATTGGTCTGTAATTTTCTTTTTTTTAGTGTCTTTGTCTGGTTTTGGTATCAGGGTGATGGTGGCCTCATAGAATGAGTTTGGGAGTGTTCCTTCCTCTGCAATTTTTTGGAAGAGTTTGAGAAGGATGGGTGTTAGCTCTTCTCTAAATGTTTGATAGAATTCACCTGTGAAGCCATCTGGTCCTGGACTTTTGTTTGTTGGAAGATTTTTAATCACAGTTTCAATTTCATTACTTGTGATTGGTCTGTTCATATTTTCTGTTTCTTCCTGATTCAGTCTTGGAAGGTTATACCTTTCTAAGAATTTGTCCATTTCTTCCAGGTTGTCCATTTTATTGGCATAAAGTTGCTTATAGTAGTCTCTTAGGATGTTTTGTATTTCTGCAGTGTCTGTTGTAACTTCTCCTTTTTCATTTCTGATTTTATTGATTTGAGTCCTCTCCCTCTTTTTCTTGATGAGTCTGGCTAATGGCTTATCAATTTTGTTTATCTTCTCAAAGAACCAACTTTTAGTTTTATTGATCTTTGCTATTGTTTTCTTTGTTTCTATCTCATTTATTTCTGCTCTGATCTTTATGATTTCTTTCCTTCTGCTAACTTTGGGTTTTGTTTGTTCTTCTTTCTCTAATTTCTTTAGGTGTAAGGTTAGATTGTTTACTTGAGATTTTTCTTGTTTCTTTAGGTAGGCTTGTATAGCTATAAACTTCCCTCTTAGAACCGCTTTTGCTGCATCCCATAGGTTTTGGGTCATCGTGTTTTCATTGTCATTTGTCTCTAGGTATTTTTTTATTTCCTCTTTGATTTCTTCAGTGATCTTTTGGTTATTTAGTAACGTATTGTTTAGCCTCCATGTGTTTGTCTTTTTTACGTTTTTTTCCCTGTAATTCATTTCTAATCTCATAGCGTTGTGGTCAGAAAAGATGCTTGGTATGATTTCAATTTTCTTAAATTTACTGAGGCTTGATTTGTGACCCAAGATGTGATCTATCCTGGAGAATGTTCCGTGCGCACTTGAGAAGAATGTGTAATCTGCTGTTTTGGGATGGAATGTCCTATATATATCAATTAAATCTATCTGGTCTATTGTGTCATTTAAAGCTTCTGTTTCCTTATTTATTTTCATTTTGGATGATCTGTCCATTGGTGTAAGTGAAGTGTTAAAGTCCCCCACTATTATTGTGTTACTGTCGATTTCCTCTTTTATAGCTGTTAGCAGTTGCCTTATGTATTGAGGTGCTCCTATGTTGGGTGCATATATATTTATAATTGTTATATCTTCTTCTTGGATTGATCCCTGGATCATTATGTAGTGTCCTTCCTTGTCTCTTGTAACATTCTTTATTTTAAAGTCTATTTTATCTGATATGAGTATAGCTACTCCAGCTTTCTTTTGATTTCCATTTGCATGGAATATCTTTTTCCATCCCCTCACTTTCAGTCTGTATGTGTCCCTAGGTCTAAAGTGGGTCTCTTGTAGACAGCATATATATGGGTCCTGTTTTTGTATCCATTCAGCCAGTCTATGTCTTTTGGTTGGGGCGTTTAATCCATTCACGTTTAAGGTAATTATCGATATGTATGTTCCTATGACCATTTTCTTAATTGTTTTGGGTTTGTTTTTGTAGGTCCTTTCCTTCTCTTGTGTTTCCCACTTACAGAAGTTCCTTTAGCATTTGTTGTAGAGCTGGTTTGGTGGTGCTGAATTCTCTTAGCTTTTGCTTGTCTGTAAAGCTTTTGATTTCTCCATCAAATCTAAATGAGATCCTTGCCGGGTAGAGTAATCTTGGTTGTAGGTTCTTCCCTTTCATCACTTTAAGTATATCATGCCACTCCCTTCTGGCTTGCAGAGTTTCTGCTGAGAAATCAGCTGTTAACCTTATGGGAGTTCCCTTGTATGTTATTTGTCGTTTTTCCCTTGCTGCTTTCAATAATTTTTCTTTGTCTTTAATTTTTGCCACTTTGATTACTATGTGTCTCGGCATGTTTCTCCTTGGGTTTATTCTGTATGGGACTCTCTGCGCTTCCTGGACTTGGGTGGCTATCTCCTTTCCCATGTTAGGGAAGTTTTCGACTATAATCTCTTCAAATATTTTCTCTGGTCCTTTCTCTCTCTCTTCTCCTTCTGGGACCCCTATAATGCGAATGTTGTTGCGTTTAATGTTGTCCCAGAGGTCTCTTAGGCTGTCTTCATTTCTTTTCATTCTTTTTTCTTTAGTCTGTTCCGCAGCAGTGAATTCCACCATTCTGTCTTCCAGGTCACTTATCCGTTCTTCTGCCTCACTTATTCTGCTATTGATTCCTTCTAGTGTAGTTTTCATTTCAGTTATTGTATTGGTCATCTCTGTTTGTTTGTTCTTTAATTCTTCTAGGTCTTTGTTAATCATTTCTTGCATCTTCTCAATCTTTGCCTCCATTCTTATTCCGAGGTCCTGGATCATCTTCACTATCATTATTCTGAATTCTTTCTCTGGAAGGTTGCCTATCTCCACTTCATTTAGTTGTTTTTCTGGGGTTTTTTCTTGTTCCTTCATCTGGTATATAGCCCTCTGCCTTTTCATCTTCTCTATCTTTCTGTAACTGTGGTTTTTGGTCCGCAGGCTGCAGGATTGTAGTTTTTCTTGCTTCTGCCTCCCTTGCTGCTTTTAATATTTTTTCTTTGTATTTAATTTTTGATAGGTTGATTAATATGTGTCTTGGTGTGTTTCTCCTTGGATTTATACTGCATGGGACTCTCTGCATTTCCTGGACTTGATGGACTATTTCCTTTCCCATGTTAGGGAAGTTTTCAACTATAATTTCTTCAAATATTTTCTCAGACCCTTTCTTTTTCTCTTATTCTTCTGGGACCCCTATAATTCGAATGTTGGTGAGTTTAATGTTGTCCCAGATGTCTCTGAGACTGTCCTCAATTCTTTTCATTCTTTTTTCTTTATTCTGCTCTGTGGCAGTTATTTCCACTCTTCTATCTTCCAGGTCACTTATCCGGACTTCTGCCTCAGTTATTCTGCTATTGATTCCTTCTAGAGTATTTTTAAATTCATTTATTGTGTTTTTCATCATTGTTTGTTTGCTCTTTAGTTCTTCTAGGTCCTTGTTAAACATTTCTTGTATTTTCTCCATTCTATTTCCGAGATTTTGGATCATGTTTACTATCATTACTCTGAATTCTTTTTCAGGTAGACTGCCTATTTCCTCTTCATTTGTTTGGTCTGGTGGGTTTTTACCTTGCTTCTTCATCCGCTGCATATTTCTCTGTCTTCTCATTTTGTTTAACTTACTGTGTTTGGGGTCTCCTTTTCCCAGGCTGCAGGTTCACAGTTCCTCTTATTTTTGGTGTCTGCCCCCAGTGGGTGAGGTTGGTTCAGTGGCTTGTGTAGGCTTCCTGGTGGAGGGGACTGGTGCCTGTGTTCTGGAAGGTGGGGATGGATCTTGTCCCTCTGGTGGGTAGGGCCGTGTCTGGTGGTGTGTTTTGGGGTGTCTGTGAACTTAGTATGACCTTAGGCAGCCTCTCTGCTAATTGGTAGGGCTGTGTTCCTATCCTGCTAGTTGTTTGGCATGGGGCATCCAGAACTGGAGCTTGCTGGCCATTGGGTGGAGCTGGGTCTTAGTGTTGCGACAGAGATCTCTGGGAGATCTCTCACCAATTAATATTACATGGGGCTGGGAGGTCTCTGGTGGTCCAATGTCCTGGACTCAGCTCTCCCACCTAGGAGGCTCAGGCCTGACACCTGGCCAGAGCACCAACACCCTGCCAGCTGCACAGCACGGAAGAAGAAGAAGAAGAAGGAGAAGGAGAAGGAAAAAAATGAACATACAGAACCCCAAAACAAACGTTAAAAGCAAAACTGAACAGACAAAATCACACACACACACACACACACACACACACTCACTCACAAAAAGAGAAAAAAAAAAAAAGGAAGAGAGCAACCAAACCAATAAACAAACCCACCAATTAAAACAAGCACTAAAAACTAAACTAAGGTAAACATAAAACCAAAAACAAATCAAATGCTGAAAGAAACCCTAAGTCTACAGTTGCTCCCAAAGTCCACCCCCTCAATTTTGGGAACTTTTGTTGTCTATTCAGATCTTCTTAAAATGCAGGTTTATCAAGTTGATTGTGGGGATTTAATCTGCTGCTCCTGAGGCTGCACAGAGAAGTTTCCCTTTCTCTTCTTTGTTCACACAGCTCCTGGGGTTCAGGTTTGGTTTTGCTCCCACCTCTCCATGTAGTTTGTCCTCAGGCGTCTGTTCCTTGCTCAGACAGGAAGGGTTAAAGCAGCAGCTGATAAGGCTCTCTTGCTCACTGAGGCTGGGGAGAGGGAGGGGTACGGTAGTCCTAATTGGAACACGGGACGTGCCTGCAGTGGCAGAGGCTGGCATGATGTTGCAACAGCCTGAGGCATGCCGTGTGTTCTCCTGGGGAAGTTGTCCCTGGATCATAGGACCCTGGCAGTGGTGTGTTACACAGCCTCCTGGGGGAGTGTGGGTAATGACCTGAGCTTGCACACAGGATTCTTGCTGGCAGTGGTGGCAGCGGTAGTGGTCCATGCCTGCCTCTGGGGTCCAAGATGATAGCTGCGGCTCACACCCATCTCTGGAGCTTGCTTAGGCAGTGCTCTGCTGTCTGTGGGCACACGGAGCAGGAATCCCCTCTCCTTGCGCACCCCGAAACAATGGTCTCTTGCCTCTCTGGCAGGTCCAGACTTTTTCCCAGACTCCCTCCCGGCTAGCTGTGGTGCACTAGCCCCCTTCAGGCTGTGTTCATGCAGCCACCCCGAGTCCTCTCCCTGGGATCCAACCTCCAAAGCCCAAGCCTCAGCTCCCAGCCCCCACCCACCCTGGCGGGTGAGCAGACAAGCCTCTCAGGCTGGTGAGTGCTGGTTGGCACCGATCCTCTGTGCAGGAATCTCTCCACTTTGCCCTCCGCACCCCTGTGGCTGCGCTCTCCTCCGTGGCTCCGAAGCTTCCCCCCTCTGCCACCCGCCACCCGCAGTCTCTGCCAGTGAAGGGGTTTCCTAGTGTGTGGAAACCTTTCCTCCTTCACAGCTCCCTCCCACTGGTGCAGGTCCCGTCCGTATTCTTTTGTCTCTGTTTTTCCTTTTTTCTTTTGCCCTACCCAGGTACGTGGGGAGTTTCTTGCCTTTTGGGAGGTCTGAGGTCTTCTGCCAGCATTCAGTAGGTGTTCTGTAGGAGTTGTTCCACATGTGGATGTATTGGTGATGTATTTGTGGGGAGGAAGGTGATCTCCACGTCTCACTCCTCCACCATCTTGAAGGTGTCCTTCAAGAACCACGCTTTGAGAACCACCATCCCGCTGGTCTTGGAGAGTCTCTGGGAGAGCGGAGGGCGTGCAGCTGTGGCTCACCCTGGGAATGTGAACACTGGTGGAGGACACACTGAGGAACATTCAGCCGCAGGAACACTGCTGCTGGAAGCTAATTTCTTGGCTCATTTGCACTGAGACCTGGCACCACCCAACAGCCCGCAGGCAACAGTGCTGGGACGCCTCCAGCCAAACAACTAGCTGCTTGTTTTTATAGAGGTGAAAAGCTTTAGAATTTTTTCAACAGTAAGTATGAATCTTCCTTCATCCTTTACAGCATGATTTTTTTTAAAAATCATGGAATGTTTAAAAATAACAGCCTATTTCCTTAATGAAATGGCCATTTAGATGTCTGGTTTCCCAATCATCTTTATCATTTCATGTATTTCTGTGACACCTCTCTAACTTATAACTAAATGATTATAAAGGAGAAGCCTAATGGTTTAGAATTAACTACACAGACAGTAATTATATCTTTCCAGTCTCTCACTTCCTCAGAATTTTTTAATGATCAAAATATATTCTCTTGAAGAGAGCTGGTATGAATTCTCATGTTTGCTCTGTTTGTTGCAAAGTTTGTACCAGGCAATTAAAGGTAAGTAGATGACAGCTATAGAGATACTCTCCATAACCACGCTGTTTGCTACACCCCTTCCAGCTGGACTTTTCCACATTTCTTATCATTTCCTTTCCCCTCTTATTCTTCACACCACCCCCTCTTCTCGCTTGCATGCAATATTCACCCATTAACTGCTCTACACTAAGTTTACACACCTGAAGGGCTCCTCTCTCTCAATGATTCTCAGTCAGGAGGAAAAATCATATAAACGTTTCTACCTATATATAACAGTGATGGCTGTGATAATAAGCAATCAGAACACTACTGACTGAGGGGACAAAATGTATCTGGCATCGTTCTAAGAACTTCTTATATATTAATTCATTTAATCTTGACAACACCCTGCCCTATATTTTGTCCCTAAGTTATAGATGCTGAAAAAGGTTGTTCTATATTTTTTAAGAGAATGAAACATAGTTCTCTTGGAATCAGATGCACCACATTCCTCTGAGCATGTGAATCTAGTAATAGAACACGATTTAATGAGGTATTGAAACTGGATGGAGTGTATCTCATCTAACCAAACACAGGAGAAACTGTGTTTAAGATACCAAAGGGCTACTTCAGGTGAAAGAACTCCTACTCATGAGTACAAAAAGACACAGATTCTTTATAGTGAGGTTACTGAGATATTCAGTGCTACATACATAATAGGTGTTTTAAAAGTAATTGCTGAATAAATGGCATGGCATGTTAATGCTCTATGAATATGTCTTCATTCAGTAAAATGTGGTAAATAAAGGGAAATGGTATTTCTCGGTAAAGTTTCCAATTCCAAAGTACTAACGCTATTTAAAACAAGATTATATACCTCTATGCAACATTTAGTACAAATGTTTATATTTTGTCACTTTGAGTAAATGTTTCACATTAAAATATGAATAATTAAAAATAATAAGGTTTTTTAGTCTGTTATAAAAGGTTAAGCATGGATTAGTGGTTAAGTGTTTAAACATTCACTCAAGTTCCCCCATTTACTGTCTGTGAGACTTTGGCCAAATTATTTAACTTTTTCAAGCCTAGATTTCCTCATCTACAGAGTGGAAAGAAACAACATGATAGAGTTATCAGATTAAAGGAGAAAATGTAAGTAAAATACTTAGCAACTGGCACATAGTAGATAGTAAATGTTGTTACTACCGGTAATTAAAGGTGAGGCAAGGAGCTGTCAAATTAAATGAAAATAAATTGTATTTTATAATCTTAAAAATACAGGAGTGGCTTCTTCAACGCTTACTACAACCTGAACTTGCTTTGGCCCCTGCTCTGCATCATGCTTATCCTATGCCCAGAAACCAACACTTCTCTTTATTCCCCTCAGTGGATTTATACAATCCTTATCCATGTTAACATTAGTGAAAACAAGCCCATATTGAATTCAGTTGCTGATACCAGCCTAGTCTTTTTAATGTTTTATTCTTCAGTCCCTAAGGTATTCCTCTGAAACAAAAGCAAAATCAGAAATAAACACTAGAAACTGTGAGAACTCTTTCTTTTCCACACTATTACAAATGTTCTCTTTTGCTATTTTCTAAGAGTAGCTTGCGGCCACCAAATTTCCAGCAAGCTGTGCTAACTTGTAATTCCATGTAAGCTAATGAATAAAAAGTACAAGCAAACATATAAAAACTAAAAATATAGCAGCGAGTTAGGTCAATACTGATCTCAAAAGGTAGTACTCCAGGAAAAGGTCAAGAAAGCACAGCAATCTGTGTTAGATAAATAGGAGCATAGGCTCTGGCTAAAATTCAAAACCTTTTTCCTCCCAATGTGACACAAGGATGGATGATGTTTACATGAAGAATACACACCCTTGAGTACAGAGATAAGATATGTCAAGAGATGTGTGGAATTCCTAGGGAGCTAGCTGCAAGCTTGGTCTCTTTTTCCCCAGTTCAAGAGAAGATATAGCTGCATGCAAGTAAACATGAGTGCTTATGGATAGCCTGAGAGTCATTCTAACTATATAAAGCCTATAAATTATTTCCTCTATTGATACTTTATCATTCAGAATAAATTATTGGCAACATATCATGTTTCTCGAATAGGAGGACTCAACCGCATAAATGTACAAATTTTTCACAAGTTAATTTATAAATTTAATGCAATCCTAGTAAAAACACCTAGTTCTGGATGATTTTGGTGCAAGATTATACTGGTGATTCATAAGTTAATATTGAAAATAAACAAACAGGAATAGTCAGAAAAATCTGGGGAAAAAAGGAAGAGACACTAGCCCTTTCATATATGCAAACATATTTTATAGCCATAATAATTAAGAAGAAGGAGAAGAAGAAAAAGATAGTGAGGTACTGGTGGTGCTTTAAAAAAACAATCAATAAAACAGATTATACTGTTCACAATAGACCCAAATAAATGTGTAAATATAGTATATGACAAAAATAGTATTTAAAATAAGTGGGCAAAAGATTAGGTGTTTCACAAATACTATAGGAATAAATAGCTATTTATTGGGGGGGGTTTGGATGGAGGGTGGATAAAGTTAGAGCCTTACATCATAACTTTTATGCCAGAAATTGAAGATAGACCAAATAATTACTACAAATACAAACAGGCATGAAAGCACTTGAAGAAAACACGGGAAAAATTAATAAAATTTAGACTGGGAAAGGCCTTTGTGAGAAAAATCTAAACGCCACAAAATAAAGTATTGATAACAACAGTTATATGGGCAAAAAAAATTTCCTGAAAATAAAAATGACAAACTGGGAAAAATATTTGCAACTCACATCACAGTAGACTAATCTCACTAATGTATAAAGAGCTCCTACAACTCAATAAAAGACAAAATAAATAAAAATTATGAAGAAGACGATTCACTGACAGGAAATATAAATGGCTTTTAAACAAATTTAAAGATGCTCAGCCTTACTCACAGTAAGAGAAATGTAAATGAAAACTACAAGCTATTTTTTTTTTTCACCTATCAAAATGGCAAAGATCAGATCAAAAGGTTTGTAGAAGGGAAAATGCCTCCCCTGTTATGTTCCACTTGGTGCCCTGATTCTAAGCACACATTATATAATATTCCAGCTTGGCTGCTATAACAAAATGCCATACACTGGGTTGCTTAAGCAATAGACATTTATTTCTCATAGTTCTGGAGGCTGGGAAGTCTAAGATCAAGGTGCCAGCAGATTACATTCCTGGTGAAAGCCCTCTTTCTGGCTGGCAGATAGTTGCTTTCTTGCTGTGTCCTCATATTGGCAGAGAGAGAGTGAGGCCTGGCCTCTCTTCTTCTTATAAGGACACGAACTCCATCATTGGATCCTACCTTTCTGTTCTCATCTAAATTTAATTACCTCCTAAAGGCCCCACCTCCAAATACCATCACTTTGGGGTGTTAGGGCTTCAACATATTAATTTTAGGAAGGGGACACAAATATTCAGTTCATACAACACAACAATGCAAAGAAGCAAAGGGATCTCATCACAGGCCTGAATTGTAATGGCTGATGAGAGCGTCTGTAGGGAACTGGGAAAGGAGTATTCTCTACATAGAACCAATGTTCACTGAGTGCCAACCACGTAAAGGAGGAGGAGGTATTCTTTATGATATTTATTTCCTTCTTATGACGTGTTGGGTGGGATTCTGATTCAACTGCAAGTAGTGCATGGCATGTACCAAAGAAGGGAAGCGATGGAGTGACTAGACTGAGTGAAGCTTGCTTTTTCAGATTAACACTGTCATTATTAGTCACACACACATACACATAGACAGACACCCTGACCTTGCAGAGAGTAGGTGCCATGAGGGAAAGGCTGAGATCTCAAGCTCAAGGATAAAGAGACTGAATGGGGATTTATCCTCTACACTGAACTGTCCCATTTTAGGCTAACTTGTCTTTGAAAACCCAGGAAACTCCTTAATTATAAACAGGAATTTTATTGACATTGGGGTAGACTCGGTTAATAAGACATTATGATTTCCTCTCTACTCCTGTTGCCATTCCTTGTCATATTTTTGGCTGTGAAAGTAGTGGAAACCACTCAGACTCTTTTCTCTTCGTGCCATCACTTGGAGAAGTGACCACTTCCCCTTCCTGAATTGACAGAGAGGAAGAAGCAGCCTCCTTTCCAGACTACCCTCCAGTCTGGGCAGCAGAAACAGAAGAAGAAGTGCTCAAGGATGGCCAGATGGTCAGCTGAGCCACAGTTGGGCTTCCAGCCTAGGCAGATGGGTTCAAGGCAGCCTCAGAGGAGCTCCCGAATGTCTGTGTGGAGGGGCAGCAGAATGTTTCTCATGGGTCCCAGAGTGGCACACTCATGACTCAGACTGCTGGAAGCCCTGGCGAGACTTTGCTGCCAGGACAAGGAAGGGTATACAAATGAAATGTGTAGACCAATGCCTGAAGTCCAGACTATGGTGTCTCTGTGAATGCCAGCATGCCCTGATAACATCCAGGAGGCCCCCCACCCTGATACCTTGGGGATCCAAAGTCTCCTAGTATTGGACATGATCCCAGGGAGAGAGATTTAGCTTCAGCCACCCAGACAGGATATTAAAGCCTCAAAACCGAAACAAATTTTAGTTACAGGAAAAAAAGTAAAGAAAAGTTTCTTTCTGGTACACTCAAGCTAGTGGATTAAAGGACAGTCAGTATAATCAAATACAGATATTTGAGAAGGAGGGTTCTAGTTAGAAGGGCCTCAAACTCCAGGTTGGGTCATATGTAGTTTATCCTGTAAGCCCAGGGACTCTGTGGTTGTTTCCGAGCATTCTCTCTGCCTAGTTGTAACCTGAAGTGAAAGCAGGTTCTGGAAGGAGCTGTAGCACTTAACCCCTATTAGTTAAATACTACAAATGGCCTTTTCACTTCAAAAGAAGAGTTGTGACCACTTTTGTGAAGTGCTAATTAGCAAGCTTATTGGTTGCCCCAAAGTCCAGTTTGTGGAAAACCGTCAGGTTGGAGCTGTGACTGGAAACATTTATAGAGACACCACTGCCCCCAAGAGGTCCTGCCCAACTGATTCCAATTTCAGAAGTGTGGCAGCAGTTCTGTATTTCCAACTGCAAATTCCAGAGAAATATGGAAATGAAGTTGATTTTAACTATGTTGAAAGGTAATACTTTAAAATTATCATTGTTGGAGACCATGGTGGGTTTTGGTGTTTGTTTTATTTATTTATTTTTGGCTGTGTTGGGTCTTTGTTTCTGTGCGAGGGCTTTCTCTAGTTGCGGCAAGCAGGGGCCACTCTTCAATCGCGGTGCGCGGGCCTCTCACTATCGTGGCCTCTCTTGCTGCGGAGCACAGGCTCCAGACGCGCAGGCTCAGTAGTTGTGGCTCACGGGCTTAGTTGCTCCGCGGCATGTGGGATCTTCCTAGACCAGGGCTCGAACCCGTGTCCCCTGCATTGGCAGGCAGACTCTCAACCACTGCGCCACCAGGGAAGCCCCTTGGTGTTTGTTTTGTCCAGCTTTTTTTTTTTTTTTTTAACATTTTGAGTATGTGTATTGTTCAAATAACTAGTTCCATTAGACCCAGAATTCTTTTTTTAGTTGTATATTAATCTTCACTGTATCTAGTGGTGTGCTGCTAAATGTTTAAAAACTAGCTCTTTAAGAAGAAAAGCCCTGATTTATAGCCTTTGCCGATTTCTATGATGTAAATACACAATAGCCAATTTCAAGCTACCAATGTGAGATCTCTGAAGTAGATTTGGGAAAAAATGCACAGTTGCTAGCACATTCTTACACTGTATTTCCACCATACAGATACACTTGTAAATAACCTCAAAAGCATGAATAATAAAATGTAGCGAAAATTAAGAAGTGATGTTTTTACTATTAACTTTGTTTTAATATAATTTATATATTTGTATATTCACATAATTTAATAATTTTTAATAATGGATGTGTTTGACAACTGACTCACAAAAGTCCTGAAACATTAACCATTGGCTCTTGTGAGCCAGTACAAGCCACTTCAGTGTGGCACTGATTGTCACACTGTCCTTAGCATGGTGATTGCCACCTAGTAGGTGTTTTACATATGTTTGGTGAATTAATTGGTTCGTTAGTTAATGAGTAACTCTCTGAGCCTAAAAGTCTTCCAAATTCAAATGCAATAAAAGATTCAGGTCTGTTTAAAATCAAGTAAGGGGTGGAGGGGGTGACCCCCGCATATAAGGCAAAAAGGCATGTAAGGCAAAAATTCTGTTTTCTTGGCTTTAATAAATAATAAATCAACTAGTAAACTTCCACTTTTGCTACTATGTAGCATCCATATAAACTCAACGGCTGAGTGTTAAACTCAGCAAGACACCATAACCAACTGTGGGACAGTCACTTAGCCTTTCTGAGAAAGGAACCTTCACTGGTTGAGGGCCTCACGGGTACCAGTGATGCCTTTCATTTCTAAAGCTGAGCCAAGGGTTTAGAGGTGTTTGATTTATTATTATGCTTCATAATAGGCATGGCATATTGGTTAGGAGCATAGGTTGAAGGCAGCTGGCCTGGGTTTGAACCTTCACACGTACTGTCCCTGTGACATCTGTCATGGTTCCTATTCCCACTGGGCTGTGGTCTCCTCACCAGCAAACTGAGGACAACACCACCATCCACTCCACGGGGTGTCTGTGAGGACTGAATGGATTAAGATATATGAAAGGCTTGGAACAAAATACATACATAAATGATGGCCTATGAGGTTAGCTATTATATTATTATTATGTGTATCACGTATCATATTATAAAGAAGGAAAGAAGACAATCTTTAAAAAACCGAAAGTTGAACTACATATTGCTGCAACATTTTCTAATTCTAAAAATGTTCATATTATGTACATATTTGCCAACTCTGAGCCTTTCAAACTGACCTAGCATATGTGGACAAGCCCAAGGCTGGATGAAAATGCCCCATCGCGTTCCAGCCATCCCCCACCCCTACCCCAGGACCCTCCTCTCCCCTGTCTCCTTGGTTCATTTTCTCCTCAGCTTTTTCAGCTTCACAAGCCTCACTGTGGCCCACTGCCATGGACTTTTGTCCCCACCTGGCCCGGGATAGGTGACCTGGAGTTGGATTTCCCGGTCCCATTGCTAACTTGTGTGAAGGACCCCAGGTCTCACTAGTCAAAATAGAGCGGCACCTCCTGGGACCCACCCCTACCCTGCTGGCCTTGCCCCTCCTTGGCCCTCTCTGAAAGGGGAGAGGAAGTAAATAACATTTAAAACCTGTATTTGCGGGGCTTCCCTGGTGGTGCAGTGGTTGAGAACCTGCCTGACAATGCAGGGAACACGGGTTCGAGCCCTGGTCTGGGAAGACCCCACATGCCGCGGAGCAACTAGGCCCGTGAGCCACAATTACTGAGCCTGTGCGTCTGGAGCCTGTGCTCCGCAACAAGAGAGGCCACGATAGTGAGAGGCCCGCGCACCGCGATGAAGAGTGGCCCCTGCTCGCCGCAACTAGAGAAAGCCCTCGCACAGAAACAAAGACCCAACACAGCTAAAAATAATAATAAATAAAAATAAATAAATAAATTTATAAAACCTGTATTTGCAAATATGAGTAGACTGGAGATGAGGCTTTAGCTCTGGGAAGACCTTAAGGTAACAGGGGAATGAAGAGGGAAAGTGTTGGACTGAATTCAGAGTTAATGAGGTTAGATGAAATGATGATTATATAGTGTCTGGCACTTAAGAGGTATTCAATAATTAATATTTTCCTGGGACAAAGGAGAACTGAACAATAAATAGTTCACTTTTTTTTTAAGCCTGACTAAATTATTTATCATCTCCAGGTAAAACTGGGAGGTTGGATTAGTTGATGCCGTAGGCAACCCTGCCTTAAAAAATCAGTACATTTTCTCCCTTAGGCTAAAGTTTGATTATACATAAAGCCCAGAAATAAGAAATAATAAACCTTGTTGAGTCAGTTTGAAACTGTTAAAATTGTGATTTATAAATTTTCCCACCAGAGGGCACAATATAAAAGCCAATGGCTGCTGAGCTACAGCTGGTGTATCGTTTACTGTGTATAATCATTTCATTCTGCTGATTTTGGAATGGAGTTTCAGCTTCCTAGGTGGTGATAGTTGCCCCCTCCTGTTTAACATCCATTTTAATATAATCCACACTCCATTCTTCACATGTTTAGGGTTTGCCTTGAGTCTGAAATCCACAAATAATTTTATCAAAATGGCTTTTCACATCTGCTTATTGAAACAGACCTTTTTTAAGTTCCAACTTTTCTTTCTAATAGGCAAAAGATTGTAACTTTGAAATGATCTTGAAATGTAAACTTACAATAACACTCTATGGTGCCTTTAAACACTGCCAAAATCTGTCTTCAACTCTGTGTGGGTGTTAGTGGTTAAAAAGCAAAGGGTGTAGCTTTATCAATTTGTTTTGTGCTCTGAATCTAGTTTACATGCAAATTCTCGGGACACTGAGAAAATATACACATCCTTATCATGTTCTAAATAAAATCTATCACCTTCAAAATTTAAATGTATGTTCTTTAAATCTAAAACATCACAATTTTAAAAACTAATTTACTATTCTTTTCTGCTTTCTCAAAACATGTGTTTATTTAATATAATGGCAGTTTGAAAGGATTTTAATACATGTAATAATAAGCTATGTATTATTCCTATCCTTCAAAAGGAATAGGTATAAAGATTATCATTAGATCTTTTATTTATATCTTTGTGGCAATTGTGTAATTTTTCAAACCAAATTTTGTTAAGGGAATTTCCCCGTATTGAGATGTTCTTCATAGTAATTTAATGGACTTATCCAGTGAAGTTGTAAACTAGTAAGAAAACATGTGAACATCCGAAAAAATCTGAACAGCAAGGCAGGTGATGAAAACAAACCCTAAAGCATTATAAAGTCAACTCTTCCATTCTAAGGAATATAATTTGTAATGTTCTCTCCCCTCTTTTATTTTATTTTAATTTATTTTTAAAATATAAAATTATTTACTTATTTTCTCCCCCTTTTCTAAAAAGGATAAAGCAGGAATATGCCATGTAAAATAAAAGCTATTTCCCATAACTATAACTTCTCCTACAGACTTATGGATTTTTAAAAATCCATAAGTAACTGGAGGGAAAAAAAAAAGACTAAAATTCAAATTAATAAAACAAAAAGTCTCATAAATATTATTAGATGTTAAAATTTTAAAATCTGAGAGGGGGGGATATTTTTCTAGATCAGAATTCTTTTCAATTATAAGTAATGTTTTGAAGCAATATTTTACCAATATTTCCCCTTCAACATGAATGAATTTCACACCATGGTAGGAATGTTGCTTCAACTGAGGAAAATCTATCCCTACATATGTTTGTTATTTTAGAAAGACTACAAATTTTGAACATTTCCCATCATAAGAATTTTGTAAACTCACTTAAGAGAATGCTAAGATATATTTTCAATATAAAAATTTTCTTCTGGGGAAGCAACTCACAATATTCAGGAACTGAATATCTATCTGGTGAAAGATGCATTAGTTTAGTTCTTTGGGGGACTAAGGAGGCCACCAAAAGGCATTTTTATCACCTCTTCCTTGACCCCATTCTCTCTTTCTTAAAAATACTAGGCTGATGTTGTTGTACCCATCACAGAGATCATGCCTGAATCTCAGTTCTACTGGACCCATCTTGGAAAACAGCCATTTCTATTAAAAACTAGATAGCCAGAGTTACTTGAAGTCTGGCTGCCTCAAAGAAATTTACTCAATATGGAAAGCTTACATCAGGAAGAAACGTAGTTAAGTTAGATTTCAAGTATCCAACTGAACTGCCTCCCTTTCCTCCCTGACTCCAATAAAAGAAAATTTGTAGCAAAGTTTATCTGAGTTATATTTTTATATATATCTTAAATTAAAAATCTCCTTCTTGAAAAAATGTCATCTCATAAAAATGCTTCAGTAATTTTCTGATGAACTTTAATGGAATTAAGATTTGTTCTGAGAAACTAGTTACCCACCTAGTGGACTTTAACCAAACTTTTTTTAAACCATAACCTAGAATTGATTTTCTAACCATTTTCTTTTCCTCTATGAAATACCCCTACCATAAGAACATTTTTGAATTGACCTCCTTGAGCACTGCTTCTCAAACTCTCTGTGGTGAAGGAGCATTAATCAATTAGTTAATTATTATTATTATTATTAATTCCAAACTATTGCCACTGATACTTTTGTAAAACGCAATAAAAATGAAATGCTGCATAAAGTGTATTTTTACATTACACAAAATGCAAGTCCAAATATTTTATTATTAAATTCAACAGATATCAAATGACTGTGGATATTCCTAAATGCTTATTCTCAGTTTTTGTAATTATTCCTCCCAATCTAATAGCACCCAGCTCACAAACCAGCACCAGTCTGCAGATAACACTCTCAGTAGCATGGTACTCATGGCCTTTCCTCTTACAGCAAGGTTGTAAAAAACTTGACATGTTCTCATAGCTACATTGCCTGAAGAGTACTAACACTGCTCAAAATATGTTTCAAAGTATCTAAATAGCTACGAATGACTCAAGGTTTAAGTAAAGTCCCTTTCATCTTGCAAAACGTTAAAACAAAAATCCCATAACTATTACTGAATGCTGAAATTCTTCAAAATGGGAGGAATTGAGTCAGAGAACGGCTTTTGGAACTGTATATCCGTGCTTAACTATGTCCCTTGTAAACGTATCCATCTGGGAGGCAGGGAGGAAGAGAAAAAGGAGGGTTGGAAATCATCTGGCAACTATGTAAGAAAATATCTTTAAAAATAGCTGTATTTTCCTAAGCTGATATATGGAAAGTTAGTTAAATTTAGAAGGAAAGAGAGAAAAACCTTTGGGGAAACTTCTGTAGTTTTTCCCAACAGGAAAATCGATTTCCTTACAAAGAGTTATTCATTAGAAGTAGCCAAGCTAAACTGCACATCAGTGGAAGTAATAGAACAGTTGAATCTAAGATTAGAGACACAGCTCCTAAAAAGTATAATTTGGGCTGCCATTGAGTGAGTTAATGCTGGTTGACTTGCATGCCCTGTGTATGTAATTTCCTCTAGAGATCAACTAAATACAGTTATCCAAACTTCTGTGAACACAGCACTAATTCTAATGTAGGACTCTTGCAATGACATGAAATTACACCTCCAGTGTCCTAAACAATTTCACTGGATTTATATTCATTTCTGGATCTGGCTCAGGGATGTCTTTGGGGGGAAATCTCACATCCCTGCTGGCTTGATAGGCAGTTAAACTAATAGATGTAAAAAAATTTAATTAAAAATTGAAAGTGGTGTGTCTGTGTGTGCGTGTGTATGCGTGTGTAGGTATGTATATATATATATTACGTACGTATGTGTATGTATTATACATATGTATATATGTATATGTATACCTGCAGTGTATGTAATACACTGTTATTATTTATCATGTCTATTATAAGTCTCAAATTTCACTTGTTGTATTGAATGATCAGCAAAAGAATAGATTTCAAGAGTGGAATAGCCCTTAACCAAGGATGTAAAGCATTTGAAGAGATCTAGGAATTAGAAAAAATAGATATTATTTCCAGTTTTGACAAATACTAATGAAAAAAGTACCTTAGAAAGTAATTTAACTTCTCTAATATTCAGTTTCCTTATGTATAAAGTAGGATAATTTCTGCCTCTGCCTGTCTGGTATGGTTGTGGTAAAATGCAAATGAATACACTTTGTGAGGAGGGCAAGGGACTATGAGAATAGTACACTTTGCCCATATTTCTAACATGAGTATCATTTCTGTGAAAACCGGCCATTTGAAAGTAAAATTTTTTCCTAAAGCATGTGCCATCCACAATAACCACTTACATTCTTCCAAATGAGTCTCCATCTACTTTCCACCCTTAGAGGATAATGCTTACCTTTTCCTACACACTTAATTTCTCTCTGCTGGGATAAGGCTGTAATTGTATTTAGCCCTGTGAAGCACAGTGGATAACTTGTTAAATAATCAGGTTATTGATTCCTGTAGAAGTCTTAAATTTGTGACCTAGAATAGATATATATACTTTTGCTGCAAATTAAAAGCAATGCCTTCACAATCATGTAAGCAATTCATCTATTACATATACATATAAATATACATACACATATACATATACATATGTTAGCAGCCATAGGTCACCTGGATAGAGGACAGCCCAATAACAGAAGCCAAGCTATACAAAATCAACGGGAAAAACTAAACACATAAGTAAACTTTGAAACAGAAGTGGCAGGTATTACACAGAGAGAAAGAATCAATTAGTAACAAATGACTAAATTACGGTTAGTATTTTGGAGGGAAGAAAACGTTGGCCCATTACATGCAACCAAAAAACATAATGAAGATATTATGATCACAGCCATGGAGAAAATGATCTTGAGAAATGTGATTAGTGAATCACAGCCAATTAGGGATTGATGATACATTATGATCACTCTGATGAAAAGTTTCATTCAATCATGACTTTGTCAGTAGTGTAGTTTGGACACTGAAAGAGGAGAAGCAAGAAACTCACGAGTGCTAATATCCATTCTGTAAAATAGAAGAAATATGATTTAACTTGGGCAATTAAGAAAGCATCATCCTCATAACACCTAGTCTAAGGGATTGGGGAGGTGGCCACCATATAATAGAGGCTAACCAGAGGGAAAGTTTCCCATCAGCCATAAAGAGTTCAGCTTCTAGTTCTATTATTCTTAGGACCCCTGGTACTATGATAGTGATGAAGTGTAGTAGGGCCATTGCCAAACTGGTCAACTAAGGTGCTACCACTAAAACAGGCTAAGTGGACTTTGGGAGTCCATGAGCCCAAAAGAGTTACGGTCCTAGGTTTAGATAAGGATGAGAACCTCTAGTTTTCATCCAATATCGGACCACTAGGGCTATAGGAAATATCTGGTATATTCTATATGTTATCAAAGAAAGAGGTTGTGTAAAAGATTTATAAAGCGGACATTCTTTTTTTAATTAATAGACTATTTTTTTGAGTGGTTTACAGAAAGATTGAGTAGAAAGTATTCAAAATCTCAAGATAGTTACCCATATACCCCTTCACTCTCCTCCAGTTTCATCTACCATAATCCAATATTGATACATTATTATTAATTAAAGTCTGTAGTTTACATTGGGGTTCATTTTTTGTCTTTGTGGACACTCTTCCTTAAGAACCCTAAGCTTCTACTGTATATTAACAAAATTCCAGCAAGAGTCTATTCCATAAGTAAGAATATTTGTGAAAGTATTTTGCTAAACTTTTTAACATTCTAAGGAAAAATTAAAAATTGTTTTAGTAAATAATATGAAAATGTATATTCTTATGATGAGAAAAATCTTTAAATGGAGGGTTGTGATAATGAATGAGTTTTATGTGTATAAAGTGCATGTCAGTGGCTGGCACAAAGTAAATGCTCAATAAATGCAAGCAATTATCATCATTAGAGTCAATAGTTCTCATAGTTGTACACCTTATTCGAAGAGGGGGACCAAGTGATATGGTATCCTTGAGAAGCTAAAGAAAAGATTGAGTAATCCACTTCATCAAGCACTAGAACAGAGTTGCCAAGAAAAATCCAGTCAAAAGCAGGTCAAATTCATATAGATGTTGAAATCACAAGGAGGAAGGAGATGCAACCACAGGGCAAATAGTCAAGAATCATATAAAAATAGATCATAGGTACCTATCATCCTGTAGCAATGACCTTCAAGTTTAAACTTGTTCATTGATGCTAAAACAATGATGTCATCATTCATATTCATGATTCTGTTGATAATGTAGCTTACCTATTGGAAACCTTTATAGCTGCCTCTCACGCAGAGGGAATTAGTAAGTAAGGGTGAAATAGAGCAATAAAGCATCTCAGAGCTGTCGTTAAGATTGACTTCTATTCCTTTTATTGGGGCCATTTCATTTTAATGACATCAGAGCGTAATTGCTATATCAGGTAGAGTACCTCCCACACTGATACTGCTGAAACCCTTAGACCAGAACTTTGGGCATTTCTCACTGAGATGGCTCTATGTGCCCCACTAACAGTAATCTACCAATTACCTTCTACATAACACACATACAATATTTGACTCGGATATGTGCACAGACACAGATAGCTATATAAATCTTGTGGATATAAATTCTGAAATTAATTGATTTGGTTTAGTTTCAGTGGTGCCTGGGTAATATGAATTAAACGCAAGTTAAAATCATCTTGATTCCTATAGTCTGTTCTTACTAAATACCTAAGTAAGGTATTAAATCTCACTACCAGTTTGGAAGTGCAGCATAGTAAATTTACCTAGGGCTTTTGTTAATATGCAGATTAGGACTCAGGAGGTCTGGGATGAGGCCCAAGACTGCATTTCTAAGAAACTCCAAGTGTTGCTGCAGGTACAAAGATGCAACTTAAGTTGTAAGGATGCGTTTAGCATACGAGCTCTGGAGTCAGTCACGTCTTGGAAAAATTATTTAAGCAATATGAGCTTCATACTTCTCACTTACAAAAAGGGAACAATAGAAATTATCCATCTCTGCTGTTTGTTGTGAAGATTAAATGAGATAGTAAATGCAGAATGGTCAGTTCAAGGCCAGGAACCAAAAAAATGAACCAAAAAGCTAGCTTTTGTTGAAACTTTTGTTACTTCTACTACCTCTTTGTCAACCAAAGGATATACATTTCTCAGATCTTTTCATTAATTCATTGATTCACTTGGCAATATAGTTACTGACTTTTACTAAAAGTAAGGGCATGATTACCAAGAGGTTAATTCTATTAGGGAACATAAGACAAGGATGGAAGGGGATAGAACATAAGGTCCAAACTGTGCTAGATTTGACAGTCAAATTCAGGGTGAGCTTATGGTTGAAGCCACAAGATTGACAGTTACCCATGATGTCCTTTATTTCTCTAAATCTGACGAATGGCCATGTCCTGTCAGTTCCATCTCCCAGTCAGCTCTCAAATCCAACCAAGTAGTCTCCAGGTTTAAAGTAGCATCACCTTCTAGCTGCTCTCTTGTTTCCCACCTTGACTTTCTCTCATCCATTTTCGTATTCCAATTGGAGTGAAATTTTAAAAGTGCATATCTCCTGTTGAGCACTCTACGGCCTACAGAGTTATGTCCAAACTCCAGAACAAGGTCTCAGGTTCCCAGGAAAAATTCTGCCCTCACCCTGTGTATCTCCTACTGCTTCCTATCCATACTCTGGCCTCCCTGGACGAAAGCCAGAACTAAAGTTTCACCTTGCTGCTGGACTCCCACGTGCTATACTCTCTGCCTGAAATGTCTTCTCTCAGATCTTTTCCTGGCTTCCTCCTTTGAAATAAATGTAAGATCTCAGGTTAGAAGTCATTTCCCCAGAAGCCTCTCCTGGCCTCCTTGGTGTGCTCCCACAGCTCGCCCTACCTACCCCGTCAGAGCTCTTATCACTCCAGACCCAAGCCTCAAGCAGATCCTCCAAGTCCCTGATCTCTTTGCAGCATTCACTTCTCTTTGCTCACACTCTCTGTAGCTGTGCTTTTCCATGTGTTCATGTGACTCCCTCATGAATGCCTCCCTTGTAGACTGTAAGCTCCAGGCCAGCTAGAAGTGGGCCATTTTATTGCTTTTCAAGACTGCTAAATTGCAACACTGAGAAAATGAAATGTTGAAAATAAAACCATTTATAATATAATACAATATTCCTAGGAATAAATTCAGTTAAATTTGTGCAAGACTGTTACTGGAAGACTTAAAGAAAACGTAAGTAGAAAGAGATATCAGATTTTAAGAATAGAAAGGCAATATCATAAATATGTCAGTTTTCCCTAAACTGATCTATAGATTTGATGCAATTCTAATCAAAATACCAACACAGTGAGTCAAAGAATCTGATGAGATGATTCTAAAATTTTTACAGTAAAAGAAAAAGATCCAAAGAGCTATGACACTCATAAGGAATACTGTAGGGTGTGTGTGGTGGGGAGGAGGGTAAGGTTGTTCCTATTAAATATAGTTAATTACTAGAAGGCAACAATGTTTAAAGTAGTGTGATACTGTCACAGGGCTAGACAAATTGATCATGAAGTCTGACAATACTAAGCACTGGTGAGGATGTGGTGCAATGGAAACACACCAACTGGTAGGGATACCACTTTGGAAAACAATGTGGAATCACACATTCCACTTCAAGTTCATTGTTTAAAGAATCTTTTACAAGAGCCCCAGGTGACTTGTACAAGAATATTCATAGATGGGACTTCCCTGGTGGTGCAGTGGTTAAAAATCTGCTTGCCAATGCTGGGGACACAGTTTCGATCCCTGGTCTGGGAAGATCCCACATGCCGCGGAGCAACTAAGCCCGTGCACCACAACTACTGAGCCTGCGTGCCACAACTACTGAAGCCCGTGCGCCTAGAGCCCGTGCTCTGCAACAAGAGGAGCCACCGCAATGAGAAGCCTGCTCACCGAAATGAAGAGTAGACCCTGCTCACCACAACTAGAGAAAGCCGGCGTGCAGCAACGAAGACCCAACACAGCCAAAAATAAATAAATTAATTAAACAAAAACAACAAACAAACGAACAAAAATAAATGCAGCTTTATAAAAAAAAAAAGAATATTCATAAATGGAAGCAACTCCATCAATAAGAGAATAAGTAAAGCGTGGAATATTCCCACATTTGCATGTTACCAATGACAGTAAATGAAAACCATAACAGCTGAAAACCATAACATGGATAAATCTTAGAAGAGTCATGAGTGGGGGGAAAAAAGAAAATGGCTTGATGACATAAAGTATAATACTGTTTTTATAAAGTTCGAAAGCACATGGAAAGACTGTAAATAAAAATTCAGCGTAAGATTTACCTCTGGGGATGGGGGGAAAGGAGAATGGGGAGGAGCACACAGGTAAGCTGGACAGTTTTGGCAATGTAGCTTATAGTATAGTGAAAGATTCATGGGTTTCCATTTTTAAGGTAATTTTCAAGGCCCTGAAAACATACAATAAAGGCCATGTGGCATAATTCCTTAACCTTATTTCTTCTTAAACTGTTCAAGCAAAATGAATAAGCTGCCAAGATCAAGCTTTAGTCATCTCCAAAGCTCCACCCTTTCCCAAAGCACCACAATCAGTCAGACAAAAGTGAATGCAAATCAGGTTTGTTATGACAGCCCTTGGCAAGGGATGTGCAGCCATGAAAGAAATCTCCTCAGCAAGGATGTTGTTGCCTTTACAGCTAACATGGCCACACCTTTGCCTCCACATTCTCCGCATCACTGGTGGGAAACAGAGCAACTGAAATTCTCAAATTAGATAAAACTTTTCCATAATTTTCCACTCTAGCTGAGCAGGGCTCAATTTTCCATGAATACCATTTACTTTGGTAGCATAAAATCTTAGTGAGCCATGCTCTCTACTTTATTTCCTTTGAACTTTTGTATATTTTTGCATAAAATTTTATATCCAAACATAGAATGTTATGATACTTCTTCGAAAATCACTTAAGTCATCAGGGTACAGATTCATTATTACTCTTTTCAGAACATCAGGAAGTGTAACAGAGAAGGCTGGTGAGTTGGCCTTTCTAAGGTCAACTTGATTCTCCATCATGTTTTCCTTTCATAGCCATAGGTTTCACACCAAGTTTTGAGTCCCATTTTTTAATGCCAGCTCTTACCTTGATATCTCTGAAGATATTTTATAGTTCCTTCCTGTGGTAGAATATTTGCAAGGATGACCACAATAATTTTCCCATCCCTGTATGCGTACCCCTTTGTAATGTGATTTTATCACATCCTGCATCAAGAGCTGGAGCCTATTTCCCCATGCCTTGAATCTTGGCTGCTCTTGTGATAAATTGACCAATACAATGCAGTGAAAGTGTTATTGCAAGACTTCTGGGACTGAGCCTTAAGAGTCTTGCACTTCGGTTCTCATCATCTTGGAATGCTGCCCTGAGACCACCATGGCAAAAAGCCAGGGCTAGCGTACTGGGGAGTGAGAGGTTACATGGAACAGAACTGAGTCCCCAGACCAACCAGCTAATAATCAGAATCAGCCACCAGACATTTGAGTGAGCCCATGTTAGAGCACCCAATCCCTGTGAAGCCCCAGATGACTGTGGTCACATGAGTGACCTCAGATGAGAACCACAGAACTGCTCAACTGAGTCCAACCTAAATTGCTGAGCCACAGAATTGTGAACTAATAAAACAGCTGTTTTAAGCCACTAAGTTTGGCGAGTGGTTTGTTACACAGCAACAGATAACTGATATATTCCCCTTCTTTTTTTTTTTAACCTTTTATCTGCAAGGGCTGAGGTGTGTGTGTGTGCATGTAGAAGCGGAGCCACATTTAAATTTTCTCCATCAGATTTTGGTCAAATTGAGAAAAATGTTTGACTTTGTGCCCAAGGGTACTGAAGAATGAAGATAAACTAGGTAATTCCAAGACTTGAATATTTCATTTAAAAGGAATCCCATAGTTAGAATCTTTAGAATACATTATTTAATAATAAGACTTATCAGGTAAATTATCTTTCAGAATAGATTGTTTCAATTATGTTTATACTTTTTTTATTATTATATATTTCTCTTTTTCCATGTCGACAATCTCACATATTTTGTTCCTTCTACATGATTTTCAGCATTTCTCTTCCTAATTTGGAGTTAGGTTTTATTTGCTTTCCTTTTTGAATCTTTCAGAATTTGTTTACTTTTCTCTGTCCTGTGCTGTCATTCTTATTCCCGACATCTTCAAGGCTGTGATAGAAGGAGTAAAGTGGTAACTAATGCATAGATCCATATGGCGCTCTGACGGCTTCACCTCCTTTACCTCCAAACTACATCTCTGATATTCTCCACAGTCCCTCCCTCCCTCCCTTTTGTTTCTTTTCCTCATAAACTTCACTCTCCTCTTTGCTGCCAGAAATACAGCCCGTGCCTGCTGTGATATGGATATGAGAAACCACACTGCTAAGCAGCTCGGGCTGTACTTGACAGATTAGAGATTATTTTTTTCTCATTTGGCTGTGTCAGGGCAGCAGCATATTTATTTTTCTCTTTGACACCAGTGACAGCTATTACTGTGCCAGCTCCGTATCTAGAGAGTAAATGAATGCACTGAGGAGGCATGGGGCCTTCTAGGCTGACTCAACACAGCCTTCCGAGCTCTGCTGTGATGCAGCCTACTGAAAATGGAGTCTCAGAGAGCAGCAGCCCAGACAGAGTCTCAGGGGACAGTGAGAAAAACACGGTTGGGATGGAGGGGAAGAGAGTGGGGAGAAAGAAGAGAGAAAGTGAAGATAGATAAGGGAAGAGAGAGGAAAAACAGAGGGCTTTGTGGTTGATAAGAATTAACCAGGGGATACTGGCAAATACACTCTTGGCACCTTTGCATCTCTGCTACTGCCTGCCAGCCAGAGTTGTTCTTATTAAAACACACACGAAGAGAAACAATAGAAGAGTCTGAGTTTCCCAGAAATGGAAGTAAGCAACGTAATCAAGCTGCTTATATTTATAAATCTATTAAATAGCTCCTTCAACTTGTTTTCCCTTTTATTTTCTTTTTAATACAATTGACACATGCAAGAGAATATATAGAAGATATATGCAAGTTATAAATTATAGTAGTATATGGAATTCCTGGAAACTCACTCCAACCCATGAGCCAGAATATTACCAATAACTTATTTCTTCTATGTGTTTCTTTCCATGCCATTCTTTTCCGTTTCCCAGAAATTACCACTTTGCTGAATTTTGTGTTCTTAATTCCCTTATTTACTACACATATGCATATATGCATTCTCACCTATATGCATGTATGCTTATGCAACATTGCTTAATCTTGGTTATTTATGAACATTATAAAAATAAGGTCTTATCGGACTTGATTTATTGATCTTACCTTATGTTTCCAAGATTCACCTCTATTGTCATTAGCAATTTTATTTCATTGCTTTTCACTGCTGTATAATATTATATACATTTATTTCTCTTTTCTCCTTTTAATGAAATATGAGTTGTTTACAAGTTTTTGCTATCATATAATATATATATTAATAATATATATAACTATATATGATAATATATATTATTATATAAAATTGCTACAAATATTTTTATGCATGGTGCACATGTGCAAGGGGGTCCCTAAGGAAAACACTCAGAAATAGAGTTATAAGTTATACAAATATGTACAAAGTATATAAGAATGTATTTATAAATTTTAAAATTATATACTCATAAATATATACATTGGAATAAATTTATATTCAAGAGTAAAGAAATAATAATAGACAAGGTACTCATGAAGAAGAGTTTCTTTTTAAGATATAAAGACTTATGATGAAGCCATCACAATTAGGACAGTGTGGTATTTCTGCAGGGATAGATTAGAGACCAATAAGATAGAATTAACTGTCTAGAAACAGAAACCACAACATATAGTACAGGAGGAACTGTAGATACTGGGGAAAAGTGGGACTAGATAATAAATGATGTTAGAATAATTGGCTGTCCCTTTGAGAAAGAAAAATTTAATTGGATGTCTACTTCATATTATACACAAAAATCGATTCCGGAAAATGGACTTACTGCAAAAGGCAAAACTTTAAAACACTTTAGAAGAAAATGTCTTTCTGATTCTGGGGTAGGGAAGGATTTTTTAAATAAAATACAAAAACGTTAACCATAAAGGAAAAAATTATAAATTTAACTACATTAAATTTAAGAAATTCTGTTCATTAAGAGACATGAAAAAGTAAAAGCACAAGACACAAACTGGGAGAAAATATTTGTGGCATATGTAACTGAATACAGACTACCATGCAGAACATACAAAGAAATCAGGCAAATTAATGAAAATATGGTAAAACAACTCATTAGAAAAATGGACAAAAAGTTTGGTGAGTTATCATATGAAAATATAATCAACTTCATTAACAATCAGAGAAATACAAATAAAAGACCACAGTATAATTTCACTTTACACCTATTAGATTGCCAAAAATTAAGAGGAAAAATTGGTACAAGTGCTTTGGAAATGATTTTGCATTATTTTGTAAAAATGAGTAGTATTTTGCAGACCCTACCACCTGGCACTTCCACTCTTAGGCATGGATACAGAATGGCCACCAAGTCTGGGACCATGGACAAATACGTAATAGCTAGTTTATTGCTATTACATTATAGTACATGATAAGATAATAGCATGCATATTTCCAGACTTTATGGCCACACTGAATGCAGTCTAGAGAATTCTTCAGTTCTAATTAAATATGGAGATATGTGAAATCCTTCCTTTCCCAACCCTCTCTTTGCTTAGGCTCTTGAAAAACATACTTGTTCTTTGTCAACTTCAATCTCTTAGCAAAGCTGATGAAACAGTTAAATCTATGCAGACTCTCTCCCATGAAAAATTCATGGATGATTTCAGGGGGTTGAATACCCCACCCTGAAGTCCTTCTATGAACCATTTAAGGGTCTGTGTTTCCTGGATTAAGAATTGGATTAGCAATTTTCACTGCAAAGTAAAGGAGCTGCTACAGTGGAGGATTACTGGACTGAATGTCAATATTATGACATAGTATGAGTGTGTTTCATGTTTGGTAATTGCAATCATTGTTGCTTTTGTTGTGGTCATCCATGTACAATGCTTGGTGTCAGTCTATTTATCTCTTGTAAAAATAAAATACAGTGTGTGTGTGTGAAAAAAAAAAAAAAAGAATTGGATTAGGAATTAAGAACTGCTCTAAGTCATTCTCTTTCCCGTGTTAGAACTTAAGGCACTGAGGTATCACTCGGTCTCCATCTATGAACTAAACCTCTTCAGGTTTTGGTTCTAGACACTTGTTCCTTCTTCCAGGTTTAGGAGTCAGCCTTTTGAGACTACTGAACCTCAGCATACATTATCCCATTTAAGGACAGAGCAACAGCGATTCCAGAACCAGTACCATGGGCACTTAGACCTACGGGTCCCCAGCTCAGCAGGCATGATGACACAAGAGGGCAGTGTCAGGCATGCTTCTGTGGCATATTAAGGAGCCCAGCAGGAAAATCAACATTCCTGAGGAATGTTGATATGAATAATATAAACAACCTCACACTTCTGAATCCAAGTTTTCCAGAGTGAGTTACGCAGAGTCCAGCAATTCTAAGCAAGTAAAATGGATTCATACCATCCCTCCACCTACCTCCGGTAAGAAAAGACAGGTTCCATTTCTACTTTGCAATTATATTCACAGCTCATTCTTAAACATTCAGATTTTTCGTAATTGCTAGCCATAATGATAAATACAAGAATCTGAAATTATTGAGGACTTGGTTTGTCCGGCATATATAGTTATTAATTGCAAAACACTACAGGAAATGTAACGCATCATCTTAGGAGGAGGAGGAGGACAAGGAGATTCTAAGTGTATCTGTTCTAAAGCCAGACTGGCTATGCCATTTAATACCATTTACTTACTGTGTAACCTTGAGCAAGTCTCAACCTCAGCAGCCTTGTATGTAAAATAAGGATAATAATAGTACCTGTCTCGTAGGGGTATTATGAGAATAAAATGAGATAGAAGCATAGGTCAGTGTCTGGTACATGGGATGCGATTTAAAAAGTGAGCTAGTTTTAACATTAACATCCCATTCTTCATCATTTAGATCCATGTCCCCTTTCTTTCTTTCTTTCTAAATTATTATTTATTTATTTTTGACTGTGTTGGGTCTTCGTTGCTGCGCACGGGCTTTCTCTAGTTGCGGAGAGCAGGGGCTACTCTTCGTTGCGGTGCGCAGGCTTCTCATTGAGGTGGCTTCTCTTGTTGTAAGCATGGGCTCTAGGCACACGGGCTTCAGTAGTTGTGGCACGCCACGGGCTCAGTAGTTGTGGCTCACAGGCTCTAGAGTGGAGGCTCAGTAGTTGTGGCTCACAGGCTTAGTTGCTCCGCGGCATGTGGGATCTTCCCAGACCAGGGCTCGAACCCATGTCCCCTGCATTGGCAGGCGGATTCTTAACCACTGTGCCACCAGGGAAGTCTTCCATGTCCCTTTTTTCCAAATATTTTTGAAACTGTGGCATTTGTTTTAATTCTTCATTAACAGAGAAGCTAAAAGGGTATCATTTTCATTGCTCTTGAAGAAGAAGCACTTCATGGGTACTAATGAGTTCTTAGAACAAAAATGTATGTGCTGACAGTAAGCATTAGGTAGGTTGTCATTGTGATGACACATCTGTGTGGCCATAGAGTGGAAACATGGAGTCAAAGATAAAGGAATAATCCCCAAAGATGAAGGAGATGAATAGCAAAATAATTCAAAAACACATGGGTTTTATTTAAAAACAGATATGTATTTAAAATATTTCTTGAGTGATAAAATGGGGGAGAAAACTAGAAAAGATGGTTTGATTCTTTAAGAACAATCCATCCTATAAAAAAATCGTTAAAGGTTTCTTTGACTTTATTGCCAGGAGGATACTGTTAAAGTTTCCCATGTAATATGAAAGATGATTTACATCTAATTTTTGAAATGAAATGAAGTTAATAAAGGTTAAGAACTCTTTCCTTTAAATGGACCCAATGATCTAAATTACTAAAGCCTCTGAATCCAGCTCTAAAACCAACCTGTAGTTTGATTACAGTGTTTACCTACAGAAGACCATGACCCCACTACCTGAGTTTTCATTCATATTCCACAATCACTCTTTGTGACCTTCACATTCTCATAAATTTCTGATCCTGGGTCTTCCCTGGTGGTGCAGTGGTTAAGAATCCGCCTGCCAATGCAGGGGACATGGGTTCGAGCCCTGGTCCGGGAAGATCCCACATGCTGCAGAGCAACTAAGCCCGTGAGCCACAACTACTGAGCCTGTGCTCTAGAGCCCATGAGCCACAACTACTGAGCCCGGGTGCCACAATTACTGAAGCCCGTGTGCCTAGAGCCCGTGCTCCACAACAAGAGAAGCCACCACAATGAGACGCCCGCGCACCGCAACAAAGAGTAGCCCCCGCTCACCGCAACTGGAGAAAGCCCGCATGCAGCAATGAAGACCCAGCGCAGCCAAAGATAAATAAATAAAATAAATAAATTTTAAAAATAAAAATAAAAATATAATATATTTCTGATCCTGGGCTTCATGGCCATCTGTCAGTTGACTCTCCAGTATTTTAGTTCCCACATTCTCTTACATTGCTCAGTAAGACTTACTCTCTAACTTGGAAACTTGCACAATATTCCCCATACCCACCAGGACTAATGCACTTGAGAGTATGGAAAATCCAACTACCTCATCCCTCTTCACTAAATGACTACCCAGAATCTGCCTCCTTTATAAAATCATTCTCAGAGTCCAATCTGACTGTCCTCTTGCCCATTTTATGCAAGTATAAATAGATCTGCATAAACTCAGGCCTCCCCCTTCTTCCCCTTAAAAATGTGGATTTCTTTTAGATAGGGTTCCCTAATAGAAATCTCTCATGTCTGTGAGAACTTTTAAGGGGATAAATGAAGAAACAAGGGGCATGTTAGTAAATATTGACTGATTTACACCATTTATTCTTTAGTTTAATATTCTAAATGCTATTTTTTTAGTGATACCAATACATAGAAGTAAAGCACATTTTTTGGCATTAAGAATTTGACTCTGGAGCCAAACTCTCTGGTTACTAATAGCAGCCCTATTACTTACACTGTGTTATTCTTTCTGAACCTCAGCTGTCTCAACTGTTAAATGAGGGTAATAACAGTATCTAGTTAACAGGATTATTTGGAGGATTAAATGAAATAATCCATGTAAAGTACTTTTAAAAAGGGCATGGTACATATTAAGCACTGAATAAATGTTTGTTGCATTGTTCTTACCACCATTAATTTATCAGAAAATATAACTGGTCATTTTCTAAGACTTAAGTGTAAGTTTGAGTGACTCACAACAGGACTTACCAAATTATGAAAGTGTCAGTTTGGTCTGAATTTAAGTGTGTGCCTTTCTTTCAAAATTTCTGACTGTATCTGGAGAACAGCATAAAAATAAATGATTGTTTCTCATCGTACAGTACCCCAAACAACAGAACCTACCAATACTCTTCCTCTATTTCTGCCCATAGCATAAGTGTGGAGTCACCCATCATTTCCTAGGGGTTGAATCCAATGCACCTACGCCTATCCCACTTGACCTCCTCTGTGTTAGACACTGTCCACCCTCCATCTACCTTTTCCTTTAACTTCCAGATACATTCCCTGCTGGTTTGCTTCCTGTTTCTTGGGCCCAGTACTTAGTCCTTCGTGGGCACCTCTTCCTTTCTTCAAATAGTGCTGTTGCATAAGTACCTTCCTTTCTCACTCCACATACTTGCCCTGGATGACCTCATTCTCTCAAGATTTCAACAAGTTGATAGCTCCATATCCACCTTTACTGCCACTGCCTAAGACTAGGCCCTCGTCACTTCCAACCTAGCCTGGAAATTGCCTCTAAAATAGTCCCCTTGCTGCCTTTTCCCCACTTCACATGGCCACCAGAATGTCCTTCCTAAAGTATAAATCTGACCTTGTCACGCTCAAGCTAAAGCTCTTCAACGGTTTCCCTTACCTTGCTGGATAAGATCCTAAAATCTTTAAACTATCTAACCCTTCTGCACTTTAACCTAATGACCCACATTAGGAAGGCACCCTACAAGTTTTTGCTGTTCAAACAAGGAACATTATTCTAAAAGTTTTGCCAGGGCTGTACTTCTTATTCAAATCACTTTTCATTATAAATTATTGATCGCAGCCTTAAAAATCAATTAGAAGAGTTTCTCAACTCCAGTAAATACATATCCCTAGATCTCTTGAATTGAAATTTTTAAGAACAAGTCAATTATATACAATGCACAAGTGTAAGCATACACACACACACACACACTATACATTATCGGGCTTTAAAAATAGATGTATAGCTTTTTAATAATAGTAAAGCATATTATATAAATGCATACACTTATATATACTTAAAATCAGTTATGCAAAGGAAACAGAGTAATAATGAAACTGATTATGCCATAATTTGACAGCATTGTCCACAAGTTTAGAATTTGGATCTATTATAAATCTCGGATTTCCATATTATAGAACTGCTAAAGATCAATCTTGCTATAAACTGATAATCATTTATAGAGTCCACACATCTCAGAGTCTTGTGTCAATGTATAGGAATAATATTAGGGATGTATAGAAATTCAAGATAAATTGCTAAATGAAGAGGGGGGAGTGGAAAGACCTACCGGATCAAGAGCAGAAGTTCTGAATTTTGTCCTGACCAAGGTCCTACTTCTCATAGATGGTGAGACTGAAACAATTAATTAGCCTTTCAAGATGTTACATTCCTCATCTTCAGAAGGAGGGGTTTTAATTACACAGATCTCTGAAGCCCTTGCCAGCTTTGAAATTTGGATATTTAGCTATGGCATACCCACAGAACAGAGAAGCCCCCCTGGCCCCGAACAAGCTTTGAGAAAGATCAAATCCACTGTGACTCTCAATCACAAACAGTTGATAGATCTCTTAGTTTTCCAGATTTTATAAGGCTCCCCAGTCTACATCTCTGCAAGCCTCCACCTTCAGGTGCTAAAATCTTCAGCTTCCTCACCGCCTTAACCATGCTGGACATTTTCATATAATGTAGCCTGAGTTGTTCTAGGCTTGAATCAATAAAAATTTAACAGAGAATTCAAAATAACACCTCCCCCCCGCTCCCCACTTTCAGGTCCAAGTAATGATAGCTCCTTAGCCTTCCAGTGACACACACTAAACATTTCATAAGGAAAAGGCTGGATGAGTGACTAATGTGTGTTTTTAGCCTCAGTTTCTTGTGTTAGGGATATAACAGCTGTATGCAGTAAAATTCCAGGGTAGAACTGGCTGTATCGACAATTTAAGACATCCACGCCACCGCAGTCATAGCAGCTGTACATGTTTTCTGCAGTGGAGATTTAACGTATTGGATAGGATTATAAGTGAATTGGATTGGCTTCACCATTTTGTACCACATTTTGCTTTATGATGAGCTGCAAGCCAGAGTCCGTATAGTTAGACTTGGGGCTTAGCTGCCTAACCAATAAAATATAATGAGAAAAAAACAAGTCTGCATTCTACAGTGTATCCCAGCATTAAACAACTCTGCTGATATTTAGAGATGTCTGTCTCAGACTGCTCTCTTGTAAACTTTCCCTTAGAAAGAAAACCCTTAACGTATAGTTACTATTTTATTCCCATCAACTATAGGTAAGGTTCTGCCAAGAAGAAGGAAAACGAATGCAATGTGCGTATCTGCGTTATTTAAGCCAAAAAAGGCAACGTGCTTCACATAACTCAAACCAAATTATCCACATCCCCTAAGTCAGAAATTCAAAACTCACAGAGAAAATCCAACAGTCTAATTCTAGTTTGCTTTGATTTGAAGACTTGTGTTTGTCAGAAGACATGCAAGCCTTGGAATTGAGTCAGAAAAATGTGTAAAGAGGTGATATACTGAAAAAAATAGACAATTCACCCAGTCAGTGTGAGTCCAGGAAATGTGAGATTCCTCCCACGTTTCCAGAGCACCGGCCCTACAGCCTTCTGGAACTTGAGCTCCGAATGTCACTTACCCTATGACGATACAGGAGATGGCAGTTCCCAAGAAGGCATATGTTAAAATAGATCCTAAGTTCTGAAAAAAGTGTCTCTGGGGAGAAAAAGATATATTTTATATAGTACATCAGCATTTTTCTTCTAAGTGTTAACAGGAAATAAAAATAAATGCAATAAATTGCCCCACCCTTCCCTCACTGTTGAGGCAAATTTTGTTTTTGGAGCATTAGTTCCTGGTCTTATTGTACAAATAAGGCTTAACTGATTTACACAGCAAAGGACAGAAATTTCAAAAAAACAGGGGAAAAAATACACCTGGAAGGTGACAGGGTAGAGATTAGGGAAACTACTGCCAGAATTGGCTGGACCTGAGAGAGAGGGAAGGGACTGGGGCAATGGCCATGCAGGATTCTGGGATGATTAAAGGAAGACAGAGTTTTTCAGAAGTTTTGTTGTCACTGAAACCCCTTTAGCACTTTAAATGCACTATTCTAGAAGATTTAAGTTGTCTTTTGACTTTTATTGGATCTCTGATTTACAGTTCTTCTGAATGTGATGAAACAAAACCTTAATCACCTACAACAGTTTATTCTAATGAATCACACAAAATGATGCCTAGTCTTGGGGCTGGGGATGAGGAAGGATGACTGGAATAAGTCTAGCTTTCTAAATCTTTTCAAATGCTTGCTTGGGAAAACTCCCTTCCAGTTCTGTAAGTGGCATCTGAGTAGCCAGAACTGACAGAAAGAGGGAGCCTGGAGTACACAAGAAAATCAGGTCTGTGCTGACAAAGCAAAGGCTGCTGGAGCCCACAGACCAAAGGAGGAGAGCCCTAGGAATCTCTGGAGTGGGTGGTGGGCAGCAGAAAAGCAACTGCACTACCTCTGCATCTCAAAACTCATTCAGGCCAGAACCTCACTCTGCAGCACTGGGGATGCTAGCACCTAAACTTTTATGTGAATTACTAATTTAGGAAATGTGAGCATTCAGGCTGCACCTAAGTAATGTTTTGCAAGTGCATAGAAACTGCAAAACCGGACTTTGTCTCTATGAGCATTAACAGCTGAGTATTAGCAAAGCAATCTTAAGTTCTCACCCAATGGGTGATGGGTAAACCCAATGTAATTCACAGCAAACTCTTTGGTTATAATCATCTAGAATAATATTGCTCAGTAGAAATATAATGTAAACCATATATGTCATTTAAAATTTTTCTAGTAGCCACATTAAAATAAGTTTTTAAAAAGTAAAATGAACGTTGATAATAAAATGTTTTATTTAACCCAATATATTCAAACATTATCATTTCTATATGAAATCAATATAAACATTATTGAAATAATTTACATTATTTTTTGATACTGAGTCTGTAAAATCCAGTGCATATTGTACACTTAAAGCACGTCTTCAGGGGCTTCCCTGGTGGTGCAGTGGTTAAGAATCAGCCTGCCAATGCAGGGGACATGGGTTCGAGCCCTGGTCTGGGAAGATTCCACATGCTGTGGAGCAACTAAGCCCAGGCACCACAACTACTGAGCCCGAGCGCCACAACTACTGAAGCCCGCGTGCCTAGAGCCTGTGCTCCACAACAAGAGAGGCCACCGCAATGAGAAGTCCGTGCACCTCAACGAAGAGTAGCCCCCGCTCACTGCAACTGGAGAAAGCCTGCGCACAGCAATGAAGACCCGACGCAGCCAAAAATAAATAAATAAAATAAACTATGATAACTGTAGAAAAACGACTGATTAAAAAACCCCAAATATTAAAAAATAAATAAATAAATAAAAGTAAAAAAAAAAACAAAAAAGTAAAAGCACACCATTCAGACTAGTCACATTTCAATGGCACATGGCTATCAGTCAGTATATCGGACATAGCAGGATTTAGAAGAATTCTAAGCATGTCAGATTTGAATCTGTATCACTTATGATCTAAGATAATGATATTCTTACCAAATAGGTAAACCCATAAAATAAAAAAAATTTTTTCATTAGTGCTGGCAAAATTCTCTACTTAATGATAAAAGAAGAAAACAATCACTGTATATTTACCTTCTTTAGGCTATATCCGGCATGAAATATAATTGGTGGCAGTAAAACATTGAAGAAGATTTCTGGATCAAAGGTCATCTGCCAGAAAAGACAAAAGTATAGTTAAGAAGATGCTCCTTTGGGCTACTAAAAATAAGTTTAAAAAAATTGTTATAGTCACCCTTGCTAAGGTTGTCTGAGGCATATTAACATGATATTAAATTAGCAAAGATGAAAATAAGAGAAAATGCAAACTTAGAAATTCATAATTGAATACAACTATAAAGTAATATTTTAAATGCAAAACTTACACTCTATTCTGTAGCTAATAAGAACATCAAAAAAACCTCAATGAAACCTCTCTAGGCAAAGAAAACCTTTTCCTTTTACTTTGATTAGTTATTCATTCCTCATATTTTCAATGTTTTTATTCTATTTTATTTTTTTCTGGTTGAGGGGATTGGTAGTGTTCCAACATTTTAGCTCTGGCAAGGATTTATTTAAGGTTTTCCCAAATAAAACATTTTTAGAAATTTAGTCTTACTTTTCCCACTTTATCCCATTCTGAAGTTCAAAATATTTTCTGGACTCTGGAAAAACACATTTGAAAGTGAAACTGGATTTTCTAGTATCTGTTTATTGGCTTTTACTTAAATGTTAAAATAAACTTGGCAAAAAATTCCTTGGTGTGAAGTACAATGAAATGAGATGTAGAAATTCTTGAATCCAATATCTGCTATTTGCTGGGTAGTCTGAAAATGATAACTCATTTAATCTTTAAAACCTTCCTTAGGCTCATTCTCTTCTTCCACACTTTCCGTCTCTCTCTCTCTCTCTCTCTCTTCACACACACACACACACACACACACACACACACACACACTGCCATTCATTATTTCACCACTAAGGGCTTCTTACCATTACAGCACTCGTCAAAATCTTTGAGATGTATGGGTTTCACAACTATACTTTCGAATTTCCTCCCCCTTTTTGCCTGAATTCTTACTCATCTCTGAAGCTGGATCTCAAAAGCTACTCCTCTCTGAAACATGCTTTGATTTCCCAAGTCAAAACTGACCATTCTTTCTTCTATGCTCTTTCAGCACTTTGTACCCTCCCTTGCAGCATATGTGTTTCATAACATATTTTACACGATTATTGGTTTCCGTTTGACTGTTTTCCCAGTTAAATTGGGAACCCATCAAGGATCACAATGATGTCTTAGTCAATTCTGTGCTGCTTTCATCCTCCCCCAGTGCTAGCCCATTGCTCAATTGGAAAAAAAATTAATTGCCTTTGAGAGACAAATCTATTAAAATGGAATGAATTATATATATCCCTAACAACCTTACACATTACAGGTAAGAATTACTTAAGTAAAAATTAAGAAAAGCCTTCCTTAACTCCCATTTTTTACTTTGGGCCTAATTGAGCATTGCCAGAGTCCCTCTTAGCTTTTCCGCATACTGGTCCCTCAACTCTACTCTTCTAATATTTGGGAAGGGGAAGGGGGGGAAGTAGGAGCCACCTAACTCAGCTGGGCACCCTCTCATAAACCTAGTTATTCCCTCATTGATGCTACAACTTCTTGTACCAGTGAGCATTCAGATAGATCAGCTTGGCCCATCCCTAACTCTCTGTGCCAGTTTCTTCATCTTGAAAATGAATACAATAATCTGGTACCTAATTTTAAGGTGGTTATAAAAATTAAATGAATTAAATGAATTAATAATTACAAAGCCCTTGCAGCGTTGCCTAACATCTAGTATTTTAAGTATTTATTACTAAAGAAAATGAAGTATCTGAATTAATATTTTGAAGTTATACTATTTGAAGAAGTTGCCCTGTTGCTAGGAACTCTTTGAGTGCTACAACTGTGTAACATTTGGGCAAAGATATTACTTTTCCTTCTAAGTTTACTCTTTTTTCTAAGATTATCTGAAACACCATTATTGATCTATTTTTGAGGCCTCTTTGAGAGTGTATCAATTGCATATTTGAAAGTTTTTAGCAAAGAGATGCATTTCTGAGTTCTGGAGGAGAGAAGCAATGCAGCCGTGACCATCTGGAAGAGAGAATTACAGTGGCACAACATCTTGGACAGAAAATCCCTCGCCTTGGCAGTTTTTCTGCAAAAATCAGGTTAATCACTCAACCAGAACATTTCAATAATCAGAATGCCCCATTCCCTGCATGCAGGTTAACTAATGTGTTATTGAATTATATTTTCTGGAGCAGCCAGATGAAACTGGCAGGCTGAGAATGGCATGCAGCGTACGAGGATTTATTTGTATATACAAAACAGATTTGTGTTCCTTTCAGACTTGCTATAAGCTTGGGAACTGCTAAATCAGAGTTCTGGGAGTAACTCCAAACCCAGGCAATTTCTCAGAAAGGGCTGGATCTGCCGCTGCACCAACCTCCAGATGGCGATTCCACATGTCATTTTCCTCAGACTTTGTGTTCAAATCGTGGCCTTGGAGATGAGACTATTTTTAAGGCCCAAACAATTAAAATTTTTCATTATAGTATGAGGGGGGAAAAAACCTAAGACAGGTGTGAAAGGGAAGAGCAGAAAGTTAAAAATCTTCCAGCTAAATACATTAGTCTTAAGTTACAAATTTTATAGACCAGCACTGTCCAGTAGGACTTTCTGTGATGTGAAAATGTTCTATTACTGTCCTGCCCAACACAGTAACCATGGGTCACATGATCTATTGAGCAATTGAATTGCAAGCTACTGGAACTGAGGGACTGAAATTTTTATTTTCTGTGGCTAGTAACTATTGGACAGTACATTTATAGACAGTTACTAGAATTTAAAAATTCAGACCATTCAGTTCTTAGATGGTTTATCGTCCCATATAAGGAATGGTTAATTTGGAGAAACCGACCTGAGACTCAGGTGGTAGAATTATGGATGCTTCATGAAAACTGTGAGATTTTTAAATACTGAGATTCAATTATTAAAATACCAGATAATATGAGACAGAAAAATACCAATATGTTCAACTACTACACGGATGCAGTAGTTTTACTTATTAACTCAAATATGCACCGGTATTTGGCTAGGAATGGCCTGGACATGTTGATAGAGATAATCAACTTGAAAACTTCCAAAAGCAGAAAGCAAAGGTACCAAGTTTAATTCTCATCAGAAGGTCATAGATACAAAAATTCTGTTTGGGGCTTCCCTGGTGGCGCAGTGGTTGAGAATCTGCCTGCCAATGCAAGGAACACGGGTTCGGGCCCTGGTCTGGGAGGGTCCCACATGCCGCGGAGCAACTAGGCCCGTGAGCCACAACTACTGAGCCTGCGCGTCTGGAGCCTGTGCTCCGCAACGAGAGAGGCCGCGATAGTGAGAGGCGCGCGCACCGCGATGAAGAGTGGCCCCCACTCGCCGCAACTAGAGAAAGCCCTCGCACAGAAACGAAGACCCAACACAGCCAAAAATAAATAAATTAATTAATTAATTTAAAAAAAAATCTGTTTGGTCCTGAGTATTAAGGCATCCAGCAACTCAATATGAACTATCTAGGAAGAAATATCAGTGTTCTAGGCAACTACTAAATAAATAAGCACTAAAAGAACGACTTTAATAGGGGACTGGGATTTATGTGGCATATTACTCCCAAAGAGGCCTTTTAGAAACGTAGTTTCATCAACTCTGACAGCATTCCTGAGTGGTAACTGGCAAATGCAATTATCCCCTTTTTCCAGAGACAGGAGAAGAAATGAATGGCATGCCCAGTGTCAATGAATGTGTCAGGGATATGGCTGGGAATTGGGTGTATCTGCATGGGCAAGCTAAATGTGTGCTTTCCAAGGGAGAACCAGGCTAACATAACTACTTAAAGCAAGACTTAGGAGTGTTTAAGAGAAGTTGGGACTCAGAAGTCGGCTTTCATTATTTTGGCAATTCCCAATTCTTTTGGAAAAGTAAAAGTGGTTAACACAATAATGCGTTCACTTATCTTCAATGCTTTGTTCATTAGCAATCTAATAAGCCTCTTCTCTGTTGCAAAGTTCTCTAAGATATATGATAGATGGACTGAATCCATGAAGGTTATAGTCAAAAGAAAGACGCTGTGTAGTTTCAGTACAAGGCACAGGGTTACGTTGTAGTTCATGGTTCTCTAGGACAGAGACACCACTCTGGGCTTGCTGACCCTGCACGGAGGCTTGATGTTGAAGCAGTGTATGAGCTGGGTTTTGAAGGATGGGTAGGAGCCTCTCCATGGGGCATCAACATACAGAACCATGCTCCTTTGTCTGCCCTGGAAGCAGTGGGCCAGGGTTCACCAAGCCACAAGGGAAACTGGCAGCTTCCTGGAGTTTCAGTTATACTTGATAGCAAGCAGTTTGAAATATTTTAAATATTTTTAAAATGCAGATATATTTAAAAGTGAAAATCAAAACCCATATGCATTTTTAATACAAATATGAGAATTCAAAGAAAACTTGGCTTGCTCGGGGGAGGCAGCTTTGGGATATACATAGAGACAACTCAAGGGTGTGCGTTTCCTTTCCTCTCCCCTAAGTTCTGGTATGAAAAGCACCAGAGGGGGAGAATGGAGAACAAATTCAGAATATCTGATGAAAATATACCACCTACTAATTAGATGAGCTTAGTTCACTTAATCTCTCTGAGGCTCAGTTTCATCATTTGTAATATGGGCATGCAAATGCCTACTTCCTAGACTTGCTTTTGAGGATTAGATGTAATAAGAGATGTAAAGTGTTCTACTTGGTACCTGACACTGATTGTTTCTCAAGAAATGCTCACTATACCTGAATTGAAATGGAAGAAACTGTTGAAGCGATGGGTTAAGGATTGGAGGCACAAGGTGCACTTCGGGAACAGAAGTAGAAAATGTAGACCTCCTGAGTGATGTGGGAGGAGGTCAAGGCCTGGCTGTGTATACTGCCCAGACTATGAACCGCTCTAGCCCAGCGGAAATGAACTGAAACTATATTCATTCAAACACGGAAAAAAGTAGAGATATTTTACACAGCAGGATTAATCAATAAAATGGCTATTGGGAGTATAAATTTATATAACCTTTTAGTAGAGTCATTTAGCAAAAGGTATCAAAATGTCAAATATTCATACTATTTGTTTTGTTTTGTTTTTGTAATTTATTTATTTATTTATTTTTGGCTGAGTTGGGTCTTCATTGCTGCATGCGGGCTTTTCTCTAGTTGCAGGGAGTGGGGGATACTCTTCATTGCGGTGCACGGGCTTCTCATTGCAGTGGCTTCTCGTGTTGCGGAGCACGGGCTCTAGGCACTCAGGCTTCAGTAGTTGTGGCACGTGGGCTCAGTAGTTGTGGCTCACAGGCTCTAGAGCGCAGGCTCAGTAGCTGTGGCACACGGGCTTAGTTGCTCCGCGGCATGTGGGATCTTCCCGGACCAGGGCTCGAACCCGTGTCCCCTGCATTGGCAGGTGGATTCTTAACCACTGTGCCACCAGGGAAGCCCAAATATCCATATCGTTTGATTCAGCAACACCTCATCTGAGAATTTATCCTGCAGATATGCTTGCACATGTGTGGAATGACATAAGGACAAGAGTATTCATTGCAGATGAATAAGTGGGAAAAAAGAAAGCATCGAGGATGATTGAACAATGGACTGGTTAAATAAATCACAATATTCAGCTAACCTTGACCAAGGTAGGGGTTAGCGGTGCTGACCCTCCATGCAGTCGACAACTGGGTGTAACTCACAGTTGGCCCTCTGTGTATGAGGTTCTTCCCTTTCTGCAGTTCCTGCTTATCCATGGCTCTGCATCCGCGGATTCAACCAACTATGGACCATCTAGTACTGCAGTACTTGTTATTGAAAAAAATCTGCATATAAGTGGATCCATGCAGTTCAAACTTGTGTTGTTCAAGGGTCAACTGTAATCTGTAAAACTGAATACTATGCAACTGTTAGAAAGGCTGAGGAAACTGTATATGAACTGATATAGTTGCTTTGTAAAATCTGCCGTCAAGCTAAAAAAGCAAGGTGTAGAACAGTCTGTCTGGCATGTGTAACAAACACCGCTATGGCCTCACCACACCCCATTTTCTTTTTGTCCTGGCCAGACACTTAGACCACATTTCCTTGTAGTCACATGGGGCCATATGGCAAAGGTCTGGCCAACTGAATATGGATAGAAGTAATATAAAAAATTTCCAACCCCGGTCTCTAAAAATCCCCTAAATCTTCCAGGTTCTCTGTCTTTCTGCCTTTGTTAGCTCCTGTAGAACATCTGGCAGAGGTCCCAAACACTAGGGACTCGCAGAACCGCTAGATTAAAGGAAGTTGGGAATGATTAGTGGCCCCCGGAGAAGACTACAGTGGTCCCCTCGTGGCCCAAAGGCCACACTGGATTGGAACACAAGCAAGAAATAAACTTTGATTGTGTTAAGTCATAGAGATTTGAGGGTAGTTTGTTAAAGCATTTGGCCTATTCCATGATTTGTGTGGAAAAGGAGGACATGTAGAATATTTACCTGCATATTATAAATATGTGTGTGTGTATATATGCATATATATATACTATTGTCTATTGCATATTATATATATAAGTTATACATATATATATATATATACACACAATCAGTTGCTTCCGGGGAGGCCAGGGAGGAGAACTTGGTGGCAGGAAGCACGGGGGTTGGGAGAAGGATTTTCTGTATGTACTTAGTGAGGGATGACTTTCTTTGCCCTGGCTTTATATCTATGGATACAGAGAAGACTGCTGCTTAGAGCAGGGCATCCCAGCATTTTTGCCATCATGACACACACACAGAAAATGAGTATATTGGGTCAGTGGGGTAAACTGTGGGGAAATTAGGGTCCTGATGAGACTACTCAGGGGTGAAAAGATGAGATTAGGACTCTGACCATCCTCCGCCTGAGGATGAAGGGATCGATATCTCGTGGCACACCTGTAACCCAATAGCACACCAGCTGCGGAGCACTGTACAGGATTTAACACTCCTGGCCCTGGTCCCACCTTTCACTCACCCTCCCTAGGAAACAGAGAGTGACTAGTCTAATTGGTAAGCTGGAGTAAAGGAACTGAGTGTGTGCATCTCAGCTCCCTCTCTCTCCGTGTTAGAACCGGCCTGCTTGCTCAAAGTGGATGCCCCTGGCTCCTCCCAGGCCTCGGGAAGGCTCATGCTGTCCAGCTGGGTCCGTGGCTGGGTGGGTCAGTCTTTCTAATTCTGGGGTGAAAGATGAGCAAGTCAGCTTACAGACTGAGCCTCATTATTTTACCTAGCTTTTGCTCTCCGTCTTTCTCATTCCTGTACCTATGTCTCAACTAGCTATAAAATCAGATGGGCAACTATACTGCAACAACAAAAAGTCTTTTTTAATAAATACTATCAAGTTAAAAATCAGATGGGCAAAAGAAATGATATTGAATAATGTCTTCAAGATTCCAACCTACCTTTCTTGTACCTTTTGAACGTTGAGCCACATGAATGTATTACTTACTCAAAAAATAAAGTCATTTAAAAAAAAAAAAAGGTGTCTCAGGTAGATTAGTTTGAAGGGGCCTCAAGTCTAGCCTGGATGAAGGGAAACTATTGTCAAGTCACAGAACCAAAATGAGCACAAGGTAATGACAATGTGAATGAAGGTGACTGTGACAGAATGGAAAGAAAGGACCAAACCCAGGAGACATCCATTCATTCAACGATATTTACTTAGAATAAGTAAGATCAGGACAAAGAATGGTAAGGGTGTAAGTTTAGGGAGGTAAAGAAACCATACAAGCAGCAAAAAGATAATGAATTACTGTTTTTTAAAAATGGGGAGAAATCCTGTTGACATTCAAATCTGTGGAATGGCCAGGTTAGTAGATAGTTATTCACAGTGAAAAGCATTCTTCCATTTTTCCAGATGGAAAAATGGTTTCCTACAGAGCTCATCAGAGGGACTCATCAGAGAAATAGGTTTTACCTCCTGTAGGCTGTTGTTTAAGAAATACATAGTGCCACAGACACACAGGCTGTCAGAAGGAGAAGCTGCCTTAGAGGTCACCCAACTTAGGGGGTCTGCAAATTGATTTCTGCCAATCCCTGGGCTCCACGGAGGGAGTGGTGGTGATGGCAAGTGGAGACAACTGCGCTGCGTCCACCCTGGCTCTGCCCTCCAGGTTCTGCCTGAGTCGTTTTGATTTCACCTGTTTCACACATTGTGAAGGATTTTCAGATTTTCTTTGAATGAAGTGTTCCTCTGCTAAAAAATGTTTGAAACCCTGACCTAATGTTATCCCCCAGAAAGTTCAAGGGACGTGTGGAAAATCACAGGATCACTCAGAGGCACCACTGAACTTTGAAACCCTAAACCAGAGCTGTTTCTCTTTTTTATTATATTTATATTCTTAAGTTTGCTTCAAACAAGTTTTAAATGATGTGTCAGAGTTGAAGACCCTTCCCCAGAAGTGACCAATACCCTGAAGTTAGAAAGTGTTTTCCGTCCATGACTGTATTCTTGTACTTCATATACATGTATCCATAGCAATAATTAATATTATTTGTGTATTTTTAAATTTTACAGAAATTTATCCATAAATAGCCTTTTGCATCCTGCTTTCTACATTCAGAAGTGTTCTTACAATTTATCTACGTTAATACACGTGCATCTTGTCTATTCGCTTAAACTGCTGTATAGCCTTCTGTTGGATGAATATATCACGATTGTTTTTTCCCTTCTCTGATAAGAGAATTAGGGCAATTAGGTATTTTCCTATTTTCACTATGACTAAAAATAATGCAATAGATTTTCTTGTACTTAAGCCTTTGCACACATGTGTAAATTTCTCTAAAAGAGGAAAATACATAGCAGTAGAACTGCTGGATGATAAGGTATACGAATCTTCAACCGTAGTAGGTTGAAGTAACTTTAAAGTGGTTACACCATTTACACTCCACAGGAAAGTACAGGAGTATTTCTCCACCTTCTAGCCAACACTTAGTATTGACAAATTTCTAATTTTTACCAGTAAGATATATATGAGCTGCTACCACATTACTGTTTTCTTTGCATTTCCCATTACTAATGAAATAAGCATATTTTCCTTGTTTATTGGTCTTTTGTGACATCTCTTTAGTGAATTTTTGGATCATACCTTTTACCCACTATGACTTTTTCTTGTTTTTTAGTTCTTCACACAACCTGATTACTATTCTGTTTTGGTTATTTACACTTCAAATACATTCTTCTATTCTCTCACCTCCTTAAACTTTTTAACATTGTTTTTTAACTTTGTCAGTGGTATCTTTTCATGCAAAATTTTTTCATTTTAATGTAGTAAAATTTATTCCATTTTTACTTTGATTCAGCTTTTGGTAACTTCTTTAAAAAAATCTTCTCTTATCTTGATGTCATAAATATATTTTCTCCTAAAGTTTTATAATTGGCTGTTTACCCTAAACTTTTAAAAGCCTGAGGAAAAGTAAGGGTATAATAATAAATAAATAAATAAAGCAAGTTGCAAAGTTCGAGCTTCTAATTGTGAGTCCATTGCTTTGTTGATAACAATAAAGATAATAAAACTAACAGTTAATATACCTTGAACACTTACTATGAACCAGGCACTATTCTAAGTGCTTTACATGTATTTTCTCAATTGCAACTCACAATGACCCTACAAAGTATTGATAGTTAGGAATATCCCATTTTACAAATGGGGAAATTGAAGCATAGGGAAACTAATCATCTCACCCAGCATCACACAGCTGGTAAGTAGCATTTGAACCAAGTAATATGATGCCAGGGACCGCCTTCTTAACTAAAATAGTCCATCTGCCACCCACCTATGGGTTCAGATTATCCACTCCACTACTGGATGTGTCCTCATGAGCTTAAAATACATAAAGACCACCTACATTTTCCAGATCATTGCCACAGCACCTAGACACCGATGGGCAGATAGTCTCCTATGTTTCTGCATAAGATTCTTGACATATGACCTTACCTCTGTTACCTTTGTGACCCTTTACTAAGGTAACCATACCTTCTGCTTTGACCAGAACAGTCTCAGGTAATACCTGTTGTCCTGGCCTAATTATTTATCATGCCTCACTTGGCTCTCAAGAGTTCCAGTTTGAAAATCAAATGATATGGTTTCCTACTCCCGACCCTAGACACCCAGACTCCTGACCTTTTAACTCCCTACATATAGCTTGGATTGGCTGCTGGTGCCCTTTGCTGTGTGGGTTGCCTACCCGCCCTTACCTCCACTAGCTGTGGTATTAACACAACAGGGGAACTCCCTGGCTACAGATCAGCAGGGGAAGAGAAAATCATAGGTGTGTGTGAGAAGGGCCTGATCCCCCATCTCACGAAGAGTATTCATTCCTCAGTACCCAGGGGAGGATTGCAAAAGGAAAGACATCCAACACAACTGAAAACCTGTGCCTCAAGAATGGTTTCCCCCCTAATCTGGAACTGATCTTAATCTTGGCCAATTTTTATATTATAAGCCAGAGAAACTGTGCTTTCCAACCCTTGGAATATACAGGAGCACCACAGTCCCACAGAGTTTCTTTCTTGCCTTACAATTTTTCTGAGTTTGCATTATCTTTTTGGGTCTTAGTTTTGAAGTGTGCTTGCAGCTTCCCCATCACAAGACCTCACCAGGGAGCAACTGGCCTGGGGAAGCTGGACAGGGAAGGCCTGAGTCAGCAAGGACCACAGTCACAGCAGGCATGCTTGAGGGGATTTGGGGGAAGTGGGGTGGAGGGGGGAGGTGCTGAAATCAGCAGAAAATGATGCCAAACATCTTGATTTAAAATGAAAATGATGTATTTTTCAAACAGTGCATTCACCTTAAAAATGATGCATTAAAAAAACAACACCAGGGCTTCCCTGGTGGCGCAGTGGTTGGGAATCCGCCTGCCAATGCAGGGGACACGGGTTCGTGCCCCAGTCCGGGAAGATCCCACATGCCGCGGAGCGGCTAGGCCTGTGAGCCACAACTACTGAGCCTGCGCGTCTGTAGCCTGTGCTCCGCAACGGGAGAGGCCGCGACAGTGAGAGGCCCGCGCACCGCAATGAAGAGTAGCCCCCGCTCGCCGCAACTGGAGAAAGCCCTCGCACAGAAACGAAGACCCAACACAGACATAAATAAATAAATAAATAAATTTATTAAAAAAAAAAAAAAACACCAAACTTCCTTCAACAGGCCCACTTCAAACTTTGTCCCAAGGAGGAAATCCATGCTTGCCAAGGGCCGATGTTAAGGAAGCAGAGTAATATTTACAGCACACCTAACACTAAATAACTTTTTCTCCTTTATTTTGTAAAACTAAAGTGGGTATCACTGATCCCTGTTTTATAGATAAAGAAAAATATGAGAAGTTAACTTCTCCAAGTCTCAATGCTGAAAGTGGCAGAGGTAGGATTCAGTCCTAGGTGTAATTGCAAAACTGCAATGGACTGAATATTTGCATCTCTTCAAAATTCATATGTTGAAATCCAACCCCTAAAGTGTTGGTATTAGGAGGTGGTGCCTTTGGGAGGTGATTAGGTTGTGAGGGTAGAGCCCTCATACATGGGATTAATGTCCTTATAAAAGAAAACTGAGAGAGCTCTCTCATTCTTTCTATCACATAAGGACACACAGCAGGAAGACAGCCATCTATGAAGCAGAAGGCTAGCTCTCACCAGATACCAAATATGCTGGTGACCTGATCTTGGGCTTTCCAGCTTCTAAAACTGTGAGAAATAAATGTTTGTTGTTTAAGTCATCCAGGCTATGGTATTTTTGTTACAGCTGCCCACAAGGACAAAGACATAAACCTTACACATTTCTCTATATCACCTTAGAGGCAGTCAGTTCAAGCTGATGATATGAAGCCCTAATAGTGAAATTTTAAGACAGTCATCATGTGAGAAAGAACTTTTTTGTGAGATGAAACATGTGGTTTGTGGGTATTTTCAGTTCTCCTAAAAATGCAATGATATAGGCATATATTCAGTGGTGTGCTAGTAAATCATCTCTCTGGAGTAAAAAAAGCCTACAGGCCTCGATTTGCAGTAGTTGACAATTTCTGTAGTCTAAATACTCCTACCACGGCCCATTTCAAGTTGCCAGTGTTTGATCACCCGGCTTGCAAGATTCCTGGATAGTTAATAAATAATCAGCTCTCAGAGCACAGACTCCTAGTACTCCCCTGCATTATTTTACTTCAACTATGTTTTAACTCATCACTTGGGTACTCTTCTTTCGCACAAAACCTATATAAAGCTTCTCAGACTACTGAAGGTATAGCAGACCAGAATATATTATATCCCCCCAAAATACGCCTTTTTGGCCTTAGAATTATTTTGACCTGATTATTTTGAGAAACAGCGGACACAGGAGAAGCTCTGAAAACAGACTAGAAGTTACCCTTTCGTAAGGGAAACTTACATTAAGGAAACCTCCGTTTGTAAGGGGTGTTTCCTTCTAGGAAGAGAAGGATGACTCTAAATCGTATGAAACTTATCAATAAAAAAGGCACAGACTTAAATCTGCATAATAACCTTACCCTCTTTACCATACATGTCCTGGTCACCTTCCTAAAACTTGCCTGCCCTACACACTTTTCGTTATTTTAGCTAAAGATGGTAGTGAAGCCTGAATTCTAAGCCATCTCTTTGGGTTACTCATTCCCTACATTTCTCCCAGGTATTCATGAAATAAATATGTTAATAAACTTCTGTTTGTCTTTCTCTTGTCAATCTGTCTTCTGTTACAAGGGCCTTAGTCAAAAACCTAGACAGGCAGAAAGAAAGATTTTTCTCCCCTACAAGGGTCCATGTGTTAGACGCTGGGATTTTCTTTCATTGAAGGCTTTGTCACCTCTGCTGCTTAGAATGATGTCAGCCCCTTCAGAGACTGCCAAGACTGAAGAGAGCCAGCTCACCCAAAGTCACGCCCTTCCCAGAGCAGCCCACATCCAAAGACAAAATGACTTGGTATTTTAGAGTCCAAGCCATCTCAGTCCAACTGTGGATGACTCTGAAGAGCCGTTCTAACTCCAGAGCCTCCCAGGGAGTCAGACAAAATTGTTGGGCCTGCATCACAGCTTAACTTCTCCCTTGGCCCTCTCAGGCTTTCTTCCTCTTCCATTCATAAGGTGTTGATCTCAAGGGCACTTAACCATCCCACTAAACTTCACCTCTGAGTCCTCTAGGAACCCAATAGTCAGAAAGAACGGTGAAGAGGGGACTTCCCTGGTGGTCCAGTGGTTACGACTCTGTGCTTCCACTGCAGGGGGCACGGGTTCTATCCCCGGTTGGGGAACTAATATCCTGCATGCCGTGTGGCATGGCCAAAAAAACAAAACAAAACAAAACAAAAAAGGAACAGTGAAGAGAACCTGAATTTGTAGACAGTCTCGATTCACACACCTCCACCTGAGGCAGAACTCTGTAAATCAGACCATGTCTAGTTAGCCTTATAATTAAAAATGGATCTCAGGGGAGCAGCTGGGAGACTCCTAACACAAGACAGGCTTACACGGCATCAGGAGACAAGCCAGTTAAATGCACAGCTTCCTTAATGTTCTCACCTCTCCTGAAGGGTTCCCACCCTTCCTGTGCCACTGATGCATATCCTACCTTCAGGCTGTATAAGCTACTAATGAGGAGCTTCTTAATGACCTTTGGGAAGAACCAGGAAATGCAGTTGGATGGAACCTTATATAACTACTCACTGGAGCCCAGCAATGATAAATGTGCACTCTCGCCACAGTTTAATGTTTTAGAAGGAATAAAGCAAAGAGGAAAGAAATTGAAAGATCCATTTTAAGTTTTATCTACTCAGACTATAAGCCTTATGAGAAATCTCTCTTTCTCCCTCCCTCCTTCTCTCTCCCTCTGTTTGTCTCTCCCCTACCCAGCCTCCTCTTCTCCCTCTCCCTCTACCCTTACTCAATTATTTGGAGATGAGACTGCCAGCAATTCAACCCTCCAAGTAGCAAAAAGCCATCACCAAGTCCTGGTACTTCACTCTGAGGAGAAATCTGTGATAGATACTTGGGTATAAAATGGCTGACAACTAAGACAGGACACAGTAGCAGAGAGAAGTCGCAACTGAAAAGCAGAGAAGAATACTTCATTATATCACCCACTCACTTGCCAGGGTCCACAGAGTATCAACCATATGCCAGGCACCAGCACGCATGTGCTGTCAGCTGGGAATACAATGTGACCACAGACAGACCTGGTCCCTCCTCTGCTGGGGCCTAGAGTCTGGTGAGGAGACAGACATTAATCCAACATCATAGATATAAATCTCAATTTACAACTCAGCTAAGATACAGTAGGAGAACACCAGCTGGAGCTTTGAGACAATAGAACTAGGTACTGAAGTATGGCAGTGTGGGATCACTTGGGGTGGGATTGAATGTTCTCACAAAGCTAACAGCCCCTAAGAGCGTCCCTATCTCAGGCCAAGAGCCCATGTACATACCGGTGCTGCTGAGACTCAGAATATAGTAAGGTTTCAGAGAGGAGCAGAATTTTTCAGGAAACATATCAAAAATAGTTAAAATAAAAATAAAATTTTAATAAAATATGAACTGTTCTATTGGTCCTTAAGTTGAGGTGTACATATGTTAGGAAGTAAACAAGATGATCCACCTGAATGTGCAAAAAACTTCTTATATTTTATTTTTATCTCATCCTTTAAAAAATTCTAGTTTGATACTGCTTTATAATATACACAGTACATTGGTACAATAGTACTTTCATCTCATTTGTAAATAAATAGGCATATATTAGGTACACATAATAGTGTTTTACTGATGCACATATCAAAGTATGGAAATAAGTGTTTTAAAGTACTTAGCAGTTAGCTGGTGCTTAATAATAACATTAATATTTACTGAGGACTTATTAATGCTATAACATATTATCTGGTTATATGAATTATTTAATTTAGTCCTCATAATAACCTTTTGAGGTTGGTACTAGTATTGCCTCATTTGACGAAACAAAGGCACCAAGGGTTAGGTCACGTGCTAAAGATCAGGTTAAAGGTAGACCAGGGATTTAAACCCAGGTATTCTGATTGCAGCGTGGGGCTCTAACCATATTATGCTGCCTCATACACGCCAGTTCCCAGCATGTATGTGTTGATGTTTAAAAGAATATTTTGGTGTTTTTTGGAAAGATCACCTAGGAGGAATATTTTGTTCTGAGATAACACACAATAAATACAAGACATTAATAATTACAGAAAATAGTATCAAATAACAAGGTATAAGTCATTTTTTTAGGATTGGTCTCTCATGGAATATATTTCACCATGATCTTGAACTGAGTAGGATAGGGAAGTGGAGAGAATAGCTTCAGAGCCCTCAGCCACCCCCCTCCCCCCAAAATAGCTTTGAAAACCTGTCCTTTGAGAGCTAAATGGATGGCTACTCAGCACCCTAAAATGCTAGTCCACAGTGTGGTCTGCCGTGCTGGCTCCCATAGTTCCTAAAAATGTGTCTGTGCTACCACTTTAAGTCCCTTCTGGAACCAGGCAAACGGATGACCAAATGGACGTGCTAAGATGGTCCAAGACCAGGCAATAGTCAGGAGGCAGAGGTGATTGGGAGTTGGGTGGGCATCTCAGTTGTTTCTCCCCATGGTGGTCTGGGATATCTTCTCGGGCTTGAAGCCAGGAATCTGAGAAGCTATCCCTTTACTCCATAGCTGCTCTCCTCTTATCAAATTTTGTCATGTTAGAAAGAGCGCCACGCCAGTGTTCACCCTACTCATACACTTTCACATGACTTCTTTCCTTTCCCAGAGAAGAGTGAGTGTGAGAGATATCAGTACCATCTGTGCTGTAATCACATGACACTCCAAGAGACCATTGCCACCAACAGTTTTTACATTCTTTTGAGTAGCTAGGCTTTTTGTTAAGAAATAAAATCAGACAGCTGGTTGGAATGCAATCCCTGCCACAAATAAATGTTCCAGTGGTCAGTTTCCTTAGAACATGAGTCTTGAGTGATGATCTGTGAAGAAGAAGAAAGGAAGCCATAAGAGTTTTTGAGTGCTGCCTCCATAGCCCTGTGTTAGAAAGCCGAGCTGCCTTCCAGGTGGCAAGGGCTTAATCCAAACTCTGCCACATAGATCTGTCTAGGGTAATTCTTCATCCTGCATTGGGGGTGCTCCAAGTTACAATCAAACTGTAGTAGAACAACTCCTTCGTGCCTGGACTGTGCATTCTGAAGGCCAGACTGCAAAAGTTGCCAGGATGCTAGGCAGAGCCTGAAAGTCTTTGGGGCACGATGTTCTGTTATTTCTACATTTTCTGCATTTTCACTGCCCATTCCAAGTGGATGTCTCTCTTCTTCTCCTCTACCCTTCTCAATCACAAGAAATAGAATTTTTCCAGAACTTTTTGTATAGACAAAAATGGCCTTGGATGTTGATGAAAAATATAGCAAAGAACTGGCAAGGGAAAAAAATGACCTCCAGAAAGCAAAGGCATCTAGTCTTATTTAGTTTTGCCCTCTGTTTTGAAATTCTCCGCTTACAGATCTCTGCGTGGCTCACTCCAATTTCATTCAGATCTTGGCTCCAGCTTCACCTCCTCAATGAGACTTTCCCTGCAGGACATACTTAAATACACTTCTCTCACCATCCCCTCATTTTGTTAACCTTTCTTTATAGCACGTGTATCCACCTGGCATTAGATTATGAATGCTTATGTTGAACTGTACTTTATCTATCTCTCCCCTAGAACCTAAGCTCCATGAGATCGAGGACTTTGTTTTGTTCACTACTGTATTTGCATCATCTAAAACAAACAAAATATGATTAGTACCCAATCAATAAATATTTGTTGAATGACTAAATGAATAAAGAAAATCTATGTTGTTCAATGACTAAATTAAAACCAAATGGAACTAATCATCAGGGAAATGCAAATCAAAATCACAAGGACATAGGAGATATCATCTCACACCTGTTAGAATGGCTATTATCAGAAAGACAAAAGATAACAAGTGTTGATCACGCTGTAGAGAAAAAGGAACACTTTTCACACTGTTGGTGGGAATGAAAATTGGTGCAGCCAGCATGGAAAACAATATGGAGGTTTCTCAAAAAATTAAAAAATAGAACTACCATATGATCCAGCAATCCCACTTCTGAGAATATATACAAAGGAATTGAAATTAGGATCCTGGAGAGATAGCCACACACCCATGTTCATTGTCTCATTATTTACAATAGCCAAGACATGGAAATGACCTAAGTGTCCACTGATGGATAACTGAATTAAGAAAAGGTGGTGTATATATATAGATATATGCAATTGAATTATTCAACCGTACAAAAGCAGGAAACCCTGCCATTTGTAACAACATGGATGGACCTTTAGAACATTATGCTAAGTGACATAAGATAGGGAAAGGCAACTACTGTATGATCTCACTAACTTGGAATCTAAAAAAAAAAAAAACCAACGAACTCATGGAAAGAGAGAACAGATTGGTCGTTGCGAGACCTGAGAGATGAGGAGTGTGAAAAATGGTTGAAAGTGGTCCAAAGTTCCAGTTATAAGATTAATAAATCCCTGGGATATAATGTACAGCATGGTGACTATAGTTAATAACATTGTATTGTATATTCGAAAGTTGTTACGAACTTAAAAGCTCTCATCACAAAAAACTTTGTAACTACATGAGGTGATGAATGTTAACTAAACTTATTGTGATGATCATTTTGCATTTGATATATATACAGATATCTATATATCTATATAACATCATTATGTTGTGCACCTTAAACTAATGTAATTTTATATGTTAATTTTATCTCAATAAAATTGGAAAAAAATTTTAATGGACTATTTAGAGTCGAGACATTTCTGAAGTCATTTCTCAGGCCAACGTTCTACAAAGAAAGTTGAACAAAGGTGGAAGAAAACAGATAAAACAAATTTAAAATGTTAGCTTTCTTTATTAACAACAGATCTCTTAACTAAGATTTACGATGGAAGTAGCTAAGTCTATCCAAACAGCCTCATGCTCTGCCAAGCTTGAGATTCCCCCAGGACAACCTCATGTGTAAGAGTCAAGACTTGTCATGACAAAGAAACATAAATCATGAATCCCTGTTCTCTACAGAATGGAGAAATAATTGATAGTGTCCTACAAATGTTTCTCCAAACCCAAAGTGCTGATTTATCATGATGCTTGCGTCTCTCATTGTGCCTAGCACAGTTTTAGCGATTTCTTTCCTGTCTTTTCTTTATCCTCTCCAAAAGTGTCCCAGCACTAACTGCACATATTTATCTCATGGTCTAATGACTCCTTCTGATCAAGCTGTTCCTGTTACCAGAAGAGCTTGCCTCTGAGCCAGAATAATCAAGCAAAAAGAAAGACTGGAAAGAACAGAAATAGTTTACAAATAAATATGTGAGAATTAAGACTCTGAACCACAAACAGTCAAAATCACCATCAGAAAAAGTTGGACAGTGAGAAAAATATTAAGACACTGATGTTTTGATACTGCAAATACAAAATTATTTTTTAAAGTCATATAATTAGCTGTGGCTATAAGGACTTCCTTAAAATATCTCAAAAATATACAGTATTATCAACACAATTGATAATAGCTTCAGTGTGACCTATTTGCCTGGTAATTCTCTTTACTGAAACAATAGACAGAACAGATTACTCAGCAGTGTAACTTACTCCAAAATAACTTTCCTTACCAAATGATAGTGTCACTTGTCACACAGGAAGTGAAGACTTGGCAAACATTTCACTGGGTAGTTTCCTTTGACTTTTCACATTACAGTCAACTGACTTGTCAATTATAGGAAGTATAAATTTAACTGTGCTGACAACTTTTTGAAAACCTACTGGGTCTGCAAGACTTTTCCAGCCAAATGGTCTGCTGACCTTTCCAACTCAATGTGGAAAAACATAATGTGTTAAATCAATGATAAATAAATTAGTGATGAGACAAATTAATTCATTCATCAGTTTTAAACTATACTTGTGATTTTCCACTACAAACCAGCTCCTTCCCTTAACTTTTAAGGTCCCCATTTCTGTCCTGCCACTCTCTGTGAACCCACAAGAGAGGGTGGCAGAATTAGCTCTTCTCTCTTCCTCCTTGTGCCCAACTGGTCCAAACTCTACAGCGTCTTCCTTCCTTGCTTCTCTTCCATCTGCCCCTTGGTTACCATTCAAGCTTAGCCTCATCTGTCTCTCTGCTTTCACTCTCTACTTTGTACACAGGAGCCTATTTCTTTTCTTTTGTCAACATTGCACTCTTCTACTGACTACCAATAGAGCAGGCATTACTCAGCTTGGCGTTTAAGGGATTCCGTAACCAAGACCTGCCTTTATTCCCACCCTATGTTTCATTGGTCTTCCGTACTTCAAATTATTGAAATGTTTTTCTTTCTTGGAATACTCTCTACCCCTTTTTCTACCTCCACATCATGCTTTTACCTCTGCTTGGAATGACTCTCCTACCTTCACACACTACATATATCACCACCAGAGTTAATCAGCTATCCTTCTTTGAAATCTTTCCTGTCACCCTAACAAGAAATAATATTGCCCCCTCTGAATGTCTGTGGTATCTGACCCACTCCTTTGATAGCTGTCTTGTGGTGTATTTGTTCATTTATTCATATGCTGTGTTTTCCCCAATTTACTAATAAACTCTTTGAGATCATTCTTTATTTCAGAATTGAAACGGATGAGACTCACTCAGTTCATTTGTGTTGAAAGAATGAATGAATGAATGAGTGATGGAGAAAGTTCTTTTATCTCCTGCTCTTCAAGAGCAAGGTTTAAACTTCCTATTGATATGAAATTTAGAAATGCTTCGTAGACATTTTAGTACGCCTAAACACTCTGTAACAAATTAATGTCCGTAAAGCCACTGTGTAATAGAACATAGGCCCTACTCAGTTAAAACTACTTAAGGATACATTAGATCCACAGAACAGTTTGACAAACAGTGTTGGAAACATTAACTGGATAGATACAAAGCAGCACGGTCTAGTTTTATTCTCTCAGAAGGTTGTTTTGAGATCATCAGCTGCTCATAACATATAGAAAAATACTGTTTTCATACATCTTTAAGTGAAAATATTTTTTCCTTATCTGTATTGAGCATGACCAAAAGAAGCTTGGCATATGGTATTTCCTGAAATTTTTACATATTTATAATGTGGCATAAAAGCACAGTACACTGCTGCATATATACAGGCCAACAGCTCTCATATTTTCCAGTTTTATACCTTCTTATTGGAAGAAACTCAGGGAGCCATCAAGCCCAGAGCTGTTTCCAAACACATCAAGGCCTAACCATCTCAGAAATACACATGCTCTTACAAGTATTCCAAGAGATGATTATATAGCACAGGAATTTATTTCAGCCTCTTCAAATCCTGAAGTCAGAAATTTCATCCAAGCCCTTAAACTACATTCTTCTGAGAGTAAAACTCATTTCCTCATCCTGTAACTTTTAGAAACAAAGGCCAAATACTCCCTTAAATCTGTACCACAAAGAAAAAGGTGCCAGTGGAGCCGCACCAGTGGCTTCTGTAACACCATGGTGCTAGACCTCTTTCTGTAATTCTGACCATCCTCTTCTCTTTCCAGCACTGGTCCTCATCTCCTTCCACCCATCTCAGTGTAAGATAGCCCAGGCCTCAGTCCTTCTCTGTCCACAGGGCCACTAAAGAGCCTGGTGTGGGATATCATAAATCACTCAGGACTCAGAGTAAAGTGCTATGGGTCTCAGTTCTGCCTCTGACCAGTAGTGGGGCCCTGGACCCACCATGTAATTTCTCTGGATATGAATTTCTATCTATATGTACACAACTAAGATTAGATAATATCTTAGTCTCTTCAACCATTAAGTATCCAGGACACTATTCTACCAACTCCAAAATGATAACTTCCAAATAGCCTAGCTGTGTATACTCCACCAAGCTCTCAGATTCTTCCATTTACTCATTCATTCATTCACAAACTATTTATTTAGCAGCAATATGCATCGGGCACTGTGGTAGTCTTTGGGGATACACTGGTCAATAAAAAAGGCATGATCCCTGCCTTTGTGAAGTTTACAGTCTAGTGGACATCAAACAATGTAAGAATGATAATTAATAAGCAAGAAAATACATGTAAAATTTCATATGGTGCTAAGTACGTTGAAACAAAAGAGAGGGCAGGAGAGAAAGAGAGAGAGGGGATACAGTGTGAGAAAATCACAGAGCAAGCCCTCTCTGAAGGGATGGCATTTCAAGATTCTAGGGATAAGAAGGAGGCTGACATCCAAAGAGAAGGGGTAAGACCATTTTAGGCAAAAAGAATAACATGTGTAGAGGTCCAGAAGCAAGAAAAGTACTTTGTGTATAAAAGGGCCTGATAGATCTGCAGCAGTGGAGGTGAGGAGAAGAAGCAGAAAAGTGGCATTTCTCTCCTCACTATATTCACCTGAACACAACACAGGACCCAAATCAGTGGTTCCCAAACTTGTCTGCACATTAGAATCACCTGGTGAAAGAGGGGAAAGCGGGGCCGGGGGGGTGGTGTTGAATTGAGAGATTGGGATTGACATACATACACTAATATGTATAAAATAGACAAGTAATAAGAACCTGCTGTATAAAAAATAAAAATAAAAAAAAAAGAATCACCTGGTGATCTTCTAAAAGTTCCAAAGCTCAGGTGGCACCCCAAACCAGTAAAATTACAAACTCCAGGGGTGGGACACAAGCACCAGGATTTTTTGCAGCTTCAAATGATCGCAAAATTCAGACAAGTTTGAAAATCACTGACTTAAATCAATTTTAGGGCTTAAGTTCTTCTTTGACTCATCTATAAAATGATGGAGTTCGACTTAATCAAGTCAGGGCTCTTTCTTGCTCTAAATTAGATGATCTCTCTCCAGATGCAGATCCACAGTCATTTTCACCCATCCTCTTGCACAAATCTTCCTTCCCTCCCTTCCCTCTATCCTAGGACTCCCACATTCTCCCAGCCAGACCTGAAACCTTAGAATCTTAGATTCTTCTCTTCACAGTGTTCCTATAAATCAGGCAGGTTCTGTTGATCCAAAGCGTTGATGAAGCCCTTCTTCCCTTTTCGCCTAGATAACCACTTCCTGCAGCCTCACCCTCGTCCTGCCCACATCTTTCTGAACTCAATCCTGCTGCCTATTCAAGCCATATCCACATTTCAAAGCCCTTCTCAAGTTCCACCTCCTCCAGGAAGACTCCCTAACAAGCTCAAGTATCTATGACAACTAATCCATAAAGCTTCATAATCCTCATTGTCTATATGATACAATTTAGAACTGAATTATATACTAGCATATATTATACATTGGTCTTATCTCCCCAAGGGATGTTAAATAAATGGAAAAAAACCCCACATATTTTATTAATCCCTGGCATATATTAAGCATTCAAATATTAGTAGCAGCAATGGTAGCACTGGTCTTAGAGGTAGTGCAGTGGTGATGGTGTTGGCGGTGGTATTAGAAGTGGCAGTGGAAGTAGTAGTAGAGGCAGTGACAGCAACATAAAGGGCCTTATGGCAGTCAGGTACTTTATATACATCATCTCATTTAAACATTAAAACAATCCCACAAAATAGTTCTAATCTCCCCACTTTACAAATAAGAAAGTTGGAGATTAGGAAGTTCAAGGAACTTACTAAGGATAGACGGCAGATCTATCTGGTCCTGAATTTTTTTCCCATTACTCCATGTTACCTCCCTATAAGCCTTCCAATAAATAGGCCCTTTTTTGGAATTCTTTTGCATCTAACATACATTAATTGCTCGATTGATATGAATACTTGCATGCAGTGGACAATTCCCGGTAACAAATACAGACTATGGGCATTTCATTTTTGCAGACTAACTAGGGTCCCCCAACATTGGCACTTAAGCAACAAATGTGTGTTAAGATATACTCTGGCCTTTTATAAAAAAGATCTTTTCCACTTAAAGTTGTCTAATATGGTAACTGTACCAGTGGATGCCCCTTTCTCCACCAGCAAGGAGCTGGGGGATTTACCCTGGGTACTGAGCTGCCGATTGCCAACCTGGGATGCCACGAGGAACAAATGCTAATTGTGAGTCAATACGTCACACAATTTAGAAGTTGGTCTATAAAATACTTGAGCATTCAAGGTCAATGAAACATTTCATGTGCAGAACTCATAATCCACCCAACGGAAAAAACAAGAAGGCCCCAGAAACTTAGACATTTTCTCCATCTCTTGCCTTAATTTTTCAAAAGCAAACACTGGAGTTTGGCTGCTGATAAAAAAAATCAATAGGTCAACAACACAGTAACAAATTTTCTGATCAGGTGTTTGTAGGCTATCCTGTTAGAGAACAAGTTGCTATAAAAAAACCAGAGATAATTATCAGCATCTTTGGGGCGGGGGGTGGTGGTCAACCTGTTTGGAGAAATAGTGCTGCTTAGAAATGCAGATAAAATAGGTAAGAGAGTGAGGAGGGAAATAATTTATGTTCCGATACTAAGCAAAGTAAAACTGAAGACAGTGTTTAAATTATGCTGCTAACAAGGTCACTTTAAAAAATTATTTCAAGATAGATAGTTTTCTATTATTCATGTAAATAGAAAGATCTCATGGAAGAGATCATCCAAAATAGCAGATCTAGAAGTTGCTCCTATTTACTTCAGAAATACATTATTTAATTTGCTTTTTTGTGCTTCACTTCACTTTACTAAGTCTGATTTAGGCTAGTATTATAATCAGTTTGACTTTCCTGAGCCCTCACCAAGTGCTAGGAGGAAGTTAATCTAGAATGTGCTAGTGTATCTCCCCTCCTGTCTCAAATCTCTCGAAATGGAAAAAAAAATGTGTATTTTAAAAGAAAACTAAATTTATATGGGATAAAATTGATAAAGTGCACTTCCATAACAGCAAGGAAGTTCTCGGCTCTAACACAAAATGATCTAGAATAAATCTCATAAGATCCTGATTCTTAGCATGTACTTGTGTTGTTAAACACAAATTCACTTATTCCAAAGACTGATCCGCACACAAGACACCACAGAAGGTAACCTCACCTGTTTTCTGACCCAGAGTCCTGAGAGCAGAAGAAAGTTTCCCTTCTAATAACTGAAGCAATTCACGCATTTGCAATAATAAAAACATTTTTAAAAGATGAGTAACTTCACAATCTTCTTTTTTCAATCTAAGATTCCCTAACTAAACTGATGGAGTCAAGATCTCTTGAGATTGACTGTGTGTCAGTGTATAAAACAGCCAAGTGGCCAGTGTTTTGTGTGGGCAGCTAAAAGTCAGCCATTCTAGATCAAGGCTTGCAAGTGAAAATTTTTTTATTCTCCTCCATTTTCCTTTTGACTTAAGGGAGATTTAAACTGCATAGCCAGCTGGTAATATATACAACAACACTTAAAACACACACGTGGGACTTCCCTCGTGGTGCAGCGGTTAAGAATCCGCCTGCCAGTGCAGGGGACACAGGTTCCATCCTTGGTCTGGGAAGATCCCACATGCCATGGAGCAACTAAGCCCATGCGCCACAACTACTGAGCCTGTGCTTGAGAGCCTGGGAGCTACAACGACTGAGCCCAACTACTGAGCCCAAGCACCGCAACTACTGAGCCCGTGTGCCACAACTACTGAAGTCTGCGTGCCTAGAGCCCATGCTCTGCAACAAGAGAAGCCCCTGCAAGGAGAAGCCCGCGCACCACAACAAAGAGTAGCCCCCGCTCACCGCAACTAGAGGAAGCCCATGTGCAGCAACCAATGCAACCAAAAATTTAAAAAAAAAGAAAAACCCAACGCAACCAAAAATTAAAAAAAAAAAAAAATGTGAAAACTTGAATCAAGTAACATGAAAGGCAGAGTCAGCTTAATTACTATTATCTTTGTACCTTATGTAACTGTGGCTTGCAAAACAGTTATAATAAAAAGCATTATTTTTTGCAACTTCTAGAAAAAAAATACAGACAACTGAGCTTACAATCAGAGTATATCAAGGCATTAACCACTTAGCTAAATCGCCCCATTAGTGTGGTGTTGGAAAAGGGCGTATGTAGGTGTATGGATGCATTATTTATGGTGGCTCATATATGATGCAATTATTTATACTGGAAAACAAAAATATGTGACCAGAGAGGGAGGAGCCTTACCTTTTCAAGTATAGCGTTGCCTTGATGAGGATTGATGTTGTGCCGGCTTATTTCTCTCTTGTATTTATATTCATAAACTTGGTCAGTGATATTAATCAGCAGAGTTGAAGGGCTGAAGACCAGTTTTCCACAATCATACACAGTTCCACTTTCAATATCAGTTGGTGCTGTAGCATATCGTAAAATTAATCCCATTACAAGGCCTAAAATAAAGAATAAATAATTGCACTGGAGAAATGTAATCTAAAATGTTCATTACTAGATGCTTTCAAATATATGATTTGTAACTTGTATAGGTGGCAGAAGAAAGGGTCGTTGCCTGGTTTAGAAAATTGTTTACTCTTCCATAGATACCAGCTCAACAGACTGTATTGTTAAAATATTTGCGATGGACACTGTTAATACTTCTCCTTTTTTCCTTCCTAATGGACACACAGATTTTGGAGAGAAGAGCTACCCACCTCTTCTATCCATCCAAGTGCTCAAGAAAACCTTGGCTCCATGAGAGATACTGAGCAATCTAATCAGTCAGGAGATGGAATTCCCCTGGAGAAAGTTTCTGGTCCACAGATCAGCACATATCTGAGACAGCCCCATCAGACTAAAAGGTTGCACTTATATACTGTGGTTAGGGGACAAGTGTTCTTATTCTCTCCCTCAGGACATGATCAAGGCAATATGTTTCTCTACTTTTTGCTGGCAGGTATCTTGTGACCTTGAGGGGATACAGTCCAAGGACACAGTCAATATACTGAGGATGGCTGGACTGAGATATAGACAGAACCCAGGTCCTGGATGGCTTCACTGAGCCCTGGATCAACCTATCCTGGAGCTACCCTAATTCTAGACTTCCTGTTATGTGGCATAATACATTTTCTAATTTTTCAAACAATGTAAAATCAAGTTTCTGCTTACCTGCAGCCAAACGCATTCTAATGATACAATATTCCCTTAGCAAAGAGTTGAACTCAAGTGGCAATCCTTGACTTTTGAGTTTACAAACTCTGTGAGGATGCTCATGGTAATCTGATAAATGTGAACTCTCTTAATATTGTGGATTTATTAACAAAATCACAAAGAAACTTTAGAGGTCCACACATTCCTCAATTTAAAATTAGGATTGATGTATTTGTTTTAGGATAAATCCACAGTTCACTCTTTAAAACATCAAAGGTTGGAGGTTTTACCACTCTTTTGTAAATCTAGTCATCTAATGGCCTTTCATTTATTCAATAAAACATTTGTTGGGTGCATATTTTGTTTCAGACATTTATAGACTTAAAATAAAACTACAGTCCCAGTCCTACAGGAGCTGAAGTTTGTAAAATGAAGACCCATAAGCAAACAATTATAATACAACGTGACATGTGCTATGACAGCTGGTAAGTACCCTGTGTTATACGAGTATAGAGAGGAGACACTCCAAAGCTCTCTGAATGATGCACAGCTTTAGATGAATCTTAAAAGGTCACATAAGATTTGTCCAGATGACCTGAATCAGGGAATGAGCTGGGATCCAGGCTGCACATGTGGGTGGCAGCACGTGAGTAACGGCAGAGACAGATAAACGTTCCCTAGGAATTTTGTTTGCCGACGTGTAGAATAGTTGTCAGGAAGTGGCTGCTTGGCCAGAGGTTGTGTTTCCAGCTCTCTGGCATTTGGTTGGGTTCTCACCGATGGAATATAAGCAAAAGTGATGTGTGCCAGAGCACTGAAGAAGTAGGTGAGTTTTCCCCCTTCTCTTTCCCCATTTATCAGATGGATGGGGCGGAAACAAAGGCCCTATAGGTAGAGTCACCACACTGAAGAAGTCTGCGTCCCTGAGACACCAGGTGGGGGAAAGCCATCCACCAACCTGGAAAACCTGCACTGGACTGTTACTTGAGTGAAAAGTTAACTTCACTTGTGTAGTCACTGAAATGTGAGTGGTTCTGTGTTAAGTCACTAGGATAACCTAATAATAAAATGTATAAATACAGAGGAATTTAAGAAATCTGATGGATTTAGGGAATCAGCAGTGGAGTAAGAAGAGAATAGGTGGAGAGACAGAGAGACAGAGACAGAGGCAAAGAGAGAGAAAACCTCTAGACCACAGGGGCCAGGTCATAAAGAGACTCCTCTGTCATGCTAAGAAGTTTTTATTTTTAACCCAATGGTAATACAGAACTATTGAAAGATTTTAGGCAGGACAGTAAAACAGTCAGATTTTCATATAAGATCTATCACTTTGGCAGTAATGTAGAGAACTAGAGTAATAGGTGAGAATGAAAGCAGATTTCTGTCAAAAATATTTTTACCTTACTTGTTTCTGCTTCAGTATTTGGCCCACTCCCCCATAATAGTGAGAAATATTTTATCTTAACCTTTGCCAGCAAGAAAAAATAAGTGATGGGTATGTAACCACCATGAGCACTTGACCCATCACAGAACAGTGGGCAGCCTTCCATGTGCAGTGTCAAATGACTACAATAAAACTAGTCAGGACAGAGAAGGGAAGACACACCACATACACTGCACATGGTTTAGGGTGCCTGCGTAAGAACATCACTTTTCCAACACTCTGGTGGAATCCTAGGAAGGATTCGTTTTCTAAAAGTTACTTGGCAATTACCATGAATGATACTATGACCTCTGTTTTCTGCTAAGTAGAATATAAAGAAGGGAAACAAGGTACTACATGCATAGGGCTTGAATGGAGAGAACCTGTATTGATAATATCTGAAATTCCCAAAGGGTGAGCCGTGAGCCGCTTATTTTTGCAATATGCTTTCAGTGCAGTAACAAGAAGTAAACACGAAGTGTCCACCGTTTTTTCTCAAGCAGGGGAAACAAGTATTTGTCATAATAACAAGTGCTTAGTACCTGGGTTTCTGTGGTTAAATTCATACAATGCCTCAAAAGCTAAATGGCGGTGCCTGGCCCTCTGTACCATCTCTGGTTCCAGCCTTCGAGAGGCGGCACACTGGAGTAAGTGGAGTAAGCTGCTCGCTGCCAGAGGTGACCAGATGTAATAGCCATGCAAATGCACCTTGCAGATAGATCTCCCACTATGAGAAGTGTGTAGTCTGACCGATGGTCTGGAATTCACTGCAGTCATGCTGAAGCCAGCCAATGACTGATCGCAGCAGGGGCACTAAGACAGGGAGATGGGACTCCTCTGAAGGGTCACCATGGCTCAGACTCTGCATCAGCTCTGCCCAACCTTTCTTAGAATTGCACCGCAGCTTAAACCTTTTCCTACGCAGCCTCCCCTCCTTCCCTCTCTCCACAGGGGTTGGTTGGGCTGCTCCAAGACCTGATAGCTGGCCCAGCATCCGCAGTCTCCCTCCCCATTTTTCCTCAAAGGAATTTTCCCCCAATAAACCTTTTGCACAGCTAATCTCTCTCCAGCATCTGCTTCTTGGAGGACCCAAATTAACACACTAGACAGAAGGCCCTGGCCCTCCTTCTCCCCAATCCCAAGGGTTGAGAGGAATCAACATCTTGGCACAGTACGAGGGCCAGTGGGGAAGCTGCAGCCTCACCATGCACTCGGTTAACAAATGTATCCACCCATTTGTGTGCAGTAGCAGCAACGAGAAAATCCTTAATGTTGGAGGCCAGACACCTACTCCTAGAGCCTCATAATGCTTTTGACAGCCACTCAGAGCTTTAGCTGTATGCTGACACAAACGTAGAATGTTGAGTTAACACGCTCCAGACCAGTATTGCATGAGAGCAGGTGACAGATAAAGTAGGATTGCTAGTAGGAAGAAAATGCTAATGAAAAGGGGTTATTTCTATACTCCCACAAAGATACAGGGTAAAGAGAGCATCAACCACTTTTACACAGAAGAAGAAAAGAGGGGACTGTTTACCATGACTTATGGACACAAACCAGTACTCTCTTTGGTAAGCCATGAACCACAACCCTACCTGCCCGGGGAGAAAAGGAGGCAGCCTGTCGCAGCAAAGCAATACCACCAACACATGTGTGCATAGCCCTGACCCCAGGTTGTATCCTCACCAGCATGACACTTTGCTGAGCTCTGTCACTTGGCCGGCTGGTGGCATTACCTTCTCCAAGCAGAAACTCTAGTCCAGATGCATCCCCTGGGTCTACAAGTTTGAGCATCTGGGCAACTAGGGTGACAGTAGTGGGAACTTGCTTTCTAGTGAACGCTGACCTTGCCCCAGAAGCACACAGACCCCCAGGACAGATCTTGGACAACAGACCGCATCCCTAAGGTCCTCACAATCCTACAAAGTCCATCTCAAGTCCCAGCTGGGGGACCTGTGCTCTGATGCAGCCTGTACTCACTAAGTTCCCTAATCTTTGAGTACTTATAGTTTGCACCACACCCTTTTTGGCCCCATTTTATATAAAGATATATATCGTTCAGCACTGCTCTGTGGACTTTGGCTTTGTCACCCCTACTGGATAATGAGACTGCTTAGGGCAGAAGCTGTGCTATTCTTCATCTCTTCTTTTCTCTAGAAAAGCCAAACACTTTAGGCAGTTATAACTCAACTTTCTCCAAGTCCACAAACTCCCTTGGATTCAAGAAGAAAAGGATCCTCTGAGTTTATGTAGTTAGTCAGTGACATTTTAAAATGTCACATGTAAGGAGCATCATGCCAAATGTTGTGATGTCCCTGTCCTTACAGAGCTTGCAATACAACTCTCACAGCAGATGCCTGACATACAGTTGACATGGTGATGTCTGTGGGAGAGGAAAGGAGGGACGGAGGAAGGAAGGAGGAAAGAGCCTCACGAGCACTCAGAATGCGAACCATTTAGAAATATGAGCCTCCGCTTTCTGGACTGGCTCTCCATTCTCCACATTGAAAATATGAGAACACCCCACTCCCTTCCTCCCTCCTTCTCCTTTCATGCTACAGACATGGAAGGCATTGCTCTAGGACTTGTGGGAATTATAAAAATGAATAAAATATGGCCCTGATCATAAAATATTAAAATATTTTAATCCTACCAGGCCTCTTCCTTCTGCCCAATCCTGTGATCCTGATTTCCAGTGAGAATAAGGTACAAGGGTTTCCTAAGTGTCTTCTTATATTAAGCCTGCATTTCATAACCGGTTCCCCTGCATCTTATTTAGTCATTCTACATGATGCTGAAATGTTATCCTAAAGAGAATTTTCTCAGAGGAATATAGATGGGGATTTACTTTTAGATATAATGATCATATTTATATGTAATGAAATGGATAACAGGATGGTTTTTAAAACACAACATGTTGAAATCTCTTTGTCTATGTTCAGACCAATGATTGTGTTCACACACTATCACACACACTGCCACGCCACATGGCACACTCCAGCGGGCTCCTTTCGGATTCTCTTCCTGTAGGAGTCACACAAAGCAACAAGCCCAACTATACACATGCGTCTAATCAGACTATCACACAGGTATATTTAAATGCCACATGACATTGGAGAGAATTTAGGAGCCTCAAGAAAATGTAGTTAATACATGAAGATTGAAGAACTGAGTTTTGTAGTTCTTTCACTCTCTATGCACGGAGTGGCTACCAAGAATAATCTAAATAAATGAGGTATTGTCTCTTACTGAAAAAACAAGATAAATCCTTAAGCTACGTAATATGATATTTCAACTTAATAAGGGTATCAGACACTGCTGATTGGCAACTCAGCATCTATCCCCTCTTTTTCCCAACAAAACCCTGATTTGTTTGGCTAACCATCCCTCCTCACATGTGCTCAGGGTAAGTTGACCTCTCTCTCAGGTCCAAGGGTGTTTCTATTCCCCTTGCTGATAATTGGTACTAGAAGGCATGTAACTCTATTCCTGTCAATAAAATGTGAAGAGAAGCTTGCTAGGAGGCTTCTAAGAAAAGTTTTGACATCCTAAAAGAGGGGCAGAGGAGAGATGAGCTCTCTTCTTCCTCAGGCTATTATTGTGCCTGGTCAGGACACCAGGAACTGCCATGCCCACCTTGCTCCCAGCCTGGCACTGAAGTCAGCACTGGGAATGGCAGAGCAGAGAAAATGAAAAAAAACCTGCATCCTTGAAAACAATAGCAGTTGCTGAATCAGCCAGCCCTGAAGACTACTCTTCTCTAGACTTCTAGTTATGGGAGATAATTAATTGCCATACTGCTTAAGTCTGTTTGAGTTAGGGTTCCTGTGACTAGCAGTTGAACACATCCTAACAGATACAGTTTTTTTTTTTAACAAGTGAATGTACAAAGTCCCAAAGAACCCTAAAGGAGAGATCAACTAACTCCACCCCCTAAAGTGTTAAGGAAGGCTTCGCAGAGGAGCTCCTTAAGGATGCACAGGATTTGCAAGGGAGAGAAGAGGGCGTGGACTTTATAGGGAGAAGCACATGGAAATCAGTAAGTGGGGTGCTAATCGGGAACATCGAGCAGTTTGGGTGGCCCACTAGGGCACCTGAGATCAAGGACCCCCGTGCAGCTGAGAAAAAGAGGGTGCTCAAGAGGGAGAGATGGTTGCCAAGAAGATCCTGAGGAAGAACAGAGTGAGTTCCTTTTGGAGAGGCAGATTTGTTCTGTTTCGGGGCAGAGGAAAGAGCGTTTGGAGAAAATTATCCGAAGAGAGAAAAGAGAATTGAGATACAGTGGGAACGTGGAGAGGAAGTTAACATCAGAAATAGTGTCTATTTATGTGAAAAATAATTTAGCAAAGGAATTTGAGTAGAGGAATTTCAAGATGACAGGAATAAAATAAAGCCAAGGAAGAGTGTTCTTTACCACTCTTAAGACTTTTTATAGTGGGAGACTCTTTAAGGCAGGGAATCTAAGATGTTATTTCAGTCACTCAGATTAAAAAAATATGAACTAGGGATCCAAATGTGGAAATGAAGAAGGAAAGGGTGTGATAAATATTCTAAGGAAGCCAAATCAGTGGACACCATTTAACTGTAAGATAGTATTCACAAATATTAGACATTACGTGTTATGGCTACAATTTTTAACTGTTTACTTGATATTTATCCACCTCTACCATCTTATCAAAGCCTTTGTCAGAACACTGATTTAGAGGGGATGATATGGGTTTGAGTTTCAAATGCTAAATGCATTCCCTAACATTTTCCTTTAGCAGTTTAGTTTTACACTGAGATTAGTCAGGGATAGAACCAAAAGTAAAAATACACAATGCCTTCTGGCTATTTAGGGCTTTTGTTCTCTCTCTGCCCTCCCACCAACCTTCTAAATTCAAAGGACTAAAGGAAAGTGTGGGTGTTGTTAAAAGGGACATAATTTATTGCTTTGTGCTGGCTCACTATCAACTTGCTTTGCTGAAGAAAAGTATCCCATAAAGATTTCAGAACAGGTCTGTCTTGCGGGGCATCTGCCCGCAAGAGTATCCCATGATATTCCAAGGTGGAAAGTGGTCCATGAAGCTGTTCCACCTTGGGATGCTTCATCCATTCAAAGTTCTATCTTCTCACAGGTTAAGAGTCATGCGAAATGACAGAGTCCCAACCATGAGATCTTCCACCATGGTAGGCTGCCCGATGTGCACATCCATCCTTGGTGCATACCAGACAACACACACATGCACACACTCGTGCACACAACACACACAAACACACACATTTCACAGCACTCCGGGATTCCTAACATAGCACTATAGGTAACTTTTCTCTAGAAACTATCTCAGCCACAGCTTATATGTAGCTAATACCGTTCCTTGAAATCATCTTAGGAAGTTTACAAAAGAAATATAGAGATATCTAACTAGATAAATACTGACTAAAACAAAATGATTTCTTTTATAATGTTTACACAGAATAATCTATATTTTCTCAAACCAGAGGTGGAAATGTCACAAAGTATTCTAGATAGTGATAGAGGAAGGGACTCTCCAATACATGGAGATTGTCTCCCAAACTCTGTCTTCATCACAGCAGGGTAATGAAGTGAGAAAGAAAAAAGACAGGAGAAAAGAAAGGAGACAAAACTAGAAACTGCATGTTTCAGTATCCTAGTGGAGTAGTTCTCAGACTTTAGTGCATCAGAAACCTCTGGAAGTTTCATTAAAACGCTGCTTTGCTGGACTCCAAGTTTTTGACTTAATAAGGCTGGGTTGGGGGCCACATATATCCATTTCTAACAAGTTTTCAGGTGCTGCTGCTGCTGCTGCTGCTTCTGGAACCCTACTGTGAGAAGCACTGTCTTGTAAGGCAGCAGTTTCTACCAATACGACTGCCGTCACAGTCACAGAACTCCATCAAAATCCATGTCACCTCAGGTTCATGCACACAGGTTTCGTCACGCTTGGAGAGCCCAGAGGTATAAGTAATTTTATCTTCAGTCTCTTCCAAAAATTTAATTCCATTAAACTAAGATTAGATGAAAGCCTAGTTTTGCATACTCCACATGAATAAGGCATTTGCAGTTCCTTCCCCACCCATTCTGACAACCACAGGCATTTAAAACCAGAATCACTGTGGCCTTGCAACACCGCCTTCTCTGATGCTGGGGCAGGTGTTTCCGGGTCAGCCCCATCACTCTCACTGGGACATTTCAACCCAGCTGCTTGGCATGGATGTGCTTTCACAATATTGCTCCCACTGTCTTTCCCATGCTGGGCTTTTTGCTATGGACAGTATAATGTTTCTGAGGCCTCAAGGTAAAAAGAAAACTTAACGACCCACCTCCCTTTCCCAACCTCTCCTCACTCCTGACTTCCTGGGAGAGCTAAATACCAACAGCAGACTTTGATGAGAGGACAACTGTGGCCAGAATTTGAGAGCACCAGCTTCCAAAAATGGTGTTTCTCCCAATTATTGTGGGCAGCCTTGGCCATAGTTGTAAATTTTTTGAGTTTCTGTTTCCTTGTGTACAAACTGAAGATCCTCAGGCCTATTCTGCATGGATATGGTGATGATTAGCCATGAGGGTTAGTATGTAGTTAGATCTTTCAATCTCTGTCTTTCTTTTATAAACTTTCTAAAGTACTATCACCTGGCACAAAATAGACATTTATTAAGTAACAGCAATGCTTCTAGGGCTAAATGTGTGACACAGGTGAAAGAATATGGGTTTTACGATCATGGGTTTGAAGTTCAGCCCTGGTGGTTACCAGGAAGTCACTTTATGTCTCTGAGTGTTGGTTTCATCATCTGTAACATAAAAATGACAATACCTCCCCCGTGCAACACACACATGCACACACAAACACACCCATGTTTGTGATACCCAGTGGCATTATGGAGCCGAACTGCCAAGGTATGAGACCCAGCTTAGGTATCTAGTACATGTGTGACCTTAAGCAGGTTACTTAATTTTTGGTGCCTCAGTTTCCCCACATAAAGAATGGTTGTTGTGAGGATTAAATGAGTTAATATATGTAAAGTGCTTATGACAGCATAATTCACACTGTAAATGCTATTTGTGTTAGCTATTTTCATTATTGTTATTGTTATATTGTTATTTTTATTATGTTACTTTGACATCATAAATATTTAACAAATATTAGTTTATCATGTTCCCACTTGCCTAACCACTTAGACTATATATAATATCTCCATAAACAGTTTAAATCAAAAATTCATTTTCTTGATGTGCACACTCATTAGCCTTTAGCATCTGAGATGGGATCTTTTGAGGCAACACAGTAGTTTGCTCTACGGCCTTCCTCTGTAGCTCCTTAGTGATTCAGAAGCACAGCAGAATATATAGGAGGTTATTTTCTTAAAATCAACTTTTAAAAACCTACACAGAGCAATACGTCTTTGATTTTTTCCACTTTTTCAAACTTTCTTTGGCTAACACTTTACAGCATGGAAAACCTTGCCCTGATCTCCGAAACTTCTTAAAACCAACTTTTTTCCCCCAAGAGGGAAAGCAAGTTTAATTCATTAGGTTCTTAACCCTAATTACCTTTCCTGCAGATCCCTTCAAATTAAACCAGAGCCACTCTGGTTTTCATATGACATGCATCCACAGATCTCCAAATCCACAGCCAGACCTCACTGTTCTGATGGTATAACTTTCTCTCTTTGCCTTTCTAACAGGAATTCAACAGGATTTACTGAGCATTCCGTATAAAATCAGAGCAGGACTGGAAGAACTAAGAATGGTAAAATAACACTAATTAAAATCCCATCTGGGAGAAAGACTCGGATGTCATTATAGGCTGGTAGCGTTCTGGGAAAAAAAGCTATTGGTTTGAGTTGCAGCGGCTGAGAGTTGCCTGATGGCTAATGTCAGTCTTGGCCTGAATTTTGAAGGACTTTTGCAGCTGGAAGGAAGGTTAGTGAAATCTATTTCATTTCTTCCTCATTTTGTAGATAAGAAAACTAGGGCTAGAGATTAAATCACTTGCCCAAAGTAATGCATCTAGCTACTGAAAAAAAAGAAAATCATAAGGATTTAAAAACCCAAATCCCCAAGAGAGCATCCAATGCTTTCTCCATAAAGCATGCTACATTTGAATAAGTAAAAAGCCTCAGAAGGGCCTTCCAGGCAGGGAGAAGGGTGTGAAGTGGCAGTCAACATCTCTTATGGGCCTGGCAGTCAAGGAGGCAGGGCTGGACTGAAGCAGAGTAAAAGGCATCAGTAGGGGAGAGCCACACCATGTCCACCAACCCAATTTTATCCTGAGGAACCTCCAAGCAGTGTTAGGATAAAATTAATGCCTTATGATTTTTTAAGAAAAATAGCTTTTAAAACCTTAGTGCTTGACTATGTAACTATGTTTTCTTTAAATCTTGAAAAACAGGCTGTTGAGTGAACTCAATTGGCCTTACTAAACTGCTAAATATATTCTTAGAGGATCAGACATAGTTTAATACGTTAATATGATATAGTTTAATGAATTCAAAATCTAAACTTTGTGGCTTAAAATTTCTCTTCAGCCCACTAAACAGTGAGCAAGATTTCCCCTTGTATTTGAAGACTGTCCCTTATATTTTAAGGCTGTGAAATCAAAGGTAGAATTCTAAGGTATTTAAATTGTTTTGTCCCTAAACTCAGATCCCAATCCTCAAATGCATGGCATTATGAATATCCTACAAAGTAAGGGAGCTCCCAGTGATGTGTAATGGAATTGTTAATGCTATCAGGGAACAAGGAGCAATTTTTCTTTTACGAACAAAGAGCAATGGATACAGGGCCCTAAGCGAGCAGCGCTTAAGTGCACCATCTGTTGCCAGTCAATATTTTGACCATTAATACTCTCTTAAGCTTTTAGTCCAATTTAAATGAATATCATCATGGCTTATACTTTAAGCCAGTTATGGATTCTAATCCTTTGATTTTGAAATAATGAGAGCTGTAGAATGTCATGAGACACAATTACCAACCACTGTTCCTGGTGAAGCAAAAATATTGTTAAAATGCTGCCACTAATTTTTAAAAGCATCCTAGGACGCTTGATACCAAGAAAGATAGATTATTTGTATCTGGAGTATCAGAATTATCTCCAATGAACTCCAGAGTCAAACCAAACACCACCCATGATTTTCTTGGCCTCTACAATACTTCATATAAGGTTAACAACTTGGAAATTGTTCCTATAACAATAACTATAAAAGAGCAGTTAAATGTTCTGTTTGATCACTTTTCTCCTCACTTTTATTTAATTGCTCATTTCCTAAGACCCCGCTCCCTAAAATTTTTTAATTGGATTTCCCCATATACAGATAAAATGCATCAACATCTAGTGTGTCTTCTAAAGGATAACTGACACATATCGGCAGAATAGTGACAGAAAGGCAAAAGGCTGGCTGGGCTGAAACAGGAAATCCAGTGCCTTAGAAAAATATTTATGGTTCTGATACAGAGGAAAATGAAATGTTATACAAATAGTTGATGAGAGTAAGAGCAGTAGTCAGTCCAGTAGGGGAACTGTTAGTCAAATTCATTGATAAGCGTCAGGTACAGGACCAAGCAATTTTAGAAGGTGTTTCATTACAAGCATATCTGTCTGTAAGATGGAGATGACTGAAGTACAGTTTACTTTCAAGTGTTCATCTCCTTTAAGATAAAAAAAAACTTTTAAAAGTTCAACGTGAACCATAGTTTTGTTTCTTTTCTTCCCCACTGATTATCACCAGGCCCCTGGCAGAACTCTCGCAAGAGCCACGGCTTCCATCCTCTGGTGATGAAGGCCTTTATTTGGTCTTACTCTGAAATTTCATTCTTTTGGACTTTCTGGAAAAGAGAATCTATCTGACTAATCTTGAAAGCATAAACAATATGAGGATGCATCTGGATCTCACAGATACATCTTCTCTCTACGACAATCATTGAAAGAATTTATTTATTTTAAAATATCTTCAGCATCTCTTAATAGAGATAGATAGATAGCCCAGCTTGGTGGCTAATTACATGACCTTCATATCTCTAAGTCTTCATTTCCTTACCTGTGAGATGAGGATGCTGGACTTACAATCTCTGACTCCTTCCCAATATATGAATTTCAAATTCAGTTATAGCTACTGGGAGATTCATTCACTTGGCATCTCCCTTCCCCTCACCATGCTAGTGGGAACCTGCTGTATAGCGCAGGGAGCTCAGCTCGGTGCTCTGTGGTGACCTAGATGAGTGGGTTGGGGGGAGGTGGGAGGGAGGTCCAAGAGGGAGGGGATATACGTATACATATAGCTGATTCACTTCGTTGTACAGCAGAAACTAACACAACATTGTAAAGCAATTATACTCCAATAAAACAACAAAAAAAGGTTTATCTGAATGTCCCATCTTATTTCTCTGTTGTCATTTCAGACGATTTTATTACATCACTGACAGAAAGTCCCTAATAAATATTTTAGACATAACATTTAGATCATCCCTGAAGAAGAAATATGAGATGTTACCAGTGCTATCCATATGGACTATTTTCAGAGATTATCAGTGAGAACTCTTTTGAGATGAACATGAACCTTATTAGACATGTGGATGAGTAAAATCACATGGACGCCGCCATGAGTGGCTATTCAGTTTGGGGGAAGTTCACTTCTTTGAGATTTAGTTTCTTCCTCTGTATAATGAGGTGGCTAGAGAAAATAACCTTTAAGATCTCCTTAAATTCCAACAATTATAATTCTATGCCAATAAAAAAAAACTAAACAACACTAAAATAAAAGTCTTTTCACTGATTTATACAGTTCAAGATAACTCAAGGATACTAAAAATTCTAGTAATGGGATAGTTATACGTATATATGGATGTCTCCATAATTTTTATAATCCTTAGACATTGCAGTGTTTCAGAACTTGCTTTCAATAACTCCCATATAAAAAATTTATAAAAGAAGGACAGAAATCAGACAACTCAACTTAATCCCACACAAACCTTAAGCTTAAACTGCCTTAAGAATAGAAATTTAGAGAAACGCTATCTCAACTATTGCTCAATGTGCTAATTTTTTTTTTCTTCTTTATTGAAGTATTGTAGATTTACAATATTGCATTAGTTTCAGGTGTACAGCAAAGTGATTCGGTTTTACATATATATACATACACACACACACATATATATGTATATATAAAACCAAATCTTTTAAAAATTCTTTTCCAGTATAGTTTATTACAAGATATTGAATATAGTTCCCTGTGCTATACAGTAAATGTGCTAATATTTTATGACTTCAACCACAACTTAAAAGTATTTCATGCAGTTTTTAAGGATTAAAGTTAATCTGGGAATTTTCATGTTAAAAAGTAAAAGTTACATTTATGTGTTGTGAGTACAAAGTATGTCTGAATTTTAATAGGTCACCAAAATTTAATCAAAAGTTTTACAAAACAGTATCTCCATCATAGATAAGCTGAAATTGGTAAATGAGTCATAGTTCAATCAAATTCAGGGCTATGAAGAAATCTTTCCCTCTAATAAAGGTTTATAATTTTAAAACCAGTGTTGTTTTGCTAAACTATATATAGCCCTTTAATTTAATGCCAAGAATTACATTGTTTCTGGCTTCTCAGATTACATCCTATATCCTCTTTGATTATTTATTAGAAGAGTCAGTAGAAAGCCTGGTCCACTGATGGTGGAGAAGGGCAGTGACTGGCGCCAAGGGCTTTACATCTGGTGGTGTCACTTCCCTTCTCTTTGACTATTTCTCTTTAACCTGATTGTAAGTTTTTTCCCTCAAATGAGAGTTTTGTTATGTGTTTTAAGTCCCTCAATGGAAAGGAACTTAACTGTGCTCTGAATGGACCAGCACATCAGCTTCCTGAAAGAAATTACACTGCTTAGCCTAAAACTTCTGCCTTCTAGCTCAAGTATCTCACAGTGGGATCCAGTTAAGGCATCCGATTTCTTATGGTCTCAAATCATGACTGTACTTTGTTATCATCAGGACATCATATGGTTAGCATATAAAATGTGCACTGATCCTGTTCCTTGAACCTCAGGGGTATAAAAGGCTTTAGGACTTCCAAAATAAGGGAAGTGAAATATAAAAGTATATTCTTTACTAGGACTTATAACAATGCCTCAGCTGTTTCCATTGTGTTCAAAGTTCCTATCCATTATCAGGCTAAGAGTGGTAAAGCAAACTATTTCATAAATCAGATCAGTTTTAAAACTACCAGTGTCTTACACTTTACTTTAAAACATGCGAGTACAGACTGGATAATCTCTGTCACATTTTATTAAGCTTTCTGAAAGGAATGATGTGGTAAGTTGCACAGAAAGAGCAATACCTTGGGAGTTTAAAAGGTTAAATTCTTTTCCACACCTTGTCCCTCCCTCCAAAAAAGAAGGTACATAGTAAATCATACTAACAATAACAATAATTATAAACTAGAAATTATGAAATCGGGCTAAGAAATGAAGAGCACTGCATAAAGAAACTTGTGTATTATAAGAAAATAAAACATGCTCATATAATTAAAATCAATTTGAACAAAATTACTCCAATAGTAGGGGTGGAATACATACGTTTCTTCAAGTTTTCTTCTTGAAACTAGTTGATGTAAGAGGATTTACTCAATACATGTTTAAGTGATGTTATTTCTAGGACTCATCAGCCCCTCCAGTGAAAGAAGGCTGCTCTCTGTGACTTCCCAATATCTATCATTACAAAAACAAACAGCTAGCCCTGTTTGTCTCCCCACATGACAATGGACCTGCATCTGTCAACAGACTCGCATTATGTGCCGCGTGAGAACATGACTGTGACATTTACTCTTGTGACAAGGCAAATTTTGGCAGCTCATCTGGATAGAGATGAGCATTCATTATGCTGCAGCACCTTTCATCAAGCTAATGACATTTCAATCAGCACGTTTTCTCCAGTTTCGGTACTTTGATCTGAGCACACAAGTCTCTAATTACGCCCAAGCAACAAGTTTCACATCAATCCAACAGTTTCTGCACTCACCGTACACCATCGCTCCTCCGGTTTCATGCAAGAAGCGAAATCGATGATTTTTAAATAACCAGATTGTCAAAATGGTAAGGATGAGCAAAAAATTAAAGACAAGCAGCTCCACCGCTCCCTGATGTTGAAACTGATATTCGTCCCTCTCTGACATGAACCTTTGCTGTCTCTCCATTTTCCAGTCTACTCGGGATTCCTTAGATAAAAACCTGGATAAGGACTGTTTTATCAAGGTTTGCCTAAGACGGTCTGGCTGCCTGAGGATTTCAGGATAACACTGCCACTTAAGTTGCTACTTCATGAGCATTCTGCCTTGGCTTAGTATTCAGATGGCTTCTAGTTACAACTTCCTGTTTCTCTCTTAAAGCAGCCTCGTCTCTTTTCAAACTCCAGAGTGTGGTTTCATCATCGACTCTTACTGTCTTTAAATGATTCATTCCATGAAATTAACTTTCATATCGGACAAACCTGCTATCAGTCATTCTGAGATCTTGAGTCAAGATCTTATCGTTTAGAACAAGTCTTCTTAAGCTGCATAAGAGGTGAATTGTAGATTAATAATAAAGCAGATCACCTTACATCACCAACATTTTCTAAATTCAAAAAGCCAATTCCTGAATCATAACCTCACTCACATGTGAGATTTTTCCTTTCCAACCACAGCCTAGCAATGTGATGGGGACAGACTGAAAATGATTTCACAAGGATTTTTTTTTTTAAGTTTAGAAGTAAGAAATAATTTCTTATATGACTGTCTCTCTCTCTGGTTTTATATAACTGGTAGTCACAAGAGCAGCATTTAAACTCGGAATCAATTGCTTCTCTTTTAACAAGAATAAATGAAAGCACAAGACAAAAAGAATTTTGTCCTATCTCTACAGCTGTGTGCTGTTTTTATATGCTCAGTCAAAAAAGATAAGAAACTAAACACGTGTCTTTGAAGGAAGAAACCATACAGCCATTCCCAGTAATGCCACATTTGTGGATTTCTCTTTGTAAAGCTCCTGGTCCAGACATTCAGGATCCACAGAATCTGCTACGGATCACAAATCTCCTCTGTCCTATATGCAAAACAATGTGGTTCACTGAGGAATAGTCTGCCACCAACAATGAAGTTTCCAGAATTCCAGGGCACAGACAGTGATGATTCTTCAGATCATCTTGCATGTGGCAGGTTAGTTCTGTTTGAATTAATATTCTTATGCTTTTTGAAAAAGATCAAGATAACACTACCATAGGCTCTGCTGTTTTCTTAGTAATTGTTGTGATTCGTTTGCCTTATTGGTCTTATGATACAATTAGATACAGGGTTAAGTGAGGTTCTTCATCATTTCATGATATTATTATAACTCAGGGGTTGGAATAATCATCTAGTATCCCCATACTTGACGGAATTAGTATTCAATTTATATGGTGTAAGTGATTCATTGAGTAGGATGAGTCCAAATAGAGCCTTAGAATATCTTGTCACCAAAAGCTAGAGGTCAAACACACAGTATATTGGGGGCTAAACTAGCTCCTCAATAACAGTTTTACCCACAGAGAAAGTCTATCAACCACTTAATACAAAACTCTGCTGTTTCAGCCTCTTTGCCTTCTGCAACTTTTGAAGCTGATTTCCTGAGTTTAACTCAGCAGGGGGTATTTATGTGGGCTGCAGATGTTCTTTTAACACACTACCCTTTTTGGCAGACATATCCGTGATGACTAATGTTCAAACTGTTTTGAAATCTGTCAGATAATGCTTGCAAGCATTTCATGAAGCTTTGCTAGCAGGTTCTACCTTTACAATTTTGCAACCCCTCAGGTTTAGTCTCGAGTTGTTAGATTTACAAGATAACCCAAATTCAAAACGTGGCAATTTCCTATCTTTTTTTTTCTTTTTCTTTTCAGTCATCACTTAATTACTTTGGTTTCCTTTTAATAATGATGATTATTCCATCTGGCCAGAATAAACTTTCTTTGCTTGTCTTATTACGACATCCAATTTTACTCTCTTACCCAATGAAGCAACTCAGTGACAGGATTAAAGGCCTATGGAATGTTTTCATTGGTTAAAAATCCTAAACCTGATGTCAACATATGAAAAAAGGTATATTTCACATAAAAATATCAGACACATGGTTTCTCTAGAAAAAAACTGGTAAGACCTGGCACACTGGACCTTCCTTCCCATGTGGCCACAGCCTGTTAAGGCTGAGGGGTTTCCTGTTTGCCACAAGTCCCATTCATTCTATTTCACTCATTTATGTTCCCTGCATGACCCCTACTGTCATTTGAACATGTGGCCCCTGGTTCATTCCAGGAATGGAATACATTCACTATTCCATTGTCCAATCCTGATACTGTTTAACATTAGGATGGAAAGCTGAAAAGAAAAGGGGGCTTAGGAAACTTTTCCAATTCTTCCATTCAGAAAAGTATTTCAATTCCTCCTATCTTGTGTTTTCTTCTCAGAATATCATTTAATATTCTTATGTACCAAGAAAAATAAGAAAATGAAGAAGCACATATTACTTTGGAATCTACTATGAGCCAGGAAGTATGCTGGGAAATTTAATTTAATGTAATAGTCATAAAAACCCTATGTGTGAGGCACTTAAGGCTCAGAGAGGGTTGGTAATATATCCAAGGTTGCACAGCCAGTAGGGGTTAAATTTACACACAGGGTTTAGTGGCGTTAAGATGGCATTTTAGCTGGGGTGATCAATTCACCTTGCCTTGTTAGAGACTTTCGTGGTTTTAGGACTGAAAGTCCTGTATCCCAGCAAACTCCTCAGTCACAGGCAAACCAGCACAACTGGTCACCCTAATAGCCAAGGTTCCCCAAATTTACAAATCCTGTACTATCAAAAATGACTGCTCTTTATGAGATTCCTGAGGGAGATATTCACAAGAAGAATATCAATTAAAAATTAAGGCAGTATTTTATTAGCTGGTGACATAAACCTTAGTACTAGGTCTCTGACCAAGTTGGGATCTCAAAACTTAAATACAAAACTTAAATACTCCCAAAGAAGAATTCTTGATTGTCCCTTAATTCAGATCTTAACACCTATTGGCCACTGAGTCAAAGGTTCTTGCTGCAAGATGCAACATGCCAGTAAGAGGAAGGAAGTAAAGAGAAAAACAGGATGGCCGAGCTTATGCAGTGAAATTCCCCTGTCTCAGCTTGCCCATTTAGTCTCATGGAAGGAAAATCTTGAAGAGAAGAGACTTCCAAGCCAAATAACTTGGTGTAGCATAATAACCCCACCCTTAGTGAATGTGACCAGTTAGAACCCCTAGACTGTGTTTCATAATCTAGCCAATCATTTGAGAGTTCCTCATTCTTGGAGAGGACAGTGGAGATTGTGGGCTCAGAGGATGGAGAAGGGAAACTTTCCTAGGGTGAGGAGAGATGCTGGGAGTTCCTCTTCCCTGCTCCCTAGAGCCCCACTCTGACCAGTCTTAGTTCTCTCTCAACCATCGGGCTTAACAGAAAACACTTAAGTCAATTCAGGCCCTGGGTTAGAGGAAAATCCCATTTCCTCATTCACTTGGCCTTTCTCCTGATAACTTATCCCTCTCTGAGACCAGTGAGATGGCAGTTTCATACTTTGCCCCCAAAGGTTCTAAAATAGACCAGGACAGGACTGTAATTAAGTTTACTTGAAGGTCACACAATGCACTAAACTGAAGATTCACCCCCTCTTCTATTTTCAAACTTTCCGTAAATCCATCTGTTAAAGTAATTAAATGAGGCAACTATTAGACTGCGGTGACGCTAATGCCTTGGTCACCTATGCAAGCAAACCAAACCTAAGCCAGAGTCAAGGTGCTCAAATCCAAGAAAATGAAGTTTAAGAACAACCAATCACAAACGGCCAACTAAGATTTCCCCAATAAGGCAACCACGAAAGCTAGAGCAAATCAAATACTGTCCTTGCTTTGTTTCCCTATCTTTTCTACAAAAACTTCTCTCTAAGCTTCTGTTGGTGGAGTGCTCCTAATCACGTTCAGTTTGGTGCTGCCCCAGTTTGAATGCATGTATGCACCAATGAACTCTTGAAAATTTTAATGTGCTTCAGTTTATCTTTTAACACATCTTAACTTTCCCTACCCTCCAAAAGTCACATGTTAGCATAAAAATGTCCCTGATTTGAACAATATGAACTGCACCCATTAGTAGATTCCCACAGAGAAATGAAAGTTCAAAACTTTCACAGAAAGTTAAATTCCATGTAAACACTTGGACAGTATTAAGTCCCAAAGACATTCACTGCCTAATACCTGGTTTTCCTCTTCAGACTCTGAGGCTATGGGACCAAGGACCATGAACCCAGGACATAACCCCCAACTGCATGTTTTTTTTCCACTGCTCTTCATTATGGCAGCAAAGTGAAATAAAGTTCACTGAAAACTAGTGAGAATGAGAGGGCTTGTATAATTTCATTAAACAACTCATATATAGAAACAAGTGTGCATGAATGAGGATCTCGTCCTTCTTCTACCCCACCAAGTTCCAGCCATGCTCTGAGGAAGGAAAACTGGGGTACAGACCTTACTGTTTTCCAAGGTGAGGTCTTATCTCTAGATTGTTCATCCTTGATGTACACAAGTACATAATAAGGACCCCAAACCAGTGATGACCAGAGAAAAGGGGAATCGTCTTACACTTGCACTAGATGTCACTTGCTGGCTTTGTCCCAGCAAACATATACTGGATCCCACTATTTTTATTTAAGCATTGCTTCATTGAAGGGTCCCAAAGCTGTGCAGAGCTGAAGGGAGGCAAGGCTGGCACTTTGCCTGTGATCTAGCCATGTCATCCCTGTGCCATCAAAGGGCCTCACGGCTAAAGCCTCAGAGTGACGAGGGCCCCAGATGAACATCCCTTGATTCCTAATTCTGCCTCTTCTCTTTCTTTGTTCCTAGACTTCTATCCACAGCATATCACCCCTTTTCTTTTGTAGAGGGTACCACTGTAAGAAATAATAAATGTTACATGTCAATTATATCTCAGTTTTTAAAAAGTTAAAAAAAAAGTAACAAGCTTCGGTCCATTGGTCCCCTCTTCTGTCTTGAACATACTGAAGGGTAAGTTGTGAGAAAAATTTCACTCACTGCCTTTTCATTTTGTTCAGTCAGTTCTTCACGAGGCAGGGTAAGTGCAGGCTGGCCACAGTGGCTGAAACCTCCCCACAACCCAGGATGGAGACTTCAGAGCTGGAAAGAAGTATGAGCTCTGGAGCCAAGGACAAGGGAGGACGAGATGGAGAACTGACACTCCAACGTGCATCTATTGATAGTTTTAATGCAAAGTTTCTGTGATCAAAGACCTGAGAAAATTCATTCCTTTGATCTCCTAAGTGTCTACAAGATAAATTCACATTCCTCTTAGGATGTAACTTCTATTCTGTGTCTTACAAACTAATAACTCTGACCTCATTAGCTGAAATATATTGATAGTTTGCCCTATCACTTCTCCATTAAATTATTAAAATTTTATATAAACTAACAAAGAAAGGCACCATGCCCCTCACCTCTCTCTGGTCTCTGCATATTTCTCCAGTTAGAGAAACGTACACAGGAGGAGAGAATACAGAGTTCCCAACAACATGAAGTTGTATAAACTTGGAAATATTTTTCTGAAATGAAGTACATAAATGCCAAGCAGATTTTGACAGAAGTGTCTCTTAGACATTGGGTGGGGGAAAGAACTATTCCCCAAAATATTATCAGGGCTTATAAATCTCAATTAAGCTGTAACAGAGAACATGATGTTATAGCAGGTCTTCCAGGTTCCCAGGTTCTTCAACAAAATTACTTTTAAAAGAATAGATAACTTTGAATATTTATTCACTCTTAGTATCCTTGTTAAAAGAAGAATTTTTCTTCAGTACATTTAGGCTTCAAAATTGAGGGACTATAAACTATATAAGTTTTTAAATGTTAACTGAAGAATCTTTTTTTTAAAACAAAAATGCCTTTTTAACTCTACTTTCAACTTACTTAAACCTTGTCTGTTAAGGCACTCTAATTAAGAAATATTGAATTTGGAAAGAGCAGAATCAATTGGTTGTCAGCAATTCGAGATAGAAACAGTATTGGATTCCACCAATCTACTATAATAGCTAGATTCATCTCCATGTGAAAAATGGAATCGTTCTGCTGGAATTGTTAGGCTCCGTGAGCAGCCTAACCTCACAGCTCCTCCCTGCCACCAACTTAACCAAAGGAGAATACACGCAAAACAAATAGCTGAACAAAATAGTCACATCTGAAATATAAAATTTTTGTGAACTATGTTTGAGAAGGTGGCTTAGACCACAAGTCTCCCACCTCATCCCAAATCTACAAAGAGGCTGAGGAGAGCACATTCAGAGACACACCTAATGATGTAAGACCTTATCAGCAGAGCAGAATACACATCCATGCACTCAGCCTGTTTTAAGGAGGTCTCCTGCAGAGACACAGCAGGAAAAAGAAAGAAAGAATGTTAGGGCTTCAACCACCCCTTAACCTTCTGGGCTCACCTTGACTGTAGTAGTCAAAGAAAGAAACAGTTCAGACTTCTCTGCTCCTAAGCCCAGGAAACTCCCCTCTAATAAGGCGTGGCCCAGCCCATGTGATGCCTGGATCACCCACTGAACATTCTTGTTCCAAGGGATCAAGAGTGAAGCAGAACCTCCTTCATGGCACTTGCAAAAAGTCAGAAGCATAGGTAGAAGTTTTCTCCTGCATGAACCAGTGTGGAAATGTGGGGATAGGAGCAGAAATGTTCCCCATAAACTCTCCCCAGGTATTTGTTAGACTTCACTGCCAGGCTTGTGATCAACCAGGAGCAGACTGACCCACTCAAGAATGGAAATCAGCATTGTATCTAAGCAATCATGCTCCTGTGTTCAAGAGGATGCTTCTTTTGCATCCACCTGGGACAGTGTGTTGAGTGGTCTAACTACTGCTCCCAAAAGCTGTGAGGAAGAATAAGAACTCATTAAATTTGCCTTAACTCCACCACACACCAAAGGATGAAAACTCACTCCTATTCAATTCTTTTTTTTTTGGTAAGTTGTGTTGATCCACATTATGCAACTCACAGCTTAAAAAAAGTATAAAAGCTCCATGTGCCAGCATAAAACTACTCAAAAAACACACTATAGAAACAACATTCAAACACCCCAAATTTGAATATTAATTATTTGATTGTTAAATTATGAGAGAAAGTACTAATATTCTAAATCAAATTCCCCTTCTCCTTGTAAACTAAATTCAATTTTTTTTTCTGTCTCTTTCGGGGTTTAACGGATTCATCTCACTCTGATGTGGCCAGCTTTCTTTTAGCAGCTGCAGTGTTGTGCGCCATCTCTGAAGCACTAGAATAACTATAGCTTCTTCAGCAGCTACAAAGTTGAATTTACCCAATTACAAATTACTCATGCATTCTGCTGTGCCTGAGAATCACAGCACCAGACTTATTCTAACAAAGTTTAGAAAATACAAGCAAGCTACTCCTGTGCCACCACAGCATTATCCCAAGCAAAATTATCTGTCCAGAGTTTTGTAGACAGTACAATCTAGGTCTGTATTTTTGTTATCTGCAGAACATTGCTGAGAGTTTTATCCTAGGGAAAGACAGGCACATGAAGAAAACACAGTTATAGATAAAATATTTTGGTTTCAGGCTAACCGACAGACATCAATCTGGGCATGTGGTCCAGAGGCCATTTCCAGCAAATTTAAACCCACAAGGGAGAAATTGCCCATTAATGGTCATACCGTGTTTCCTGCAATGATGGGAAAATTCACTTGGATATATTGTCTCACCATTAGAAAGAGGCATTTAAAATGCTATCTTCTTGCAGAAAAAGCATTTGATAAAATTTAACATCCATTCATGATAAAAACTCTCACCAAAGAGGGTATAGAGGGAACATATCTCAACATAATCAAAGCCATTTATTACAAACTCACAGCCAATATAATACTCAACAGAGAAAAACTGAAAACCTTCCCACTAAATTCTGGAACAAGCCAAGGAGACCCACTTTCACCACTACTATTCAACATAGTATTGGAAGTCCTACCCACAGCAATCAGACAAGATTAATAAGAGGTATCCAAATAGGAAGAGAAGAGGTAAAATTGTCATTATATGCAGATGACATGATACTTTATATAGAAAACCCTAAAGACTCCACACAAAAACTATTAGAACTAATAAATGAATTCAGCAACGTACAAGGATACAAGACTAATATACAGAAATCTGTTGCATTTCTTTACACTAACAATGAAATATCAGAAAGAGAAAGTAAAAAAAAAATCCTGTTTAAAATCACGTTAAAAAAAAAACAACAAAAAACCTAGGAATAAACCTAACCAAGGAAGTGAAAGACCTATATGCTGAGAACTATAAAACATTGATAAAAGAAATCAAAGATGACTCAAAGAAATGGAAAGATATCCCATGCTCTTGGATTGGAAGAATTAATATTGCTAAAATGGCCATACTATCCAAAGCAATCTACCGATTTAATGCAATCCCTATCAAATTACCCATTGACATTTTTCACAGAACCAGAACAAATAATCCCAAAATTTGTATGGAACCACAAAAGACCCAGAATTGCCAAAGCAGTCCTGAGGAAAAAGAACAAAGCTGGAGACATAATCCTCCCAGACTTCAGACAATACTTCAAAGCTAAAGCAATCAAAACAGCGTGATATTGGCACAAAAACAGACATATAGATCAATGGAACAGGATAGAGAGCCCAAAAATAAACCCACACACCTATGGTCAATTAAGTTTTGACAAAGGAGGCAAGACTACACAATGGAGAAAAGACAGTCTCTTCAGCAAGTAGTGTTGGGAAAGCTGGACAGCCTCATGTAAATCAGTGAAGTTAGAACACGCCCTCACACCATACACAAAAATAAACTCAAAATGACTTAAAGACTTAAATATAAGACATGACACTATAAAAGTCCTAGAAGAGAATATAGGCAAAACGTTCTCTGACATAAATCATAGCAATATTTTCTTAAATCAGTCTCCCAAGGCCAAAGAAGTAAAAGTAAAAATAAAGAAATGGGACCTAATCAAACTTACAAGCTTTTGCACAGCAAAGGAAATCATAAGCAAAACAAAAAGGCAGCCTACAGACTGGGAGAAAATATTTGCAAATGATGCAACTGACAAGGGATTAATTTATAAAATATACAAACAATTCATATAACTCAATATCAAAATAACAAACAACCCAATCAAAAAATGGGCAGAAGACCTAAATAGGCATTTCTCCAAAGAAGACATACAGATGGCCAACAGACACATGAAAAGATGCTCAACATCACTAATTATTAAAGCAATGCAAATCAAAACTACAATGACACCAGTCAGAATGGCCATCTTCAAAAATTCTACAAATAATAAATGCTGGAGAAGGTGTACGGAAAAGGGAACTCTCCTAAACTGTTGGTGGGAATGTAAATCCGTACAGCCACTATGGAAAACTGTATGGAGATTCCTTTAAAAAACTAAAAATAGAATAACCATAAGACCCAGCAATACCACTCCTAGGCATATATCCAGAAAAGATGAAAACTCAAATTCAAAAAGATACACGCACCCCAATGTTTATAACAGCACTATTTACAATAGTCAAGACATGGAAGAAACCTAAGTGTCCATCAAGAGATGAATGATAAAGAAGATGTGGTATATATACACAATGGAATATTACTCAGCCATAGAAAAGAATGAAATAATGCCATTTGCAGCAACATGGATGGACCTAGGGACTGTCATATTGAGTGAAGTAAGTCAGACAGAGAAAGACAAATATCATATGATATCGCTTATATGGGGAATCTAAAAAATAGTACAAATGAACTTATTTAAAAACAGAAACAGACTCACAAACATAGAAAGCAAACTTATGGTTACCAAAGGGGAAAGGGTGGGAAGGGATAAATTGCGAATTTGGCATTAACAGATATACACTACTATACATAAAATAGATAAACAACAAGGATTTCCTGTATAGCATAGGGAACTAGATTCAGTATCTTGTAATAATCTATAATGGAAAAGAATCTGAAAAAGAGTGTATATATATATATATATATATATATATATATGTAGATAGATATCACTTTATATATATATATATATATATAATTTATCACTTTGCTGTGCACCTGAAACTAACACAATACTGTAAATCAACTATAGTTCAATAAAGAAATTTAAAAATAAAATAAAATGGTATCTTCTAAAACTCTGAAATGTGCAGGGGTGACACCTCTAGTCCAGTACTCCGGATTAACCCAAGGCTTCATTGGTCCGCTCTGTGTCTGTCCTGTATGTTGAAAACCTCTTAATTATTTATTAATGAAATAATAAACATCTGGACCTTTAACGTAGTCCACCATAAAATCATGTGAAGGAATAGTTAAAATAAGAATGGCAACAATTTTATGGTTGCTGTGACTGCATAATGGGAATGTTATATTATTCTATCTATTTTTATGTGTAATTCAAAATTTCCACAATAAAAAATTTTAACTATATTTTTATTTCCTTCTTGATTGCTGCTTTTAGAGGATCCAGTTCCTCCCAGAGCCTGAACTCTGTCTAGTGATACTGCCTTCATCCCCTTCTAAGCACATTCATGACCCAACATTCTATGTAAACTCAACCTCTTTCCTTCTCTATTTCTGCATTCCCAGTAGAAACTCAAAAGGATTTTAGCCTGTGCTGGAGCAGATTTGGAGCTGGAATTCCTTTAACCTTAATCTAAGGAACCATATCTTATAGATGCAGTTCCCTCTTATCACCCTGATGGCCTCATTTAAAGAATTATCCTCAGTACACCACTAACTGAATCCTCTGTGGATAGTTCTAAATGAGGATCATTGTGTTCTTTTTCATGTCCTTTCCCCCCAAACCTTGCCTTTCCTTGGCTTTTGGACTTTTCAGACCTTGAACATCTCTCTTCCCACATCATTGGTAGCAGAGCTATTCATTCAGCTTCATCTTTTCCTACAGCAGTTTAATATCCCCTAATGTTCCATTTCCTTCTCTTCTTCCATGAACTCTGCAGGCTCAGCAGAGCTTTGAATTTTCTTTCCTCCTGGGTAGCACTTATTGCTGGATCAGAGTTCCTGACTTTTTTTTTTTCAAACCAGACAGTTGTTCTGGGATCCCCTACATGAAATCAGTCAGTTCTGGGTCAGCCAAATGTGTTCACTGTTCAAACATATCCAATTACCTTCACCATCCCAAGCTCGATAATTCTACCCATTAAGTACCTTCCATCAGCCTAGCACCTGACCCTGGCCTGGAATTGATCTCTTTTAAACCTACCAGGTTCCCCTTCACTGTACCTCATCTTCCCTAAATCTTTGCTCAGAGTCCTAACCCTATGATTTTCCTGGACATCTTCCCCCAAACAATGGCCATACGAGTTTGCCACCTGAAATGACTCTGTTACCTTCGGACTCATCAAACAATGTTTAATGTATTCTCTGCTAATCTTCCCAGTCCTTCTATCATAAATGTTGTCCACTTTTTCTTTCTTTTTTAAAAAATTTATTTATTTTTGGCTACATTGGGTCTTCGTTGCTGCGCGCGGGCTTTCTCTAGTTGTGGCGAGCGGGGGCTACTCTTCTTTGTGGTGCGCGGGCTTCTCACTGAGGTGGCTTCTCTTGTTGTGGAGCATGGGCTTTAGGCGTGCAGGCTTCTGTAGTTGTGACATGCAGGCTCTAGAGCACAGGCTCGGTAGTTGTGGCACATGGTCTTAGCTGCTCCGCAGCATGTGGGATCTTCCCGGACCAGGGACTGAACCCATGTCCCCTGCATTGGCAGGTGGATTCTTAACCACTGCACCACCAGGAAAGTCCCCGTACCCAATTTTTCTGCAACCACCCAATACAGCATTTCCATGAAATGTCCATAAATATATGGATAATAATACACGCATAATATGAGGGAATTATTGCTAATATTTTTAAAGACAGTTTTTAGAACAGTTTTAAGTGTTACAAAAAAATTAAAAGGAAGGTGCAGAGATATATAGTTTGCCCACACACATGCATAGCCTCCCTATTATCAACATCACTCATCAGAATGGTATATTTTTTACCAAGTATGAACCTACATTGACACAACATAATCACCCAAAGTCCACAGTTTACCTTAATGTTCACTCATGGAGTTGTCCATTCCACGAGTTTGGACAAATGTATGATGGCATATATCCATCATTATAATATTATACAGAATTTTTTCACTGCTCTAAAAATCCTCTGTTCTCTGCCTATTCATACTTCCCCTCTCCTCACCCCCTGCCCCTCACTAGCAATCACTGATCTTTTTATTATCTCCATAATTTTGCTTTTCCTATAATGTCATATAGTTGGCTCATACAGTATGTAGCATGTTCAGATTGGCTTCTTTCACTTAGTAATATGCATTTAAGATTCCTCCATGTCTTTTCAGGGCTTGATAGCTTATTTTTTTTTTTGCACTGAATAATATTCCATTGTCTGGATGTACCACGGTTTATTTATTTATTCACCTACTGAAGGACATCTTGGTGCTTCCAAGTTTTGACAATTATGAATAAAGCTGCTATAAGCATCCATGTGCAAGTTTTCGTGTGGACATAAGTTTTCACCTTCTTTGGATAAATTCCAAGGAGCAGGATTTCTGGATCATATGGTAAAATTATGTTTAGTTTTCTAAAAAACTGCCAAACTGTCTTCCAAAGTAGCTGCACCAACAATAAATGAGAGTTCCTATTACTCCACATTCTCCTCAGCATTTGGTGTTGTCAGTGTTCCAAATTTTGACCATTCTAATAAGTGTGTAGTATCTCATTGCTGTTTTAATTTGCATTTCCCTGATGACATATGATATGGAGCAACTTTTCATATGCTTATTTGTCATCTGTATATCTTATTTGTTGAGCTCTATGTTCAAATCTTTTACCTATTTTTACTTGGGTGGTTTATTATTCTATTGTTGAGTTTTAAGGGTTCTTTTTATATTTTGGATAGCAGTCCTTTATCAGATGTCTTTTGCAACTATTTTCTCCCAGTCTGTGGCATTTCAGCACCATTTACTGAAGAGACTGGTTTTGCTCTATTTTATTACTTCTGCTCCTTTGTCAAAGATCTGTTGACTACACACTGAAGTAGAGATTCAACACATCTTTAGACTGGTTTGGGTATATTAGGAGGATAATATATAAAATCAGAAAATATGAGTATCTGTTATGTATAAGAGTATGTTATATATTCTAAGAAATAGAAAGAGATTTAAGGCACAAGTCCTCTTCTTTGGACCTACACTGGACTGCATCAGGGTCCCCAAGACCACCCCTGGGTTTGGTGATTTCCTACAAAGACTCATAGTACTAAGCATATAGTCATACTGATGGCTAAGATTTATTAGAGCAAAACCAGCAAAAGGAAAAGGCACATGGGACGAAGTCCAGAGGAAACCAGGTGCAAGCTTCCTAGAGTTCTCTCCTGGTAAAGTCAGTCAGCGTGAGCTTAATTCCACCATGGTTGAATTGTGACAACGTGTGAAATGTTGTCTCCGGGGGAACTCGTTTGCGACTCAGTCCTCAGACTTTTAACTGGGAGTCGGTCACGTGGCAGCCTCTGCATAGCAAGTACCAAAATTCCAGACTCCAGAAGGAAAGCAGGTGTTGAACACAAACCACCTGGTTTACCCAGACAGTTTATAGGCGCAGTGAGTGGCTCTCATCAATTAGGGAATGGCGGGAATGCTCCCCAAATCCAGGTTCTGATGCCAGCTAAGGGCCAGCCTTGTAAGCAGGCCTTTCTAAGGAGAACAGTGTCAGGCCTGCCATGGTAACTCTTTTCTGCACATGGACACAGTAAAAGTTATTATGTATTTAATAACTTTATAATAACTAAATAATTGTGTTCAACCAAAGTTATTATGTATGCCTATTGGGCCTGATGTCATGCTAGTGGCATCTGTCAGTTACAAGTACAGCTGAATGATTTTTAAAACAACTGAGTAAAGTATATGATTTGGTCATTATTCATTGACTTAGTGGTTCTCAGTTACATTTATTAATTCACACTTCTGTTGTAGGACTTAATGATTGTCTTGACTTATTGGTCTTGTTTCTAAATAATGGCAACTTTGTAACAAAATTATCTATAGTCAGACATCAGTACTCTTGAATAAAATGGCTAGTTCTTATTTCACAAAGAAAGGTGCAGTATGTTTTAGTTTTAGAAGTTAAGCTAAATCTTTAAATGACTAAATTAGCAGGGAATATTGTCAGAGCAGATGAATCTAGTATTTTTAACAACTGATTTATGCAACTCATCTCTGAAGGTAAGAGTGAAAAGTCTACATTTGAACACAAAGCCAAAAAATTACATGGCTTGAAACTTAGAAATACTGTTAAATTGAATAAATATTATTAATAAAAATGTGAGTTATAACTTCAAAAAAAAAAAAGACCAGTTGACTATATTTATGAGTGGCTCTTTCTGGGCTTTATGTTCTGTTCTATTAATCTGTTATTTGCCAATACCAAGTTATTTTTTTTAATTGAAGTATAGTTTCTGTACTATATTATGTAAGTTATAGGTTTACAACATAGTGATTCAAAATTTTTAAAGGTTATACTCCATTTATATTTATTATAAAATATTGGCTATATTCCCCATATTGTACAATATCAAACCATCTTGATTACTGTAGCTTTACAGCAAGTGTTGAAGTTGGGTTGTGTCAGTTCCCCAACTTTGTTCCTTTCCTTCAGTACTGTTTTGGCTATTCTGGGACTTTTTCCTCTCCATATTAACTTTAGAATGAGCATGGCCATATCCATTAAATAACTTGCTGGAATTTTGATTAAATCTACAGATCAAGTTGGGAAGAACTGACATCTTGACAATATTGAGTCTTCCCACTCATGAACATGGAATATATCTCCATTTATTTAGTTCTTTGATTTTATTCATCAGAGTTTTATAGTTTTCTTCATATAGGTCTTATACATTTTTTCTTTTAGATTTATACCTAAGTAGTTCTTTTTGGGGGGGAGGGGTGCTAATGTTAATGATATTGTATTTTTTATTTCAAATTTCACTTGCTCATTGTTTGTGTATAGGACAGCAATTGACTTTTGCATATTAACATTGTATCCTGGAACTTTGGTATAATAGGTTATTAGCTCCTAGAGTTATTATTAATATTTTTAGATATGAAAGAACCTTGTGGTTAAATTTTGCTTTTTAAAACCTTATTTCTTTAAGACAATACAAATGAAATTATATGGTGTCTGAAATTAACTTTAAAATAATCCAGCAGGGGATAAGGGGCTGGGGGAGGAATGGAGAGGTATAGATGAATGAGAATGACCATATGTTTATAACTGCTGGAGCTGAGAGATGAACACATGGAGGTTCATCATATTATTCTCTCTTCTTTTGTGTTTGTTAGGAAATTTCTGTAATTAAATTTTTTTTTTTTTTAAATACGAAGAAGGAGGAGGAGGAGAAATGAAAGGGAAAGGAAAAGAAGAGAAGAGAAGGGAAGGGATGGGGAGGGAAGGGGAGGGGAGGAAGGGGAAGTTTCACTCTCAACAGTATTCTCTATCTGGGCTCTCACTGGGAGAATTAATCCAGTTAGCTCTCTCAATCTCATTTCCTTTATTTGGTTTCATGAGCTCCCCAAACTCCTTGATTGAGTAAAAACTAAAATTTTTCCCAGTTACATCTTTTTTCAAGAATTCAACCTTTCTTCAAAGGTGAAAGTTCATTCTCCATCTCTATCTATACTCTCAGTGTGTATGCCTTCATTTTGCTTTTACTTTTTCTCATTGATGTTTTGATTGTAAGATCAAACCTCTTTCCAGTTTTCTTTCCTCAATGTATCACTAAGCAAACCAAATTCCAAATGACAGAGTGTCCTGGAAGGAAATCTTGAAATTGTTCCTACTAGCCTTCGGTTCATAAAGAGGATGGTTTTGTTTTGAGCTCTACTCCAGCTTAAAAAGGTGACATAGCTCCTTTGGAGAAATTCCACATTCCTCTTTGCCTGTTGCACTACCCTTCCATGGTTGAAGCTGTAGTTGGGATAAATCCACACCGATGAGCAGAATTGCTAAAATACCCATTTCAGAGCCAATTTACAACCCAAAGGTAGAGGTTGTATATTTCCAAAAATCCTATAATGGAGCCTCATGAGCCCAAGAGACTATTTGTAAGATTTGGAACTTACCTGGAGCTGCTACTCAGGCCTGATGCTAACAAACTGGAGGTCAGAACGAACACATTAGTGTCCTGTGCCCCAAGCACTATATGGAGAAAAAACACACTACGAAAGTAGCAATCATTCTTTCTACAAATGTCTAAAAAGGCCTCACATAGTGAAGACCACGTGTTTTGAGGTGGCATTTAACCAGAACTCTGCTTCTGAGCATCCCGTGCCTTATGTACCAGCTATGGCTGTATAATAAACCACTGGGAGCTGCCCCAGCCCAAGCTGACCACTGAGGCTTACACTGAGATCCTCAGTCTCCCTAGGTTGCCTTTTGCTGCCCACATGCCCATCTTATGTATATACTTGCTTCCCAGCCTATTTTAGAGGTCTTTTAGATCTAAAATCCTATTCTGCTCCCCTTCAGAGTGCTGACTGATAAAGCAAACACTTAAAGAACACATAGCCAATTGTATGAATGGTTTAGCAGGGCTTCTGCTAAAACATGTTGGAGACCACAGCTTAGACCTTAAGTTTTCTTAGATCTAGGATCTGCACATTTACCCTGGGGCTGTGTCCAGGTTGCAGATAGGACTCTGTGTCCACTTACCCAGTCAGCTGCAAGGACCAGGCTACACTGTGTACTGTCTCCAGCAGGGACTGATGCCCGTGGAAGGGTGCTACCCAGGTGGGCTTACTGCTTGGCCACAGAAGTGCAGGTAAGCCTGTTTGCACCTGCCAGCCCAGGGGGTCACAGAGATTAAGGTGGCCCCCTCCTCTTTTTATGGCACAGTCCCCACAACCAATATGGCCCAGTGAGTATCACGCTCTGTCCACAGCAGGTGGAGGGAGGGGCACAAGCTTTCTCACCAGAGCTCTTCTGAGAGGACAGAAATATGGGTGAATGCATCCTTCTCTCTGGGCCAAGATGGGATCATGTGAAGAAGAGGAGAAATTTTTCTTTACAACTTTTTTTTTTTAATTGAAGTATAATTGGTTTACAATATCATGTTAGTTTCAGGTGTAATACTTCCTTCACAACTCATAAGTTTGAGGTTTTAAAATTGAGGAAACTACAGTGGGAAGGCCAGAATTTCAAGTGAGTCATCTAATCAGAGAGAAGTCACAAACTCAGAAACTTTCCTGAAAAAAGTCATAGAACTCTTTGATTTTACTATTGATAAAATAATATAATTGATAGTTTTGTATAGTAATGCTTCTCACAGTTTTTCTAAACTCTAAAAATTCCATCCTTGGAAATACAATCTTGTATTTTAATATCTCTGCAGTAATAGAATTTGCACCCAGTAGGAACACTCTATTATTTATCAAATACTGTGGTTCTCAAAGCGAGGTCTGGACCAGCAGCAGCATCATGGCCTGGAAACTTGTTAGAAATGAAAATTCTTCCACTCCAGACCACTACATACGCAAGAAACTCTGAAGGGGTAGAGCCCAGAAATCTATATTTAACCAGCCCTCCAGATGGTTCTGATGCTCATTATAGTTTGAGAACGACTGGTCCAAGAGATGTCTAGATAGATGTATGAATTGATAGAGCAATAAATGACTCATATCATAAAGTAAAAGGAGCAAATAGACAAATGAAAAAGTGCCAAAGCCTGGTTTAAAACTAGTAAAATAACTGGTATGGAACATCACATGTAAGTAATAACACACATGCCAAATCCTCAAGGTGACACCCACTCTCAGATAAATTGGATGCCAATATGTTCTTCTTTAAGAAACAGTTGTGTGTAGCCAGTGCTATCATTTTTTTTCCTTTTTTTTTTTAATTGTGCAGAGAGATAGTAAACATCCTGCTCATTTTCACAGGCATTGCATCACTTTCATTTCCAAGGATTCAGCATTAGCGTCTCCCTGTGGTGTCTTGCAGGACTGGCTTCCTATCTCTTCCTTCATCATTCATCCAATTTCTCCTCCCCTTCAGACACTCTGCTTCACCAAAAGCCATCATTATTCTGAAACAGTATTGGATGTGGTTCTGCACAATGTCACTAAGAGCTTTGACACAATAGACATAAAGATGATTATTAATCCAGACATCTAGGATAACACATAGTGTTTTCTTATTCCTCTAACCTCATTTTCTCCTACCTCCTCTACTCTCAAGAAGTTCCTCCTGACACAATGTCTCCTCTCTCCATTCCTGTATCCAATTCTAGCTCAACACTCCAGTCCAAGCTTCCTAGTGATGTCTCTGTGATTCCATGCTTGTCCCATTCTCATGCTTTCATCTCTTTCTTCCCCATATTATCTCATTTTCTTCCTTCTTTTCCTTTCTCTTTCCCTTCTCCTTAATTTTCCCTCACTCCTCTGTATTCTTCATTGGTTCCCTCTTTTTCCTTGTTGTCTTCTCTTCCTCACCCTTCTTTCATCGTATTTCCCCTTTCAGTCTAGCTTACTCACGAGAGACTGAGCCACCTGGGAGGCAGACAGGAAACACTGGAGGTGCTCTTGGAACACTGAGGACACTTGGTGAAGGGCCCTGTCCTGTGCTCGGTGCTCTTGGAGTAACAATATTTAGAAGCCAGGGTTGGCCTGACAAGTATGTTATGCACATTTCTTTCCAGGAGTTTACCCAGTTTAATTCTTCCAGTTTCAAGCACTTGACTTCTCTGGCTTCATTTTCCTATCTCTCCCCCAATCCAATTACACTACATCCTGAAAATATCTGTTTTCTAAAACAGGCAAGATTGTCACCTCACTCCCCTGTTCTAATTATCATTAAACTGTTGCAGAAGAGATAGGTAACAGGGACTTCCCTGGCGGTCAAGTAGTTAGGACTCCATGCATCCACGGCAGGGGGCACGGGTTCGATCCCTGGTCGGGAAACTAAGATCCTGCATGCCACACGGCACGGCCCAAAACATAACAGTAGGGCTTCCCTGGTGGCGCAGTGGTTAAGAATCTGCCTGCCAATGCAGGGGACACGGGTTTGAGCCCTGGTCTGGGAAGATCCCATATGCCGCGGGGCAACTAAGCCCGTGAGCCACAACTACTGAGCCTGCGCGTCTGGAGCCTGTGCTCCCCAATGCAGAGGCCGCGACAGTGAGAGGCCCGTGCACCGCGATGAAGAGTGGCCCCACTCGCTGCAACTGGAGAAAGCCCTCGCACAGAAACGAAGACCCAACACAGCCAAAAATAAATAAATAAATAAATTTATTTAAAAAAATAATAATAACAGTAATAAAAAAAATTTAAAAATAAAAATAAATAAAATTTAAAAATTAAAAAAACTTATTTGTTAAAAAAAAGAAAAAGAGGTAGTTAACAAATAAAATGTACATATACAACAGCCTTTAAAACATCAGGTGGCAGAGGTTTAAATATCTTACAAAATTCTCATTTTCCCAGGGTGTGTGCTATTCCCATAAATTCATAAGCCTCAACAAGAATCCAGAGGGTTTATCAGAGTTCTACTATTCAGGCTTTCTGGGAAGCCGTCTGCTCCTTGTTGTGTCCAGTAATAATCCGTTAATAATTTTTGATAATCTTCTCCCATTTACGGTGGATTTCTGCTCAGGAACATCCCTGTTTCTTGCTGAACACCACCTTCTTCATTCCTCAAATTCAGCTATGTCCTCTTGAATCCAGTGACCGTTGTTGCCCTTAGGAATAGCAGCACTGGACAAAAGTGTGCTCTTTGTCACCTCTCAACAGTCTACCCTGTAGTATTTTACAAAATGTGTTTGACATAGGTCCTGCAACTTTGTAGCATGTGTCGCAGGTGTCCCTGACTTAGTTGTGCTGATTGTTTCCTGGTTTTTACAGACAATAATAATAGCTAACATTACTGTGACAGTACCATTTCATACAATCCGCTTAACCACCCAATGAAGTAGGTACTATCATTATGTCCATTTACCACTTGAGGAAATTAAACACAGAGAGAGCCACTTGCCCAAAGTCCCATGGCTAGGAAGTAGTAGAGCTGGGGAAGGAAATCTCTATATCATCCATCTCCGGATTTGAAAATAAAGATAGTAATAATATAGACTTAATTAAGGCCTTTTTGTATTTCTGTTTGAGCTCTTTTTTTCCTTTTCCTCTCTTTGATCTCATGTCATGTAAATCTTACTAAGTCGGAATTTGGATAAAAGGCTTTGAAATGGATAAATTTTTTCTTGAAAATAACACCATTAATTAAGGGCCAAGTTTCTTTTCATTGAACATAACATTATTAAAATTGCCAGACCATTTTCTTGGGTTGAAGGTGGAGGGAGATTCTCAGCAGCACAATTCTGAATGAAGTTTTGATCACCGATGATTTTTCTTCACTTCCTTTTTAAAGCATGAATCCACTTCCTGTTTAGGCAGTTAGATATTCTCCTTATTTTGTCCCTGTTTTTTTCAACATGTAGTATCAAAAGAACCCCCTTTTTACTGCTTATAACAATGTACGTCAGGAAAATAACAAAGTAATATGACCTCATTTCTTTTATGCCAGGATAGGATGATGCTTTCAGTGTGTGTTTGGGTAGCTATAACAAATTATCATAGACTGGGTGATTTATAAACAACAGAAATTCATTTCTCATAGCTCTGGAGGCTGGAAAACCCAAGGTCAAGGCACCAGCAGATTCAGTATCTAGGGAGACCACCTTCTGGTTCAAAAACCGCCATCTTGCTGTATTCACGTGGTGGAAGGGACTAAAGAGCTCTCTGGGGTCTCTCTTTTCAGGGCTCTAATCCCATTCATGAAGGCTTCACTCTCATGACCTAACCACCTCCCAGATGCTCCACTTCCAAATATCATCACATTAGGGATTAGGTTCAACGTATGAATTTGGGGGGCACACAAAACTATTACACAGTATAGAGCAGTGTGTAAATAGACTTAAGTTCATTACTGGTAGAGGATATTATTTCCTCGCCCTCTTCTAATGTTGTGCATAAAGGCATTTTATTCACAAGGATAAAGAGTATAAAGTACATGGTTAGCTGGATCTTAGTTTGAATATACATACACTATGAAACTTTAAATGCTTAGGGCTTAGGGCTTCCTTGGGCTGTGTCATGTCCTGCATATCAAACTTACATGAGAAAGCCAATTACACACCAGACTGTTAGATTCTTTGATTTTTAATTCTGAGTCTGCCACAGGCATATGTGTCTCTGAGAAAGTCTTTGAAAAGCCTTGTTTTCACTTCTACCCTTGTAAAGTGAGATTTTACAATCTGCTAGGGACATTCTGAGGATTAAATATCAAATGATAGCAAAGCACTTTGAAAGTACTAAATGGGGTTATTAATAATTTAAGAGAGAAGCAAGCCTTCATCTGAGTTGTTGAAAGGAATATGTGGCATATTTATTTCAATCACTTATCATTTCATTGGAACTTCCTCTACCTTGAGCTACTCAGAAAACATCTGATTCCCTTAAAAATAGGACTTTAAAATTAGTTCTCTTTTTATAGTTTTTCAAAGTACTGCCACACCAGTTATCTTGTTGGATCCCCACAAAACCCCAGGAGATATAAATAACATATTGTATAGAAATTGTATAGACTACAAGGAATAGAATACCCTACAAATACTTGTTTAAATAAACAGACGTTTATTATTCTCACTTAAGGAAAAGCCCAGGGGTAAGAAATTCAGGGCAAATGCAGAGACTCAATGGTGTCATCAAAGATCTTAACTCCTGTCTTTTTCCCTCTATCGTCTTCGGTGAATTGACTTGTCACCTCATGTTTACAAAATGGCTGCTATATGACTCCAGGTGCCGTATTTATTTTTAAGGTAGGAGAGAAGGAAGGAGGGAGTCCTGTTAATTATATCTTTTTTTTTTTAAATAAGGAAAACAAAAGCTTTTCTAGAAGCCCCTCCAGAGTTCCACTAGAACTGGATCATATGGTCCCTGCTAGGGCGAGAGAAGGGAGGGCAGTAAGTGTATGGCTTTCTCTGCTCTGTGGCAAGGAAGAAAGGGGCTGAGAACATTGGGGGAACCCAACGCTAGTGTTGATGAAAAATGACAGGCATCAAAAAGTCAATTTTTCAAGGTGGCACAGCAGAGGAGATAAAAACAGATCCGAATCGCTCTGCTCAAGTGGAAGAAATCTAACAGTAAATTGTAAAATCAACTGAAATTCTTTCGGGGGTGATCACAGTGAGGACTACTCCAGGCACCCTCACTACATGACCCCAGCGCACTCCCGTAACAGTGCAGCAGCAGAGGAATGGCTTTCTCCCTTGTGCACATGATGAACTTGTTTGTTATTTTTTGAGGAATCATCCTTTATCAGCAATCCAACTCCTTAGCCCGCACCCTCCTTTTCTTGTTCTCCTCCATTACATAGAGAAGCTCAGCAAGGTCACATGGAATAAGTTGGAAAAATTAATCACTTGACAGAGGACTACCATGGGGAAGACAACTTCTGTGGCTTCCTCTCTGAATCAGTCAGAGTGTGGCTGCAAGAAAAGGAGCTGAAAGGATACAGTGTAGGAAATTGGGTGCTTCTGTTAGTGGTGTAGGGGTTGGAGGAATTACTCCCAAACAACATCATGCAACAAGCCCTCCAAGAGAGCTGCTACCTCTGACACGTCCGGAAATGTGGGGCTTCAGGGGTTGACGTTTGGATTGGTTGACCTCAAAACCCACTGCCACCTACTGCGATCCAGGGATCAAGAAGCTGCAGCACTGCCCTCCCCATCACAGCTGCCTCTCAACACACATGGAACTAGTGAAGGGATGCTGGACTTCTCCAGAAAAATCTCAAAATCCTCACAACGATGTTTGCCAGTAAGATCCAAAGCAACAGGAAGATGGCACCCATCTCATGTCCACCTTAAAGACTCTGCATAAGTGTGTCAGATTAAAGAGTTAATCTGTACCCAGAATACCAGCTGTGTGGAAGATTAGGAAAGGTAGGTTTCAGTATGCCAGTCTCTGCATAACTCCAAGCACATGCGGAGGAGTTCGGAACTAAGGCTGAGGGCCAATCTACCATATCCATAACATCCCACCACTCCCAAATATGGACGGAGACAGGAACCAAAGGGCAATAGAAAGGAGTTTCCCATTAGCATCTAACTTTTGGCTGGGACTTGTTCACACTTGATGAATTTAACTTGATTCTAAGTTCCAGTGACAAAGACTTAATTTAGGATAAATTCTACAGGATATCTGATCTGATGTCTGGAATATAAAAGCAGGAGTCATTATTCATTGAGGACTCATTTTGTGCCCGCCACTATTATTAGTGCTTAGCATGTTAATTTATTAAAACCCACAATAACCCTGTATGGCAGGAAATGTTGTTAGCGCCGGTGTTCGGATGAGAAAACTGAGGCACAGAGAGACTACTTGCTAAATGTCATAAAGATGCCAGTGGTGGAGCCACATCGAGCAGAGCCATCCGGCTCCAGAGTCCAGGTTTCTAACAACTATAATGTATTGCTGCTCCATAAAATTAGTTTACATTTAAAGCCATACTCAATAAATTTACCCTTCACAGTCTCCCCTTCAATTTACTATTAACATCCTGCTGGCTCCCTAATCAATTGATCTTGATGATTTTTATCGAAGATCCAAGATGGTACCATTAGAAGAATTCCTGTTCAGCTAATCCTATTTGACACTGATTCCCATCATAAAATTAGACCTACCTTTTGCTTGAGATTCTGAGATTTAAACTCATGCAGAAAGCAATTTATTATTTTCCTAAGAGTTCCCCCAAAGTCAAAAGTGAGGACTACTCGTTTTGAAATTTTCTCTTCTCAGAAAATAGCCCTAAATCTCCAGAGGAGCCCCTAGGGCCAAATGTTATAGGACCCTCCCTTTAGGCACATTTGATTGGTCCAAAGTTGTTCATAGGATATTGAACCCTGTAACTAAGAAAAGAGGCTTAGTTCTTCTTAAAGGGCCAAGCTAGGAATTGGGAATTGGGAAAGCATACCATGCAAATGAAGCCAACAGACCTAAGAGAATGATATCCAGAAAAAAAGAAGCAGCAATGACCAACGGATGGGGAGAAACTGATATAGAGAGAGGAAATTGTGGAAGTGACCAATCTGATTCTAGCTGTGCCCGACACCAACCTGTATCCCTGCCTTTATTTCATGAAAGTGCCTCAGAGGTCTTCTCAAAAACTTCCAACAACTTCCCCTCTGTTCTAGTTATTCATTCATTGCTGTGTGACAATAAACCATCCAAAACTTAGTGGCCTAAAACAATGTATCATTTATTTTGCTTATAAATCTGCAGTTTGGGCAGAGCTGGGAGGGGACAGTTTGTCTCTGCTCTAGTCAGCACCAATTGAGATGGCTTGAAGGCTGGGGGCTGGCTCACTTAATCCCAAGTCTGGCAGTTGTAACTAGCTGCCACCTGGACCTCAGTTGGGGCTGGGGTGGAAACACCTTTACAAAGTCTTTCTAAGGTGCTACTTGACTTCCTTACAACAATGTAGCTAGATTCCAGGGGCAAGCGTCTGTAGAAAGAAAGAGAGACTGGAGCAGCTATATCACCTTTTATGACTTAACCTTGAAATTCAAATAGTCATCACACGGTTCCAGGCCCACCCAGATTCAAGAGGAGTGTCAGCATCATATTGTGAGAAGAGCTCGTGAGATGGGATATACTGATGTAGCGACCTTTGGAAAATATCATCTGCCACATCCTCTGTAAAGTGATATCGTGTTACTGTGATGGAATAAATATATGTTTGGTCTTTGTCTGTGGTTCCTGGCACACAGCTCCTAAAACCCTTAGAATCTCTGGAGCCAAAGAGTGTCTCTTGTATGCTAATGAGATGTTTGCTGACTGAGGGCCCTTGATAGCTTCGGGATGGGGTCTGGTTGCCAGAAAGACCAAGGCACTACTTGAGGGTTGGAAATTTCAGTGCCATTGCCTAACCTACAGGAAAGGAACAGGGGCCAATGACTGAGTGAATTCCTGAGTTACACCCTTTATAATAAACCAGTAACCGTAAGTAAAGTGTTTTCCTGAGTTTTGTGAGCTGCTCTAGCAGATTATCAAACCTGAGGAGGGAGTCGTGGGAACCCCCAATTTATAACTGGTTGGTCAGAAGTAAGGTGATCCGGAACTTATCAATACAATTAGTGTCTGAAGCAGGGGCAGTACTACCCTGAGAATGAGCCCTTAACCTATGGGGTCTGTGCTAACTCTGGGTAGTTAGTGTCAGAATTAAAATGAATTGTAGAACACCCAGTTGATGGCTGAAGAGTAGGAGAATTCATTGGTGCTGGAAGAACACCATGCATTTTATGTCAGAAGTGTTGTAAGTAGAAACAGCTCACAGTTACTTAAAAGTGTTTGCTACTTATAAACAAAAGTGTGTGTAAGATTTAAATAGATAATATATTTGCGTGGTCCAAACTTCAAACAAAAAAGTAATTTGTGTATTTGTATCTGTGTAGATAGATAGAAATATAGTGAAAAATGTCACTCCCTCTCCACACCCGAGACCTCCAGGTGCCCTCTGTGGGGACAACATATGCCATCAGTTTCCTGAGCTATTTTTTGCTACTATAAGAAAATGTTGTACATAAATAAAGACCTCCCCTTCAACTATTCTATACATATAGTAGCCCCCTTTCAATACTTTGCCCTTTTAACTTATATTTAGACATCATTCTGTATCTATGTAAATTTTCTCAGTCTTCTTTTTTAACATCTTTATTGAAGTATAATTGCTTAAGAGTGTTGTGTTCATTTCTGCTGTATAAAAAAGTGAATCAGTTACATGTATACATATATCCCTATATCTCCTTCCTCTTATGCCTCCCTCCCACCCTCCCTATCCCACTCCTCTAGGTGGTCAAAAACCACTGAGCTGATCTCCCTGTGCTCTGCAGCTGCTTCCCACTAGCTATTTATTTTACATTTGGTAGTGTATATATGTCAATGCTACTCTCTCACTTCATCCCAGCTTACCCTTCTCCCTCCCTGTGTCCTCAAGTCCATTCTCTAGGCCTGCAGCTTTATTCCTGTTCTGCCCCTAGGTTCACAAGAACCACTTTTTTTATTTTTTAGGTTCCATATATATGTGTTAGCATACGGTATTTGTTTTTCTCTTTCTGACTTACTTCACTCTGTATGACAGACTCTAGGTCCATCCACCTCACTACAGGTAACTCAATTTTGTTTCTTTTTATGGCTGAGTAATATTCCACTGTATATACGTGCCACATCTTCTTTATCCATTCATCTGTCAATGGACACTTAGGTTGCTTCCATGTCCTGGGTATTGTAAATAGTGCTGCTGTAAAAAGTGCAACATTGTGGTACATGTCTCTTTTTGAATTATGGTTTTCTCAGGGTATATGACCGGTAGTGGGATTGCTGGGTCATATGGTACTTCTATTTTTAGTTTTTTAAGGAACCTCCATACTGTTCTCCATAGTGGCTGTATCAATTTACATTCCCACCAACAGCGCAAGAGGGTTCCCTTTTCTCCACACCCTCTCCAGCATTTATTGTTTGTAGATTTTTTTTTAAATTTTATTTTTATTTATTTATCCTTGGCTGCACTGGGTCTTGGTTGTGGCGCATGGGCTTTTCTCTAGTTGCGGCGAGTGGGGACCACCCCTCGCCACCGTGCGCGGGCTTCTCAGTGTGGTGGCTTCTCCCGTTGCAGAGCACGGGCCATGGCACGTGGACTCAGCAGCTGTGGCTCGCAGTCTCTAGAGCGCAGGCTCAGTAGTCGTGGCACACGGGCTTCAGTAGTTGTGGCTCGCGGGCTCTAGAGCGCAGGCTCAGTAGTTGTGGCGCACGGGCCCACCTGCTCCACAGCATGTGGGATCCTCCCGGAACAGGGATCGAACCCGTGTCCCCTGCACCGGCAGGCAGACTCCCAACCACTGTGCCACCAGGGAAGTCCCCTATTGTTTGTAGATTTTTTGATGATGGCCATTCTGACCAGTGTGAGATGACATCTCATTGTAGTTTTGATTTGCATTTCTCTAATGATTAATGATGTTGAGCATTCTTTCATGTGTTTGTTGTCAATCTGTATATATTCCTTGGAGAAATGTCTATTTAGGTCTTCTGCCCATTTTTGGATTGGGTTGTTTGTTTTGTTGATATTGAGTTGCATGAGTTGCTTGTATGTTTTGGAGATTAATCCTTTGTCAGTTGCTTCATTTGCAAATATTTTCTCCCATTCTGAGGGTTGTCTTTTCGTCTTGCTTATGGTTTCCTTTGCTGTGCAAAAGCTTTGAAGTTTCATTAGGTCCTATTTGTTTATTTTTGTTTTTATTTCCATTACTCTAGGAGGTAGGTCAAAAAAGATCTTGCTGTGATATATGTCAAAGAATGTTCTTCCTATGTTTTCCTCTAAGAGTTTTATAGTGTCTGGTCTTACATTTAATCTTTAATCCATTTTGAGTTTATTTTTGTGTATGGTGTTAGGGAGTGTTCTAATTTCATTCTTTTACATGTAGCTGTCCAGTTTTCCCAGCACCAATTATTGAAGAGGCTGTCTTTTCTCCACTGTGTATTCTTGCCTCCTTTGTCAAAGATAAGGTGACTATATGTGCGTGGGTTTATTTCTGGGCTTTCTATCCTGTTCCATTGATCTATATTTCTGTTTTTGTGCCAGTACCATACTGTCTTGATTACTGTAGCTTTGTACTATAGTCTGAAGTCAGGGAGGCTGATTCCTGCAGCTCCGTTTTACTTTCTCAAGATTGCTTTGGCTATTCGGGATCTTTTGTGTTTCAATACAAATTGTAAAATTTTTTGTTCTAGTTCTGTGAAAAATGCCACAGGTAGCTTGATAGGGATTGCACTGAATCTGTAGATTGCTATGGGTAGTATAGTCATCTTCACAATGTTGAATCTTCCAATCCAAGAACATGATATATCTCTCCATATGTTTGTATTGTCTTTAATTACTTTCATCAGTGTCTTATAGTTTTCTGCATACAGGTCTTTTGTCTCCTTAGGTAGGATTATTACTAGGTATTTTATTCTTTTTGTTGCAATGGTAAACGGGAGTGTCTGCTTAATTTCTCTTTCAGGTTTTTCATCATTACTGTATAGGAATGCAAGAGATTTCTGTGCATTAATTTTGTATCCTGCTACTTTACCAAGTTCATTGATTAGCTCTAGTAGTTTTCTGGTGGCATCGTTAGGATTCTCTATGTATAATATCATGTCATCTGCAAACAGTGACAGTTTCACTTCTTCTTTTCCGATTTGGATTCCTTTCATTTTTTTTCTTCTTCTCTGATTGCTGTGGCTAAAACTTCCAAAACTACGTTGAATAATAGAGGTGAGAGTGGGCAACCTTGTCTTGTTCCTGATATTAGAGGAAATGGTTTCAGTTTTTCACCATTGAGAACGATGTTGGCTGAGGGTTTGTCATATATGGCCTTTATTATGTTGAGGTAGGTTCCCTCTATGCACACTTTCTGGAGAGTTTTTATCATAAATGGGTGTTGATTTTGTCAAAAAGTTTTTCTGCATCTTTTGAGATTATCATATGGTTTTTATCCTTCAGTTTGATAATATGGTGTATCACATTGATTGACTTGTGTATACTGAAGAATCCTTGCATTCCTGGGATAAACCCCATTTGATCATGGTGTATGATACTTTTAAAATGTTGTTGGATTCTGTTTGCTAGGATTTTGTTGAGGATGTTTGCATCTATGTTCATCAGTGATATTGGCCTGTAGTCTTCTTTTTTTGTGACATCTTTGTCTGGTACCAGTATCAGGGTGATGGTGGCCTCATAGAATGACTTTGGGAGTGTTCCTCCCTCTGCTATATTTTGGAAGAATTTGAGAAAGTTAGGTGTTAGCTGTACTCTAAATGTTGGATAGAATTCGCCTATGAAGCCATCTGGTCCTGGGATTTTGTTTGTTGGAAGATTTTTAATCACAGTCTCAATTTCAGTGCTTGTGATTGGTCTGTTCATATTTTCTATTTATTCCTGGTTTAGTCTCAGAAGGTTGTACTTTTCTAAGAATTTGTCCATTTCTTCCAGGTTGTCCATTTTATTGTCATATAGTTGCTTGTAGTAGTCTTTCATGATCCTTTGTATTTCTGCCGTGTCAGTTGTTACTTCTCCTTTTTCTTTTCTATTTCTGTTGATTTGAGTCTTCTTCCTTTTCTTCTTGATGAGTCTGGCTACTGGTTTATGAATTTAGTTTATCTTCTCAAAGAACCAGCTTTTAGTTTTATTGATCTTTGCTATTGTTTCCTTCATTTCTTTTTCATTTATTTCTGATCTGATCATTATGATTTTTCCTCCTGCTAACTTTGGTTTTTTTTGTTCTTCTTTCTCTAATTGCTTTAGGTGTAAGGTTAGGTTGTTTATTTGAGATTTTTCTTGTTTCTTTAGGTAAGATTGTATTGCTATAAACTTCTATCTTAGAAGTGCTTTTGCTGCATCCCATAGGTTTTGGGTCGTCATGTTTTCATTGTCATTTTTTTGTAGGTATTTTTTGATTTCCTCTTTGATTTCTTCAGTGATCTCTTGGTTATCTAGTAGTGTATTGTTTAGCCTCCATGTGTTTGTATTTTTTACACTTTTTTTCCTGTAATTGATATCTAGTCTCATAGTGTTGTGTTCAGAAAAGGTACTTGATACGATTTCAATTTTATTAAATTTACTGAGGCTTGGTTTGTGACCTTAGATATGATCTAACCTGGAGAATGTTCCATGAGCACTTGAGAAGAAAGTGTTGTTTTTGTCTTCTGTTGTTTTTGGATGGAATGTCCTATAAATATCAATTAAGTCTATCTGGTCTAATGTGTGTTTTAAAGCTTATGTTTCCATATTTATTTTCATTTTGGATGATCTATTCATTGTTGAAAGTGGGGTGTTAAAGTCCCCTACTATTATTGTGTTACTGTCGATTTCCCCTTTTATGGCTGTTAGTAATTGCCTTATGTTTTGAGATGCTCCTATGTTGGGGGCATAAATATTTACAATTGTTATATCTTCTTTATGGATTGATCCCTTGATCACTATGTAGTCTCCTTCTTTGTCTCTTGTAATAGTCTTTATTTTAAAGTCTATTTTGTCTGATATGAGTATTGCTAGTCCAGCTTTCTTTTGATTTCCATTTGCACGGAATATCTTTTTCCATCCCCTCACTGTCAGTCGGTATGTGTCCCTAGGTCTGAAGTTGGTCTCTTGTAGACAGCATATATACGGGTCTTGTTTTTGTATCCATTCAGCCAGTCAGTGTCTTTTGTTTGGAGCCTTTAATCCATTTACATTTAAGGTAATTATCGATATGTATGTTCCTATTACCATTTTCTTAATTGTTTTGCGTTTTTTATTGTAGGTCTTTTCCTTCTATTGTGTTTCCCACCTAGAGAAGTTCCTTTAGCATTTGTTGTAAAGCTGGTTGGTGGTGCTGAATTCTCTTAACTTTTGCTTGTCTGTAAAGGTTTTAATTTCTCCGTTGAATCTGAATGAGATCCTTGCTGGGTAGCGTAATCTTGGTTGTAGGTTTTTCCCTTTCCTCACTTTAAATATGTCCTGCCACTCCCTTCTGGCTTGCAGAGTTTATTCTGAAAGATCAGCTGTTAACCTTATGGGGTTTCCCTTGTATGTTATTTGTTGCTTTTCCCTTGCTGCTTTTAATATTTTTTCTTTGAGTTTATTTTTTTATAGTTTGATTAATATGTTTCTTGGCGTGTTTCTCCTTGGATTTATCCTAAATGGGACTCTTTGCATTTCCTCGGCTTGACTATTTCCTTTCCCATATTAGGGAAGTTTTCAACTATAATCTCTTCAAATATTTTCTCAGACCCTTTCTTTTTCTCTCCTTCTTCTGGGTCCCCTATAATTCGAATGTTGGTGTGTTTAATGTTGTCCCAGAGGTCTCTAAGACTGTCCTCAATTCTTTTCATTCTTTTTTCTTTATTCTGCTCTGCAGCACTTATTTCCACTATTCTATCTTCCAGGGCACTTATCCGGTCTTCTGCCTCAGTTATTCTGCTACTGATTCCTTCTAGAATATTTTAAATTTCATTTATTATTTGTTTGCTTTTTAGTTCTTCTAGGTCCTTATTAAACGTTTCTTGTATTTTTTCCATTCTATTTCCAAGATTTTGGATCATCTTTACTATCATTACTCTGAATTCTTTTTCAGGTAGACTGCCTATTTCCTCTTCATTTGTTTGGTCTGGTGGGTTTTTACCCTGCTCCTTCATCTGCTGAATCTTTCTCTCTTTTCTTTTTTTTTAAATTTACTGTGTTTGGAGTCTCCTTTTCCCAGGCTACAAGTTCATAGTTCCTATTATTTTTGGTGTCTGCCCCCAGTGGATGAGGTTGGTTCAGTGGCTTGTGTAGGCTTCCTGGTGGAGGGGAGTGGTGCCTGCGTCCTGGTGGGTGGGGCTGTTTCTTGTCTTTCTGGTGGGCAGGGCTGCATTCAGTGGTGTGTTTTGGAGTGTCTGTGAACTTAGTATGACTTTAGGCAGCCTCTCTGCTAATGGGTGGGGTTGTGTTCCTGTCTTGCTAGTTTTTTGGCATGGGGCATCCAGCACTGGAGCTTGCTGGCCATTGGGTAGAGCTGGGTCTTAGTGTTGAGACAAAGACCTATGGGAGAGGTCTCACTGATTGATATTACATGGGGCTGGGAGGTTTCTGGGGGTCCAATGTCCTGGACTCAGTCCTCCCACCTCAGAGGCTCAGGCCCGACACCCGGCTGGAGCACCAAGACCCTGCCAGCCACACAGCTCAAAAGAAAAGGAAAAAAAGAAAGAAAGAAAGAAAAAAAATGAACAGACAGTACCCTAAGACAAATGGTAAAAGCAAAAGCAAACCTATACAGACAAAATCACAAAAAGAAGCATACACATACACACTCACAAAAAGAGAAAAGGGAGGAAAAGAATATATATATATATATATAAAGAAAAGAGGAACCAAACCAATTAACAAATCCACCAATGATAATAAGCACTAAATACTAAGCTAAGATAAACATAAAACCAGAAACAAATTGGATGTAGAAAGCAAACCCCAAGTTGCTCCCAAAGTGCACTGTCTCAGTTTTGGGAACTTTTGTTGTTTATTCAGGTATTCTTAAAATGCATGTTTTATCAAGTTCATTGTGGGGATTTAATCTGCTGCTCCTGTGGCTGCACAGAGAAATTTCCCTTTCTCTTCTTTGTTCGCACAGCTCCTGGGGTTCAGCTTTGGTTTTGTCTCCACTTCTGCGTGTAGGCCACCTTCAGGCATCCATTCCCCGCCTAGACAGCAGGGGGTTAAAGCGGTGGCAGATTAGGGCTCTCCTGCTTACTGAGGCTGGGGAAGGGGAGTGGTATGGTAGTCATGATTGGAATGCTCGGCAAGCCTGAGGAGGCAGAGGCTGGCATGACATTGCAACAGCCTGAGGCACCCCATGTGTTCTCCTAGGGAAGCTGGCCCCGGATCATGGGACCCTTGCAGTGGCATGCTGCTCAGGCTCCCAGGGGTGTGTGGATAGTGACCTGTGCTTGCACACCAGGTTCTTGATGTCAGCAGCTTTAGCGGTTCATGCCCGTCTCTGGGGTCTCAGCTGATAACCGTGGCTGGCGCCTGTCTCTGGAGCTCGCTTAGGCAGTGCTCTGACTTCTGTGGGCACAATGGGAAGGAATCCCCTCTCCTTGTGTGCCCTGAAACAAAGGTCTCCTGCCTCTCTGGCAGGTCCAGACTTTTTCCCAGACTCCCTCCTGGCTAGCTATGGTGCACCAGCCCCCTTTAGGATGTCTTCACGAAGCCAACTCCAGTCCTCTCCCTGGGGTCTGAACTCCAAAGCCCGAGCCTCAGCTCCCAGCCCCCACCTGTCCCAGTGGGTGAGCAGACAAGCCTCTCAGGTTGGTGAGTGCTGGTTGGCACCGATCCTTTGCATGGGAATCTCTCCACTTTTCCCTCTGCACCCCTGTTGCTGCACTCTCCTCCATGGCTCCGAACCTTCCTCTCTGCCCACCCCATGTCCCTGCCAGTGAATGGGCTTCCTAGTGTGTGGAAACTTTTCCTTCTTCACAGCTCCCTCCCTGGGGTGCAGGTCCCATCCCTATTCTTTTGTCTCTGTTTTTTCTTTTTTTTTTTGCCCTACCCAGGTATGTGAGGAGTTTCTTGCCTTTTGGGAAGTCTGAGGTCTTCTGCCAGCGTTCAGTAGGTGTTCTGTAGGAGTTGTTCCACATGTAGATGTATTTTTGATGTATTTATGGGGAGGAAGATGATCTCCACATCTTATTCCTCCGCCATCTTGAAGGTCTCCCCCTCCTCAGTCTTTTTAAGGCCGCTTAGTATTCCAATGTAGGGATGTAGTATAATTTTTCCAACCCCTGATCTATTAATAAACATTTAAGATTGTTTCCAATAAAACTATTAAGAACAACTCTACAATAAACTTCTACATCTGTCTAAACCATTAGCCAGACTTATCAAGAAAAAAAGGGAGAAGACTCAAATCAATAGAATTAGAAATGAAAAAGGAGAAGTAACAACTGACACTGCAGAAATACAAAGGATCATGAGAGATTACTACAAGCAACTATATGCCAATAAAATGGACAACCTGGAAGAAATGGACAAATTCTTAGAAATGCACAACCTTCTGAGACAGAACCAGGAAGAAATAGAAAATATGAACAGACCAATCACAAGCACTGAAATTGAAATTGTGATTAAAAGTCTTCTAACAAACAAAAGCCCAGGACCAGATGGCTTCACAGGAAAATTCTATCAAACATTTAGAGAAGAGCTAACATCTATCCTTCTCAAACTCTTCCAAAATATAGCAGAGGGAGGAACACTCCCAAACTCATTCTACGGGGTCACCATCACCCTGATACCAAAACCAGACAAAGATGTCACAAAGAAAGAAAACTACAGGCCAGTATCACTGATGAACATAGATGCAAACATCCTCAACAAAATACTAGCAAACAGAATCCAACAGCACATTAAAAGGATCATATACTATGATCAAGTGGGGTTTATCCCAGGAATGCAAGGATTCTTCAATATATGCAAATCAATCAACATGATACACCATATTAACAAACTGAAGCAGAAAAACGATATGATCATCTCAATAGATGCAGAGAAAGCTTTTGACAAAATTCAACACCCATTTATGATAAAAACCCTCCAGAAAGTAGGCATACAGGGAACTTTCCTCAACATAATAAAGGCCATATATGACAACCCCACAGCCAACATCGTCCTCAATGGTGAAAAACTGAAACCATTTCCACTAAGATCAGGAACAAGACAAGGTTGCCCACAATCACCACTATTATTCAACACAGTTTTGGAAGTTTTAGCCACAGCAATCAGAGAAGAAAAAGAAATAAAAGAAGAAGTAATGCTGTCACTGTTTGCAGATGACATGATACTATACATAGAGAATCCTAAAGATGCTACCAGAAAACTCCTAGAGCTAATCAATGAATTTGGTAAAGTAGCAGGATACAAAATTAATGCACAGAAATCTCTTACATTCCTATACACTAATGGTGAAAAATCTGAAAGTGAAATTAAGAAAACACTCCCATTTACCATTGCAACAAAAAGAATAAAATATCTAGGAAAAACCTACATAAGGAGACAAAAGACCTGTATGCAGAAAATTATAAGACACTGATGAAAGAAATTAAAGATGATTCAAATAGATGGAGAGATATACCATGTTCTTGGATTGGAAGAGTCAACATTGTGAAAATGACTCTACTACCCAAAGCAATCCACAGATTCAATGCAATCCCTATCAAACTACCACTGGCATTTTTCACAGAACTAGAACAAAAAATTTTACAATGTGTATGGAAACACAAAAGATCACGAATAGCCAAAGCAATCTTGAGAAAGAAAAACGGAGCTGCAGGAATCAGCCTCCCTGACTTCAGACTATACTACAAAGCTACAGTCATCAAGACAGTATGGTACTGGCACAAAAACAGAAATATAGATCAATGGAACAGGATAGAAAGCCCAGAGGTAAACCCACGCACATATGGTCACATTATCTTTGAAAAAGGAGGCAAAAATATACAATGGAGAAAAGACAGTCTCTTCAATAAGTGGTGCTGGGAAAACTGGACAGCTACATGTAAAAGAATGAAATTAGAACACTCCCTAACACCATACACAAAAATAAACTCAAAACGGATTAAAGACCTAAATGTAAGGCCAGACACTATCAAACTCTTAGAGGAAAACATAGGCAGAACACTCTATGACATAAATCACAGCAAAATCCTTTTTGACCCACCTCCTAGAGTAATGGAAATAGAAACAAAAATAAACAAATGGGACCTAATGAAACTTCAAAGCTTTTGCACAGCAAAGGAAACCATAAGCAAGACGAAAAGACAACCCTCAGAATGGGAGAAAATATTTGCAAATGAAGCAACTGACAAAGGATTAATCTCCAAAACATACAAGCAACTCATGCAACTCAATATCAACAAAACAAACAACCCAATCCAAAAGTGGGCAGAAGACCTAAATAGACATTTCTCCAAGGAATATATACAGATTGACAACAAACACATGAAAGAATGCTCAACATCATTAATCATTAGAGAAATGCAAATCAAAACTACAATGAGATATCATCTCACACCGGTCAGAATGGCCATCATCAAAAAATCTACAAACAACAAATGCTGGAGAGGGTGTGGAGAAAAGGGAACCTTCTTGCACTGTTGGTGGGAATGTAAATTGATACAGCCACTATGGAGAACAGTATGGAGGTTTCTTAAAAAACTAAAAATAGAAGTATCATATGACCCTGCAATCCCACTACTGGGCATATACCCTAAGAAAACCATAATTCAAAAAGAGTCATGTACCAAAATGTTCATTGCAGCTCTATTTACAATAGCCAGGACATGGAAGCAACCTAAGTGTCCATTAACAGATGAATGGATAAAGAAGATGTGGCACATATATAAAATGGAAAATTACTCAGCCATAAAAAGGAACGAAACTGAGTTACTTTTAGTGAGGTGGATGGACCTAGAGTCTGTCATACAGAGTGAAGTAAGTCAGAAAAACAAATACCGTATGCTTACACATAGATATGGAATATTAAAAAAAAAAGAAAGAAAGAAAAGAAAAAAAAATGGTCAGAAGAACCTAGGGGCAAGACGGGAATAAAGATGCAGACCTACATGAGAATGGACTTGAGGATATGGGGAGGGGGAAGGGTAAGCTGAGACAAAGTGAGAGAGTGGCATGGACATATATACACTACCAAATGTAAAATAGATAGCTAGTGGGAAGCAGCCGCATAGCACAGGGAGATCAGCTCGGTGCTTTATGACCACCTAGAGGGGTGGGATAGGGAGGGTGGGAGGGAGGGAGATGCAAGAGGGAAGAGATATGGGAACATATGTATATGTATAACTGATTCACTTTGTTATAAAGCAGAAACTAACACACCATTGTAAAGCAAGTATACCCCAATAAAGATGTTAAAAAAAAAAAAAACTTCTACATCTGTCACTTTGCCCGTGTGTGAGTATATTTACAGGATAAATTTACTGGAAGTGGGACTTGTCCCTGGTGGCACAGTGGTTGAGAATCTGCCTGCCAATGCAGGGGACACAGGTTCGAGCCCTGGTCTGGGAAGATCCCACATGCCGCGGAGCAACTAGTCCCATGAGCCACAATTACTGAGCCTGCGCGTCTGGAGTCTGTGCTCTGCAACAAGAGAGGCCGCGATAGTGAGAGGCCCGCGCACGGCGAAGAAGAGTAGTCCCCACTTGCCACAACTAGAGAAAGCCCTCGCACAGAAACGAAGACCCAAGACGGCCATAAATAAATAAATAAATAAATAAATAAATAAAAAACCAACTATATGCATTGTCAATTTTGTCAGATTTTGCCAAATCTCAGCACCAATTTTGAGGGTATCTGTTTTCCAACATGTTTCCTAACACAGCATGTTATTAGGGTCCTCTTGCCTGCCACCCAGTAAAGCCAGTCTATTGACACCTGGTTGTAGTGAAGGAAAGTACAGTGTTTACTGCAGGTGTCAAGCAAAGAGTACAGGCGGCTCATGCTCAAAAGACCCAACTCCCTGATGGTTTTCAGGGAAGCGTTTTTAGAGATAAAATTTAGGGGTAGGGCTGCAGGGTGTGTGACTTTCTTCTGATTGGTTGGTGGTGAGGTAACAGAGTGGTGTTCCAGGAATCTTATGCCAGGCTTCTGGTTGGGGTCTGAGGTCCAAGTTTGGTTCCGTAACAAAACCTGAGTGAAAAGTGATTCTTTCTGTTATTTTCTTCCAGTGTAAGCATAATCTGTAGGTTTTGTTTGCTTGCTTGTTCACTTTTATTCACCTTAGAGTAAGTACCTTACAGTAAATTATAGACTAAGATTGAACGGAGTTAATAACGTGAGTCTAAACACTTTGGTATAAAAAAGGGAATATTGATTGTTTCTCCTGCATGAGTAAAACATAATCTGGAACTAGATGTGTGGACAAAATGAAAGATAACTAAGACTTGTTATCATTAAACAGATACATTAAACTGCAAGTAGCACAGTGTTCCCTTTGTGCAATGAGAGCATTCATACTAGAAAGAAGAGGGTCTTCTGGGCAACATGCTAATGCTCTCACTGGCCCTCTATGGCTTCCCTCTTTGAGTTCTTTTTCCCACTCTCACTTGTAACACAAAAGTGAGTTGTAGCTAAGATGTCAGCTTTTGATGCTTAAGATTTTGCTTTCACCAGTGTGGAGTTTAAACAAGGGTCCTTTGAAACCCAAGAGCCTTACAAATGCTGACATGAATGGCAGAACTTGGATATTAATAGCTCTTGAATGTGTGATGGCAGGATGGGAAAGGCAGGACCACTGACCAAGACAGGAAGGGGTGCTTCCAGATAGGGACAGCCAGGCTAGCATGGACCTTCAGGGTTGAAGATAAAAATAAGGAGCAGGGTAATATTTTCAAATATCACCCAGTGTCATTTCTGTGCAACTCAGATGTTTTTTCCCTCTTCAGCTTTTCATCATAAAGACAAACCCAGAAAAGCAACAAAGTGGTAAGACCTGAAGTTAAGAAGACTTGTTTGAACTTTTTTTCCTAGCAAGACTTTTTTTTCGTACTAATAACCTGACTTTTCAATGTTTTTATCAAATATCCCACAACTTGGTTTTCACACATCAGGATCTAAAGCTGGAAGATCAGACAAGGAGGAAAAAGGTCAAAGCTCAAAAGGAGAAAGCTCATCCAGAAGCTAGAGGGAGAAAGTGAGTTTCCCAAAAGTTCTCGGGAAGGCAGGCTCTGGAAAATTAGAAAACAGTGGGACAAATTCCCTTCTCTCCCTGTGAGGACCCTGGATAAACCATCAGCCTGTCATTACTGCCTCCGACAGCCTTGGCAAGGCAAGGTAATGTAGCAATGCTTGTAGAACCAAGGTACAGACTTGTACGTAGGTATGGGAACAACCTCATAGGGTCCAATTTCTCCTGTGGAGAAGCAGCCAAGGGTTCCTGTAACTGTGAAGAAGGGGTCCCAAGGAGACCTGAGGTCAAATGAGAAGCCCACAGTATGAAGGAGCCTGACAACTGGGGGAAGTGACAAGGTCCATGGACATTCTGACCTTGACACTTACAGACTGTGGGCAAAGTACTTACTCTCTCTGAGCCACAGTTTCCTTACCTGTCTATCTATCTCATAGAGGTGGCATGAGGATTGCACAAGCTAGTACCCCTCAAGTTGTTAGAATGCACGACCTTGCACATGATATGTATTCAATAAAAGCTGGTTGTTATAAGCATCAGTTGCACACACTGCCCTGAACACCGGGTGAGACCATCCTCACTCCCATAATTGATGCAACAGGACCCCAGTCACTAAGGGGCCAAGAGACACTGAGGCAGATGTGGCAAGTGGTCAAATGAAGTGAGATACTGTAAGCAGGTCCAGCAAGAATGAAATGACACGTCTCTAGAGCAAACTCATAAAGCATATCTCCCAGATTTACATCAACCAAAGAAGGAAGTGATGGAATAGCACAGTGTAATTGCTATTTTAAACTGTATGAGATAGAGGCAACATCGGCTGACAAATCAAGTATTTTCTACCATAAGAGGCATGGAAGAATGTAGAATAAAATGGGACCAGTTATTAAAAAAATAAATAAGAAAAGGAAGTTCCTTTTTATGAACATCTGAGCCATAGACGTGAACTGAAATCTTGTTATAAGGTTCTCTGGCCTTGTTTTGTAGGAAGGTAATTTAATTTTATGCACATTTGATTCACATTCATTAATTCACTGGTCCACACCTGTCTGTGGAAGTGTTAAAGACTGCCAGCATTCATTGATCAGTAGTTCCTCTGTCAATTATAATGATTTTAAAAAATAAATTTTATAGGCTTTTCTGATTCTAAACATAATAAAATTTGAAATTTAAACAAAGTATAATGAAGAAAATTTAAATCACTAGTTATCCCACCAACCACAATTAACCACAGGTAACATTGTAATGATTTACTCCAATTTTAAATTTATGCATATGTATTTTTAATTATAATCATACGATATCTAAAGTTTTGTATTTTGTTCTTTTACTTAGCAGTTTCCCAGAGGTAAAAATTTGTTTGGAAATCATGGTAATACCTATATAATATTCCATCATGTGAGTAGACAAACAGGTATTAAACTTTTCCCCTATTGTTGGACATTTAGATTGTTCCCGATTTTTTATTATGATTAATAATGCTATAATAAGCTCCTTTTACCTAAATCAGTAAGTATGCATATTCTGGATTTATAGTTGAAACTACTAAATCTTAAAATGATATGAACTTCACAAAATTTACATTCTTTTTTCCAAATTTTTTTCCCCCAAATATTGTCTAAATATACATGACCTCAAGCAGTATATGAGAGTGCCCTTATCAACGAGCCAATGATGAACTGTATCCTTTCTTTAAAAAAAACTCTTCATAATTCATTGGTCTTTTTTTTTCTAGTCATCCATCCATTAATTCATTCCTTCAAAAAAAATTTAGTGAGGGTCCGCTCTGTGCTAAGCACTGTTCTGAGTGATAGCGATAAACAAAGTTCCTGCTCTCACAGAGGGCAAGGGTGTGAATAAGGTCAGAAATGCATCCACAACCAGATGGCATAAGGCTTTCTGTGCCATGGCGTGTAAGGCCTTTGGATTTCACTTTTAAATGTAAGGAAAGCCATAAAGAAAATTCAGGTAGAGCAATGACATGATCTTGTTTACATTTTTAAAGGATCATTCTACTGTTAGTAGTGAACAGCACATAGGCAGACAAGAGAGGCATCCATTAGCCTAAACTGCTATGCTTTTGGGCCAGGAAATTGGTAAGTGGTTTGTACAGGGGAGGTGGGGTACAGGTGGTGAGAGGTGGACTCTAGATTATTATTTGTAAAAGTGTTTTTTTTTTACATAATTATGTAATGAAGCAGCATCTGGACCTATGGCTCTACCAGTTAATGCCGGACCTCCTCCTCCAGCTCTCAGAATCAGCTTCATGTGCCAGGTTCACCATGGTGAAGGGCTCCAGTTACCTTCCAGGTCACCCACGTCATTGAGGTTGGAGGTGATAAGAAAAAGAAATGCAATTTCCAGTCTTTCCCTGCTCTCCCCCACTTAAGACCATCTTTCTTTCCCATTTGTCAGCTCTGCTGACATGAGGCCAGCACCAGATGCAGAAACAACTGCTGTACATTGATTTCTCAACTGGTTCCCACAGTTGTGTAAGGTCCAATCCTTGAATAAATCCCTGACTCTCATCACTCATAATGGTTCTGCTTCATTGACAGAACCCTGACTGGTAAAATGTCTCTACATTTATTCAATTTTTTCTTTACACCTCTCAGTAAAATATTGTAGTTTTCATCATGTGTGCTTTACACATTTCTTGATAGGCTTATTCTTAGCTATTTTATGTCTTTTGTTGACATTGAGAATGGGATCTTTGGTTTCCATATTGTGTCTTCTAATAGGTAAACTTAGAGAAATTAATGTTTTGTATATTTTATATGATATCTGGGCACTGTAGCAAACTCTTATCAGTTCTAGAAGTTTTTTCAGTACTCTTTACACCACTTAGGAAAGGAGAAAGTACTGGAAGTACTATAACTATGCCCTTAACCCTTAGGCATATTTCAGCCTGTTCCAGGATAACTCCTTTATGTTCCTTTTCCATTCTCCCTTCTTTTTCACCCTGGCAGGAAGTGTTTCTCCCACCTTCATTCTTCAGCAAAAATCTCAAGCTTTTTTCAGTTGTTCTTTGGAAAATGGTGTTTATAAACTCTCCCATGATATTCCCCTGCTGAGAAATAAAAAGCAACTACCCTCCAGACTCCCGATTTCTCCCAGTTTTACCCAGACCTTGGAATGGATTATCCAGTTCAGCCCACATTAAAAAGCCCTTAGTGTTTCTTTTCAGCCAGTGATAATCAGATCAAATTGCAGACTTGAAATGTAAATGACCCTGAATCTGAATGAACTCACCCCTGGTGAAATTTCAGCCCCACAGAAAATTGGGTCTGCTTCAGTCGGAAGATCCAGTACTGAGCCGAAAGAAAACAAGAAGGCTAAAAAAGGGGACAAAGATTAAATAAGCAAATCATAAACACTCAAGAAAAAGAATAATTTTCCTCAGTCCATGAGCCTATTAAAAATTCAGTTCTTAATGACTGGAACACAACAGCACTGCTTACATAAAAAGGGCTATTCTTCATCCACAGCTCCTCTTAGCTGAATCACTGAATCACACAACACAAATCATACTTTAAAATGTAAGTTAAAAAAAAAAAAAAAAGAATAAATGGTTTTGCTGAATGAAAGTACTGTGCTTCCTTTAAAAGAGATGGGAGCAAAAACCTTTCTATTCACTGGGACCATGGGCCAAATCAGGCCCAGCCCTTTTTATTGTATGGGTTGCAGGCTAGAAATGGTTTTTCTTTTATATTTTTAAATTGTTGAAAAAGAAAAAAATCAAATGAAGAATAATATTTTATGACATATGAAAATTATATGAAATTCAAATTTCAATGTTATTAAAAGATAAACTGATTCATATTAAAAATTTTAAGAGTTTATTCGAGCAAAAATTGATTCAAATGGGGCACTGCCAAACCAGAAGTGGTAAGAACAGCTCTGCTGACAGGAGCTCAGGAAAGACTTTTATAGAAAAAAACGTGGAAGCAAAGAGAGGAAATTATTGATGGGTACAGCTTAAAGCCTAGTTGGCTGTTTGCGATTGGTTGGCCTTAGGTTTCAATTTCGTACATTTGTGGTATTCTAAGCCTTAGATTTGGGTTTGCTTGTGTAGGCAGTCACAGCATTAGGGCTACCTCAGCCTGATGGCTTCCTTGCTTAATTAATTTAACAGTGTTCATAATACAATTTCATTGGAACACAGCCACACTCATTTATTTACATGTTGTCTATGGCTAGTTTCACGTTACAACCGGAGTTGAGTTGTTGCAACAGAGTATGGCCTAAAATGCTTACTATCTGGTCCTTTACAGACAAAGTTTGCTGACCCCTGGGTAGACTAGTTTCAAAACCTTGGCACTATTGATATTTTGGACCTCCCTAACCACCCTTCCATCCCTTATGAAAAAACATCTCCAGACGTGGCCAAACGTCCCCTGCAGGGCAAAAATCCCTCCTGGTTGAGAACTGTCACAGGCCAAGCCCACTGGGGACTGAGGTGAGGGGAGTAAGATGGAATCTAGGTGATAAAATCTTACACCTAAGTTATGGATTAGCATCCTCAGCACAGAACCACTGTGCCCCATACCCCAACTTGGCAGACCATGTGCAGAAGCGCTGCCCACAACACTGAAGTCCAGGGTGGCAACTGCATACTGTGTGCAGAGATGCTGTGCCCAACACGTCAGTCTGGAGCGCTGTGAGCAACATGACTGCAAAGACCCGTAGGAACTCCATCCATCCTTCCCTCCGTAGCAGAGAACCCTATAAAGAAGCCCTGCCAGCATGTACTCTAGAGAACACGTACTCTAGAGTCAAGCTCGCACCTCTCCATTCTTTGATCAAAGGATAAAGCTTTCCTTTGCTTCTGAATGGAGCTTGATCTCATTCTATTTACTTGATTGACACTGGGCAGAAGAACGCTTCTTGGGGGCCGACTCAGACTCAGACAGGTCGGTAACAGAACCACTGCTGTAAATGATGAAAACACCACCCCAGTAATTTTCACAAGGCTATAAGGATGATTCAGGTTGTTAAAGACAAAAAGGAGGAAGGGAAGGGAAGGGAAAGAAAAAGGAAAATGTTACCTTATCTCTTGCTGAGTTTTTTAAATACTATTTTTAACTTTAAAACTCCCCAAGCAAAAAATGTATAATAGTGTTTAAAAATACAACTCACGTGGACTCTAGGTATGCAGAGATTGTAAAGTTACTTCTGGTTCTCAAGACATCAGCCTTCCTCTTAGCAGCCCCATTAATATAATGTAGCACCTCCTACTTGCAAAGACTTCTTACATGTTAATTTTCTGATAAACTTTCAGTTGTATGAGGAAGTTGCTACGCATTTATTTTGCTAAAGGCCCTGGGCCTTATTTCTTTGGGTTCCAGAAAGTTCTATTATGAAAGAGAATTTCCCCAGTCCCTTCAGTGAGAATTCACTCTGTGGAGAGTCTTTTCCCTCAGAATTCTTTTTGGTTTAACTTTGTTGAAACTTTCCTGACTTCAGCTAACCCTTGCTGTGACCTCAAAGACCAGCTTCCCACCTGTCTCTTGGGGTCCCAGATTGAGTTTAGCCTGGCATTTCTGGAAATTGTGCAGTGGGCTCAGTAGCAGCCTGTTTCCCTGAGGACTAAGAGCCTCCTGAGGGAGAACGCATGCTGAGAGAAGTAGATGCCAGACACAGGGGGCTTAGCCAGGAACACCTGAAGGGAGAGAAGACTGTGAACACAGTGAGTTGTCTGCCATGCACATTTGTCTCTGGGTCCGGTCCCCACTTGACTGGGACTCATGTCCCTAAAATAAACCTGGAAGAGCTACCACCCTAAACCATCATAAGACACTGGGCACTTGTCTATCTAAATAACAAATTTTGACACCTAAAAAAGGTTAAATTTTCTATTTTAATTTTCAAAAAGCTAAAAACATAATTCTTATACCAATATAGTGAGCATGTGTCAAATAATTTTTTAATTCCGTAATGAAGGAACTAACATCTGTTTTGAAAAGCTGGTTCAAAATAGAACATGAGAAACTAATACAACAGATCCTCATTACTCGCAGATTCCATATTTGCAGATTTGTCTACTCACTAAAATTTATTTGTAATTCCAAAATCAAGCCTTGCAGCACTTTCGTGGTCATCTGTGGAGTGTTCAAGGACACACAGAGGTCATGTGCAGAGAGGCAAAAAATTTGAGTCTCCCAACATATAAGCTCCCGGCCAAGGTCAAACAAGTGCATGCTCTGACTTCTTGTTTCAGCTCTCATATTGTAAACAAGTGTCCTTTTTGAGGTCTATTTATTGCCACTTTTTTTGCATTTTTCTTGGTGATTTTACTGTTCAAAATAAGTCCCACATGCAGTGTTGGGAGTCTATCTATTGCTTCTAAGCTCAAGAAAGCTGTGATATGCCTCACAGAGAAACTCTGTGTGTTACATAAGCTTCGTTCAAGCACGAATTATGGTGCTGCTGGCTGTGAGCTCAATGTTAATGAATCAACAGCATATACCAAATAAGTTGCCCTTTAAGCAGAAACACATATAAATCAAGGTTAGATATTGATTAAAATGTGACCAGAAGCTTGAAGGAACCTAACCCTGTACTCCCTCTAGGAGCAATGGTTCAGTATTCACTAATTCAGCGTTCAGAGTGACCTTATAGAACGTAACTACCACAAACAATGAACATCAATTGTATATATATTCAGAGAAAAGAAAAGAATGCTGGAATAAATTTCAAAGTTAGATTTTAGAAAATGGTCAGTGACTACTAGGACAATAAAACTTTTGTACTAGACAGAAATCATTGGCAGTTTATCAATCTTTTGTAAGTTAACATCCAACTTTACATAGTCTAAGACTTAATCAATAGGAAATAGAAAGTCGAACAAAGTTATAGTCCCCTGGAGCACCAGCTGCCCCTTAATCAGGCTTGGTAGGCAATGCTCTAGAGTTCAGGGTTCCTCAGCCTTGGCACTACTGACACTTTGGGATGCATAATTTGGATAACTGTCATGGGGGGGTTATTCTGTGGTCTGTATGATGTTCTGCAGAATCTCTGCCTCTTCCCACTGGACACCAGTAGCACCTACCCTCCCAGTCATAACAATTAAAAGTGTTTCCAGATATTGCCAAATGACCCTGGGGGACAAAATTGCCCATGGTTGAGAATCACTAGTCTAGTACGATTTTGAAAAAAGCACACAGTTACCTGTTGCTTTTTCTTCTGTTTTAGATTTTTTTTCTTAATACATTCATAAAAAGAGGGAGAAAGATGTACTTTTCCCGCCATAACACACAGCTTTGAAACTTTAAAACATGTACCATAATTTGTAGTCATGTCTATAATGCTTCACTAGTTATATTCTGTCTCACCCATGGTGGTAAATGAAGCACAGTGCCAGGAACACAGAAGACATTCAATAAACATTTCCAGTAGGAAGTCATGAAGTTTGAAGGTTCCAGGATCTAAGCCTGGTGTGAAGTATAGTATTTGGGGATGGAGAGGACAGGTACCTTAGGAGAGACAGTCTTACTGAAGCTGAATTATAGTTGCCCATAGGAGGTATCTGCCTGCCATCTCCCAGAAGCACTGGAGGGCTGCAGTCTGAAAGGGATGAGACCCTGAATGAGCAGGAAAGGAGAGATCTAGTGGAAATTTAACTCCATTTATAGAACAAGCTGCTAAGGCCTAGGGGATTAGGTGATACTGACATCAGCCAGTGATACTGTCCCAAGGATAGCTCTATGAAAGTCATATGGTCTTCCAGAGATCAGAATTTGGAGATAGAATGGGTACAATTCCTGGCTCCTCCACTGATTAACTGAACCTCTTAGAGCTTGATTTCTCCATCTATAGAATGGAAATAATAATAGTGCTGTTATGAACTGAAATGTTGTCTTCCAAAATTCATATATTGAAACCCTAATGCCCAGTGTGATTGTATTAGAAGATGGGGCCTTTGGGAGATAATTAGGTTAGATGAGGTCATAAGGGTGGGGCCCTCATAATGGGATTAGTGCCCTTATAAGAAGAGATACCAGAGAACTTGCTCATTCTCCCTATCCAAGTGCACCAAAGAAAGGCCATGTGAGGACACAGGGAGAAGGTGGCTGTCTGCAACCCAAGGAGAGAACTCTCATCAAACATCAACCCTGATGGCACCTTGATTTTGTACTTACAGCCTCCAGAACTGTGAGAAATAAATTCTTGTTTAAGCCACCCAGTTTATTGTATTTTGTTATGCCAGTCTGAGTTAAAACAAGTATCAACCTCATAGCATTACTGTAGGGATTAAAAGAGAAATATATGCACATTTCCTAGCACAGTGTCTAAGAATTCTCTACATCTTAGCAAATGGCAAATATAAGAACTCTCTACAGTTTAACCAAAAAAGACAGAACCTGAAATGACAGTGGATAGAGGCTGACTTGGAATTGCCCCCTATACACAGTATTCCTTTCCTGTTTGGGATCCAATGGTGCATTTATAGCAGCAAAAGTTGATATTCTTACTAATTTATTTTGAAATTAGAACTGTGAAGCAATACCAGTCCCCAATATGCAGTTTGATTATTTTTATAGCTATCAATTTCTATAACTACCAAAAATGTATCAGGCCCAATCTATAATAATAGATAAATAATAATCCAGTGTTGCTTTTGAAGGGATGCTGCATGTTGTATTCCATTTATGCCACACCTAATAGAGCACCCAATAGAGCCATATATTATGTGACTTGACAGTTCATCTATGTGCAGAAAGTGAGAAGTTGGGGCCTCTGCACAAATAATGTAAAGCTTAGTCTGAGACTAAACTTGGTAAGTTCTGTGTCAAATAGTTGTGTGGTCTGGACACAGCAGGATATGAATTAATGATCCAGTGTGAACACCATACTTTAATAATAGGGACATTTTCCACTTTCTTTCACAGTGGTTTATCTCACTGTCAACATCTGATAAGTATTTATAAACCTTATTTATGTCACCTTCTCTTTCTACTCTCAGGTCCTTTAAGTATAATGACCAACTCCTTCCATGTTTCTGTGAAAATGGCCAGAAAATAATTCAGAAAACAGACATTATTTTTGGCTATGCTTAGAACTTCAGTCAATAAAGAACAGGCCAAAGCCAAAATGAAGGGTAATTTTGAAAGGACAAAGTAGAGCATTATATGAAATATTCCAGATACTTTGGAGATTTCCCTGACAAGTTTCTAAGAAGACACTTTGTCCCAATAAATACGTTATTTGGGTAAGTGTATGGAAAAAAAGTTTGTTTATAACATTTGGATGGTAAACATTTCTGATTGAGAACATTTGTTTTAAACATCTTGGCCATTTATACAAAATGGCCTTTTGTTTGGGAGAATTGAAGAACAATAATAATTTTTGCAAAAGTTTTCCACTGTTGCTTAAATGAAAACATGTTTATAGAAGTGCAGCAGCTGAGTGTAGCCCTAAGCTCTAGATAAAATGGAGGTCAGCTGAACCAGGGTACCAGGTCCCCTCGCTCATAAACTCAAAACAGCTGTGCTGGCAGTGCTGGATGGGCAGAGGATCAGAGTCATGGGCATGATCTTGGCCTCCTGCCCCAGTCCTCTTCCAGAGCTAAATCACAGGGCTTATAAGTGACCTTTTGAAGTACTCTCCCTGTGGCCGTGGAAAGATGTACAGGTATAAAGAGAAGGGTTAGTGCCCTAAGCCAATCCCTGAAAGCAACTTAGTCAATGAAGCATGTAGGAATTTTACCCTGTAGCCCCAGATGTGCAAGAATGTCATTTTCTTTATTCAAATCATAATTCAATCTCCGTCTTGATTGGTCAGAGCTGTTGGGAAATTCAATCTCAGGATTATTAGGTCCACTCACCAGGGTCATGGGAAAGTCCTGGGGATCTTACACAGAGAAGAACATTTCAAAGGGTGAGAAGCAGCCAGGAGTTTGGTCCCTCTTTGTTATGTGCGTTAGCAAAGCCCACATGTCCTTTGAGGTCAGGGGCACTGCTCCTCTTTGGGAGAAGGCAGGAGACTCTGATGCAAGCCATTGTCTGACATCTAGTAGGTCTCAGGTCCCTGGGACCTCTGACCCCTTCTCAGCCTGAGGAAATTGTTTTCCTTTCTTATGCTGCTTCTGAAGTATTCTTGGGACACTCTCCTTCCTACCTTACCTCTCTCACGGGGGTTCTCTAAGTGTGATTTTGAGAGTAGCAGCAGCAGTACTGGGGGAGCTTGTGAGAAATGGAAATCATCAGAATCTCGGTGTAGACGACCAGAAGGAAGTGTTTTAACAAATCCTCCACGTGACTCTGATTTGAGGCTACATTTTGAGAAAGACTGACCTAGCACAATGCATTCAATTAACTCAAAGTTTTGAAAGCAAGAACTTAGGTAATTTCTGTTTTTAGCCTTCAATATAGCACCCCACTCCAACTCAAGGCCACAGAAGGAAGAGGCCTGGCTATGATCAAAAAATAAACACTCAACATAACACATAAGTGTCTTGCACAGCAAAGGATCTGAATAGACATTTTTCCAAAGAAGACATACAGATGGCCAACAGACATATGAAAAGACGTTCATCATCACTAATCATCAGGGAAATACTAATCAAAGCCACAATAAGACATCACCTCACACCTATTAGAATGGCTATTATTAAAAAGACAAAAGGTAACAAGTGTTGGCAAGGAGTGGAGAAAAGGGAACACTTGTGCACTGTTGGTGGGAATGTAAATTGGTGCAGCCACTGTGGAAAACAGTATGGCGATTCCTCAAAAAATTAGAAATAGAACTACCATATGATCCAGCAATTCCACTTCTGGGTATTTATCCAAAGAAAATTGAAAACACTAACTCAAAGAAATATATCATCCCCATATTCACTGCAGCATTACTTACAATAGCCAAGATGTGGAAACAAACTAACTGTTCCTCTGTCGATGGATGAATGGATAAAGAAAATGTGGTATATATAAAAGAGATAGTATTCAAGCATAAAAGAGAATAAAATCTTACCCTGAAGGCATTACACTAAGTGAAATAAGTCAGACAGAGAAAGACAAATACTGTGTGATCTCAATTATATGTAGAATCTAAAAACAAGTGAGCTCATAGATATAGATTTCAGATTGGTGATTACCAGAGGTGGGGCATGGGAGGTGGGCAAAATTGGTGAAGGGAGTTAAAAGGTACAAACTTCTAGTTATAAAGTAAAAAAGTCATGGGTATGTAACACAAAATATGGTGACCATAGTTTGATATACCATATTACATATTTGAAAGTTGCTAAGAGAGTAGATCTTAAAAGTTCTCATCACAGGGAAAAAAAACCTCTGTAACAATGTATGGTAAAGGATGGTAACTAGGCTTATTGTAGTGATCATTTCCCAATACACACAGACATTGAATCATGCTGTACATCTGAAACTAATATATTATATTTCAATTATATCTCAATTAAATAAATAAATAGGTACTCAATAAACTTTTAGAGAATAAAAAACAAAAACATAAGCACCCCTCTGATTTTTCTGAAATTGGAAAACAAAAACACAAATGAATATCTCAGTAAATATTTTAATAAATTATCTGGCCACAAGGATTAACTTTAACGATAATAGATTTCTGAGCAAGCAAGTTCCAGGAACAATGAGATGTGGTACAGTTGGGGTGATCTGGGGTCAGGAATGAGTCTAGGAAAGTGAGATAATAGATGAAGGAAAGGTGCTACATCAACTATGGGGAAGAAAAATGTCATTTTCCTGGACCAGCATGAAATTCTAGAGAAGTTGGTCATCAAAATCTTTATTTCCAAAAGTGAGGCCTCAGGATAGCTCTGCAGTGGTGATCATAAAAAGGCAGTGACTTACACTGCTCAAAAACAAAGTGCAAAGCATAATAAGCCCTGACTGTCCTGAGGCTGTAACAGACAAATTTCCACTCTTCCCTTTCTGCATGTGAGTGCAGTTGTACCTGCATATGTGGCCACTTAGCTGTGGGCTACTGAGTCCCAGGCCTCCTTGCATCCAGGTGTGACAATGGAGTGTGAACAGAAATGATGTGCGTCTCTCCAGGCCTGGGCCTTATACATAGCCTCCTTCCCACTCTTCCTTTCTGTGAACTGGAACAGGTTGCTGCTTGTGATCTACCTTTGACCATGCAAATGAGGGCGACAACCTACAGTGGAAGCCAGAGGGAAGGAAGCTGGGTCCCTGAATAGCCATGTGGTGCATAGCAGCTCAGTAACCCACCCTGGAACACTAGATAAGCGAAATAATTTTCTTTAATCCCCTAGCTTATTGGCTTCTTTGTTATAGCAACTTAGATTTTCATGTAACTAATAGAAAAATCAAGGTCCCATGTGAAAAATCAAGGCAATGCTTAGAATTCATTGAAGCCCAATAACACCAAAGCCCACACAGCAGGTGCTTCATAAATAGTTACTAAGTGAACAAGTGTGGCACCATGAGGAGCTGCTGGGGCAAGAGATGCCAACTGTCTCATAAAATAATCTGCCTGAAAGTAAATCTAAGTGGTGGGTTGCCATCTACAGTGAGAAGAACAAACAGCACACAAATAGCAACAATGGGTTAAAATCAAATGGGAATCTTTGTGTGTACAATGTAGAAATGATTGCTAATTATACAGCAGTCATTTAAGTGACTTGCAGAGAGTAATCAGAGTCACTGTCATTTTCCAAAACAAAAGATTTATACACACACAGACACATACAGACAGGTAAATTCTTCTTTTAACAAGTTTGATGAGACATCAAGATTGCTATTCTGTTCATGGTCCATAAAATAATGAAAATCCATTGCTACAATATGCAGATTGAATACAAAGTAGCTTTTTACGTACTCTGTAAAGGCAGTTTTTGGTAGTATATGGCATATAACTCCAACTCCATTTGCTGAACCTTTTGAGGGCCTACTATGTTAGAAGTATTGCAAAGAAAAATTCAAAGATACCAACAAAAACATTAATAAAGATATCAGAGGGAGAGAATGTTATATAAAATAGAGGTTTACATTTCTAAGAAATGGCAATTAAGGAGTGCCTGAACCATTCTGGCTATGTCGAAACTTTCTGTGGTGTCTGTGATTAATGCCTATCACAGAAGTTGTTCCGACACTTAAATAAAATAACATACATAAGGTACACGGTGAATTAAATGAGCTCCAGAAAATGCTAGTTCCTTTCTTCATACCCTGTAATATAGTATTTATTTTTTTATAAATTTATTTATTTATTTATTTATTTATTTTTGGCTGCGTTGGGTCTTTGTTGCTGTGCACAGGCTTTCTCTAGTTCCGGCGAGCGGGGGCTACTCTGTTGCAGTACACAGACTTCTCATTGCGGTGGCTTCTCGAGCACAGGCTCTAGGCACGTGGGCTTCAGTAGTTGTGGCACACGGGCTCAGTTGTTGTGGCTCGCAGGCTCTAGAACACAGGCTCAGTAGCTGTGGTGCACGGGCTTAGTTGCTCCGTGGCATGTGGGATCTTCCCGGACCAGGGCTCGAACCCGTGTCCCCTGCATTGGCAGGCGGATTCTTAACTACTGCACCACCAGCGATGTCCCATATCCTATAATATAGTATCTTAAAAACTTGAAATAATTTTAAAAATGTTTCATTGGTGATGTGTTCTAGAGCCATAAAAATAGTTTTACCTATCTCAAGCCCAACATATATGCTTATGTTAACACACACGCTCCATCCAGAGCAAGCAAAGAGTAATGCATTTTGCAAATCAAAGGATAATTGGCTATGATGGATATCAGGGTTTTCTGATGTAAGCCAGAAAACTCCACTCTGATTATTTATGCTGACAGCTGATTTACTGGAAGGAAATCTAGTAGCTTAAGGATCCACAGAAAGCTAAAAAATGATTGCTCATTTATATTTTTGCCTAATCATGGGGACAGCTGTTATAATGTCACTGTTGGCATGGCCACCTTGGGACACAAGATATGTCCTTAAATAATCTTCAGTGGTTTCCTTGACTACTTCCTAGTGCCAGAGCCAGTTTCTGTACCAGCCCAGAGCTGCTGGGCCCTCATGCTCTCAGGCCTGAGCCACTTGCCTGGCTTCCTAGACACATAGCTCCAGAGATGGAGCATGCTGTTTCTATGGTGCTAAACCTTTGCTGCAAACATCATCACATCTCCTATTACCATCCACCTTATCAGTCTCCTCTGAGATGGGATTAGGTGTTGTATGTCCAAAGCAGCTCCAGGGCCAGTCCAATCTGTCCACACATACTGAGCCTTCCCCAGAGCTGCCCCTGAGGGCAGGTGATCACAACCAAAAAGTGCAGGAGATTAAACACCCAAATGAGGAGGACTTTGATCTACAGGAGATGCAAGATAGGAAGAAGCTGACAGGTAATTCTTCCTCTTCTCTGCCGCTGCTGGGCTGTTCTGAGACAGACCTCCGTGCACATACTGTGGTCATGTCTCACATAACTGAGCTACCAATGGCGTCTTCTTGAAAAGCTGTGGCCAGATCTGTAATGCATCACTTTGTATTTTCTTTCCCTCCTGCTCTGCTTCACTTCCCTTTTCCTTCTCACTTTTGTTTCCCTGGCAGACAAAAAAACTTGGCATCTAGGGTTTTCTTCCAGGCCCTTTTATTGAGGGAACCAGTGTTACATCAGTGTCACAACCTTAACTTTCAAATTTCCAGGCTGGAGCAGTCAGTTAGTTGATATTGGGCTACAATGCTCATGTCCCACGCCGGTGAGCTGGGAAAAGGCACCTCTGCCTCACCTATGATGCTATGGTGAGAGGTGGGGTCCTGCTTCTCATCTATTTGGAATTAACCCCAAACAGGAAAAGTGTTTGGATTCTGAACAGTCACAGAGGTGACACATTTCCCCTCTGAACGAGCTTGGCCTTTGGAGCTCCCTCCCCTCCCCTGGGTTTCTCCATGTGGGGTGTCTTCCCTCTATGCAGCATCACCCCAAGGTATCTCCTCCACGTTCACCTCCTGACCCTGCCAAATCAGTTTTCACCTGTTCTAGACTCTCTGCTTCTGATATGCTTGTTGTTCCCATTTTCCCCATTAGACCAAATATTCCATATTGACCCATTCTTACTAGCTTCCCTCATTCCCAAATCAGAATTCATTTCTCCTTTGCATTTCACAGTCCACAGGCCAACCAGCCAGCTCTCACACCTAGCCCTGGCATTGGTCCCTTGTCTCGGTTAGCATTCCAGTTCTTTGCTGCCTGAAAAGTAAGAGTAGATGGTTTCAGGTATAAAGAGAAAATGCTGGACATCATACATCTTTCAGGACAGAGGAAGATTAAGCCAGATTCAGCAAGGATCCAATTCTTTGGATTTGAACAAGGTGACCAGACATCTCAGCCTTGTTTTTAAAAGAAGTGTCTGGGGAAAAGTCTTGGACTGCTTTCAAAGGGGACTTGCTGATAACTGTAGATGCACTAGACTATAGTGTCTATGTAGTCATCTATATTGCTGCCCAGTTTGGTGAAAATATACACTGTGTGTAATTGTTTAAAAACATCATTCATTCATGCAAACAGAAGTGGTAATGTTCTCTTTAGCCAGTCCTAACCTGCTCTGATTAGTAGGTTCTCACTTTCAAATACTTCTGGGGATTTCCAAGGTATGCTAATGAACTGCATCTTTCTCTCATGACCACAGATGCTGTGTATGGTTATGCAGGTCTGTAATGTATAGGGGAACCACACATAAAGGGGAATCATTCCCACTGCGGACATCATAGAGTTATTACAACACTTTTTCTGGCAGATAGACGTAAAGTGTTTTGTTTTAACAAACTAAGGTATCAAGAGTTTAGCTAAGCTACTCCATAGTATTGCTGCCTCAGCATCCGTTTTGTTCAGCCAAGCAGCCTGCAGTAACCTTAAATGGACACTAGCCCTGTCACACAAGTACATGCCCCAGATAGCAGCCAGTAGAATCAGAAGCAAAAGTCAGTTCCCGAGGGGCTTCCCTGGTGGCGCAGTGGTTAAGAATCTGCCTGCCAGTGCAGGGGACACGGGTTCGAGCCCTGGTCTGGGAGGATCCCACATGCCGCGGAGCAGCTAAGCCTGTGAGCCACAACTACTGAGCCTGTGCGTCTGGAGCCTGTGCTCCGCAACGGGAGAGGCCGCGACAGTGAGAGGCCCGCGCACCGCGATGAAGAGTGGCCCCCGCTTGCCACAACTAGAGAAAGCCCTCGCACAGAAACGAAGACCCAACACAGCCAAAAATAAATAAATAAATTAAAAAAAAAAAAAAAAGTCAGTTCCCGATAAGACTTCCCCAACAGCCCACGTGATCAAGCCCTCTGCCTCCCAGTGTCTGCTTGCCTTATGCACCCCTTAGATAAGACCCTCATGGACTCACCAAAACACAGCTCTTTTGGTTTGAATTGGTCAATCTGTCCTTTACTTGGGAACCCCAAAGCACCCCACCAGTGCTTAATAAAGGCATGTGCCCAAGGTCCTGTCTCTTTCTCTCTGACTTGACCTCCCCATGTGGCCCCTTGAGATGTCCTGGTCACTTCCTCCAGGACCTATGAGTAATAACTTCTCTATTTCAGTTTCTCTTGGGTCTGTTGTTGAACTGCAGCTCATCATCCAGAACCCTGGGCTGCACTTAACAAATGTTCATTTGTTTATGTAAGTATATTAGATCAATTTCCTGGCAAAGGTAAGTAAGGGGTACTGAAGAATGGGCACCTTCTTCTAATTTTTACAAGGGTGCCGTAAGAGCTAGTGGCAGCTCTTCTTTTTCCCCATACAATTTCTTTGGGTTGGTTTAGACATTCTCTTTAGAAAAAAATTGTTCCAGCAGGGGTCTCTCTCCGCACATGGTACAAAAAATTCTTAGATGTTGGAATGGAATATTTTCATTTTGCTTACCAATCTTACAATGTAAATGGATGTGGTTGCAAAATATATCAAAACTCTTTTCTTACACTATTAGAAAACCATTGAAAATAATATAGTAGAATTTATTCTACTATATTATAATATAGTATATTATAAATATGTAATATAGTGTTCCATATCGTGATTTGGATGATTAAGCAGGTATGTTCACTATGTGATAATTCATCAAGCAATGCATTTACAATATGATTTTTAGGTAGTTTTCTGTTTATATATTATACTTCACAAAAAGGTTTATTTTTTTAAGATATAATCCATAATTTGACTTCTATTTGCATATTCCCCTCACTTTTTTGTTTCATTTCTTAAGTATCTAGAATATTAGAAATGGGCTATTTTATTTATTCATTTCATTGAATTTTATACATAGTTTATAAATTATGATGCTTGGTGTATGTGTTGGTAGAAAAATATGGAAAAATTAAAACCTAGCTGTAATATTAAAAAGAAAAATGCCACTTGTTTGAGAGTATTATCCAGGAAAAAGCTTTGCATTGGTGTTTGAATCACAGACTTTGACAAAGAGGCATTATCACTGTTGGCATCCAAGCTCTTGGGAAGGATCCCAAAGACCAGATGGATATTTGCCCTGTGATATGCTCTGGGGCTCGGTCTGTACTTCTGGTGGGAACAGGTCAGAAGGGGTCAATGGCTACTGAAAACGTGGACCTTCCTAAAGAGTTTTGTTCATCTCTGGGGTCAACCAGTTGACTTTTTCTGAGCAGAAGAGAAATGGCCACAAACCACCCCTTGCCAAGTTAGCAAATGACACCTAAAATACAGTGCTTGAGAGAAATACTTGGCATTAAAATAGAAAACAGCAAAAATTAAAATCCTATTTAAATTCTTGTGTACAGATTTATGCAAAGCACCCAGACTGCTGGTTTTATTTCTATGTTTTAATCTCAAGCTTTTGTTATTTTTCTTTTACTTTATTTCTTTATGACTGCACCTATCACATCTTTCCCTGTCTCTATTTTCATTCCTTCTTTAACCTCTCATTTCTCAAAATCTTCTCTTAATTCTAAAAAAATGTAACAACATTTTAGTGGCATCTTTTCATAAAGTAGATATTTTCCATTTACAAAAATTAATATTGGTCCATTAGAAACTTCAATCTGTCTGAGCACTAATAAAACAGAAAATATTAAGTGAAAATGTTTTATTCCAAATGGCATCGCCACTTACTTTTTAATAATATTAGAGTAATTACCTTAATTCTCTCTTGGAAGAAAACATCCATTAAGATACTTTAATGAAGGAAATATATATTTGTAATGGACCAAATGGCAACATGCCCTTGTCTGAAGCAATCACACTGTCCAATAAAGGAAGATCCACATTTAAATGTGGTGCCTCTGAACACCAAGTTATTACAAGAATTCCTAGTCAGAAGGATGCTATGCCAAAAGCACTCCATAAATTGGTTTACCCTTTCTTACTATCTTGTGGCCTCATTCTAAATATTTCTTTATTAGTAATGGTAGTGTGCTGGATAGTTCCAACAATATAGACCTTAATATCTTATGTTTATCTCTGGGCTATTCAAATCAATAAATATTACAAATCCTTCATTGGAAACACTTTTTCACCATTTTATCTTTACCATTTTATGTTTCTTCCTGCCTTCCTATTTCTTATGTGAGCCACGTCTCTGCCCTCTGGTTTTTTTTTTTTTTATTTTATTTATTTACTTTTGGCTGAGTTGGGTCTTTGTTGCTGTGCACGGGCTTTCTCTAGTTGTGGCGAGCGGGGGCTACTCTTTGTTGCAGTGCGCGGGTTTCTCATTGCAGTGGCTTCTCTTGTTGTGGAGCACGGGCTCTAGGTGCGCGGGCTGCAGTAGTTGTGGCATGCAGGCTCAGTAGTTGTGGCTCACGGGCTCTAGAGCACAGGCTCAGTAGTTGTGGCACACGGGCTTAGTTGCTCCGTGGCATGTGGGATCTTCCCCGACCAGGGATCGAACCCGTGTCCCCTGCATTGGCAAGCGGATTCTCAACCCCTGTGCCACCAGGGAAGCCCCTCTGCCCTCTGTTTTGTTTATTGTTTCCTTTCTCTCTTGTTTGTTCAGCATCTGTACAATCATTTCTCTTTGCTCTGCTCCTTGCTTCAGCCTCATGTTCATTTCAGCCTCCACATTTTTTCCTTCACAAACCTCTTTGATTCCAGTTGACAGTTTAAGGGTTTTTTTTCTTTTACTTTCCAGAGGCTCCTGTTGCCATAGTGATACTTGATGAAGACCATGACTGCTTCCATTGGCACTCTGGTTGCTATAACAATGCCAGTTAGCCGAGAATTCTGTGGAAACTTGTGAGAAGGATGCTAGCTTACACCTTTGTGTGGGACAGCCTGCCAGGAAATGTTTCTTAGTTAATGGTTGTTTGTAGCAGTAAAACTCGAGGCCATAAACTTAAGGGCGGCCCATTCAGGAACTGAAAAACCAAGACACCAATGTTTGTATCTTCACACCCTGAAAAATTTCTCTCCCTTCCCTGTCTTTGTTTGTCTTCCCTTCCTATTCTAATTATTCTTGATATTAAAAACATACCTGCTATGGACTGAACTGTGCCCCCACAAAATTCATAAAATTGAATCCCAGTCCTCAGTGTGACTGTATTTGGAGACAGGGATTTTAGGAAGTAACTAAGGTTAAATGAGGTTGTAAGGGTGAGGCCCTGATCCAATAGGATTGGTAGCCCTATAAGAAGAGGAAGAGAAAGAGATCCTTTATCTCTCTTTCTATCATGTGAGGACACAGCTAGAAGGCAGCTGTCTGCAATCCAGGAAGAGAGTCCTCACCAGGAACTGAATTTACCTGCACCTTGTTCTTGGACTTCCCAACTTCCAGAACTGTGAAAAATTAATTTCTGTTGTTTAAGCCACCCAGTCTATGGTATTTGTTATGGTGGCCTGAGCTGACTTATACAATACTTTAATATTAACATTTATAGATCTTGTTAAGTGCTTTTGCTTTCAGAGACATCAATTTCTGGAAATATACCCAAATAAGAAGTTATAGACTATCGCAATGTACATTATCAATATTTCATTCTTGAATACTAGATGAACAAGAAGAAAAAGATGACAACATTTATTGCCATTTTTGTGATCCTTTTTGTTGTTGTTAACAACTTTCTTATTCTCAAGAAAATATAAAGAAATGTGTAATTATCTTTGCCTTTATACACACTATAACTCACAAAAAGCTGGACAAAGTATTTCTTTTATTTTGTTGCAATTGTGTCACCTCCCTAGGCTGTAACGCTAAGCAGCTTACAAACATTCACACTGGTCTTCTCATTTGTGCCAACTCGTGTGGAGTAAGGAAGCAACTATAGCATCAAAGCTTACTCAAAGCCTCCTCAGGACTGATGTCAAAAGAGCTAAAACTGCTTTAAAAAAAATAAGGTCCATAAAAAAATATCTTTCTAGTGACAGGTGTTCCAGTACACAAAATGCCAGAAGAATGTCAAAAACTGACCATACACAACCAGAAGGGAAGAAGAAAACCCTGGCACATTACAAAGTCTGTTAGTAAAGGACATCAAAACAGAAATTTTGCTAATAAAGAGGTTATGGAGCAGCTAATTCATTGGCCGCTACATTTGCTTCTACCAAAGGATGAGGCACTATCATGTTGAAAAAAGCAGTGTCAATATGTTGTATTATCAATGCATAATTTTACAGAAAATTTTGGAGTGTAAATACTCTGAAATTGTTTGAGAATTCTTAGGGATTTCAAGGAAAATAAAGGTGCTGCTTGTAGAATGATACGGAAAGTAGTTTCTAATTATAATTGTTTTACTTGTGCTATAAAACCAGCTGATTTTTTTTCTATTATAATGATTGAACAAGAGCATCTGTGTTAGTATCATTAATAATGCTAACAATAACTTCCTATAATGTGCCAGCACTATACGAAGTGATTCACATCTATGGTCTCTACTTCCCACTACAAACTTGAAAGATGAGAAACTAACAGATGGGGAAACAGGTTCTCAGAAGTAAGGTAACTTGTCTAACTTGGCCACATTTGCATTATTTCCCTTTCAGGCTCAAGAATTTAAACTGATAGTACAGTCCAAAGCATGATCAACCCAAGGAGCATACCACAAACCCTAAGGTTGGCCCTATATTGAGTTGCATAAATTCTGGAATCACAATAACTGAATCAAATTAGTTGAACAATTGCTACAAATGCATATTACCTTTAATTCAACTTGTTGGTTTATTTCTAGGACTATCTGAATATTAATCGCAAGCAGTTTTCTCACCACTCCATCTTGATGAGCCTGGTATGATGTGGCTTGAAAAAAGCAAATGAAATTTATGAAAACTTGAGTGATTTCAGACTAGGTTTAATTATTCAAGAGAACTTCAAACCTGAAAATGTAGAGACTTTGATTTCCAAGCTGCTGCAGCTTTGAGTGACTGAGTCACTGTGTGTGTGTGTAGAAAGAGAAAAAAAGAACAAGTGAGCCAGAATGAGAGCAGACTGACTCAAGAGGAATCATGTTTGTTGCTACATTTTGTAATTTGTCATTGTAATTTTATGAGTGATAGATTAGAAATTATTGCAATATATAACTATAACCAATTTTAGGACATCTGCATATTGCTAATTGACATATAATATAAATAAATTGCCCTTCTGAGTGTTGTGATTTTGCACATACTTTTGTCCCTGGAAACCCCAGAATATGAATGATTCCATATAATATCTGGGCTTTTCAGACCAAACCTTTCATGTTTCTAAAGGGGAAAAATCCCATCAATAAAATGTTCTCCAAAGAACTGTCTTTTCTTTGAAAATGCTCATATCATACTCCACGTATTTCTAAGAGGTGCTCCCACTGAAAGGAGGAGAGATTGGAATTTTAGGGATAGCATGGAGGAGGGCCAGACTAACCCAGCAGGCAATGAAGCAAAGGCCTGTGGACTTCTGGGCTGTTTAACACCTGATGATTCAATGGTCCCTCAGCTCCCAACTCCTTTCATGTGCTAAGCCCAGGTAGTGGTGTCTTCCTAGTTCTAAAGTCTTGGGTCATCCAGAGTGCATCCTTCAGGTTAGTGTTTAGAATATAGTCTACATGGAATGAGAAGCAATGACTCTCCTTTATTGATCCCTAAAAATTAGCAAATCAGTAAGTAATGTGGATATGGCGTGGTAAGAAAAGGACTGAGTGAAGAATCAAGAGACCTGCCATCTCATCCAAGCCTAAATAACTTTATTTCTGGGCCTCAATTTTTTTTCTAAAAAAACACTTCTGGGGTGTTATAGAGGAGAAACAGCTGATGTACTATAGTGGTTTTCAGCTGGGATATGCAACAGAAGAATCCTTCGTTAACATACAGAATTATATGTTAACATTTAGAATCATAACCCTGGCCCCAGTCACAGGGTTATGATTCAGTAGCTTTGCATCTGTGCATTTGACAAGAGCTTCAGGTGCTTTTTTTTTTTTTTTAATTATTAGCACCTTTAATTATTATTTATTTACTTATTTATTTGTCTGTGTTGGGTCTTCGCTTCTGTGCGAGGGCTTCCTCCAGTCGCGGCAAGCGGGGGCCACTCACCATCGCGGTGCGCGGGCCTCCCACCATCGCGGCCCCCCCCACCCCGCGGAGCACAGGCTCCAGACACGCAGGCCCAGCATTTGTGGCTCACGGGCCCAGCCGCTCCGCGGCATGCGGGATCCTCCCAGACCAGGGGTCGAACCCATGTCCCCTGCATCAGCAGACAGACTCTCAACCACTGTGCCACCAGGGAAGCCCCAGGTGCTTTTGATGTAGTCAGGTCTGTGAACATGTTCTGGAGAACAACCCCTACAATAAAGATGATGTTGAGTTTCAAGCGTTGTTTTTTCAATGCATTCTTCAACAGAGGCAGATGGCAAAACGACAAAACACAATTAAATAAAAGCAATTTTCTGATGACCAAAGAGTACAGTTTGAGTACACAGTTCTCTGAGGTTCATGTTTGATCTTATGTTAAAATATAAAACATCAAGAGGGATTCAAAAATAGGTAACTCCCTATTGTGAGTTTCCCTTTATTTTAAAGGGAGGTGGGTCCCAAACAATCGCACTGATAGGCACACAGAGAGAGTCCAGAAGCATGTGCAAAAGTGTCTTTTCCTTTGGTTCAAGTTGATTATTCCAGTCCCTACAGAGTTCACAGAGGGACGGAGATTCAGAATTGGCTTCTTCACTCTTATTTTCTGTAGTTCCTTAAAAACCTGAAGTCTAACTTTTAAACTGTCAAGGCATCCGCATGTGGTCATTCCTCTGAGGTTGGACATTGGAGGGTGGCCAAGAAGCTCCTCCCCTTTTGATTTTCTCTTTCCTGTCCTTCTCCTTTTTCCCACTCCTTGGTCATTTTAGCTCTTGGTTTGCCTCACCCTCCTTTTTTAAAAACAACTTTATTGAAATATAATTTACAAACCATAAAGTTCAAAGCATATACTTCTATGGTTTTTACTACACTCACAGGCTGTGCAACCAACAGAAAATCAATTTTAGGGCATATTCATCCCTCCCTCCAAAAACCCACACTCCTTAGTGGTCACTACCTGTGGCCCCTTTCCCTCAGCCCCTGACAACCATTAATTTATTTTTTGTCTCTATAGATTTGCCTATTCTGGACATTGCATACAAATGGGATCATATAATACTGGCTTCACTTTCTTTTACAGAGTCCACCCTCTTCTACCTTTGGTTTAGCCTCTTGTGTTAGATTTTTCTTAGGCTAGACAGGGATAGGGATAGGAAGAGACTCTAATCCTATATTATGAGGTACCTGCGAGGTAATCACACTACACTGTTAAAATCTTTTTAGCAGCTCTTTCAGTCAGCTTTACTAAAAGGCCTTCTCTATTATTCTCACCTTTGGAAGTGACTGGATCTGATGAGGAAAATGGAGGCATAGGGGAAAAAAATAAAACCTCTGTACAACTATATTTCTTAATTAATAAACATTTTTTAGAGCAGTTTTAGGTTCACAGCAAAATTGAATGGAAAGTACAGAGAGTTCTCATATACTTCCTATTCCCACACATGTACAACTACCCCCATTATCGACATACCCTACTAGAGTGGTGCATTTTTTACAAATGATGAACCTACATTGACATATATTATCACTCAAAGTCTGTAGTTTAAGTTTCACTTGCAGTGGTGTATATTCTATGGGTTTTGACAAATGTATAATAGCATCTATCCACCATTGTAGTATCATACAGAATCATTACACTATCCTAAAAATCCTCTGTGCTCTGCCTATTCATTCCTCCCCTCTACCCCCAATCCCTGGCAATCACTGATCTTTTTACTGTTTCCATAGTTTTGCCTTTTTCAGAGTGTCATATAGTTGGAATCATATAGTATGTAGCCTTTCAGTTTGCCTTCTTTCATTTACTAATATGCATTTAAGGTTCTTCCATGTCTTTCTATGGCTTAATAGCTTATTTCTTTTTAGCACTGAATAATATCGTGTTGTCTGGATGTACCACAGTTCATCCATTCACTTACTGAAGGATATCCTAGTTTCTTGCAAGTTTTGGCAATTATGAATAAAACTGTTTTAAACGTCTATAAGCAGGTTTTTGCGTGGACGTAAGTTTTCAATAAATACCGAGGAGCATGATTGCTGGATCATATGGCAAGAGCGTGTTTAGTTTTGTAAGAAACTGCCAAACTGTCTTCCAAAGTGTCTGTACCATTTTGCATTCCCACCAACAATGAATGAGTTCCTATTGCTCCACATCCTCACCAGGATTTGGTGTTGTCCGTGTTTTAGATTTTGGCCTTTATAATAGGTGTGTAGTGGTAACTCATTGTTGTTTTAATTTGCAATTCCTTAATGACATATCATACAGAACATACTTTCATATGCTTATTTGTCATCTGTATATCTTCTTTGGTGAAGTGACTGTTCAAATATTTTGCCCATTTTTAATTGGGTTGTTTGTGTTTTCACTGTTGAATTTTAAGAGTTCTTTGTATATTTTGGATAACAGTCAGATATCAGATATGTCCTTTGCAAATATTTTTTCCCAGTCTGTGGCTTGTCTCCTCATTTCTTGACATTGTCTTTCACAGGGCAGAAGTCTTAATTTTAATGAAGACCAGATTATCAATTACTTTTTTCATGGATAGTACCCATGGTGTTATATCTAAAAAGTCATCACCATACCCAAAGTCACCTAGGTTTTTTCCTAGGTTATTTCCTATGAGTTTTACAGCTTTTTGCTTTACATTTGTGTCTCTGATCAATTTTGAATTCATTTTTGTGAAGGGTGGTCTGTGTGTAGATTCATGGTTTTTGCATGTGGTGTCCATTTTTTCTAGCACCATTTGTTGAAGCGACTGTCTTTGCTCCATTGTGTTGCCTTTGCTCTTTTGTTAAAGATCAGTTGACTATATGTATGGGGGTCTATTTCTGGGCTCTCTTTTCTGTTCTATTGATTTTTCTATCTTTCACCAATACCACACTGTTTTGATTACTTTTTCTTTATAATAAGTTTTGAAGTCGGGTAGTACAGTCCTCTGACTTTGTTCTTGTCCTTCAATACTGACTTGGCCATTCTGGGGTTTTTGCCTCTCTATGTAAACTTTAGAATCAGTTTGCTGACATTTACAAAATAACTTGCTGAGCTTTTGTTTGGGATTGCGTAGATTCTCTGTAGATCAAGTTGGGTAGAACTAACATCTTGACAATATTGAGTCTTCCTTTCCATGGACTTGGAGTATCTCTCCATTTACCTATTTGATATATTTCTTCAGATTTTTGTACTTTTCTTTGTATAGGTCTTGTACATATTTTGTTAGATTTATACCTAAGTATTTAAATCTTGGGGGTGCTACTGTAAATGGTAATATGTTTTTTATTTCAAATTCCACCTGTTCATTGCTGGTATATAGGAAATTGACTGACTTTTATATGTTAACTCTTTATCCTGCAACCTTTCTATTTTACTTATCAGTTCCAGGAGATACTTGATGATTCATTTGGTTTTCCTACATAGATAATCATATCATCTGCAAATAAAGACCGTATTATTTCTTCCTTCCCAATTTATATACGTTTAATTTCCTTTTCTTTCCTTGTTACTTTAGCTAGTACTTCCAGTACGATGTTGAAAAGCAGTGGTGAGAGGGGGACCTCCTTGACTTGTTATTGGTCTTAGCAAGAACACTTAAAGTTTCTGACCATTAAGTACAATGTTAGCTGTAGGTAGATAGTAGATATGCTTTATCAAGTTGAGGAAGTTCCCTCTACTCTTCATATGCTCTGAGTTTTTATCATGAATGTGTATTGGATTTTGTCAGATGCATTTCCTGCATCTATTGATATGAGCGTGTGATTTTTTCTTCTTTAGCCTGTTGATGTAATAGATTACATTCATTGATTTTCAAATGTTGAACCAGCTTTGCATACCTGAGGTAAATCCTACTTGGTCATGGTGTATATTTCTTTTTAAACATTGTTGAATTTGACTTGTTAATATTTTGTTGAGGATTTTTTTCATGTATATTCATGATAGATATTGGTCTGTAGTTTTCTTTTCTTGTACTGCCTTTGTCTGGTTGTAGAATTAGGGTAAGGGTGGCCTCATGGAATAAGTTAGGAAATATTCCCTCTGCTTCTATCTTTTGGAAGAGATTGTAAAGAATTGGTGTACTTTCTTCCTTAAATCCTTGGTAGAATTCACCAGTAAACCCATCTGAGCTTGATACTTTCTATTTTTGAAAGTTATTAATTACTGACTCAATTTATTGAATAGATATAGGCCTATTCAGATTAACAATTTATTCTTATGTTAGTTTTCAGAGATTGGGTCTTTCAAAGAATCAGTCATTTCATCCAGGTTATCAAATGTATGGGCCTAGAAGTGTTCATAATATTCATTTATTATCTTTTAATGTGCCTGGGATCTGTAGTCATGTTCACTCTTTCTCTTCTGATATTAATAATTTGTGTCTTCTCTCTTTCTTCCTTAATTAGCCTGGCTAAGGGCTTATCAATTTTATTGATCTTTTCGAAGAACTAGCTTTTAGGTTTTGTTGATTTTCTCTACTGATTTCTTATTTTCAATTTCATTGATTTCCACTCTAATTTTTATTATTTCTTTTCTTCTGCTTCTTTTGGGCTTAATTTTATCTTTTTTTTTTTTTTCTACTTTCCTAAAGTGAAAGCTTGGAGGACTGATTTTAGATATTACTTCTTTTCTAGCATATGCATTAATGCTGTAAATTTCCCTCTAAGCACTGCTTTTGCTGCATCCCACAAGTTTTCAGAAGTTGTGTTTTCATTTCATTTCGTTCAAAATATTTTTAAATTTCTCTTGAGATTACTTCTTTGGCCTATGTGCTATTTAGAAGTATTTTGGTCGTTTCCAAGTACTGGGGCAGGGTGGGGGTGGAGGTCCAGCTATCTTTTTGTTATTGATTCCTATATCACTTAATTCCATTGTGGTCTAAGAGTAGACACTGTATAGATTACATTCTTTTAATTTTGTTAGGTATGTTTTAAGGCCCAAAATGTGATCTATCTTTGTGAATGTTCTGTGTGAGCTTGATAATAATGTGTAATCTGCCATTGTTGGATACAGTAGCCTTTTGATGTCAATTGTATCCAATTGATTGGTGGTGCTATTGAGTTCAACTATGTACTTACTGATTTTCTGCCTGCTGGATCTGAACATTTTGAATAAATGGGTATTAAAGTCTTTGGATTCTTTTATTTCTTCCTTGCAGTTCTATCAGTTTTTGCCTCATGTATTTTGACACTCTGTTGTTAGGTGCATACACAATAATGATTGTTATGTCTTCTTGGATTATTAAATACTTTATACAATGCCGCTCCTTATCCCTGATAGCTTTCTTTACTCTGTGGTCTGCTCTATCTGAAATTAATATAGCAACTCTCATTTGGTATTATATAACTTATACAATATACTAATGTATATTGATTAGTATGGTGTATCTTTCTCCTCCCTTTACTTTTGATATATATATGTCTTTTTTTTTAATTTTATTGAAGTATAGTTGATTTACAATGTTGTGTTGATTTCTGCTGTGCAGCAAAATGATCCAGTTATACATATATATTCTTTTTCATATTCTTTTCCATTATGGTTTATCACAGGATATTGAATCTAGTTCCGTGTGGTATACAATAGGACCTAGTTGTTTATCCATCCTATATATAATAGTTTGTGTCTGCTAATCCCAAACTCCCAGTCCTTCCCTCCTCCACCCCTCTCTCCTTCCCCTTGGCAACCACAAGTCTGTTCTCTATGTCTCTGAGTCTGTTTCTGTTTCATAGATAAGTTCATTTGTGTCATATTTTAGATTCTACATATAAGTGGTATCATATGGTATATGTCTTTCTCTTTCTCACTTAATTCATTTAGTATGATAATCACTAGGTCCATCCATGTTGCTGCAAATGGCACTATTTCATTTTTTTATAGCTGAGTAATATTCCATTGTGTGTGTATGTATGTATGTATGTGTATATATATATATATATATATATATATATATATATATATATATATTCTACATCTTCTTTATCCATTCATCTGTTGATGGACATTTAGGTTGTTTCCATGTCTTGGCTATTGTAAATAAGTGCTGCTATGAACACAGGGATTCATGTATCTTTTAGAATTATAGTTTTGTCTGGATACATGCCCAGGAGTGGGATTGCTGGATCATATGGCAACTCTATTTTTAGTTTTTGGAAGAATATATATGTCTTTATATTTAAAGTGGGTTTCTTGTAGATAACGTATAGTTGGGTCCTTTTTCTAAAATTTACTCTAGCAATCTCTGTCTTTTATTGGTGTATGTAGGCCATTAATGACTAAACTGATCATTGACATAGTTTGATTAATATCTACCATATTTGTTACACTTTTCTATTCACTGCCATTGTTCTTTGTTCCTATTTTTTTCTTCCACAATCTTTCTGCTTTTTGTAGTTTTACTGCAAAACTTAATATAATTCCTTTTTGAGCATATCAGTTGTACTTTTTTTTTCATTGTTATCCTACAACATATATTTACAATTAATCCAAATCCACTTTCAAATAACGCTATAGCACTTAACAGGTAGTGCAAGACCTTATAATAGAATATTCCTAATTTCTCCTTCCCATTTATTATATTATTGCTATAATTTATATTCATTTATACATAAGAATTTATAAATGAATATGTTGTTGCTATTATTATTTTAAACAAACTGCTGTTAGATTAATTAAGAAGAAAAATAAAATTTTTATTTTACCTTCACCCATTCATTCTCCAATGGTCTTATTTTACATAGATCTGAGTTTCTGACCTATATAATTTTCCTTCCCTCTAAAGAACTTCTTTTAATATTTCATGCAAGGTAGGTCTACTGGTAACAAATTCCCTCAACTTCTGTTTGTATGAGAAAGTGTTTATTTCTCCTTCACTTGAAGCATAGTCTTGCAGTGTACAGAATTCTAGGTTGTTTCTTTTGTTTTTGTTTTTGTTTCTAGACTTTAAATATTTCACTCCATTCTCTTCTTCCTTTCATGATTTCTGAGGAGGAGGTGGATGGGATTCTTTTTGCTCCTCTTAAGGTAAGGTGTATTTTTGTCTGGCTTCTCTCAACATTTTTTCTTGTTCTTTCATTTTCTGAAGTTTGAATATGATATGTCTAAGTGTAGGTATTTTTGATATTTATTCTGCTTGGTGTGCTCTATGCTTCTTGAATCTGTGGTTTGGTGTCTGACATTAACTTGGGGAAATTCTCAGTCACAATTGCTTCATATATTTTTTCTGTTCCTATTTCGTTTTCTACTCTTTCTAGTATTACCATTACACATATGTTACACTTTTTGTAGTTGTCTCACAGTTCTTGGCTATTCAGTTCTGGTTTTTCTTTTTTCTTTTTAATTTCACAACTATTTATTATTTTAGTTTTTTATTGGAGTATAGTTGACTTACAGTATAATATTAGTTTCAGTTGTATAACTAGTGATTCAATATTTTTATACATTATGAAGTAATCACCATTATGAGTATAGTTACCATCTGTCACCATAAAAGTTATTACAGTACTATTCCCTGTGCTGTACATTACATTCTCATGACTTATTTATTTTATAACTACAAGTTTGTACTTCTTAATCCCTTTCACCTATTTTGGCCATTTATCTCCCTTCCCTCCCCTCTGACAACAACTAGCTTGTTCTCTTTATCTATGTTTCTATTTTTTGTGTGTGTTTGCTCATTTTTGTTTATTAGATTCCATATATAAGTGGAAATCATACAGTATTTGTCTTTCTCTGTGTGACTTATTTCACTTAGCATAATAACCTCTAGGTCCATCCATGTTGTTGCAAATGGGAAGATTTCATTCTTTTTTATGCTGAGTAATATTTCATTGTAGATACATACACCATATCTTCTTTATCCATTCATCAATCTATGGATACTTAGGCTGTTTCCATGTCTTAACTTTTGTAAAGAATGCTGCAATGAACATAGGTGTGCATATATCTTTTCAAATTAGTGGGGTTTTTCCTTCATAAAAATACCCAGGAGTGGAATTGCTGGATTTTATGGTAGTTCTAATTTTAATATTTTTAGGAACCTCCATACTGTTTTCTATAGTGGCTATACCAATTTACATTCTCATCAACAGTGCAAGAGGGTTCCCTTTTCTCTATATCCTCACCAACACTTGTTATTTGTTATCTTTTTGATAATAGCCATTCTTACAGATGTGGTGATATCTCACTGCGGGTTTTGATTTGCATTTTCCTGATGATTAGTAACGTTGAGCATCTTTTCATGTGTCTGTTGGCCATCTGTGTATCTTCTTTGGAAAGATGTCTATTCAGATCCTTTGCCCATTTTCTAATCAGGGTTTTTTGTTTTTGTTTTTGATGTTGAGTTGTATGAGTTCTTTGTATATTTTGTATATTAATCCCTTATCAGATATATTGTTTGCAAATATCTTCTCCCATTCAGAAGGCTACCTTCTTGTTTTCTTGATAGTTTCCTTTGTTACACAAAAGCTTTTTATTTTGATGTAGTCCCATATGTTAGTTTGCTTTTGTTTCCCTTGCCTTTGAAAACAGACCCAAAAAATATTGCTAAGACTGATGTCAAAGAGCATACTGCTTATGTTTTCTTCTAGAAGTCTTCTGGTTTTAGGTCTTGCATTTAAATCTTTAATTGATTTTGAGTTTATTTTTGTATATAGTGTGAGAAAGTAGTCTGGTTTGATTCTTTTGCATGTAGTTTTCCCAGCACCATTTATTGAAGGGCTATTTCTTCCCTCATTGTATATTCTTGCTTCCTTTGTCATACATTAATTGATCATATAAGCGTGGGATTATTTCTGGCTCTCTATTCTGTTCCATTGATTTTTGTGTCTGTTTTTGTTCCAGTATCATTATGCTTTGATTACTATGACTTTGCAGTATAGTTTGAAATCAGGGAGTGTGATACCTCCAGCTTTGTTCTTTCTCAAGAATGCTCTGGCTATTCGGGGTCTTTTGTGGTTCCATACAAATTTTAGAATTATTTGTTCCAGTTGTGTGAAAGATGTTACAGGTATTTTAATAATTGCATTCAATCTGTAGATTACTTTTGGTAGTATGGACATTTTAACATTATTAGTTCTTCCAGTCCATGAGCATGGTATATTTTTCCATTTATTTGTGTCATCATCAGTTCCTTTCATCAGTATCTTACAGTTTTCAGGGTATAGGTTTTTCACCTCCTAGGTCGAATTTGTTCCTAGGTATTTTATTCTTTTTAATAAAATTGTAAATGGGATTATTTTCTTAATTTATTTTTCCAATAGCTTGTTATTAGTGTCTAGAAATGCAACAGATTTCTGTATATTAATTTTGTATCCTGCAACATTACTGAATTCATTTATTAGTTCTAACAGTTTTTTAGTGGAGTCTTTATGGTTTTCTATATATTATATCATGTCATCTACAAATAGTGACAGTTTTATTTCTTCTCTTCCAATCTGGATGCTCTTATTTCTTTTCCTTGTCTATTACTGTGGCTAGAACTTCCAATATTGCTCCTCCTGCCTCAGTGAGAGTGGACATTCTTGTCCTATTCCTGATCTTAGAGGAAAAGCTGTCAGCTTTTTGTCATTGAGTATGATGTTAGCTGTGGGTTTGTTGTATACAGCCTTTATTATGTTGAGATATGTTTCCTCTATACCAATGGATGTTGGACTTTGTCAAATGCTTTTTATGCATCTATGGAGATGATCATGTGATTTTTATCCTTCATTTTGTTAATGTGGTGAATCAGGTTGATTGATTAGTATATATTGAAACATCCTTGCATCCCTGGAATATATCCCACTTGATCATGGCATATGATCCTTTTAATGTACTATTGATTGGTTTGCTAATATTTTGAGGATTTTTGCATCTATGTTCATCAGGGACGTTGACCTATAATTTTTTTTGTAGTTTTTGTCTGGGTTTGGTATCAGGGTAATACTGGCCTCATAGAATGAGTTTGGAAGTGTTCCTTACCCTTGAATTTTTCAGAATATTTGAGAAGGATAGGTATCAACTCTTCTGTAAATGTTTGGTGGAATTCACCTGTGAAGTCATCTGTTCCTGTTTCCCCCACATGGAAGGCTAAGTCATCTGATTTGGTTATTTCCCTTTCTCCAGGTAGATTATTGCTGACAAAATCCCAGCAGGTTTAGGCTCTGGTAAAATAATTTCTCCTGAGGGAAAGGTTTGTTAAGAACAGAATGCTCTGGTGTACTTGAAAATGGTTCATTTTCCTCTCCTCCTGCTGGAAGCATGAGGGGATTTGTCTCTAACATTCACTACGAGAACCTGGTAGAGCTCCTGGAGGTAAATCTCACAATACTGTGGGCCCTCTCTATGACTGGGTCTCCCTGGAGTTTTTAATTCTCAGACTTGCCCACACTAAGCCTCTAACAATTCATCAATTACAGTTTAGATTTTCCTACCCTGGCACAGGCTCTCATGGGTTGCTGATCTGGTTAGTTATGATTCTCCATATTGTCTGTCTCTCCAATTGTCATGGTTAATTTTATATGTCAGCTTGTCTGGCCATAGAGTACCTAAAGGATAAACATCATTTCTCAGTGTCTTTGAGGGTGTTTCTGAATGAGATAAGCATTTGAATCAGTGGGCTTAGTAAAGTAGATTGCCTTCCCCAACGTTGGTGGGCATCATCCAATCTAATGAGGGCCTGAATAGAATAAAAGGTAGAAGAAGGAGCAATTTTCCCCTTTTTTCTGCCTCATTATTTCACCTGGTACATCTCATTTCATCTCCTGCCCTCAGAGTGAGATTTATACCATTGGCTCCCCTGCTTCTTAGGCCCTCAGACTCAGACTGAATTACACTTCCAGCTTAGGTCTCCAGCTTTCAGGCAGCAGACTGTGGGACTCCTCATCCTCCATAATCACATGAGCCAATACATCTTAATAAATCAATCTCTCTAGATAGATAGATAGATAGATAGACAGATAGATAGATAGATAGGTTCTTTTTCTCTGGAGAACCCTGACTAATACAGAAGTCGGTACTATGAAGTTGGAGTGCTGCTGTTGCAAATACCCCAAAATGTGGAAGCAGCTTTGGAACTGGGTAATGGGGAGAGGCTGAAAGAATTTTGAGGTAGAAGTTAGTTAAAGATTACATTTTTAATGGATCATTAAAGGTGATTCTGGTGAGAGCTCAAAAGAAAAGAATAGAGCTGTAGAGAAAGCTTCAGTCATCTTAGAGAATACCTAAGTAATCCTGAACAGAATATTGGTAGAAACACGGGTAAAGTCCATTCTGATGAGATCTCAGATGGAAATGAGGAACATGTTATTGGAAACTGGAGAAAAGGCGATCCTTGTTGTGAAGTGGCAAAGAACTTGACTGATTTGTATTCATGTCATAGTGTTTTGTAGAAGGTAAAACTTTTGAGCAATGAAATTTGATATTTTGCTGAGGAGATCTCTAAGCAAAATGTTGAAGGTTCTTTCTGGCTGCTTGTAGTAAGATGTGACAAGAGAGAAGTCTTTAGAACATGGAATTGTTAAGCAAAAAAGAACCAGAACTTAAAGATCTAGAAAATTCTCAGCCTATCCATACGCAAAAATGAGAAAGCATGTTCTAAAGAGAACATTAACAGTACAGGAAAAGATAATCTGATAAGGAGATTAATGTGGATATGAACCATGGACCTAAATGGCCATCTCAGCAGAAGCCAGGCACTATTCTCCAAGACAGGAAAGAATGATATCCCGTCTTCCCAAAGTGATTCAGAGATCATCAGGCCTGCCACTTCCACCACAGTCCCAGAGTGAAAGGGCCCAGGTAGCAGAATGGTTTCAAAGGATGAGGCTGCCTCTCCAGTTCAGCCGGCTAGAATGCCCAGTACTTCAGTGACATGGCCCCAGTGCTTCAGTGATATGGCCCCAGCAGAGAGCTGCAGCAAGGGCAGGGCCACCGCAGAGAGCATGGCATTAACAGTGCCCCACTGACTCTTGGGGTGATGTTGCTATCCCAGTGGGATGAGAGGGCAGAACACTGAGCCAAAGAGGATTAGTTTTGAGCCTCAAAGTTTAATGTTATTTGCCCTGTTTGGTTTTGGACTTACTTTGAACCCATTAGCCCCTTTTTCTTTCTTATTTCTCCCTTTTGGAATTGGAAATGTCTATCCTATGTCTGCCTCACCACTGTTTTTTGGAAGCACACAACTTGCTTGGTTTGACAGGTTCAAACCGATAGAGGAATTTGCCTCAGGATAAATCTTACCTTCAGTCTCACCCATATCTGATTTAGATGGTATTTAGATAAGACTTTGGACTCACACTTTAGAGTTGATGCTGGAACAAGTTAAGACATTTGGGGTTGTTGGGATGAAATAAACGTACTTTGCATGCAAGAAGGACATGAGTTTTGGGAGGTCAGGGATGGAAAGTTACAGACTGAATATCTGTGTTCCCTCAAAGCTCATATGTTGAATCCTAACCCTCAATATGACAGTATTTGAAGGTGGGGGCTTTGAGAGGTGATCAGGCTCATGAATGGGATTAGCGTCTTTACAAAAGAGAACTCAGAGAGCTCTCTTGCCCTTTCTTACTATGTGTGAACGTAGCAAGAAGAAAGCCATCTATGAACCAGGTAGCAGACTCTCACCAAATGGTAAATCTGCTGGTGCCATGATCTTGGTCTTCCTCCAAAATTGTTAGAAATAAATGTTTGGTTGTTTAAGCCACACAGTTTATGATATTTTTTTATAGCAGCCAAAACTGACTAAGACACTGATCTGGGGGGCAGTGGATTAGTCTATAACCTCACTGCTCTGATAGACTGAGTTGTTGATTTGTTCAAGTTTTTACTTATTGTTAGAACAGAGTGATAACTTCTATGATCCTTACATGCCAGGCTGGATACCAGAAGTCCCTGATGAAATTATTTTTTGGAAACACATTTTTGATTAAGGCTGAGAAGCAAGATTCAAGGCTATATTACCAGGCTAGTACCAGACTAGTAGCATCCAGAATACTAAGTATTTATTCAACATGTATTTATTTAGTCCCCACTATGTTGTGTATTAAGGGCTCTACAACTGTACTAGTTACTGGGAATATAACAGGAGCCAGATATAATCACTATTCTCAAGGAGTTAGAGGGAGGCAAGACAGAAAAATATATGTAATCACATACTGAAAAAGAAAAAGTTGTTCCAAGCCTGATCTGAGAAAGAACATATTTTGAGTTATGTAATTCATGATGTCCTTTTGGGAGAAAGTATTACTTCTGATTAATTTTTAAATAATATCCTTACAAATTTTAATAGATAAAAAGTTGTTCTGGGGAATCAAGTAACCCATCATCCTGATGACTGTCAGTCAAAAGTTTGATAAACTTTTACCAAATACTCTTTTCTTTTTGATCTGATTCAACAATAACTACCTAATCATTCTTTTGACTATAAAATTCCTTACCAAGAAAGAATCTTTAACCAGCATACACACTCATAGGCTTTTTCCTTGCAGCAAAGTTGTAATGAAACTTTGACACATACTCATAACTAAACTGGCTGAAAAGCAGCACCAGGTGCCCATCAACAGATAACTGGATTAAGAAGATGTGGTGTATATGCACAACGAAATATTACTCAGCCATAAAAAGAGTGAAATACTGCCTTTTGCAGCAATATGGATGGACCTGGAGAACATTATGCTTAGTGAAATAAGTCGGACAGAGAAAGACAAATACTGTATGATATCACTTATGTGTGTCTAAAAAATAATACAAATGGATATATATGCAAAACAGAAACAGACTCACAGATATAGAAAACAAACTTGTGGTTTGTTTTCTATAAAAGAGATAGAGACAAAGATCCAAACTACTATGTATAAAATAGATAAGCAACAAGAATATACTATATAGCACAGGGAATTAGAATCATTATCTTGTAATAACTATAATGGAGTATAATCTGCAAAAATACTGAATCACTATGCTGTACACCTGAAACTAACACAATATTGTAAATCAACTATACTTCAGTTAAAAAAAAAAAAAAGAAAATTACTAAGAGTTGTAATAGAAGTTAGCACACGGATATGGGGAGCATTTGAATTTTGGGTGTAAGAGTGGGTGGGCATGGGGGTGGGGAAAATTCCTCCAGAAGTGACATCTACAGAGTGAATAGAACAAAAGGCGTTGGGGAGATGAGAGGAGTCTAAGAGTAGCAAAGAAAAGAGACCTAGAAGAGGAAAAGCACTACCTCTATAGCAGGGCTGTGGCTGCCTTGTCTACGTCCCTTGGCTTGAAAATTTCCTTGTTCTCAGGGCACTTTCACCTGCCTATATCTGCATCTCCACCTGAGAGTTTTCCTCCAGGGCAGCAGAAGGCCATTCTTCCCTCTCTTGGGAAATGCTGGTAAAAAGCTTGAGAGGACTAATACCCCCTAGAGCAGCCCTCAACCAATGACAGAGTGGTGCAGTTAATATGAAAACACCCCAGTTCCTTCTTCCCTCAGGTGGGATAATTCTAAGTGTGTTTTATGTTTCTCAGGATTTCCCCAGGGATGTAGCTCCAATCCCCCACTGTGGGCACTGGCTTCCTTTTCCTGTGTCATCTCCCCACTCCTTACCAGTGTTTTCTCTGCTTCTCAGATAAAGTGCTTTCCCTCCAGTCCTTGTCACAGGGTCTGCTCTGGGGAATCCAGACTAAGCAGCCTTATTGGGTGAGGTGCAAGCAGCTGAGCAACAGAGAAAACTTGTAATATCCAAATAAGTTAAAGCAAGGTTAGGCCAGAGTATGCAGGGCGCTAAGCTGCCAAATTTAGCATATAAAAATACAGAATGCTCAGGTAAGCTTTCATTTCAGATAAATAACAAGTAACATTGTAGCATAAGTATGTTCCAAGTATTGAAAAAACTATTCTTTGTTTATCTGAAATTTAAATTTAACTGGGCATCCCGTATTTTATCTGGCATTGCTACATGATCTAGAAAGGATTTGGAGCTTTATCTATAGGACACTTTGATTGCAGGGTGAAGCATGGATTTGAGAAAGGCTGGGGAGACCAGTGAGGAGGCCTGGGCCTGGGGCTGTCAGGGAGATGGGAAAAATAGACAGAAAGCATAAGGGCATTTAGAAAGCTACCTGCACATCTCAGACTAGCTGCCAGGGCAACAGAACTATCTCACTGGATACAATGGGAAAAGACTTCCAAAAACAAGTTCAAGATGTCCTGAAAATACCCTCAGGCTGTTTACAGAAAGACATCAAAGTAGCAGTACAGGGCCTCCTTTCCCCGCCTCCCCCACGTGCTTATGCCCATGGAGTGAAACACTCTTCCTCAAGCCCAAACACCTAGGCCTCGAATTCAGGCTGCAGGGGTCCTTTGGGCCTGACCACTCCCCCTAAGCTGTTCTGAAGACCTGCATTAGAATGGACTCAGCTCAGCCCTGTCCCCAGACAAGCCTCTGACCAGAGCTTCCGGGAATTACCAGCTCTGCATGGCAAAGGGCACTAAGGAAAAGCAAATTCTCTTGTTGGTCATTTTCCCTTTGTTGTTGTTGCTTTTCCTTGAGATGGACCTTGCCCTATTTGATAACCCCAGCCGTTATGCCCACATTTCTCAGTGATGTCACAGAAAATTCATCCTCATTATGGAGATGAATGGAAACCATATTTGGAATCACGCAGCCTTCTCTTTGTGAAGAGCTCTTCGGTTTCATTTCAACTTTCATGAAGGAAATTCTATTCCTGGGGGAATCTACTTCAAAAACAATATGTTAAAAGAGAAAGAAGAAAAATGAAACCTATTATCCCAATGGTAGATTCTTTCTTCTGTTTCATTCTGTTTCTTCAATTTGTAAACTGCACACCAAAGACCATTAGGGGACATAATTTGAATTGCTTTACTCCAAAGTTAAAGTGTCGAAAGATTAAGAAAAACAAAAAACTGCACCAAAATGAAAACAGGCTTTCCTTCATTTTCTAACACCTGAATTTGACTGTAACTTTCATTTCTGAAATTGTATAGGGTTTTTCTTCAAACTAAATTAGAAATACTTGTGTCAGACACTAGAAAGGCACATACATGAGTGGTTATTTAATGGTAAACTTTTGTTTTTTTGGCTGCGTTGGGTCTTTGTTGCGGTGTGCCAGCTTTCTCTAGTTGCGGCGAGCAGGGGCTACTCTTCATTGTGGTGCATGGGTTTCTCATTGCGGTGGCTTCTCTTGTTGCAGAGTACGGGCTCTAGGCACAAGGGCTTCAGTAGTTGTGGCTCACAGGCTCTAGAGTGCAGGCTCAGTAGTTATGGCGCACGGGCTTAGTTGCTTTGCGGCATGTGGGATCTTCCCAGACTAGGGCTCAAACCCGTGTCCCCTGCATTGGCAGGCAGCTTCTTAACCACTGCACCACCAGGGAAGCCCATGAGTGGGTATTTAGAAGTCATGTGTTTTCTACCCACATTCACATATACACACAGGCACCATAGTATGAGTGATTTGAATTAGCAGAGTTGTTAATCACACATTCAGGCACCCCACAGCAGTCAAGCTGGCATCCCAGGGTCTCTGGAGTGCCAAGGATCATTTTCGTTATTTACATATACTATATGTTTAATTCTCATAATAACTTCATAGGGTGGTTATGCCTTTCTCCACTTTATAACTGTAGAAACTGAGACTTAGAAAGATTGGATAACTTTTCCAAGGTCACACAGTCAATAAGTGACAGTTATGGGCTGAATTGCATCCCCTCCAAAGCTTATATATGTTGAAGTCCTAACCTCTAATACATCAGAATGTAACTGTATTAGGATATATGATCTTTAAAGAAGTAATTAAGTGAAAATTAAATCATTAGGGTGGATGTTAATCCAATATGACTGCTGTCTTTATAAGAGAAAGATACCAGGGATGGGGGCCCACAGAGGAAAGACACTGTGAGAAGACAGCCATCTGCAAGCCAAGGAGAAAGGCCTCAGGAAAAACCAACCCTGCCAACTCCTTTATCTTGAATTTCTAGCCTCCAAAATTTTGAGAAAATAAATTTCTATTGTTTAAGCTACCCAGTCTGTGGTACTTTGCTATGGCAGCCCCAGAAAACTAACTACAGTGACTAACCCACAGTTTTCACCTGGCCTGAAATCTTTTTTCACCAGGGAATCAGGCCTAGGAGGAAATGGGGTTAAGGGAGAATTGACTTTATTTAATATCCAACATCCCAAGGCAAACTGGGGATTAGCTCAGGCTAACTAAGTTATCCAAGATGATCCAACGTGGTAGCTATGGTGGTGATGTTATGATGGTGGGTATTCTAGGGAGGAAGGACATCGCAGCAGAAGTTCCTAGGCAACTCAGCTCAAACCCAGAAGAGCAGGCAGTAGCACTGTCCTTCCAGATAATCAGTTTATTGAGTAAGATCCCAGCCCATGACCTGATTCTCAGAAGCAGAATCCAATCCCCCTCATGTAACCCAGCACAAGGGACTGGCAAAAGTGTAGTGTGTGGTCCACATTCTCTTCCAAGGCACCTCCTCTCCCACCGGTATCCCGGGTATTACCCTAGAGCCTTGACGGCTGAAGGATGAGGCCTCTCTCCTGGTCCAGCACAGATTAGCTGGGGTGCGGCAGGGCAGGGCAGGGCAGAAACTGGGCCCAGGCCCAATGATCCAGAAAAGATCCCCAGAATGTTGAAGGGGGCCAGTTCTCCTTCCCACAATGAACTTTTTCTTCTCAGAATTTTTAGCATTTCCCAAAAAAGAAGGAGGGAGTACAGTTATCTATGGAATCCAGTTTGCATAGATGCCACTTTGAATAAATAGCAGCCAGCTTCAAATAAAAAGCAGCTACTCCCTCTCCCTGGTTCCCCAAGGCAGAGGCTGTGATTTTATTCTACCCACCCCTTCCCACCCTCACCACCACATTTACAGGCGAGGGTTCTCAGCCCTGCATCTTCTGGGCTGGATAGATGCCCAGTTCAGCTCATAAATTCCTCTCTTATAACTCCCATTTGTTCTATCAGTTACCAGACATCCAAAAAACATTCTCATAATCTTTGCAGTTTGATATTTCTGATATGCAGGCTGTCCAGAGTTCAGGGCTCAGGGTGGAGGCCCTTTCTGCCCAGGTTTAAGGGCTATACTGGAGTATATAGTTCCCTAGAGAACTGGAAAGCTGAACAGAAAATTGAGGCAGAAAAAGTACTGACTTTGACCAGACCCTTAGTGCAGGGACTGACCAGCATGGAAGACCAGAGCTTTCAATACATGGAGGCCCAAGGCTTGCTGAATCCTGAACCTAAAACTACGTCCAATCCCACTCCACCCACCACTGGCAAGACAAAAGTTCCTAATGCCCCTGTTCCGTCCTACCATTGTCAGAATCAGTCAGAGTGGGACTCCCCAGATCCATCAACGATGGCCTTTTTTGCCTCACAGGAGTGGGTCTGGGGGTGAGCAGTACTTGCCATGGTTAATATAATCAGTGGGGTCCTCTCAATTCCAGAAGAGTCTAACCTTGGAGTGGGGGACTCTCTGGAGAAAAACTCCAAAGTACTGAGATATTGAAACTACTCCCTAAAAGCTCCTGGTGGGTCAGATGTACAGTGACAGTGTAACATCCATGGCCTTGATGTACTAAGTGGAATATAACTTCTCTTACAGTTGTTACAGAATTACAAATGTAGAGCCATTTCCATTAATACATGCACCTCCCTCCCTCACACATACATTCCTGAGGGGTGAGGTCTCTAGGGTGGTAGCTGCATTGGTCCATTGGTTGCCTTGTAGGTATGAACGCTTTCTCTCTGCCAGGAAATTGTCTGGGCTGTTGTCATGGAGCAAATTGTATTGTCAGAGTCAAGTGGGATCCAGAGCCTCAACTTTCAAGTGTGGGGAAAGCAGAGCAATGGCTCCCTGCTGAGGGAGCAAGGCCATCCAGCCATGGAAGCCTGGGGTTCTGCTCTCTGAGGTGAGGTGCTCCTATTCTGTGACTATTTCACCCAGAATTACTTCTCTTCACACTCTTGGTATTATTGGATATATTCAAATTAGGCTAACCTAATATGTTACGTGTTGGAAAGCTAAGGTGGTCCTTACTGACAGTGGGCAGCCTTTGTGTGTTGGTATTGATGAATTTCTGTGGCCAGAGCTGGCACTTACAGTCATAATTCATATCATCTTATACCCTACATACTCAATATTGTTTTCCTCAACTGCTTCTCTATATTTCAGTTGTCTGTGGTCTCTGCCCCCGCTAAGATGTCATACAGAACCAGAAGATCTATGAATATTAGAGTTATAATGAACAGTCAGATGTCATTTGAGCCAAAGTAGAGGAAAACTCTACTGACATGTCTCTAAAAGTTGCACCCACCCCTTCTTCAATACTTGCAGTGTCAGGAATTTCACTGCTTTGTGAAGGAACCTATTCCATTGTTACACAGCTCTAAACAGGATATTTCTATTTCTTTTTCTTTCATTTTCCAGATTATTGCCTCATCTCATAAAGCACACAGAGAGAGTGTCCTGATCCTGCACGGTCTTTGAGCACACGCGATGGGTATCCACTCTCTAGGAAAGCCTGACATGGCAAGCTTAACCTGGCCCATTCCCACAAGGTAATTTACATAAGTGAAAACAAGGGGCAAAGAACAAAAGCATAATATGCTTTATAGCTTGTCCTTTGTTCAGCAATTTTGCATGCTTCTGACCTTGTAAATTTGTCAGAGAGAAAAGAAAGGTGGCCTCTCATCACCACAAATGAGAACAGGAAAGTTACTGATGATTTCCTCACTGTCAATTATCTTTCTTGGGTCTGAAAGGGAGAGATACCTCTTCTGAAGCAGGAGGAAGAGTGACCAGATTGTGCCATGGATCTTGACCATGGATGACCCCCTTTGGATCTCTCCTTCCTAGGATAGGTTTCTCAGATCTTTGAAACAGTTGGAAGAAGCAAAGCGTCATCTGTCAGGGCTGCGAAACCAGTGCAGGTGACATCTGACTATTACCTCACCTTTTCTTAAGTATATAAATAAGCAACTTTATTCAAAACCTTGACTGATGACTGTCTCTTGGCATTTTGAACCTTTTTATCTATTGCTGTATAAAAAGAGTTTATTAATTTATTTGAGGCCTGGCATAGAGAAGGGAATCTTCCCTAATCTTTAGCCAAATATTCCCTTAAAACATCCTAGAGGAAAAAGAAGTTGGGGCAGAGGAGGAAAGTGGAGAAAGAGAAGAAAAAGAAGGAGAAGAGGGGACAGGGAAGAGGAGGGGTGGGGAATAGGAAAGGAGGGAAATTTTCCAGCTCTTTGTGACTAATGGATTAAACGGCTTCAGTCGTCTGTTAGAGGTGAGTCGTCTGTTTGCAGCTCTACTTAGATAATATCTGTTGTGCTTTGATGTGGCAGCCCTAACAGACTAAGACAAAAGAGCAAAACATATGCTTGTTTCACAGTTTTTCAAAGAAAACATAAAAATAACACTGACCTCCATGTGTATATCATCAGACATTTTACAAAGGTTGTCACATCCAGTATTAAATTAGATTCTAACTGCAGACTTAACTGGTACATGATGATAGCCATTTTACAAAAGGGAAAAGCAGACAGACGAAGGAAGGTAATTTGTGCAGTGTCACACAGAGGGGTCAAAGTCTGGACTTGTACCCAGACCACTGTTCTTTGCACAACACTAAACTGCTCTCATAACAATCAATCTTCACACCATGATGTCATTTATAAATCTAATAAGAAGGTTTCAGTGTTTTCACACAAACATCAATAAAAGCGTTTCAAAGGGAATTGTTAGTCATACCTTCTAAACTAAAGATGACCTATGGATTTCATCTTGCAAGCCAACTATGATCGCTTGGGAGGGGCTGCCAATCCTGTTTACTGATGAGGATTCTGAGGTCATGAGGATTCTAATACCCAAATTAACTAACAATGTCAGCCACAGGCACAGGAAATGGGGTGTGCAACAGGCGAACCTGGGATTACAAATGGTACGCCAACCCCCAGAACAATATGGGGTCCTCAGGGATGAACAAATGAGTTTCCCAGTGGGAAGAACAAAAATATAAACAAGGTTGGCCAAGGACATTTTTGTTTTTCATTCTTTTTTGAGTTGCTTCTGTCTAGTTGCCTCTCTCTGACCTCTCATTTTCTTTGTCAGTATGGAAAGTTGGAACCTCAAAACTAAAGTCTAAAAGAAATTCCTCACGTGAAGCTTTATACGTATGGAAGATAATGAGTTTCTGAGAGACAAGGTCTTCAAGATTTTACAGTAAATGCAGAAGCAGATTTTATGAAGGACTGATAAGGAGAAGCAAAATTGGTTCTCAAGAACATTCCTAGCAACTGTTTCACGGTTGGTAGAACAATTGGATATATAATCAGGGAGTACACAGCTTTGATTATAGTGGATTATACCAAAAGACATAATAATACTGCTATAATTACATATCAGCAGTTAGGCCTCAAATTCTTTTTTTAGAAAATAGTTACAAGTTTTGTAAAGCTACAAGTTTTATAGAAATAGATCCAAGATAACAAGAAACACAAGGATCACAGTAAAAATCCTTTGTGACTAAAAAAGTGGCATCCTGTTCCTCCCCACTCCTCCATCCTAAACATCCTCATAAATAAGTCCTTACTGCACAGGACAGTAAACTGCAAAGCATATTCAGATTTTAACTTAATTTTTTTTCAAGGATAAGCTAGATGCCTGCTTTCAAAACAGATAACACACTTAAAATGATGTAAGAAGTTAAATGGCTCAAACAAGACTGACCAATTTAGCAATATTTACTAACAGAAGTAACTTCATATAACTGCTTTCCTTACCAAAGCCTATAAAATGCCACTTTCATTTAACAAAAATGATGAAAGCTTTTTTATTGTTATGAAAACCAGAAATATATAAAGATCATTTTAGAATAAAATTAGAACATGTTTTAATTCAATCTTGTTGACTTTTTAAAAGTTATGATTCTTGAAGCTAATGCTTTTCCCATTAATTTTTAAAAGTAATTTTCCTAAAGGTCTTTTATTTTATTTTTTTTTAATATTTATTTATTTATTTATTTATTTATTTATTTATTTTGGCTGCGCCGGGTCTTAGATGCAGCACGCGGGATCTTCACTGTGGCATGCAGGATCTTTTTTTTTGTTTTTTTAGTTGCGGCATGCGGGATCTTTAGTTGTAGCATGCTGACTTCTTAGTTGTCACATGCCGACTTCAGTTGGGGCATGCACGTGGATTTCAGTTGCGGAATGCATGCGGGATCTAGTTCCCTGACCAGGGATCGAACCCGGGACCTCTGCATTGGGAGCGTGGAATCTTACCCACTGGACCACCAGGGAAGTCCCCTCAAGGTCTCATCTGAGCTATGAGCCAGATATTTGCTACTCCTAGTATTTATATTCTTGAGAAAAGCTCTCTGGTAACATAAATAATAAAGCTGAACTTCTAACGTGGTTCTTTGTAAAATGAAGGTAATAACTAATTATAAAATCAAATACAGAAAAATTGAGCAGCTGTGTGATTCTAGCAAGAGCACTTACATTTCATGTAAAAACAAAGTGAGGGGGCTTCCCTGGTGGCGCAGTGGTTGAGAATCTGCCTGCCAATGCAGGGGACACGGGTTCGAGCCCTGCTCTGGGAAGATCCCACATGCCGCGGAGCAGCTGGGCCCGTGAGCCACAACTACTGAGCCTGCACGTCTGGAGCCTGTGCTCCACAACAAGAGAGGCCGCGACAGTGAGAGGCCCGCGACCGCGATGAAGAGTGGCCCCCGCTCGCCACAACCAAAGAAAGCCCTCACACAGAAACGAAGACCCAACACAGCCAAAAATAAATAAATAAATAAATAAATTTTTAAAAAAACAAAGTGAGGAAGATTCAAACTCACTCAGTGGCAGGTTTTACTTCAATAAAAACATGGATTCTTATTTCATAAAGTACTTATTTCCAAGTTAACAATCGATTACTCAAATATTTTTTTCTTTGAAAATAGGGCTCAAATGAGATAAGAGAAAATTAATCTGAGTTATAAAAATACACAAGGGTCTGAAACATTATATTTTTACATCAGAGTAGGACACTTAAAATACTCCATTGTATTTGTATCAGATGTAGTTAAATTTTTGATACAAGTTACTAGATAGAAAGTAATAATAATTAAATTAAATAATAATATACTCTTAACTTTATGAAGTGCATTAGTGTTGCCAACTCTCACGCTTATGGTCCACATGTCATCTGGGCTCCCTTCCCATGCAGTCTGGGAGAGACTGATCTGACCTCTGCTTGGTGACATCTCTGAGCCTTCCTCAAGTTTCCCACAAGTAGAAGGTGAGAGGACAAGGAATAATCTATATTCTTAAGGTCATTTTGGCCTCCAGGCTCCTTCTGACCCAGTTCCAGTGCTAACTCAGATGCAAAACATGCCCCTTCTTGAGTCGCCCAGAAAATTTTGCTCTCCCAAAGCATGTGAAAGTGTATAGAATTTTCTGAAGATTATGCCTGATGGAAGATTTGGAAGGGTTTATCTTGAAGCACACAGGTTAATTTCATATGGACATATTCCTCTCTGCTTCTTTCCTGTCCTTCAGTCTCTCCATTACTGGGAATGTGCACTGGCCCTTCTCCCCATGGAGATTTTTTTTTTTTTAACATCTTTATTGGAGTATAATTGCTTTACAATGGTGTGTTAGTTTCTGCTGTAATAACAAAGTGAGTCAGCTATATGTATACATATATCCCCATATCCCCTCCCTGTTGTGTCTCCCTTCCACCCTCCCTATCCCACCCCTCTAGGTGGTCACAAAGCACGGAGCTGATCTCCCTGTGCTATGCGGCTGCTTGCCACTAGCTATCTATTTTACATTTGGTAGTGTATATATATCCATGCCACTCTCTCACTTCATCCCAGCTTACCCTTCCCCCTCCCTGTGTCCTAAAGTCCATTCTCTACGTCTGCATCTTTATTCCTGTCTTGACCCTAGGTTCTGCAGAACCATATTTTTTCTTTAGATTCCATATATATATGTTAGCATACAGTATTTGTTATTCTCTTTCTGACTTACTTCACTCTGTATGACAGACTCTAGGTCCATCCACCTCACTACAAATAACTCAATTTCGATTTTTATTATGGTTGAGTAATATTCCATTGTATATATGTGCCACATCTTCTGTATCCATTCATCTGTCAATGGACACTTAGGTTGCTTCCATGTCTTGGCTATTGAAAATAGAGCTGCAATGAACATTGTGGTACATGACTCTTTTTGAATTATGGTTTTCTCAGGGTATATGATCAGTAGTGGGATTGCTACGTTATATGGTAGTTCTGTTTTTAGATTTTAAGGAACCTCCATACTGTACTCCATAGTGGCTGTATCAATTTACATTCTCAACAACAGTGCAAGAGGGTAACCTTTTCTCCACACTCTCTTCAGCATTTATTGTTTGTAATTTTTTGATGATGGCCATTCTGATTGGTGTGAGGTTATACCTCATCGTGGTTTTGATTTTGCATTTGATTTGCATTTCTATAATGATTAGTGATTTGAACATCCTTCCATGTATTTTTTGGCAATCTGTATATCTTCTTTGGAGAAATGTCTGTTTAGGTCTTCTGCCCATTTTTGGATTGGGTTTTTTGGTTTTTTTGATATTGAGCTGCATGAGCTGCTTGTAAATTTGGGAGATTAATCCTTTGTCAGTTGCTTCGTTTGCAAATATTTTCTCCCATTCTGATGGTTGTCTTTTCATCTTGTTTATGGTTTCCTTTGCTGTGCAAAACATTTTAAGTTTCATTAGGTCCCACTTATTTATTTTTGTTTTTATTTTCATTTCTCTAGGAGGTGGGTCAAAAAAGACCTTGCTGTGGTTTATGTCATAGAGTGTTCTGCCTATGTTTTCCTCTAAGAGTTTTATAGTGTCTGGCCTTACATTTAGGTCTTTAATACACTTTGAGTTTATTTTTGTATACAGTGTTAGGAAGTGGTCTAATTTCATTCTTTGTTATGTACCTGTCCAGTTTTCCCAGCACCACTTATTGAAGATGCGGTCTTTTCTCCATTGTATACTCTTGCCTCCTTATCAAAGATAAGGTGACCATATGTGTAGGGGTTTATCTCTGGGCTTCCTATCTTGCTCCATTGATCTATAGTTCTGTTTTTCTGCCAGGACCATACTGTCTTGATTACTGTAGCTTTGTAGTATAGTCTGAAGTCAGGGAGCCTGATTCCTCCAGTTCCGTTTTTCTTTCTCAAGATTGCTTTGAGAAGATAAACAAAATTGATAAACCATTAGCCAGACTCATCAAGAGAAAAAGGGAGAAGACTCAGATCAATAGAATTAGAAATGAAAAAGGAGAAGTAACCACTGACACTGCAGAAATACAAAAGATCATGAGAGATTACTACAAGCAACTCTATGCCAATAAAATGGACAACCTGCAAGAAATGGACAGATTCTTAGAAATGCACAAACTGCCGAGACTGAACCAGGAAGAAATAGAAAATATGAACAGACCAATCACAAGCACTGAAATTGAAACTGTGATTAAAAACCTTCCAACAAACAAAAGCCCAGGACCAGATGGCTTCACAGGTGAATTCTATCAAACATTTAGAGAAGAGCTAACACCTATCCTTCTCAAACTCTTCCAAAATATTGCAGAGGGAGGAACACTCCCAAACTCATTCTACGAGGCCACCATCACCCTGATACCAAAACCAGACAAAGATGTCACAAAGAAAGAAAACTACAGGCCAATATCACTGATGAACATAGATGCAAAAATCCTCAACAAAATACTAGCAAACAGAATCCAACAGCACATTAAAAGGATCATACACCATGAGCAAGTGGGGTTTATCCCAGGAATGCAAGGATTCTTCAATATATGCAAATCAATCAATGTGATACATCATATTAACAAATTGAAGGAGAAAAACCATATGATCATCTCAATAGATGAAGAGAAAGCTTTTGACAAAATTCAACACCCATTTATGATAAAAGCCCTGCAGAAAGTAGGCATAGAGGGAACTTTCCTCAACATAATAAAGGCCATATATGACAAACCCACAGCCAACATTGTCCTCAATGGTGAAAAACTGAAACCATTTCCACTAAGATCAGGAACAAGACAAGGTTGCCCACTCCCACCACTATTATTCAACATAGTTTTGGAAGTGTTAGCCACAGCAATCAGAGAAGACAAAGAAATAAAAGGAATCCAAATCGGAAAAGAAGAAGTAAAGCTGTCACTATTTGCAGATGACATGATACTATACATAGAGAATCCTAAAGATGCTACCAGAAAAGTACTAGAGATAATCAATGAATTTGGTAAAGTAGCAGGATACAAAATTAATGCACAGAAATCTCTTGCATTTCTATACACTAATGATGAAAAATCTGAAAGTGAAATTAAGAAAACACTCCCATTTACCATTGCAACAAAAAGAATAAAATATCTAGGAATAAACCTACCTAAGGAGACAAAAGACCTGTATGCAGAAAATTATAAGACACTGATGAAAGAAATTAAAGATGATACAAATAGATGGAGAGATATACCATGTTCCTGGATTGGAAGAATCAACATTGTGAAAATGACTCTACTACCCAAAGCAATCTACAGATTCAATGCAATCCCTATCAAACTACCACTGGCATTTTTCACAGAACTAGAACAAAAAATTTCACAATTTGTATGGAAACACAAAAGACCCCGAATAGCCAAAGCAATCTTGAGAACGAAAAATGGAGTTGAGGGAATCAGGCTCCCTGACTTCAGACTATATTACAAAGCTTCAGTAATCAAGACAGTTTGGTACTGGCACAAAAACAGAAATATAGATCAATGGAACAGGATAGAAAGCCCAGAGATAAACCCACACACATATGGTCACCTTATTTTTGATAAAAGAGGCAAGCATATACAGTGGAGAAAAGACAGCCTCTTCAATAAGTGGTGCTGGGAAAATTGGACAGGTACATGTAAAAGTATGAAATTAGAACACTCCCTGACACCATGCACAAAAATAAACTCAAAATGGATTAAAGACCTAAGTGTAAGGGCAGACACTATCAAACTCTTAGAGGAAAACATAGGCAGAACACTCTATGACATACATTACAGCAAGATTCTTTTTGACCCAGCTCCCAGAGAAATGGAAATAAGAACACAAATAAACAAATGGGACCTAATGAAACTTAAAAGCTTTTGCACAGCAAAGGAAACCATAAACAAGACCAAAAGACAACCATCAGAATGGGAGAAAATATTTGCAAATGAAGCAACTGACAAAGGATTAATCTGCAAGATTTACAAGCAGCTCATGCAGCTCAATAACAAAAAAACGAACAACCCAATCCAAAAATGGGCCGAAGACCTAAATAGACATTTCTCCAAAGAAGATATACAGATGGCCTACAGACACATGAAAGAATGCTCAACATCATTAATCATTAGAGAAATGCAAATCAAAACTACAATGAGATATCATCTCACACCGGTCAGAATGGCCATCATCAAAAAATCTAGAAACAATAAATGCTGGAGAGGGTGTGGAGGAAAGGGAACACTCTTGCACTGTTGGTGGGAATGTAAATTGATACAGCCACTATGGAGAACAGTATGGAGGTTCCTTAAAAAACTACAAATAGAACTACCATACGACCCAGCAATCCCACTACTGGGCACATACCCTGAGAAAACCATAGGTCAAAAAGAGTCATGTACCAAAATGTTCATTGCAGCTCTATTTACAATAGCCAGGACATGGAAGCAACCTAATTGTCCATCGACAGATGAATGGATAAAGAAGATGTGGCACATATATACAATGGAATATTACTCAGCCATAAAAAGAAATGAAATGGAGGTATTTGTAATGAGTTGGATGGAGTTAGAGTCTGTCATACAGAGTGAAGTAAGTCAGAAAGAGAAAAACAAATACAGTATGCTAACACATATATACGGAATCTAAGGGAAAAAAAAAAAAAAAAAGAAAAAGGCCATGAAGAACCTAGTGGCAAGACGGGAATAAACACACAGACCTACTAGAGAATGGACTTGAGGATATGGGGAGGGGGTGGGGTGAGATGTGACAGGGTAAGAGAGTGTCAGGGACATATATACACTACCAAATGTAAAATAGATAACTAGTGGGAAGCAGCCGCATAGCACAGGGAGATCAGCTCGGTGCTTTGTGACCACCTAGAGGGGTGGGACGGGGAGGGTGGGAGGGAGGGAGATGCAAGAGGGAAGAGAAATGGGAACATATTGTATATGTATAACTGATTCACTTTGTTATAAAGCAGAAGCTAACACACCATTGTAAGGCAATTATACTTCAATAAAGATGTTAAAAAAAAAAAAAAAGATTGCTTTGGCTATTTGGGGTCTTTTGTGTTTCCATACAAATTGTGAAATTTTTTGTTCTAGTTCTGTGAAAAATGCCATTGGTAGTTTGATAGAGCTTGCATTGAATCTGTGGATTGCTTTGGGTAGTATAGTCATTTTCACAATGTTGATTCTTCCAATCCAAGAACATGGTATATCTCTCCATCTGTTTGTATCATCTTTAATTTCTTTCATCAGTGTCCTATAGTTTTCTGCATACAGGTCTTTTGTCTCCTTAGGTAGGTTTATTCCTAGGTATTTTATTCTTTTGTTGCAATGGTAAATGGGAGTGTTTCCTTAATTTTTTTTTCAGATTTTTCATCATTAGTGTATAGGAATGCAAGAGATTTCGGTGCATTAATTTTGTGTTCTGATACTTTACCAAATTTATTGATTATCTCTAGTACTTTTCTGGTAGCATCTTTAGGATTCTCTATGTATAGTATCATGTCATCTGCAAACAGTAACTGTTTTACTTCTTCTTTTCCAATTTGGATTCTTTTTATTTCTTTTTCTTCTCTGATTGCTGTGGCTAAAACTTCCAAAACTATGTTGAATAATAGTGGTGAGAGTGGGCAACCTTGTCTTATTCCTGATCTTAGTGGAAAAGGTTTCAGTTTTTCACCATTGAGAACAATGTTGGCTGTGGGTTTGTCATATATGGCCTTTATTGTGTTGAGGTAAGTTCCCTCTATGCATACTTTCTGGAGGGTTTTTATCATAAATGGGTGTTGAATTTCATTGAAAGCTTTTTCTGCATCTATTGAGATGATCATATGGTTTTTCTTCTTCAGTTTGTTAATATGGTTTATCACATTGATTGATTTGTGTATACTGAAGAATCCTTGCATTCCTGGGAGAAACCCCACTTGATCATGGTGTACGATTCTTTTAATATGCTGTTGGATACTGTTTCCTAGTATTTTGTTGAGGATTTTTGCATCTATGCTCATCAGTGATATTGGTTTGTAGTTTTCTTTTTTGTGTGCCATTTTTGTCTTGTTTTGGTAACAGGGTGATGGTGGCCTCATAGAATGAGTTTGGGAGTGTTCGTCCCTCTGCTATATTTTGGAAGAGTTTGAGAAGGATAGGTGTTAGCTCTTCTCTAAATGTTGGATAGAATTCGCTTATGAAGCCATCTGGTCCTGGGCTTTTGTTTGTTGGAAGGTTTTTAATCACAGTCTCAATTTCAGTGCTTGTGATTGCTCTGTTTACAGTTTCTATTTCTTCCTGGTTCACTCTCATAAAGTTGTGCTTTTCTAAGAATCTGTCCATTTCTTCCAGGTTGTCTATTTTATTGGCATATAGTTGATCGTAGTAATCTCTCATGATCCTTTGTATTTCTGCAGTGTCAGCTGTTACTTCTCCTTTTTCATTTCTAATTCTATTGATTTGAGTCTTTTCCCTTTTTTTCTTGATGAGTCTGGCTAATGGTTTATCAATTTTGTTTACCTTCTCAAAGAACCAGCTTTTAGTTTGATTGATCTTTGTTATTGTTTCCTTCATTTCTTTTTATTTATGATCTGATCATTATGTTTTCTTTCCTTCTGCTAACTTGGGGGGTTTTTGTTCTTCTTTCTCTAGTTGCTTTAGGTGTAAGGTTAGGTTTGTTATTTGAGATTTTTCTTGTTTCTTGAGGTAGGATTGTATTGCTATAAACTTCTCTCTTAGAACTGCTTTTGCTGCATCCCATAGGTTCTGGGTCATTGTGTTTTCATTGTCATTTGTTTCCAGGTATTTTCTGGTTTCCTCTTTGGTTTCTTCAGTGAGCTCTTGGTTATTTAGTAGTGTATTATTTAGCCTCCATATATTTGTATTTTTTACACTTTTTTTCCTGTAATTGATATCTAGTCTTATAACGTTGTGGTCGGAAAAGATACTTGATATGATTTCAATTTTCTTAAATTTACCAAGGCTTGATTTGTGACCCAAGATATGATCTATACTGGAGAATGTTCCATGAGCACTTGAGAAGAAAGTGTATTCTGTTGTTTTTGGATGGAATGTCCTATAAATATCAGTTAAACCCATCTTGTCTAATGTGTCATTTAAAGCTTGTGTTTCCTTATTTATTTTCATTTTGGATTATCTGTCCATTGGTGAAAGTGGGGTGTTAAAGTCCCCTACTATGATTGTGTTACTGTCAATTTCCCCTTTTATGGCTGTTAGCATTTGCCTTATGTATTGAGATGCTCCTGTGTTGGGTGCATAAATATTTATAATTGTTATATCTTCTTCTTGGATTGATCCCTTGATCATTATATAGTGTCCTTCTTTGTCTCTTGTAATAGTCTTTATTTTAAAGTCTATTTTGTCTGATACGAGAATCGCTACTCCAGCTTTCCTTTGATTTCCATTTGCATGGAATAACTTTTTCCATCCCCTCATTTTCAGTCTGTATGTGTTCCTGGGTCTGACAGGGGTCTCTTGTAGACAGCATATATACAGGTCTTATTTTTGTATCCATTCTGCCAGTCTATGTCTTTTGGTTGGAGCCTTTAATCCATTTACATTTAAGGTGATTATCGATATGTATGTTCCTATTACCATTTTCTTAGTTGTTTTGGGTTTGTTATTGTAGGTCTTTCCCTTCTCTTGTGTTTCCTGCCTAGAGAAGTTCCTTTAGCATTTGTTGTAGAGCTGGTTTGGTGGTGCTGAATTCTCTTAGCTTTTGCTTGTCTGTAAAGCTTTTGATTTCTCCATTGAATCTGAATGAGATCCTTGCTGGGTAGAGTAATCTTGGTTGTAGGTTTTTCCCTTTCATCACTTTAAATATGCCCTGCCACTCCCTTCTGTCTTGCAGAGTTTCTGATGAGAGATCAGCTGTTAACCTTATGGGGATTACCTTGCTGCTTTTAATATTTTTCCTTTGTATTTAATTTTTGATAGTTTGATTAATATGTGTCTTGGCATGTTTCTCCTTGGATTTATCCTGCATGGGACCCTCTGTGCTTCCTGGACTTGATTGACTATTTCCTTTCCCATATTAAGGAAGTTTTCAACTATAATCTCTTTAAATATTTTCTCAGTCCCTTTCTTTTTCTCCCCTTCTTCTGGGACCCCTATAATTTGCATGTTGGTGTGTTTAATGTTGTCCCAAAGTTCTCAGAGACTGCCCTCAATTCTTTTCATTCTTTTTTCTTTATTCTTCTCTGCAGTAGTTATTTCCACTATTTTATCTTCCAGGTTGCTTATCTGTTCTTCTGCCTCAGTTATTCTATTGAACCCTTCCAGAGAATTTTTAATTTCATTTATTGTGTTGTTCATCATTGTTTGTTTGCTCTTTAGTTCTTCTAGGTCCTTGTTAAACTTTTCTTGTATTTTCTCCATTCTATTTCCAAGATTTTGGATCATCTTTACTATCATTATTCTGAATTCTTTTGCAGGTAGACTGCCTATTTCCTTTTCATTTGTTTGGTCTGGTGGATTTTTACCTTGCTCCTTCATCTGCTGTGTATTTCTCTGTCTTCTTATTTTGCTTATCTTATGTGTTTGGGGTCTCCTTTTCACAGGCTGCAGGTTCGTAGTTCCCGTTGTTTTTTTTTTGTCTGCCCCCCCCCAATGGGTAAGGTTGGTTCAGTGGGTTGTGTAGGCTTCCTGGTGGAGGGGACTGGTGCCTGTGTTCTGGTGGATGAGCCTGGATCTTGTGTTTTTGGTGGGCAGGACCACATCCAGTGGGGTGTTTTGGGGTGTCTGTGAACTGATTATGATTTTAGGCAGCCTCTGCGCTAATGGGTGGGGTTGTGTTCCTGTCTTGCTAGTTGTTTGGCATGGGGTGTCCAGCACTGAAGCTTTCTGGGTGTTGAGTGGAGCTGGGTGTTAGCGTTGAGACGGAGATCTCTGGGAGAGCTTTTGCCAATTGATATTACGAGGGGCCAGGAGGTCTCTGGTGGACCAGTGTCCTGAACTTGACTCTCCCACCTCAGAGGCTCAGGCCTAACACCTGGCTGGAGCACCAAGACCGTGTCAGCCACACGGCCAGGTACATGGGTGTTTCCTGCCTTTTGGGAAGTCTGAGGTCTCTGCCAGCGTTCAGTAGATGTTCTGTAGGAGTTGTTCCACATGTAGATGTATTTTTGATGTATTTGTGGGGAGGAAGGTGATCTCCATGTCTTACTCCTCTGCCATCTTGAAGGTCCTCCCCAAGGAGATTCTTGCCCCATACTTTCAGAAGGTTCTAGCTTCCTGCTTCCGTCTCTTCCTGCCTCATTCCCTCAGGGGTAAACAAACTTGTCTCTCCATCTCCAGAGTCACAAGTTCTCCAACAAGATGCTCACCAAGATACTAAATATACCTGAACATAAGAAACCCAAGAATGTATTTTCCAAAAGAGAAGATCCCCTTTAAAATTTTTTAGCCAACTTAAATATGTATATAAATGATTGATATAGAAGAACCCGTCATATGTCTTCTTACAGTATTGAATTTATCAATTTAATCACACAATCATACTTAAAAGAATGCATTATAGAGGACCTATATTGCTTTTTTTCTAATTGGAGTATAGTTTATTTACAGTGTTGTGTTAGTTTCATGTGTACAGCAAAGTGATTCAGTTATACATGTACATATATTCATTCTTTCTAAGATTCTTTTCTCATATAGCTTATCACAGAATACTGAGTAGAGTTCCCTGTACTACACAGTAGGTCTTTGTTGGTTATCTATGTTATATATAGTAGTGTGTGTGTATGTTCATCCCAGGCTTCTGATTCATCCCTCCCTGCAACATTTCCCCTTTGGTAACCATAAGTTTCTTTTCAATACCTGTAAGTCCATTTCTGTTTTGTAAATAAGTTCATCTGTTTCTTTTCTTTTTTAAAAAAATTAGATTCCACATATGAGTGACATCATATGATATTTGTCTTTCTCTGTCTGACTTACTTCACTTAGTATGGTAATCTCTAGGTGCATTCATGTTGTTGCAAATGGCATTATTTCATTCTTTTTTATGGTTGAGTAATATTCCATTGTATATATGTACCACACCTTCTTTATCCATTCACCTGTCAATGGACATTTAGGTTGCTTCCACGTCCTGGCTATTGTAAACAGCGTTGCAATGAACACTGGGGTGCAGGTACCTTTTCAAAGTATGGTTTTCTCCAGATATATGCCCAGGAGTGGGATTGCTGGATAATATGGTAGTTCTATTTTTAGTTTTTATAGGAACCTCCACACAGTTCTTCATAGTGGCTGCACCGATTTACATTCCCACCAACAGTGTAGGAGGGTTCCCTTCTCTCCATACCCTCTCCAGCATTTATTGTTCGTAGACTTTTTGATGATGGCCATTCTGACCCATGTGAGGTGATACCTCATTGTAGTTCTGATTTGAATTTCTCTGTTAATTAGTGACGTTGAGCATATTTTCATGTGCTTTTTGGCCATCTGTATGTCTTCTTTGGAGAAGTGTCTATTTAGATCTTCTGCCCATTTTTTGATTGGGTTGTTTGTTTTTTTGATATTGAGCTGCATGAGCTGCTTGTATATTTTGGAGATTAATCTTTTGTTGGTCGCTTCGCTTGCAAATATTTTCTCCCATCCTGTGGGTTGCCTTTTCATTTTGTTTGTGGTTTCCTTTGCTGTGCAGAAGCTTTTAAGTTTAATTAGGTCCCATTTGTTTATTTTTGTTTTTATTTTCATTACTCTAGGAGGTGGAACAAAAGAGATATTGCTGCAATTTTATGTCAAAGAGTGTTCTGCCTATGTTTTCCTCTAAGAGTTTGATAGTGTCTGGCCTTACATTTAAGTCTTCAATCCATTTTGAGTTTATTTTTTTGTATGGTGTTAGGGAGTGTTCTAATTTCATTCTTTTACATGTAGCTGTCCAGTTTCCCCAGCACCATTTATTGAAGAGACTGCAGAGGTTCTCCCACAAAAGTGAGAGTCCTGAGCCCCACATCAGGCTCCCCAGTCTGAGGGTCTGGCATCGGCAGGAGGAATGCCCAAAGCAGTTGCCTTTGAAGGCCAGCGGGGCTTGAGTGCAGGAGCTGCACAGAACTGGGGGAAACAAATTCTTCATATTTGACATAGGTGTCCTTTTGCCATCAATAGAGCCATTGTTGAGTCATCTAACACAGTTCTCTAAAACACATGAAGTTCATTTCTTTCTAATTTGAAGTACAGCATACTTAATCCAGTCAGCCCAAGCCATAAAAATCAACCTGTTATTTATGTTCTCCATAATGTAACCACTTAATTTTCTGCTTTTTAAATTGACCTTTAAGCCTTATTTACAATGACATTCAACACTTGCAATTGAGAGCTTGTGCTGGGGAATAATGATTACAGCTGGGTTAAATTTCCTTGCGTCCTTTTTTGTAACCAATTCTCTTGAGTGACCTTTATAAACAACTGAAATTAACATTGATTGAAGTGGTTTCAGGCTGATCTTCCCCAAACAGTTCTTTGTCCTCCAACATGATACTACTGAAATAATGTCCTATGAGATTTGAATTTAAGGTTGCTATCTTTTTTGGAGGGATAAATAATTTTGAGGGTAAAAAAACCCAAACTCTCACCTTATGTTCTAGCATATAGGAAACTGTCCCTTAACTTTCTCCCGAGGAAGGACTGTGGTATCAGTTGTTAAAATTTTCCTTATTACACATATATTAATAATATCATTTAATCTCCATAGCAGGGCAAATATTAATCCTACATTACAGATGAAGAGAATGAAGTTCCAAGAAATATAGCATTACATGGCTTGACATTGGGCTAAGTCTAGCCAAGTGGTTTTCCCTAGAATACGATAAAAACAAAATACAAGAACCTCTGAAAGTTGCTAAGAGGGTAAATCGTAAGTATTCTCACCACAAAACAGAAATGGTAATTATGTAATGTGATGAAGGTGTTAGCTAATGCTAGGGGGTAATCATTTTGCAATATATACATGTATTTTCAAGTCCATATGTCAATTATATCTCTAAAGCTGGGGGAAAAAAGAAATGTGTACAATGAACTCATAGTACGGTTATAATATCAGAAAAATAAAAGACCACCAAATTAAATATTTTTTTTTTAAATACAGTAACCTGGAGCGGATAAACGCGCTCACCTTAGCTCCTGGACGAGAGGGAGGATGCGGCAGTGACTGCGTGCTGAAAAGCGAGGAAGCAACTAAAGGAGTCGGTGACCGATAGAGCAAGAGCCGTGCCACGCCGGGGCCTAGTGGCCGGGCCAGACTGACTATTTTCAGTGTCACTCTTTCACGCCGGCAGAGGTGGCCCAACATAACCAGCCGGAAGACCTCTGGGTGTCTTACCTGGGAAACGTGTACGATCTAACGCCGTTATTACAGGAGTACAAGGGAGACCTGCTGCTGAAACCCATCGTGGAAGTTGCGGGCCAGGACATCAGCCACTGGTTTGATCCAGACACCAGAGACATCGGCAAAGCACACAGATCCGCTGACCGGTTCCCTGAGATACCGCAACCCCCGGGGCCGCTTTCTGCAGGTGCCGCCTCAGCTGCCCCTTTCGGACTGGGCCAATGATTTCGGGAAGCCTTGGTGGCAGGGGTCGCGTTACCAGGTGGGGCGGCTGTCCGCCAAGACCCGGAATATCTGCATCATTAACACGCTCACATAGCAAGAGCACACACCGGAGGTGGGAGCCCGGGAATCAATGTGGGAAATCCTACACAGCTATCTCTCCTGTGCTGCACATGCTGCCAGCTACACATGGAAATATGAAGGGGAGAACCTGACATGGATTATACCCTGGAAGAGAATGGCATCTGGGATGAGGAGGAAGAATTTGATTATCTCAATATGGACAGTACACTCTACACACCTGCAGTACTGCTGTACTTCAATGATGACCTCACAGAGCTATAGAAAGGGAGATGTATGCTCATGTAGGCTCAAGACATATTTTGAGTTTAGCTGTTTCTGTGCCCTGTTGGAAAAGAGGTGGGGATGGGGTGGGGAGGGCGGTACCTGGACCTAGACCTCCATTCTGCTCTGGGAGCTGGCCTGAGGTTCCCATGCCCGACTGAAGTGTAAAGGTCCTATTCCTCGGGTTAATTACAATTTACTCTGAGAAAGTTAGGAATAATGCTAGAAGTGAATTAATTTTTAGGAATGATACAAGAAAATAAAGTATCTTAGATCAGGGAGATGTAGAAGAGGATAGTCAGATAGAGCTCAGGCAGAACTTTTCAATAGTAAGAGAAAGAGAAGTCCAACACAGGGATGAGGGATGGAAGAACTTTTCTGGCAATGATGGAAATGGGATGGCTGCAGGAAGATGGGATTTACAAAGACAGGAATAGGAAATGTCTATCACTGGCCATATAAAACTGGCTAATCTCTCTTCTGAATAGTATTTGGCAGCTGAAACCCAAGAGGAACAAAGGAAGTGAATGGTCACCAGGTAATTCAGGCTAGATATTACGCTATGTGCTTTATATACCTCATTTAATACAACTACCCACAAAACAGATACCATTACCGCTATTTTACAGATGAATCTTCTGAAGCTTAGCAAGATATAATAGCACAAAAGGCACACCAGTTAGTAACCAGATTGCAAACCCAGGTCTTCCCAATTCCAAAGTCTATGTTCTTCTCAATGTCCAGGCTCATTGCACAATGGGAACCTATAGGCCTATTGTGTAGTCAGCTGTGGTGTTGTGCTTTTTTGTTTTGTTTTTTTAGTTACTGTCTTTGCAAGGGACTTAGCAGAGTTCTGCAGTGGCAGAGAGGACACAGGGAAGGCTATGTGTCAGCTGAGTCATAGCTATTGAGGCTACTTCGTGGTTAGTCGCATAGCAAAATTTTCCTCTGACTTTTCTGAGGCAAAGAGGTGGCTATATACTGACTCCAGGAAAATTAGAGTGGGAAAGGGCCTTTGGATTGGGACCGTTTAGAAGGGGGAGCAAAAAGGGGGCAACAGCATGTATATTCATGATGGGCCTGTGCCTCTGAAGGGAAGATGAGGAAGACAGGGTCGACTTTGCCAGATGGTGACTCTACAAGGAGGGGCTTGACAGAGGTGATGTAAAGAGAAGTGCTAATTAAGGCAGAAAACTACTGGTGTTCAAAAGAGAACAACCATGGAGGGCAGTGGCCAGATTTGGTTCCCTATGACCTAAGCAGGGAAGGGGAATGAGAATCACAGGCGAATTTCTTGACAGTAGCAGGCAAAAAAGCAGGGAGATGCGAGCGCACCTTTGTGGAAGGTGGCGCCCTATGAGACACTGGGTAGGCTGCAGAAGAGTGTGCTGAGGGGCTGACTATGAATGGCATGGACAGAGGTGGAGACATCTGTATCCACCTGCAGTTGTTTCATGTGTATCTTGTTTGCTCAACTAAACCCTAAACTATTTGAGAACCAAAGCTACGCTACTGCTGTAACCCCAGCCTCAGGGCCTGTGCCTATGGGACCTGCGCAAACTCGTCCTTCTTCCAGAGTTTCCTACTGTAGTGCCTCTCGCCAGAAACACATCCCTCTCCGCACACACCCAGTCACTCTCCAAGTAGATTCTATCTCCTAAACATCTCTGGAATCCATCTTCTTTTCTCGAAGCTGTTATCATCACCTCTGGTCTGGGACTGCTGCAATAACTTCCTAACCAGTCCTCCCATTTCCACTCTGTCCTCCACACACAGCAGAGTGAGCTCTGAAAAACAAACCTAAACATCTAACTTTCCTCCTTCAGATTCTTCAGTGGCTTCCAGTTGCTTTTGGAATAAAGTCCTAAATGCAAAGTCCTTGCATAAATCAGCCTCTACCTTGCATCACCCCTCTTTGTTCCCTGGCTTTCTGTTCACTAAAGGTTTTCTTGCCTCCGAGCCAGCACACAGGCTGTTCTCCCTGCTTACAATACTCTTCCATTTCCCACCTTGCTGATCCTAAGTGTTTCTTCCTCAAAGAGACCTTTTCTGATTTCTCGATGCAGGTCAAGACTTTCTGTTAAATCTTCTCTTAGCACCATGCCTATTTCAGAGCACTTATTACAATAGTAATGTTAAAATTATGGATGTAATTGGCTGGCTGGCTGCTAGATTGTAAGCTCATGAGGGCAGAGATCGTGTCCATCTTGTTCACTGCTGTATTCCCAATGTTGGGCACACAGCTGCTGCTCAATAAATTTTGACTGAATGAACTCAAAAAAATAAAAATAAAAAATAAAAAAATAAAAATACAGTAACCTGGATAATGGCTTGAGATTAAGAGGAAGGTTTTTCTAGCAATTAGCTCTGTAATATCAAAAATAAACACAATTCTTTTATTTCTTCATTACTAAATACTTTCAAATATCCCTTGGAATTCTCTTCAAAGCCCTTTTCTTTTTTCCTGTGATAGGGTCATTTGTTACCAAATTCAAAGGTTTGAATAATCAATCTCTCAATATGCTATTTTCATATTTTTAAAGAATTTGTGCCTATGCTAAGGTGAGAAATTATCCATCTGATACTTGCTTATTTTTAACATGAAAGTGACACATCACGTCAAAGCCTATTTCTAAGGAAGTTTTTGTTTTCACCGCTGAGCTGAGGTAAAGGATTTTTTTCTCCAGCATCTCAGGGGGACTGCTCAGCATGAGGAGTGCACTATTCTCAGGAGAGGGCAAGCCAGATGTTAGGTGGGATTCTGGAAGGGTCTGGGCTGAGGACTGTGAAATGCAGGCTATGTGGGTGATAGAACTACTTGCAGAGAAAGGCTGGGGAGAGAGACTCATTTTTAAATAGCTGCTCAAGGGTGAAAACGTGGAGAAGGAGAGCTGCTAATAGATGTGTGTGTGTGGAAGGGGGGTGGTTTGCTATATGATGCACAGTGTGAAATAACTGTGCCACCCTTTTAAGAAAACTCATAACACATGTGCAAGTTATTCTTCAAGTTTTTTGTAGTTTCTTTGTTCTTTAACACAGAGGTGAAAGGACTCGGTGCTTTGTGTTCAAATTCCTTTCTGGGTAAGGGAGAGAGAGCACAGAAGAGGTAGCCAAGCTAAGTTCTTTAAGCAAAGGCTGGTTCATCGGACTGACAAATCCTGGATTCAGGCCAGCCTTTCAACATTTTGCAATGCCAAATATTTCACTTTTATCCTCACTGAGGAATGATAAGACCTGAGCAAGATTCATGGTTCCTAAAATGAATGTGAGCTGGAAGAAGACACCAGTTCATGCAGAGTAAGAACTCTCTTAGATTGGACTGCTGGGCTCTTCAGCATGGTCACCTTCTCAGCTTGAACCCCACACATCAGCAGAAGCCACTTAATTAGTTTACTTTAAGAAACCACTATCACAGGAATCAGGAAAAACCCAAATTCATATAATCAGTATATCTTTCTCCTTTTAAGTGAGCCCTTGTGAGCAGCCAAATCAGAAAAAGGACCTTTGTTCAGAAGGCTCCTTGTTGGGATGAAATCAGATCAGGCAGAAACACTAACTTGAACCTTAGAAGGGGGAAGGTCTTGCTTAAAAAAAAAAAAAAAGCAAAAAAACACCCTATAAAGTTCACTGGTAATACTCCCTGCATCCGTAACTATACCAGGACTCACTGGAGATCAAACACTATGAAGTCCAGCTGCTAGGTCAGCAGGTGCTCCTTGACTGAACAGCCCCACCTTATTGGCAAGCCTTTCTTGGGACATGGCGATTCGTTCAGTCTGGGGACAGCCAAGACTCCTGTCTTTCTAGTTACTTAGCATATGTCCTCTGCTTTGATCATCAAGTTTAACTGTACATAAGCAATCTTATTTCCTTACTTTCCTACACCTTGCTGAGGCCCACAGTGCAGGTGCCTGAGAAAATACTCCCATTCCCTCCTAAACAGCAGGGCTATAATTTCTGTATGAGAAGCTATGCAGTCACACATTCCTTTCTAAAAAGAACTCTCCCCTAAATTTCTATTTCTCCTTATTACTTAATTTTAAAGACTCTAAGAAACCTATATAAACTTAAAGGTATAAAGATCTATAACAAATTTAAATTATATTCCTTCTTAAGGTTTAGGCTTTGAACATTAGTAGAAGATATGGCTTTGTAAGTATCTGTGTCAACACCTCATTTTGCTCCCTTTCCACATTTTTAGAGTCAATAGTAAATTCTTCCCTAATCTCCTCTTCATTAAGTCCAAATGGAATTCTAGCCTATCAACCACTTATGTTTATTTATTTGTTTTTATTTTTGTTCTTGTTCTGCATAAAGTTAAAAAATGGGAGGGAATGCATTTTAGAAGGCTCTGTGCTTCCTGGGGCAATGCAGTATCACAGCAATCACTAAGTCTAAGTGTCCTGAAAAAAAGGTCTGGAAAACATTTACTCTGCCTACTTATATATTGGGCCTGTTTCCATGGCATTCCCAGATTTAAGTAATGCATGGGGCCCTTCTCTACCCATTCCGATTAATCATTCATTCACAAATATTTACTGAGCATCTCTACTCTGTGTCAAGCACTGTATGAGGTACAAGTCATACAAAAGAGAACAATGAAGTTTATATCTAGAGACAGTGTCTACAAAATTTTTAAACTGAGCAATACTATTAGGAAAAAAGAAGCAGTACATCCATTATTTATTTATAAGTAACATACATGTGTTCCTGGACTAATATTGTATATATTATAAGAATTCATAAAAATAGCCATTTTAAATGGATCAGATTTTCAAAAGTTAACAAGAAATATATGTTCTAACATTTTCTCCCCACACATCACTGGATCAATTTGCATAGCAATTAAGGTGTGGAGGTGCCCTACTTTGAAGACCATTGAAACTGTTGACCAATGTTTAATGCATCTGTCATTGACATTGAAACAGTGAATTTGTAAAGTGGAAGTGTATTTTTTGAACTATTTTACAGATGAATAGACCTCTTTCAAAATGTTATGTGAATTTAAGAATTATATGTCAATGTAGGAAAACAACTTAAGAAGAAATATATTTTTCTTCAAACTTCTGCAATTTCCCAGACACAAAATTATGCTATGTTATGATTTCCGATTGGTAACAAATAATACATGGCATGAAATGAGTATCTCAACTTGGAATTTAGACAAAGAATATAAATATTTTATTTTACAGTTCTACTTCTTTACCTCTGTATTAATATGAATTAAATTTAATGACATGCCAATACAATATATAATATAGTCATTACATAGCATCTTGTAAACAAATAAAACATTAACTGATTAATAATTGTGATTCTTTACTAAATTTTTCTTTAACAAATAATGGAGGTATTGTTGCTTGTTGTCATAACTCATCTTACTGCTACACTAATAACTCTTTTAAGGAAGACTTTTCAGAAGATGAATAAAAAAGGTAACAGCCATAGACCTAATTGCTAAGGATGTGTTGGGTAAAGGGAAACATCTTGTCATTTTTTAAATATACTAAAATCTTAAAATTTAAAAATATATACATATTTGTAAATAAATGTATATTTGTGTATGTTTGTATCTATAAGCCATAGGATTTGAAAAGAGAATGAAGTGACGCTACATGGGAAATTCCCTTAGTAGGAAAGCAAATCTTCGAGATTAAGTATGAAAATAAAATACTGGAGGTCAACAGGGAGAAAACAGTTCCTTGAGAAACTTCAGTAATCAATCCCCAAAGCTTTTAAAAGCCTCATTTTAGATCTGATGTGGAATTGGAATATTTTAAATGGAAAAAACATTACTTCAAGTGAAAATTTTTAGCTGGACTATTAAAAAAGGGGATGGCTATATTTGAGCTCTCTTGATCTCAAGGTAACTGAAATTCATATTACTACGTGAAAGAAGCTTTACCTAGAAAGGTTACATACTGTATGTTTCCGATCATATGACATTCTGGAAAAGGCAAAACTATGTAGACAGTAAAAAGATCAGTGGTTGTCAGGGGTAGGAGGGTGGCAGGGGTGAACAGGCAGAGCGCAGAGGATCTTTAGGGCAGTGAAACTATTCTGTATGATACCACAATAGTGGATACTTCTCATTACACATACGTTGAAACCCGTAGAATGTACAACACCAAGAACGAACCCTAATATAAACTATGGACTTTGGGTGCTTATAATGTGTCACTGCAGGTTAATCAATTGTAACAAATGTACTACTCTGGTGGGGGATATTGATAAAGAGGGAGGCCATGCATGTGTGGGAGCAGGGAGTATATGGGAACTCCGGACTTTCCTCTCAACTTTGCTGTAAATCTACAATTGCTCTAAAAAAATAAAATCTTAAAAAAAATAAAGCCTACTTAAAAAATCTATAAGCTCTTGGATGCTACCATTTTTAAAAGGAAGTAAATTTTTTTCAAGTAAAATTGTAATATTGTTTCCTCAGGTTTTAAAACATTCCACTATTGTGATTTTTAAATGAAATCATATTACTAAAATGAGCCATTTTATACATAGATGGTCCAATGAGTGTAAAAAATATTGACAAAGTTTTGGTTGGTTGAAGTACCTTTCTATAAATGCCATTGACTTTTTCCATACTCTTGTTTGAACAAATAAAAGCAACAATTAATTGGAAAACATTTTTAGTTTGGCACATGCTCAGAAAGACAACTCAAAATATTCAATAAAAGACCATTTTCAGGCTGTACTTTGAAGTAAAGCAGAAAACTGAATGAAAAGCAGATAATAGACCAGGATAGAGGGAACTGTGAGGCAAAGGATCAAATAAAAATTATTGGACATCCCCAAGAACCTTCCAATGGCTTAAATGTGCCCTACAAATAGTTTCAAAGATCTGTAATTTTTATCCTTAAAGCAAGATCTAAGGGGGGAAAAAATGCTTTGCTTTTTGTGTTTCTATAGTATTTACCTCACTACATAAAAATGTTAACATGAATTTCTCCTCTTATAATAATGATGTCTCAGAAGTTTTGATGTTGTAAGTAACAGAAAACTAGACGTAAACCGTGTGACACACTGCTAGTTGTCTCCTAAATCTATCTCCCCCTTCTTGCTTAGTAATCAAGTTTTAGGTAGGCATGCAGATGGAGACTACAGTTCCCAGTCTGCTTTGTAGCTTGATAGGACCATGTGATTAAATTTAGACCAATATGTGAATAGAAATAACGTTTGCCATTTCTAGGCTTTGGTCTTAAAAACACTGGGGATATATCTCTCCAGCTTCTCTTTCCCCTTTTCCTACAGGCTGGGGTATAGACATGGCAGTGACCCAGCTTCAACTATTCCCCAAAAAGAGGTAACCCTAGTGATAGCAGAGGAATAAAATGGAGGGTTCTTGGTTCCTGGACAGCCTCATGGAGCAGAGCTGCTTCCTCAGCCTTAGATGGTCAAGTCAAACTATAACACAAGAAAGAAATAAATTACCATCTTATTTTAGCAACTAATTTTGGGTTTCTTTTTTTTTTTTTTTTTTGGTCTCTTTGTTATAGCAGCTTAATATTTACCCTAAGACAGAACAAATTTAAAACTAAAAGGGATTTACTGACTAATGAAACTAGAAAGTCTAGGGTTTCTGTGGGCTTCAGGATTGGTTTGATCAAGGAGTCATTCCTTTCTAGGTCTCAGTCTTCAATGTATTAGCCTCATTCTGAGTCTGGCTTTCCTACAGTGGTACAACCATTAACCAATCACTGAGATCCAAACATGAGAATATAAAATCTACTTTGAGCCTGAACTTCATGCCTCACCCTAGAGCCAGGGGTGTATGAAGTCATTGTGTCTACCAAAATGAAAATTCAGGGAAGTTTCTAAGAAAAGAAAAATAGAGGCTGGAGAGAAAGTCACACCACAATATTCACTACATGTGATTCTCAAAATTCTCATTCACTGGGAATTTTAAAAAAAAAGAAAGAAAAGAAAAATGTTCCCAGGTCTGCCCTTTCTCTGTAACTCCAGCCACTCCGAGAACCTCTGCCTAATAAACTGTGAGCTTCTTATTTGTTTTTGCTTCCCCAGGACTTAGGATATGTGCCAGGCACACAATAGAACCCAAGAGATATTTGTTTAATTGAGTTCACTTAAATTAAGTTTGAAAGAATAATTAGGAGAAAAGAGAAATCGTATTTAGGCAAAATTTCAGGTTAAATTTTTTTAACTTCAATCTTAAGTTTGGGATATTAGGGGACTAGGCTGAATGAAATATCTTTGAAGAAAAACAGGAGTCTCTTGGATAGATTAATATATTTTTTAAAAATGTAAAGGGAAGATATAGAAATCATTCACCTTTCTTTCATGAGGCTTTTGTTACACTCCACCAGGGGAAGAGTGAGGTGGGATGCTGACTGCCAACAGCGATAGGCAGTATGGAATATTTGCTGAAGGGATTAAAGTTGCAGAGGGTATAGTCCATCTCTAGCCAGGACCCCAGCTGACAATTATAGACAGAATTGTGGTGTTCAGAGCTGGAGAGCAGGCCAGGAAAGTAGCACCATAAGAATGCTGTCTTGAGGAACTTATTCCATTCACATTCTGCCCCTTCTCAAAAGCAACTTGGAAAGCAAGAAAACTCTAGACCATACAAAGTATAATTATTATCATTCCAGCCTCTGAAGTCCATCTTGTCTGTGCAGACACATTACAGAAAATCACACCCTTCAGGCTTCTCCCAGAAACCGTATGTTCAGGGCCTACAATGTTCCACTTGAGCAAGAGCGTTTGGCTTTGTGGCTACATCCCTGTGGCCCACTGTCAAAGGAAACATCTTTTCTTTTTCTTTTGACTAGGCTGAGCTAACCATAGGGTAAGGGCTGTGGAGAACCAGATTCCAATCCTCGGCTGGCTTTAAACATACTACTTAGGAGAGAAAGCCTAATAAAGCAAACAGTGGTGAATGATGAAAGATGTGTACATCCTATAGACATTAGATCATAAACTTCTTGACAGAATTGTCTGTCTAATTTGGTCTCTTGATCCTCTAACAATGAGCTCAAAGAATAAAAAATGTTTCTTTTTATGAAAAGTTCTTCATACAGAATAGCTATGCTGTTTAAGTGAACTGTAGGCAGAGTAAATAAAATTGTAGTAGCTAACTGACAAGTCCTAAGATGTTCCTAAAGTGTTGGAAGATATTTTAAAAATCGCCTTAAGAAAGCATTGCTAGATGCTTGAAAGTGATATCTAATCATTATTATTAATAAATATATAATCACTAATCTGTTTTATATTCATTTGTCCCAAACTAGTCCTCAAACAGTAATCATTCCATTTTATATATTTGTTAACAATAAAAAAATAGACATAAAATGTGTCTTTTACAGGCAAAATTAATCTATTGTGGTAGAAGTCAGAATAATAATATGAGAAGGATGGGTATCAACAGGGAAGGGGCAGAAAGGAACTTTCTGGCAGGGTGGAAATGCCTATATCTTGATCTGGTGATGGTAACAGAGGTTTATATGTTTGTAAAAATTCATCAAGCTTTCCTTTTAAGATTTGTGTATTTTACTGTATGTAAAAGATATCTTATTTTAAAATATTTTTAGAGTATGTTTTTTGCTTAGGCGAAATCCTAGATTTAGATGCTTTTGGCTTCAAAGATTCATTTTATCTGTAACAGCATGAGCATAAATACTACATGGTATGTTGCAGAGGCAGCATTTTCTTCACGTATGGGCAAAAACTCCTGTTGAAATTCTCATCACATTCCACACAATAAATTAGTTCCTGAGGTTGGTTAATATCGCTGGAAATTAACAGTCTTTTAAGGTAGTTTTTTTAAAATGGTAAACTAAGAAAATCCTGCAACTCCAGCTAATTTTGCTGCAGTTTTGCAGCAGTGAAAATATATCTTTGTCTGTAGTCCAACTACCATAAAATCCTGTATCCCTGAGATTATAAACCTGTGGCTATGATTATGTCACTGGTTTAAATATAACTCTTTCAATATAGTTAAATTTTGAGAATAAATACAAAATTAGAAGGAAAAAATAATATATGGTACACCCAAAATTTTGAACACAAAATTCAGTGTTAGGATCAACTCAAAACATGATTTTGTTTTTTTCATTCCTTTTTGACACTCCCACCCCTACTCCTCAAAACACAAAGCCTGTTTAGGACATCAATCCCTCCACATACAATTATTTATTCAGTGCTTATAAGTTCCTAGGCACTGGGGCAATAAAGGAAAAGAAAGTAATGGCCCTTTCCCCAGAGAATTTGCAATCTAAATGAGGAGACAGAACAACTCATTTAAAAATCATTACTTTTAAAACATTTAAAATTTATTTTATTATTATTAAATTACCATTTAAAGAAAAAAATGATAAAAGATACCATACATAGTGGTATGCTGGTAAATGTTTAACAACTGGCTCTCCAGGAAAATGAAAAAGCCTTGATTTGTAGCTTTTGCCAATTTCTATGTTGTAAATACTCTCACCATGGCCTGATATCAAGGTACTAATGTGAAATCAAGTGGCTGGCAAAATTCCTCCAATTTTGACCACCTGCTCTCATGAGTTGGTATATACCGGTTCTGGCACACCACTGCTTCAATATCTAGTGAGAATGCAAATTATTTCTATAGCAGCTTCAAACCATGTAGAATTATCAAAAAATTCACTTTATTAAGCATCTACTAAAAATCAAGTACTGTGTTAGATATTAGGAACAAAGAAGATTAATTATAGTCTCTGCCCTCAAGGATTTTATAATCCATGAGAGTGGGATTAGATAAGTAAGCCACAGACTATAAATACGATTAGTAAATGCCATGGTAAGGGAAACGCAAAGGAGGGAGCAAGTAACCGGATCATGGGTCAGAAACGCTTCCAAGTGGAGGTGATACTTGAGTTGAACGTTGGACACAGGTAAGACGTACTTCCTCTCAAGCACTATTGGTGACCTGACTTCAGCAGATCTAACACTTCGAGGCAGGCAAAAGTTATTTACCAGAAATTTTGGGAAATGCCGTATTATTTTTTCCTTATAAATCTGTTCAAAGGTAACAATTTTAAATAAATATTCAAATCAATTGATAGATGACAAAAATAATCAAGTGAAATAGTAGCAGTTTTCCTAGTGATTAAAACCAAATATCTTAATACCTTTTACCAGCATTTCCTAAAGTAAGTTCCATGGAGTGTTAATAAGTCATGTTCAAAATAAAATGTCATGGTTAAGTAAGCTTGGGAAACATTTAGTGAAGAAAGTTAAACAGGTTAGTTACTGCCAGTACTTCCCAGAGGCTTTAATCTTCCCCTGTGCATTGTGATCCTTCAAGAGTGGGTTATAACATGACTCCTTTGCAGAGACTCATAGGATTAGTGTTCCAAGAAGTAGACTTCAGGAATTATAAAAGTATAAATGGCTCATTAAAAGAGTTTTAAAGGGATTTTTTCCCAACAGATTCTTTGTGACACATACCTAGTCAAAACAGTAATATCTCTGTCATTAAGATACCATGAAAAAAATCACCACTTTAGTTCTACTTCATCATCTCTCAATTGTAGCATGGATAGCATAACACCTGACAATTGAGAATAATTTAAAATATCTCTAGAATCGGAACTTCCCTGGCAGTCCAGTGGTTGGGACTTCGCCTTCCAGTGTGGGGGGATGCGGGTTTGAACCCTGGTCGGGGAGCTGGGATCCCACATGCCTCGGGGCCAAGAGACCGGGACATAGAGCAGAAGCAATATTGTAACAAATTCAACAAAGACATTAAAAAAAAAATGGTCCACATCCAAAAAAACACAAATCTTTAAAAAAAAATAAAGTATCTCTAGAATGGTAGTAAAGGTGGTACCAAACGTGAATAAATACTATGCCACTTGTTAAGCCCTAATGGCATTTGGTGAGGTGACACAACAAACCTGTGCCTCCAAATCTTGGTTCACTGCCAGTATCAAGGCTGAACTTATGAATAATGAATTTTCTCTATGGTAGGAAGTGCCAGAATGGCTCTTTTGCCCTCATTTTCCACAGGGCAGCTTTTGGTACCATCTTTATAAATTCCTTTCTTATTTACTTTTTAAGGCATTTCTTGGAGTCCTCTAATAAAGAGACATCCACCACCCACACACCCCAGGGTTTAGTCAATACTTAGCAGACTTATCAGCTGTTTTCTAAGTGACAATCAGCAGGAAGCTTGCCCTGAGAGAATATATTCAGAAGCAAGACACTTGCGTTTGGAGGAGAGGGGAAAGATTTGTGCACAGTATGGGTTTCCCTTAGAACACAGCAGTCAGGTTTGGTAGGCAGTGAATTATCTGTGTCTGGGAGAGGCACTCCAAAGTTGGAAGAATTTCTCCCTCCTTCTAGCTTCTCATCTCCTATTGGTGTCACACAAATGTCCAGTGGTGATGTAGTGTGTTAAGGTCAGCCTCCCAGGAGACAGAGGAGGGCAGAGAAGGGAGAACAAGGACGTGAGGGCCCACGAAGCATAATCAGCACATCTTCAAGGCCAACTAAACAGGGATAGATGCTACCATTTTGAAATTTCTTCTCCCTAATTTATGTTGACAGATGTTTACTTATTACCCAAAACAGAATATATCTAGTATCTTCAGTGTGTTTAGACCTAGGCCAAACAAATGCAGCCCACTGTTGCTTGCTTTGGTAAATAAAGCTATGTTGGAATCCAACCACACCTATCAACTCTACAAAAGGCAGAGCTGTAGAGTTTCAAGAATGATTTTAGGCTTGCAAAGCCTAAAATATTTACTATCTGGTCTTTGACAGAAAAAGTTTGCCAATCTTTCCACTCAAATTTTCTAAAATGTTTCCAAAGTGACTTAATGTTTATATTTTTGATATCAGATTTTCTCTGTGAAAAGATTCAGGTTATTTTACACTAAAAAGCAAATTATAGTTAAGTCTGATAATAGCTAGGCTAGCACATGCAGCTGAAAAGTGGGAAAATAAAATGTTTGTTTTGAAAATATCCTTTTTTAAGATCACAAACATCTGGATATTTCCCAAACATCTGGAACACCAACTGATTGACTCATTATGTTTAGCCAGGCGCATTTTGTAAACACTAGCAGTCAAAACTAAGCATTAGAGGTAAAAAATAATAATTTCATATAACATCCTTATACAAAATACTTCACATCGGCTTTCTTCTTTTAAAATGCACCAAGAGGTACAAAGAAGTCTATAATTCTGTCAGAGATTTTGGAGAATTTAAAGAATATGATATTGTCTTTTTCTTTATATCTAATTCGGTTATGAAATCTCTGTAATCTCATTGTCTGAATGATAGAAGATAATATCATTATGATGTTTTTTAAAAAGGCCTCAAAACTTAGAGTAAACAATGAACTTTTCAGTAACTGTATAGTAGAGTATCAGCAAAGTGGTGTGAGGAATTTCCCATCTCCGAACAATTAAATTGAAATAAAACTTGTTCCTTGGTTGCTCAATGTCAGCTCTTTTGATGTCAGAATAGCCATTGGTTAGAGCCAAATAGATTGTCATGAAAGGGTGTGGGGCTTTGGAACCAGACTGGGGTTTGACTGCGGGCTCGAATTCCTTTTAGGCTGTTTGGGCCAGTTTCTACTTAATAAAATGGGGATAATATTTTTATTGGTGATAGATATAGTATATATGGTGCCTGAAAAAAGAATAATAATAACAATAAAACAATGGCTCCCATTTATTGACTTGCTTACTATGTGCAGGCTACCAAACTCAGTATGTCATATACTTTACATCATTTAATCATCACAAAAGCCATAAAGGTTAAGTACTGCTGTTATCTATCATTCAGAGATGAGTTCATTGAAATGTTAACTTCCAGTTTACAAATTCTACCCTTAGAAGAGCAGCTACCAACCATCTACTGCCTACTACATGCTGGAGACTTGGCATTTATTTTCTCTTAAGGTTTAGAGAGATTAAATAGTTTGCCAAAGTTACACAGCTCATCAGAGACAGAGCTAGGGTCAGAGCCCAAGAAGAAAACCCCTCAGGGCCACTGCCTTTAACCTTTACTGTACTACCTCAGCAAAAAGTAGCTATTATTATTATTATTATTATTACCATAGGTATCAGTTTAAAAAAATAAACATAAAATCAATGTACTAAAAAGATACACCTATGCATATGTTTGAAACTTGACAAATGTAATTAGGGAATCAAATAGTTTCAGGTATAACCTATTGAATTGAGAGCATCTATCTTTGTACTGAATTGCAAAGTAAATATGAGGACAACTCCTAAAAGTCAAAATAGAGCTACGCACTAAGCACTCCACACCTGAATCCACTTTCCCAGGACAATCCTTCTAAGGAACAGAATTTGAAATTTTGAATTCCAAAGTTATGTTCACATCTGCATCAGATATCTTAAATAGTGTGTGTTGCTGAAAAGTGATAAAGCTTGCAATTATGTCATCTCAAGCTCTGAGAAAGTAAGGTGCAGTAATGTTTGTGAAAGAGCATAGGGCCATATGCAGTCCATGTCAGAAAAATCAATTTGAGTTCCTATGTTCTTGTATCCTCACTTCAGATTGTCAGCCAGAGCGATATGCAGAAAATATATAGCTTGTCTGAATTTGCCCTTGCCGAAATAGTCTCAGACTTATGGGATAAACAGATTAAAACTTCTATCTGAGATAGACCTTTTCCCCTCCTGATTTTTTGGTTTTGTTTTTTTTTAATCCATCATTGGATTTAGGGATGGCTGCCTGCTAACATGTCTACAAAGAAATGGCATATAACCAAGAAAAGTGCTGCAAAAGTTTGGTTTTTATTACAACATTTGGGCAAGTTTTGAAGAAGATGTCTTCAAACAATAAAAGGTAGTGTTCCAAGAAAATCAAAAATTTTGACCACCTAACTCTCAGCAAGCCATTTCCTGCAAATTCTGCAGGAAGCATAGAAACCGGTCCACGCTGTGCACTTCAGTTGGGGACAGAAAACATTACAAATGTGAACAGCCTTTTCTGTTCTGCCTTTTCATCATTCCATTCTTTCCACACTGATAATCAACCGGTAATTGATCCTTTTTTGGGTCACCCATTCACTGGAGAGTTTCTGAACATATGGGCATGCCACCTTCTGGTGAAAGGTGTTTATCTGCCATTTACAAAGGATTGGAACTTACACGGATCCTTTAAGAAAAAGGCAATGTCCTTGATACTTCCGCTTGCATGACAAATTATTCAACTGATTTGTTTCAATAATTTTCTTTTTCCAGAATTAAAGTCAAGTATTATTCATTATTATCATTTAATCTTAGTTTTAGCTGGTCAGTATAATGAGCAGAAAATAGCTAGGGAGAAATAAAGTCTATAGTCTGAAGGATTCCTGTCTTTCTCACACTTCCTAGGGACCTGTGGAGAATTCAAGACACAGCACCTTAATGTAGCCCCTGATTCAGAAGTCATGCTGAGAATGTACTTCATAGGTCTTAAAAACAGTCTGAATTTTGCTTTCCTTACTCTATGGTACAAGATTTGATAGCTTGAAAATAGATACTGAAGAATTTAAATTCTAAGTTCGTTTGGAAAATCTATAATGCACAAGAACTCACCTCATTTTTATGATTACTCTATCAATAGCTTAACAGTGCAAAATTAAGTTTATTCCTAAGGATAATAGACTGCTTCTATGGTAGCTTTTCATAGCTGAAGATAGGAGAGATTAAATTACCGCTTTAACAGTGAATTGCCGGGCTTCCCTGGTGGCGCAGTGGTTAAGAATCCGCCTGCCAATGCTGGTGGCGCAGTGGTTAAGAATCCGCCTGCCAATGCAAAGGACACGGGTTCGAGCCCTGCTCTGGGAAGATCCCACATGCCGCGGAGCAACTAAGCCCGTGCACCACAACTACTGAGCCTGTGCTCTAGAGCCCGTGAGCCACAACTACTGAAGCCTGCGTGCCGAGAGCCCGTGCTCCGCAACAAGAGAAGCCACCACAATGAGAAGCCCGCTCACCGCAATTAGAGAAAGCCTGTGCGTAGCAACGAAGACCCAATGCAGCCAAAAATAAATAAAATAAATAAATTTAAAAAAAAACAGTGAATAGTTTTAAATATTTTAATAACATGCTGATTTTTACAAGAGAACCTGAACTGTTCCCTCATCAATAGATAGGGTTGCAACATAAAATACAGGATGCCAGTTAAACTTCAATTTCAGACAAATAATAAATACATATTTTTAGTATAAGTATGCCCCCCCTACAATATTTGGGACATGGATTACTGAAAAAAGTTCCTTGTTCCTCTAAATTTCAAGTTTAAATGGGAATTCGGTATTTTCATTTGCTAAATCTGGCTTTGAATGGTTTTCAAGAGTTCAGCTGGCTATCAACACCCTTTACATTCACCCATTCATTCAGTCACTCACTCATTAATTCATTTAACAAGTATTTGAATACTTCCTATACTATTGTCAGCATGGGGAATAGTTTTGCAAAAATCCCCTACCTTATAGATCAGTGGTTCTCATTCTTAGTTGTCCATTGTAATCAGCTGGGGAACTTTTAGAAACATATTAATAGACCCCTGGATACAACCCTCAAAGATTCTGAATTACTTGTTCTGGGGTCGGTCCTGGTCATTAGACTTGTATAATCTCCCCAGGTGATTCTAATGTATGGCCAAGGTTGAGAACCACTGCTGTAGATGGAGACAAATTGTTTTTTTAGTCTTTATTTTTGCAATACCTGCACCTGCCACCAGGTGTGTCCATTAATGCTTGATTCACTCAGCATATCAACTCTCTTCATAGAAGCAAACCGCATACAATTTTAACTGAGATTTTTCCAAAGCAATATAACTTTTTTAAGCGAGCATTATACATTTTTTAATTAAACTATTTTGCCTCAATTTTAAAACTATGAGTATTTAAATAAATGCATTTATACATTCATTCAAAAATACTTATTTCTGTCTAAGCATTGGGCATTGTACCAGGCACTGGGGATGAAGCCATGAAAAAGACAAAGCTACTCTTCTTACAGGAGGGACAGACAATTCATATGGAAACAAAAAATAAATACTTCCTATGAAGAAAAAGAACCAAGGAATACAAAAAAAAAAAACTAAGTAGTGGAGAAGGGTAGCATTGTACAATAAAGCAATCAGGAAAAGCTTCTCAGGGGGACGTTTGATCAGACACCTGAATGAGGTGAAGGACTGAATCTGCAAAAATATCCAGTGAAAGGTAAAAGAAATAGCAAGTAGGAAGGTCCTGAAGCCAGAGAAAGCTTGGTGTACTTGTAGGAAGAGTTGGAAGGATAGTGTGGCTGGAGCAATGGTAGGGGGAGAGTGATATCAAATGAGGCTAGACAAGGGTATGTAGGCCCTTAGGCCAAGGTAAAGACATTGGGCCATATTCTGGGCTATGGGGCAACATATATGGTCTAACTTACAATGTAAAAATATCACCCTGGCTTCCATGTAGAGACTGGATGGTAGGGTAATGGTCTGGTAGGAGCAGGCAGACATTTAGGAGACTATTGCTGTGGTTTGAATAAGAGATAATGGCGACTTGGACTAGGATGGTAGGGGTAATGGTTTCAAGAAGTGGTCGGACTCAGGATATATTCTGAAAATAAACCAAACAGTTCTTGCAGATAGGTTGGATGTAAGGTGTGAAGGAAAGAGGAAGTAAGACTCTGAGATTTTAGCCATCTACAAAGATGGGGCTAAAAGGCTGACACAAGTGTTCTGTTAGGGCCAGGTTAAACTTGAGGTGCCTAATGGTCGTCCCAGTGGATAGGTCATAATAGCAGATATGTGTGTATGGGGCTCAGAGGAGCAATCAAGGCTGCAGATATAAATTAGATCATCACCAGTACATGGAAGTGTACCATTTTTCTCAAGTTTAACACATTGGACTGTTTTTAAACAAAGTGGTGCAGTCATTTCCTTTCAAAGTGAAATACTTTTTCTAGGAGTTATACCCATGACCTTCTCAACTACACTGGCACCTGATGACTTATAATCCTTTACTACAGAAAATGTATATAAAAGGAAACATTGCCCCCACAACTTTTTAAATGTCCCTGGGATGAACACAAGAAGTAATTGTGAAAATTATATTGGATGATGCATGAGGCCTTTTTAGACTATAACTAAAAAAACCTTCTCATGACTAAGAAATGATCGTTTTCAGCTGTAACTGCTTTTTTCTTAAAATTGTTTTATCACACATTTTAATATTCAAACAATCCAGTGGTATTTTTAAAATAGTAAGTAAATTATAAATAAAAATTAGATTTTTTATAACATTATATCTTTTAGAATGGAGTTCATACAAGTAGCATAATTTTTGATAGATTAAAAGGAGAATTTTAATATACTGACTAATCTTTATTATAATATTCACTAGAGAATATTCAGTTTGTAACATTGCTGGAAAGCTGAGTTTAGTAGAAAAAAAAGGATTTTGAGTTTCCTATTTGCCACTAAACTAGTTACATGACTGAACACAAATTGTTTAGCTGCCTGGAAACTTAGTTTTCTTATTTGAAAAAAAGGCTACTTCTAAATCTACTTCTAAGGGCTTTTGATTAGGTGAAATAGTGTATGTAAAAATATTTCATAAATAATAAAATTATACATGAAAGAAACAGTAAATAAATCATGGACTGTTGTCCACATTCTTTTCTATTAATAAATATCACACATCTAGTACTTAAGAACTCAAGGCAGATGGCAATGACGATAAAGTCGCTGTGAAAAATTAGTCACAAAGTATTTTAGACTCAAAAATATAAAGTCTAAAAATCTTACCTCTTTTTTTTTAACTTGTTTCTCTCGTGTTATGACTTTATTTCTTTTTCTTGGGTTGTTAAGGTGACTGAGTTTATCTTTTTTTTTTCCTCTCTATCTTTGATAAGGATAAATGAGGAATTTGAGATGGTAAGATTAAGGAGTCAACACTGACAGATGGAGAAAGAAGAGAACTATGAAGAATTCAGATAAGGCACAAATAAACTTCAACTCAGCTCTCTTTCAAAATTTAAAGTATAAGCAATATATAATTATGTGTTTACATTAGTGATTAAAATATTGCTAAAAGCTTTTTTAAGAGAGTTAATTTTAATTAATCATCAAAACACTATTATTGGTCAACTTAGTATGGAAACAGTTGTATTAAACAGCAATAGGATTCATTCCCATTTCTACCTCTGATACCTGGCCCTGTGAGTACTGGCTATGGAAGAAACAATACCATATATTGGATGCTGATTTAGACGCAAATAGCCTCCTGAAGAATATGAAAGTGGCACCACTTACTATTACTCCTAGTGATCCACTAGCAAAATTTTTGCTCCCTATACCTGCAACCTTACACTCTGATCTACAGGTCTGAGTTTCAAAGGGAGGAATGCTTCCAACAGGAGACACAGGTAGAACACTACGTGAAGACAGAGAACTGGAGTAACGCATCTACAAGCTAAAGAATGCTAAAAATTGCTGTAAACTACCAGAAGCGAGGAAGAGGCAGGGGAGGATCCCCCTGTATGTTTCAGAGAGAGCATAGCCCTGCAGACACCTTGATTTTGGACTTCTAGCCTCTAGATCTGTGACACAATAGATTTTTGGGTAATTTTTTTAAGCCACCTAGTTTGTGGTACTTTATTATGGCAGCCTTAGAAAAATGAGACAGCCACTGTTTTAATAAAACTTCTAGATTTAACAGGGCACAGAACTTGTTTAGAATGATTTACTATTTTCTAGGAACTATTAGCAAAGGGGCTGTGTCTCCTGTCTTTCATAAGCAGTTAAGAAGGAACAAGAAGGTAAATTGAATCAGGTAGTACAATCTTTAAGTAAAAAAAAATGTTTATGCTCTCCACAATTAAGCACATTTTATTTTTCTCACTTTAAGACAACATTAGGAGATTCTAGATATGTAACAACATTGGCAAGTAGACTTGGAGAACATGAGCCAATTTTATAAGTAACAGGATGATTTAACGTCCAAGGATGTACTTTTAAACTTTACGCAAGCCAAGGGTCTACAAGACAGGAGAGGTCATTTATGTTGTCCAAACTCCTAGAGCAATATTTGATTTGGGCCAAAGAAGTACAGACACTCCAGATAGATGGGAAAAGGGAAACGGGAAATTTTAAATAATACCAGAAGGAAACTTTTAAAGGAATATAACATCCATCATTTTGTCAACAGTGATTTGGTTAAGGCTGAGATTTTAGAGCAGTTCAATTGGATTTTGAAATCTAAAATGTGGTGTTATTTTACTGCTCAAAACACATTTTAATACATTGATATAACTCTGCACTTTATCACTAGTTAAAAACCACCAGAAAATCTGAAAAAAAATCTATAAATATCATAGTCAGAAATTCTTTAGAACTTTAACAGAAAAAACAGAAAATTCCATTTTGTGAGAGAGAAAATCATGGCATCTGAGTTAAAGGAGAGATTCGAAAAGTGGTTCCAGGAGATAGTAACAAGAAAGATATATTCAGTAACAAAAGTGGTAACTAGAAGCTAGCAATAACTTTTTAGTTAAAAGATCATGAAAAAGGCTGCTGGAAAAACCAAAAATCATAACCATATGTCAAGAGTAAGTACACAACATAAAAAAAGAAATTATTTAGACAAAGGGACATGCTAGGAATTAGATCGTTCTCATCAAATGGTTGGACTGACTTGAAAATATTAATAGTTGGACAAAGCTTTGATGATTTAGAACCTTTACATGGTGGAAAGTAGGTGAATAAAAATGGTTTTTATACATATGGTTACCAAAGGGGAAAGGGGGGGAGGGATGAATTGGGTATTTGGCATTAAGAGATGCACACTACTATATATAAAACTGATAAACAACAATGGCCTACTGTATAGCACAGGGAACTATATTCAATATTTTGTAATAACCTATCAGGGAAAAGAATCTGTATATTATATATGTATAACTGTATAACTGAATCACTTTGCTGTACACCTGAAGCACTGTAAATCAGCTATACTTCCATTAAAAAAAGTGGTTTTTATATTGCACTACCCAGCAATATTTCAACATTACCTTTCCCTTGAAGCTTAAGGATATCTGATAGTTGGGATTTGAGCAGATCAAGGCCCCAGAACTAGGAAATCACCCCCAGAGATGCTATCTTCTGGTGTGGAGGACCATATTTTCTAGAGGAATAAGTATAAACTATCATCTTTATATATTTATATTTAGAAAAGAGTAAATTAGTTCAAGCCATCTACTATGACCCTCTCAGAATTTTATGCCGGATCTTTTGCTTTTAGCTGGCTAAGAGAAAAAGTGAGAAGGTTGCATGAAACATTTTGCTGTCAACCCTGGAAGTGGATGTATCCCATCTACCACACTACTTTGTCTAGAATCCAGTCACAAGGCCATATTCATATTGCAGTTTGGGCCGGGAAAGGCAGTCTTCCTATGTGGAAGGAGAAGTGGGACTGATAAGCACCTAGCAATTTCTGCAAAATAATTGACACATACAAACATGCACAAATATCCCCTATTTTCATTTTGTTGGCATTTGCAGGTATGTCTGTGCCCAACTATTAATTTTCAGCCTTTCTGGATTAGATTGGTTTTAGATGAATCTCTTGAATCTACAGTTTATACTTAGGTTTAGCTCTATGATTTGACCTAAGAGATTCCTCTTTCACTAGGTGAGTTTATTTTATTTAAATTTATTGATCTGATAGATATGTTTGCTCTTAGTTTTGTCAAATTGTTTTGTTTTCTTCTTTTAACTTTTTAATGTTTATTATAAGGTTATCTTTTTTCTTTGGTTTAGTTTTAAGCTTATTTTCTTCCTAATAATTTCAATGGTTTTCTTTTTAAAATTAATATAATCTATCCTCTGATTTTTTAGGCTTGAAAACTCTGTTTGTTGGTTTTAAACATGTATAATAATTTGGTTTTGTATTAAATTCTTCTGATGTTCTTTCTTTTCCTGAGGAAAATGTAAATAATGTTGCATCATCTTCTAGCACTGATTGTAACTGGGATGAATTTCTATATAATTTTCTCTTTATTTTTGGAATAAGGTAAATTTTTAGGCTATTTATTGACATTGACTTATTTGTGTAAATGTGTTCTACAACAAGATCTTGCTGAAACTGCTAAATAGTTTTCCAAAGTGTTTTACTATTTCACAATCCCACCAGCAATGTATGAGTTTCTGTTGCTTCACATCCTTGCCAGCTCTTGTTATTTCTAGTTATTTTAATCTTAGCCATGTGAAACGATGTGTAGTAGTAACTCAGTTGCATTTCAGTTTGTATTTTTCTGACAACTATTGATAGTGAGCATTCTTTCATGTGTTTGTTGACTACCTATATTTTTACATATTTATGTAATACATATAGTTTTATATAAAATATAATTATAATATAAATATATATTATGTGTATTATACATGTATAATTATACACACATACACACATATATATATAAAATTTGATAGATATAACATTTTCTCCCAATATGGCTTACCTTTTCATTTTCTTAATCATGTGTTTTAAAGAGCAGAGGTTATCCTGAAAAAGACGAATAAAGTGGGAGGCATCATTTCCTGATTTCAAGCTATATTACAAAGCTAAAGTAAGTAAAACAGTATGATACTGGCATAAAAACAGACACATTGACCAAGGGAACAGAATCGAGAGCCTAGAAACATAATAAATCCACACATATATGGTCAACAAATATTTGACAAGGGAGCCAAGAATACTCAATGGAGATGACAGTCTCTTCAATAAATATCGCAGGGAAAACTGAATATTTCTAAGAATGAAATTAGACCCCTATCTTATACCTTTCACAAAAATTAACTCAAAATGGATGAAAGACTTCAAAATGAGACCAGAAGCCATAAAACTTCTAGAAGAAAACATAAGAAAAAAACTCCTTGACATAGGTCTTGGCAATAATTTTTTGGATATGACATCTAAAGCACAAGCAACAAAATCAAAGATAAACAAGTGGGGCTACATCACTAAAAAGCTTCCGTACAGCAAAAGAAATAATCAAAAAGTAAAAGGACAACCTACAGAATGGGGAAAAGTATTTGCAAACTGTATTTTTGATAAGGGGCTAATATCCAAAATATATAAAGAACTCATACAACTCAATAGTATAAAAAGCAAATAATCCAATTAAAAATGGGCAAAAGACCTGAATAGACATTTTCCCAAAGAAGATATACAAATGGCCAACAGGTACATGGAAAGGTGCTCAACATCACTAATCATCAGGGAAATGCAAATCAAAACCACAATGAGATAGCACATCATGCCTGTTAGAATGGCTATCATCAAAAAGATAAAAGATAAATGCTGGTGAGGATGTAGAGAAAAGGGAACCCCTGCACACTATTGGAGGAATTGTAAATTGGTACAGCTACTATGGAAAGCAGTATAGAGGTTTCTCAAAAAATTAAAAATAGAGCTATCATATGATCTAGCGATTCCACTTCTGGAAATATATCTGAAGGAAATGAAAATGCTAATTCTAAAAGATACATGCACCCCAGTGTTCATAGCAACATTATTTACAATAGTTAAGACATGAAAACAGCCAAAGTGTCCATTGACAGATGAACGGATAAAGAAGTTATGATATATATACACACATATATATATATATATATCACCATATATATATATATGTATATGATAGAATATTATTCAGCCATAAAAAGAAGGAAATCCTGCCATTTGTGACAACATGGATGGACTTTAAGGCATTTATGTTAAGTGAAATACGTCAGACAGACAAAGAAAAATACATATGATCTCGCTTATATGTGGAACCAAAAACAAAAACAAAAAACAAATTCATAGTAAAAGAGATCAGATTTGTGGTTACCAGACGTGGGGCTGTGAGGGTAATTGGATAAACAAGTAATAGGGGTGTAATATACAACATGATGACTATAGTTAACACTGCTCTGTGGCACATTTGAAAGTTGTTGAGAGAGTAAATCCTAAGAATTCTCATCACACACACACACACACACACACACAATTTTTCTTTTTTTTTTTTTGTATCTATATGAGATGATGGATGTTGACTAAATTCATTGCAGTAATCATTTCACAAATATGTAAGTCAAATCGTTATGCTGTACAACTTAAACTTATGCGGTGCTGTTTGTCAATTATATATCAATAAAACTGGAAAAATTTAACAAAGATACTATTGCAAAATCTAAAAATAACTCATTTATTAAAACCACTCCAAAAGGAACCAAGACTGTGACTGTGTCATAACAAAACACATAGTAATACAGGTTTACACCAGAAAGCAGTTATCACCATGAGATCTTTTGGCACCTCTACATGTCCTTCAAGCAAGGAAAAACAATTAAGTAAGGATAAACTGGGTGAGCATTGTAAACCAACAGCTAATAATTAAGAAGAAACTGGAAAAGAGAAAAGGAGTAGGAAAGTCAGAATCATAGAATAAATGTTAAAAAAAAGAATATTAGTAGATTTCAAACTAGTCTTAAAACATATAGCTGCTCTCACATTCTACCCTGGGATGAAGTGTGGTCTTACCCTGCCAAATAGAGTTTTAAAAGCTGCAGTAATTTCCTGGCATGAAGAATTACTTCAGGATGTTAACGGAGTCAGGATGCTCTCCTTGTTAGTACCTGCAATTTATATTCAGACAATTAGATCTCAGAATCCACATGCCCACTCTCTCAATAACCTTTGTAACCAGTTCTCCAGTTACTTTAGTTCCTTACCTCATAAAATATATTTTATATATTTTATTAAATAATTTGTTAAACTATAAAATTTACAATAAAAGCATTTTAAAAAAAGTTTTCAACTTTGATAAAATAAATTTATCCTTGTTTTTTTTTTTTTTTGGCCGCACCTTGCATCTTGTGGGATGTTAGTTCCCCAACCAGGGATTGAACCTGGGGCCACAGCAGTGAAAGCACCGAGTACTAACCACTGGACCACCAGGGAATTCCCCAAATTTATCATTGTTTTTGATTTCATGATGAGAACTTTTGGTGTTTTATCTCAAAAACTTTTTTCTACTCCAGTTCTGTGAAGATTTTCTCCTAAGTTTACTTCCAGAAGTTCTATGATGTTTTAGCTTTTATGTTTAGATCAATGACCCATTTCAAATTAAGTATCTGTAGTTTTTGAAAATTAAATCAATCTTTCATTTCTAGAATAAATTCCACTTAGTTATGATGTATTATTTTTATATATTGCTGAATTTATAATATTCTGATAAGAATTTTTGAATCTATGTTCCTAAGGGATATTGGTCTGTAGTTCTGTTTACTTACAATGTCTCTGTCTGGTTTTAGGGTATTAGGATAATGTTGGCATCATAAAATGAATTGGATATTGGTAATAGTTTCATTACCACTATTTTCTGAAGGAGTCTGTATAAGATTAGTGATGTTTTCCTTTTAATATTTGTTTTAATCTACCAGTCCAACCGTGTGGGACTGCTGTTTCCTTTGTAAAAGGGAAGTTTTAAAATAATCAATTTCATTTTTTTAAATAGGAGACTTACATGTTTTTTTCCCCCCATGCCAGTTTTAATTTGGCCTTTCAGGAGTATTCTATTTTATCTAAGTAGTCATAGTTTTTAACAAAATATGTCTTTACTATCCTTTTAATGTATGTAGGCTCCATAGCGTTTTCTCCTCTTTCATTCCTGTCTTTGGCAATTTTTGTCTTTTTTCATTTTTTCCCGATCAGTCTAGCAAGAGGTTTATCAATTTTATTGATCCTTTCAAAGAACTAGCTCTTTGTTCAATTGATTTTCTCTATCGTTTATTTTCCATTTAATTTATTATTCCATTCCTTATTTCATTCCTCCACTTACAGTGGGTTTAATTTTTTGTTTGTTTGTTTTACTTTTTAAAATAGAAGCTTAGATCATTGGTTTTAGATCATTGGTTTTTAAATGTTTCCTCTTTTCTAATATCAGCACTTAAAGCTATAAATTTCCCTGTAAGTTACTGTAGTTGCACCCTACAAATTTCGATGTGTTATTTTCATTATAGTTCAAAAATAATATCATTTCATTCAGTTCAACATTTTTTCTAATTTACCATGTTATTTATTCATTGACCAGTGGGGTATGTAGAACTGTGTAATTTAATTCTAAAATATTTAGATATTTATTTCAAGATAATTGTTGCCATTGTTTTCTAAATTAATTTCATGTGGTCACAGAATACATGCTGTATGACTTTGTTTATTTTACATTTATTGGAACTTCTTTTATGGCTCAACATATGATCTATCTTGATGAATATTTCCTGCCTATTCAAAAATAAGATGTATTCTGTGATGGGTGTAGTTTTCTATAATTTCAGTTAGGACAATCAGGGTGCTATTGTTATTCATGTTTTCTAAAATCTTAGAGAAATTTTCTGTCAACTTATTTTATGAATTACTAAACTGTGTTGAAATCTTCAACAACATTTATGGATTAATTTATTTTTCCTTTCAGTTCTCTTAGTTTTTGCTTCTTGCATTTTGAAGCTCATTATTAGGCACATACACATTTAGAATTATGTCCTCTTGATTAAATGATCCTTTAATTATTATGAGATGGCATTCTTCACTTTGGTAATATTGTTTGACCTGAAATTGATTTTGTCCTATATTAATATAGCCACTTTATCTTCTTTATGCCTAAAGACCTATAATTGTCTTTATATTTAAAGTGATTATTGTGGACACCATAAAGTTTGGCCTTGCCTTTCCATCCAGTCTGAAAATCTCTACCTTTTAATTGGACTGTAAGAATATTTGTGCAGATCCAAATTTCCATCTATATTTTTATTTAGCCAAAAATAACTTCCTTTATTTTTGTAGTGCTTGTAGCTGGACTGTTAATGATATATTTTCTTAGCTTTGTCTGAAAATGTCTTTATTTTTGCCTTTATTTTTGAAGGATATTTTAACTAGATATGGAATCTGATCAATAGTTTTCTTTTTCTTTCATTATTTTGAAGATGTTTTTCCGTTGCCTTCCAGCTGATATTGTCTCTAATGAGAAGTCAATTTTAACCCTTATTAATTCCAAAGCATGGACAATGCCCCCCCTTTTTTAATCTTTGGTTCATTAAAAGTTTTCTCTTTATCACTGATTTTCAACAATTCGATTTTATGTCCCTTGGTATGGTTTCTTGTGTTTGCTCTACTTGGGGCTTATTGAGCTTCATGGGATTGTGAGTTTATAATTTTCTTAAAATTTGAAAAAATATTTGACTGTTATTTCATCAAAAAAATTTCTGCTCCCCTCATTTGGAACACCATTTGTACTTAAGTTGGATCACTTGATATAGTGCCATAGCTCACAGAGTGAATATGTTCATTTATATTCAGCCCTTTTGCTCTCTGTGTTTTAGTTTAAACAATTGTTAACTGCTATATCTTTAAGTTCACTGATTCTTTATTTTACACTGGACAATCTGCCATTAAGCCCATTTATTGTTTCCTGTGTTTTTTTTTTTCTTTCATTTTGGATATATTTTTCAGGTCTCAAAGTTCATTTTAGTTCTCTTTTCATATCTTTCTTTCCTCTTATAATTCTTTAAAAATATTTCTAATTGCTATTTTAAAGAATGTGTCTGCTAATATCATTATTTTATTTATGGGTTTGTTTCTATTAACTAATTGCATTCCTAGTTATTAGTTGCTTTTTCCTGCATGTCTAGTAATTTTTGATTCAATGCTGAATATGATAATTTTCATGTTGTTGAGTCTGGATTTTTAGTTTTCCTCTAAAGAATGCTGACTTTTTTGTGTAACACAATTATTCATCCATTTGAGGTTGTTTAAAAAGTTTTGTTTGTGAGGTGCTAGACTAGCCTTAATGTGGATGTAATTTAGCCTTGTTACTAAGGTAGTACCCTTTTGAGGTCTCTGCTGAATGCCTGGACTGTTCACTAATGTTACTACACTTTGGCTGGTCTGAACTCAATATATCCCAGGTCTGTCTATGCTCTACCTTCTTGCTTTTCATTCTGGAAAGTGCCTCCAGTTAGAAAGGTAGAATGATTGTTGGACTCACTTAAGTGCTTTCCCTTCTCTTTAGGATCACAGCCTTGTGCTGCCTGTTTTCTGAAGTCTGAAAACAGTTGTCTCCTATACTTTGTCCAGTTTTTTAGTTGTATGCCAGTCTAGTACTTTTTACTTACTTTATTTCTTTTTTGTCTTTTTATTGTAAAACAAAATAAAATTACAGAAAAAAACACAAAAGAAAATGAATCTTAGTGAATTATTATAAGGTTAAATACCTGCTATGGTCTGAATTTTTGTGTCCCCCCAAAATTCATATATTAAAATCCTAATCACCAAAGGTGATGGTATTAGTAGGTGGGGCCTTTGGGAGGTGCTTAAGTCATGAGGGTGGAACCCTCACAAATGGGACTGTGCCTTATAAAAGATGCAAAAGAGAGCTCCCTAGCCCTTTCTGCCTACTGAGAAAACAAGAAAAAGTCTGTGACCTGGAAGAAGGCCCTCATCCAGCCATGCCAGTGCTGTGATCATGGACTTCTGGCCTCTAATACAGTGAGAAATAAACTTCTGTTGTGTATAAGCTACCCAGTTGTGGTATTTTGTTATAGCAGCCCAAACAGTCTAAGACTATACCTTTGTAACTACCACTCTGGCCAAGAAACAGAAATTGACTAGCCATCCTAGAAGTTTCTCTGTGTGCTCTTTCCCTCGCACAGCCCCCTCCCACCCATATCTAGTTTCCCAACTTTTATAATACTCATTTCCTTGGAGTTTTTATGGTTTTCAATCACTGAAGTGGGCATCCCTAGAACCTTACCCATTTTTGTTAACTTGAATTGTCTTATAAGTCTCTTTTTATATACAGGTGTTCCCTTCATCCCTTTCTATTCTTTACTATTTGTCTGTTGAAGAACTGAGCTGTTTGTCCTGTCCATTTTCTCACAGTATGAATTTTGCTGATTACGTATTCATGGCGTAATTCAAATATTCTATTTTTTCTATTTCTTGCAAACTGTCTTCGGGATCCAGAAGCTTGATAAAACTACCTTTTTATCCCTTTGGTAAGACTATAATTTTCATCTGAAGGCACTTATGGCTTGTTTTCACTCAGTTTTGATGTGTGCAGCCATTTGTGTTCAATGCCTAGATTCATTAATTCATTGGTGTTTGTGAAATAGTGATATCCTAATGTTTTTATTAGCTGAAATAAGTTTATAAGAAGACACAAACTTATTTACTATTTACCAAGTGGTATGGTTCACTTAGGTAGGGTGACATGAATGCTTGCTGTTTACCTTTCATTTGTTTTTAAGATAATGATTTGTGACTATAGTAGTTTCCTATGGCTGCTGTAACAAATTACCACAAACTTGATGCTTTAAAACAACATATATTTGTTCCCTTACAATGCTGGAGGCCAGAAGTCTGAAATGAGTATTATGGGGCTAAAATCAAGGTTTTAGCAGGGCCACACTCACTTCAAAGACTCTAGGTGAGAATCCCATGTCCAGGTGCTTCCTCCATCTTCTCTCTTTGACAATGTTTCCATCATATGGCCTTCTTATTTTCTGTCTGTAGTCAAATCTCCGTCTCCCTCATAAGAATACTTGTGATTATGTTTAAGACCCACCTGGATAATTGAGGATAATCTCCCCATCTAACTATTCTTTTTTTTTTTTTAATATTTATTTGTTTATTTGGTTGTACTGGGTCTTTAGTTGAGGCAGGCGGGCCCCTTAGTTGTGGCTCAAGGGCTCCTCAGTTGCGGCATGCATGTGGGATCTAGTTCCCTGACCAGGAATCGAACCCGGGCCCCCTGGATTGGGAGCACGGAGCCTTAACCACTGTGCCACCAGGGAAGTCCCACCATCTAACTATTCTTAATCACATCTGCAAAGACCCTTTTTCCACATACAGTAAAAATTGTATATCTCTGGAGGCCTACCACAGTGACCAATGAAATCTTTAAAAAATATTATTTAATATTATTATGAACTCACAAGTTTAAACATATCTGATTGGCTTCAATCTATTGTAATTTTTATACAAACTATGGCCAATTAGAGCCTCAGTTTGACTTCTGAATCCTTGTGACATGACCCTTGTAATTTCTGATTGTTTTTCTGCTATATAATACTTCAAGATGTTCTAGTATATTTTCTGCTGTAGACCTGGAATCAATCATATCTTGAAGAAGCCTTTATGGTTTCCTTCAAAAGAAAATGATATGTCAAAAGTATAGTCTGGAAGCTAGGGTTGCTATTTGCTACTGGTTGGTGATTTTTTTTTTTTTTTCCCCTAGGATTTTTCAAATTCAGGACTACAGGGTTTTTAATTAACCTTTTTTATTTTACATCTTTCTTTTCACACTGAGAATCCTTATTCTCAAGGTCACAAGTAATGATAGATTTAGAATATATCACAATTGCTCATTTGTTTTATCCTTATTTTTTATCCCATATTTAAGTATCTTAAATATGTTGTTCCATTTCTTCCTGCATAAAGCATTGCTGTTAAAAAATCTGATAATTTTGATGCCCTTCTGAAATATGTACTCTTTTGCCTAGATTCCCAATGATTTTTTTTTTCTTTTCCTTTAAAGTCCAATACCTTTACTAGAATATTTCTTGGTCTTAGTTCTTCTGGATATTCTCATGTAAAAGTGTGCTCTTTTAATGTATATTTCACAGTAATATTTTTCAGCAAGTTTTTAATATTTGTTCTATTCCCTAGATGTTCTTTTTTTAGGGACTCCTATATCTGTATGTTGAATCTTCTTTTTATAGCTTCAATATTTGTCATTTTCCCTCAAATCTTTTTTTATTTCTTCATTTTTTTTTTTTTTTAAAACTCCCTCCCTTTAATTTACTATTTCTTGTAAGGAATTATTTGTTGTATTTCTCTGTGTGTGTGTGTGTGTGTGTGTGTGTGTGTGTGTGTGTGTTAAGTGTTTTTCTTCTAATTTATTCTTCAGTTCTGAAATATTTTTTCTTTTATTTCTTTTTTGAGCTTTATTAGCTAATTTGAGTTTTTCTAATTCTAATTTTTGTTTTCATATCTTGTATTTTTTCATTAAGCAACATTAAGTCTCTTAGCTCATTTTGAAATGGTATGTTTGTTTGTATACACGTTGAGCATGTCTTTCTAGTATGTTTTCTTTGCCTGCAGGGTTATTCTGTTTCTTATTGTCATCTTTTCTTATAGTTACTTGTATGTTATTTGACTTCAATAGTTTTCCAATGTTCATTTTTACATGGATTTAATTTGCATAACTTCTTAGATTTGGTTCAGATAGCTTTTCTAACTTCCCATGAGCTCCCTTTTCTATAGTTTACTACATTAGTAAAACTATAATTGCTTGCTTGGTGCAGTTACCAGCTCTGTTTCCTTCGCCCTTTTCTCTGGATCTTCTTTTTCCTTCGTCTTAGTTGTTCCCATGCTGAACAAATTTGTGTCATCCCAGCAGTTTCTCTTCAGTATGAGACCTTGTACTTGAAGTGAGCCCTAGTCTCAGTTGTGAGAATTTATGGGAATGAACCAACTCTAAGACTTAGGTCTGATTACTGGAATATGCTACAACTCTCCCAGTTTTAGCTGCTGTTCTCAAATTGAATTGTCATGATTTCCAGTGAATAACTTTTAGCTCATGTGGGGTTTTTCTGTTCTCAGGTCCGTCAGATGTTCCTTGGCTTCACACTGCTTTCCCCTACATAGACACTGATAAGACACAAGTCTTGTGACTATTGTCCCACCTGCTTGTATTCTGGGGTTTGTGAGGACAGCCAGCCTGTTGTTTGTTTGTTTTTGGCTTTGTTATCTAGTTGCAATGTCTTTTTATGTGGGGATTCAAAAGATCTCAAACATATGCTACCATCTTCATTACCATCTTCTCAGAATCTCACACAGTTATTTAAGTGAGATGACTTAATATAAAAAAGTTATTTAGATGTTAAAGAACTAAAAGGCATAAAAAGAACTCTTGAATATCACAGAGCTAGAAACTGCAGGAAGCAACTACCATATCTAGATCTGGGAAAGCAAAGAAGTGTTTATTGCTTGGCTGGTGCTGGCATTTCTGAGTTCAGATGAGGGGGCTCATGGAGTTGGGCTCCAGCTCTAAGAGAAGCTGGAGCAACATTCGTGCTGGTTTCCCTGAGGGGGCATAATCAGCATGATATTTGAAAGACTGCAAACTACAGTCAACTGCTGCTGCTGAAAGGAAATGTTAGTGCCAGAGTGAAGCTTTATTGGGGTGATGCTAATAGGAACAAGGAGAAGATAGTAGGAAAAAGAAGAGTTTTTTTCCTCCTCCTTCTGTCCTGTGATCACCCTATACTTCCCCCTATTGCCAGAGCTTAACAGGGAGCAAGCTGACAAATCACAAGTGCAATTTCCAGAGTTCTAGTTCCAGCATCACAAAGCAAAATATACAAGGGTCAATTTGAAGCTGAGAGATAATACCTTAAAAACTGGCTTATAACTGTTCTATTCTCTTTGTAAACTGTGACCTTTATCACTGCATAATCTTTATCTTAATACGTTTAACCTTTTTATTTGATCTGATATGAATGTTGCCTTTCCTCCATTTTTTTGTATGCAGTTGTTTATCTCTTTTCCTATTTTTTATTTCCAATATTTCTTCACTGCTTTAAGTGTGTGTGTGTGTGTGTGTGTGTGTGTTTAGGAATACATTGATAGGTTTTGTTTTTATCAACTCAATCTGAGAATCTGTTTTACACAATGGGGAATTTAAACATTTGTTATGATTTATTCCTTTCACCTTATACTTTGTTTGCATTTTTAAACATTTTCCCTTTTTCCTTCTAAATATTTCCCTTACTAGTTCCCTCTCTGATCATTACTATTACTTATCTTGTTCCTCTTTATAATTAGCAAATTTTATTATACTTTTCCATTCAACTGGTGATTATCATTTTCATATACTCAACATGAAACCCATATGAAAGGGTTATATGAAAATAAGAAACCAATTAATTCTGTTTTTAGGTGCTCTGCTCCTTTACTGGATGAGCCCTTTAGAATACTTTTACTTCCCCTCTCCCCACCCCCCAACTGCTAGGATTTATGAGCATATTTTATTGATAATTACCTTTAGTTAGTCTATTATCAGGGATTCCTCACATATGCCACTTCTATTTCAAGAATCAACAGTCTGTACTCATATTCTACATACTCAGCCTGCATCTCTGTTTAGATTTCTCTTCAGGTAACAAATGTGTCAGAGCTCATCACTCTTTCATCTAGTCCATCTTCCCATGTCTTGAGGGCTGTATTTTCTTTCATTTGTTTGCTGTTTGATAACAGTCCTTTCCTTTACTATTTCTTCAGTTGTACTACTGAGTGATATATTCTATCAATCTTAGCATAGTTCCAAACAACTTTCTTTGAAATTGACAATTAAATGATATCTTAGTTATATTAGAGTTATTGGGTCATAGTCCTTTTTCTCAATATAAATGATACTAAATTTTCCTCTTGCTTCTCACATTGTAAGTAAAAGGTGGTCTGATTATTTTTCCTTCATGATTTATTCTTTTTTTTTTAAACCTTTATTTATTTATTTATTTATTTATTTATTTATTTATTTATTTATTTAGGGCTGTGTTGGGTCTTCGTTGCTGCACACGGGCTTTCTCTAGTTGCGGCGAGCGAGGGCTACTCTTCGTTGCAGTGGGCAGGCTTCTCACTGCGGTGGCTTCTCTTGTTGCGGAGCATGGGCTCTAGGCAGTGTGCTTTTCAATAGTTGTGGCACGCGGGCTCAGTAGTTGTGGCTCACGGGCTCTAGAGCGCAGGCTCAGTAGTTGCGGCACATGGGCTTAGTTGCTCCGCGGCATGTGGGATCTTCCCGGACCAGGGCTTGAACCCGTGTCCCCTGCATTGGCAGGCGGATTCTTAACCACTGTGCCACCAGGGAAGTCCATGATTTATTCTTTTTCCAAGGAAGACAGACATTTTTCTTTATCCTTGGAACTTAGAAATTTAAGATTATTTCTAATATGTCCATAACAAGATAGCATTAAAAGTCAGCATGTGAATAAAGAAAGTTGAAACCTCAACAAAATGACAGGTCCTTAAGATATTATTGAGTAGATTCTATGACCCTTTCTAATTGCATGATATTGGCATATCTTTCAGGTAGTCATTTTTGTTTGCTAATTTGTGACTGCTGATATTTCCTTTCTCACTGTCACTGAGGTCCTTTCTTCCCTTTTGCCTATAATGCAATTCTTGGAATTGGGCTTTCATTGTACTGCTGTGTAATATAAACCATGATAATTCTGATGTATTAAGACATTAGCTATGGTTGCTTTGCTATAGCTGATGGGAACTCCCCTCCTTTTCTGCAATGTCATTCTTAGTAAATAACAAAGTCTTATTTAAAATTTGGAGTCTATGGTCTTATTTTCCACAACAATGTTTTCATTCATCAATCCTGCCTGAGTGAGATCTTTTATTCTGCAGATGAATGTCTTTCTCCAGTTCAGGAACATTTTTTCTATATTTTTTTATATGAAATGCTACTCCATCTTTTACTCTTCCTCCCTTTGGAACTCCTGTTACTCACTGTTGGTCTTATGTGTCTTTCAGTTCTCTGATCTTGTCTTTTATGCTTTCCATCTACTCTTGTATTTTTGTTCTGTGCTCTCAATTTTCCTCCATTTGATGTTTCATACTATTAATTCTGATATATGATTTATGTGCTGAGTTTTTGGTTTTTTATGTGCTGAGCTTTAAAGTTCAAAAATTATGATTCAAATCCTTGGGTTGGGATAGCATGAGATAGGGATACTAGTTAATGTGCTCCTAAAATTTCCAGGCTAAAGACTCAGGCCTGAAATAAGCATATAAAATCAGCAGAAATGAAGGCGTAATAAATTGTGTTAGTTCGCTGGGGCTGCCATAATAAAATACCACAGACTGGGTGGCTTTAACAACAGACATTAATTTTCTCAAAGTTCTGGAGGCTGGACGTCTAAGATCAAGTGCCAACAGTATTGATTTCCTCTGAGGCCTCTCTCCTTGATTTGCAGATGGCTGCACACTTGCTGCCTCTTCACATGGTCTTTTCTCTGTGTGTGCACACCCCCTGGTGTCAGTTTTTGCGTCCAAATTTCCTCTTCTATAAAAGCAAATGACTAAGGCCAAAAATAGCTTCTCTTATGTCAAGAAAGCCATGCCTGGTTCTCTTTCTCCAAGGATTCCCCCACTACCCTATCTGCTTCACTTTCAGTCTTACCTCCCCAGAACACCAGTCAGATTGGATTAGGACCCACACTAATGTCCTCATTTTAACTTAATTATATCTTTAGAGACCTTATTTCCAACTACAATTATACTCTGAGATACTGGGGATTAGGATTTCAACAGATGAATTTTGGAGAAACACAATTCAGCCCATAACAGCTGTCACTGTAAAAGTAAATACTTGCTGTTTATTCACATCAACTAATTCCTGTATCAACTAGGTTTCCAACAATTCAATTCAATTCTGACACCAACTCCCAGAGTTAGCATCAGGATCCACAGGTGTCTCGGTTCCACAAGAGTGCCCCCACTAGAGACACTGGCCACAAATGGGGTGCCAAAATACTTACATTTCTGCTCAGCAGACTAAACATTCAAGGGTTCCCTCAGCCCTCTCAATAGGTTTGGTAACTCACTAGAACAACTCACAGAACTTAGGAAAGCATTTACTTATGACTACTGGTTTATTATAGAAGATATCATTCAGGAACAGTCAAATGGAAGAGGTGTGTAGGGCAAGGTATGGGGGTAGTTGTGTGAAGCTTTCATGCCTTCTCTGGATGCATTACTCTCCCAGCACCTCAGTGAGCTTACCAACTGAAAAACTCTCCAAACTCCATTGACGAGGGTTTTTAAAGGAGGTTTCATTACCTGGGCATGATTGATTAAATTATTGATAATTGGTAAATAACTCAATCACCAGCCCCTCTCCCTTCCTGGAGGTTGGAGGGTAGGGCTGAAAGTGTAAGCAGACAGGGTAGGAGGTCCCAGAGAAAGAGAATCAGGCATGACTTTTTAGACATAAAAGAAACCATTTTTGGCCTAAGTCCTTTTGTGATCTAAGCCTGGCCACAATGTTTGCCCTTGAACAGGTCTCAGTAATTAATGATCTTAAGAGAAGTGAGGCAATGTAGGAACAAAGGAAAAGCAGTCAAGAAACAATAGTTCAGGGATAAAACAGAGTCCTAGTTCCTCCTCAAGGGATATACAGAACACTCTGATACATATCTTTGAGTTCCACAGGAACTAAGGCCCACACCCAGCTGGAAGACACTAACCCACGCTGAGACGTCAGACTGGTGGAACCCAAGGAATGATGATGTTGACCTTTTCTGACCCTCATGACTTTAATCAACTAAAGCTTGGACTTGGTCAACCTTTGCTCCAGTTCAATGCTAAATTCTCCTCTGCTTAAGCCCCTTCATGAATATGCATACACTGCCCAAGCCCCTTCATGAATATGAATGTACCCTTAGCTTAAAACTTCCTCAGTTTTGTTTGGGGAGACAATGCTTTGGGAAAGATCCCCGGTGTTCTCGTTACTTGCTGCAAGTAATAAATCCTTACCCCGCTCTTTGGCTTGGTTGCGTCTTTTGGCACTCACTAAAAGGCGAACCTGTTTTCAGATAACAAAAGTTCCGAGCTTCTAATCACTGATTGGTCTTTCTGGTGACCAGAACCCATCCAGAAGCCATCTAAGGGCCTGCCTTACCACTAAGGAAGTTCCAGAAATTTTGATTTTGTGAGAGAAACTGGGGACAAAGACCAAATATTTTTCTATTGCACATTTATGCAAAAAGGTGACACACTGGACTGCAAGATGCTTTTGAATCCTTGATGAATACAGAGTGGGAAAAATGCCATTTAAATGTTATAAGCATGTCTGCCTTTTAAGAGGTTAACTTTACCTTTAGATTGCATCTTTGTTCTAAGAAAGCCACAAAGTGGGCCTGTAAAGTAAATCAAGTCATCTGTCTATTGTTCCTGAGAAAACCACAAGAATCTTGAATGTAAATATCTTAGAGCAGTTAAGAGTTTTGTTTTGTAAATCAAATGTACCTAGGTATCAGGTTTCTACAAGTTTTGTGGCTTCCTTGGCAAAAGTATCCTTTTCTGTTTGGATCTGGATCACCCTGTGTATTATTTTTGTCCTCTTTCTTTGAACAGTTGTAGGAACTCTAGTATTGTAAAAGAAAAAAAACTCTAAGAAGAGAAAGCTGACTGGAAAGGTGACACTAGAAATCAGTTGCAAACTCAGCCAACTTTAGAGACCAAGCAGGTGGCATAAATGTGTGTGAAACTGTTCATTCTAAAACTATATTTAGTGGTGAGTAGTTTAGGGGTAAAACTGGAAAGTTTGTGCCTTCTCAAGGAATTTAATTTCAAAAAATTTTTTGAAACACTCTGAAGTAAGTTTAGTTTCCAGCTATGGTGGAGTAAGAGGGACCAGATTTTATCCTCCTGCCATAACAAACAGAAAATTGGACAAAATATATGAAACAATGGTTTTCAGACTCTGGGCAATGTCAGCACAGGACAGTGATCACTGACCCTGTTAAAAAGGAAATAAGGAAGGTAAGCCCTATTTTGCCCAAGCTTATTTCTGGAGTTTCCAGGTTGCATCATATGAAAGGGTACCCAAGCAGAAATCAGCAGTCACACTAAATTAGGGAACTGGAGTTTGGTGTTTAAGGATGCCAAGTTTTCTATAATTTGCAAGATATAATGATGTTGAGGAGATATAATAATGTATAGAAAGCACTGCAGAGATCTGTAGAAGGCTGACCTAGAGTCTTGCTGAGGATTAACCTGCACATTGCGCTGTGACTTTTAATAATATCTGTGGAATTTGAAAGTAATTTTTAAAATAAATTTTTTCTTAGTATTTTCTCTGAAATTTCCTTTGAAATTACTTCCAGTTTTAAGAGAGAAAACAATGTAAAGAAAATGTAATTCATTGGTAGTCATTTTGGTACAAACAAACATTCCAAAAAATGAATAAACATACATGTTACGATTTATTGATTTTTATAGGAAAGTTTTTACTATTTACTATTGGTCATTGCTTTGGTATTTAAGACTTTAACACTGAACTAGTTTTTCTCTCTTGATTGAAGATTACTTAACTGTTTTTTAAATTGTCTTTCATTATCTACAGTTCCATACTAAGTACTAGTGTCTTAAAGACTTGGGAATCAAAACCCAATCCAACAAAGAATTAAAATCTGCCCTTGGGAATTCCCTGATGGTCCAGTGGTTAGGACTTTCACTGCCAGGGCCCAGGTTTGATCCCTGGCAGGGAAACTAAGATCCCGCCAGCCGCGCAGTGTGGCCAAAAATAAAATAAAATAAAATCTGCCCTTATATAGAGTTTAAAGCTTCTTTTAAAATACATTCTAGGACGTCAATTACTGTATTTACTACTGAGTCTGCAAACTAATAGCTGCAATTAGGTACTACCTTATGTTAGAATGATATAACATTTATAAATACATAAATTATTTTTACATTTCAGTTTAATCCACTAAGTTGCTATTTTTACTTTGTCAACAAGTTCTAATAATTTTTTTTATCATTAATTAGATCACTACACATGTTTTACTTATACAATTATTTCAGTTCTATTTTCTAAGTATCAGGCAAATCTTCAAGGAAGCTTAGTTATAATAAAGGAATATGTAACATTTCTAATCCCTTTGATGTGATTTAAGATTTTAATCCCTGACTTTGAAACTGAGCAGGATCCTTCCGGCCCCTCCCAGGTACAAAAACCCCTCCATGTCTCCTGGTTCTTGTTTGCAGAAAAAGACTTTAGTCTCCTAGGCCTTCCCTGAGTTCCAAAGAGCAGACTCAAATAGTTACTAATTAGGGAAGTTAGGGGACGCAGAAACAAAGGAAAAACAGTAAAGTAAGAAAAGTAATGATAACCTAAACCAGTGGTCCCCAACCTTTTTGGAACCAGCGACCAGTTTTGTGGAAGACAATTTTTCCATGGACCGGGGTGGGGGCATGGTTCAGGGAGTAATTTGAGCAATGGGGGGAGGGATGGTTCAGGAGGTAATGCGAGTGATGGGGAGCGATGGGGAGCGGCAGATGAAGCTTCCCTTGCTTGCCCGCTGCTCACCTCCTGCTGTGCAGCCGGGTTCCTAACAGGCCGCAGACAGGTATCGCCTGGGGGTTGGGGACCCCTGGCCTAAACAATAGTTCAGTGAAAAAGAAAAAGAGTTCTAGTTCCTCCTCCAGGGAGATACATAACGATCTGATGCATATCTTCCAGTTGTTGTGCAGAAACTAAGACCCCCTACCCAGGTGGAAGAAGGTGGACTACATGCTGACCACAAGCACATAGACCCCAGACTGGCTGAAACCAGAAGGCTGACGGTTAAGATTCCTGAAAGGTCATGCTGTTACCTCACCACCAACCAATTAGAAGACAATCCCTGAGCTGCAACCCTCATCCCAAATGTTGCCTTTAAAATCCCTTCCATGAGAGCCATTGGGGAGTTCGGGTCTTTTGAACATGAGCTGCCTTTTCTCCTTGCTTGGGCCCCTGAAAATAAATGCTGTAGTTTCCTTAACCACAACCTGGTGTCAGTAGATTGGCTTTGCTACAAGGCAGGCAAGCAGACTCAAATTCAGTTCAGTAGCAACTTCTCAAAACATAACCAGAGCTTTACTATTTCCTGGAAGAAAAAAAAAAAAAAGGGGGAAAAAAAGGGATAAAGCATCAGATTGTTATGTATATCCCTTGAGGAGGAACTAGGACTCCTTTTTTTCACTGAACTGTTGTTTAGGCTATCATTACTTTTCTTGCTATACTGCTTTTCCTTTGTTTCTGCATCCCCTCCACTTTCTACAGAAAGTATAGGGCAGCATAAGAAGTACAGAAAAGTAGTAGATGATCTGTCAAATTGGAGAGACCAGTGAATCAATTATATCTCTATTGTGAACTCATAGTTCTACTGGCCTTACTCTGTAATTAGATTATACTGGATAATAAGACATCTCTACAGTTAGTTCCTGTGACATAGTGATTTATAATAAAAAATACATATTTGCCTTTGGTTCCTGGCCCATAGTTCCAAACCCTTGTAATTTCCTGAGCAGAGAGCAATGTGAGCACCTTTTGTTACAATATTTGGTCTTTTGTCCTCAGTTCCTTAAATCACTTCAGAGCCATCAAGGTGAAGTGGGTGTCTTGTTATTCATAACAAGCCCCCTTCCACCACAGCTGGCTTTTGTTAATGAGGTGACTTTTGGAGAGCACCTAAGGATGCCGCTGGTTGCCAGGGGAAACAATTTGAATATAGGATTGGAACTTTCAGTCCCTCTCCGTGATGACGGGAGAGGCAAGAGGAAAGGGACTGGAGGTGGAATCAATCACCTATGGCCAATAATTTAATCAACTGTGCCTATGTAATGAAGCCTCCATAAAACCCCAAAAGGATGGGATTCAGAGAACTCCTGGGTTGGTGAACATGTAGAGAGTCGGGAGAGTGGCACACTTGGGGAGGGCATGGAACCTCTGAGCCCTTTGCCCATACCTTGCCCTATGCATCTCTTCTATGTGGCTGTTCCTGAGTAATATCCCTTTATAATAAACCAGTAATCTAGTGAGTAAAACGTTTCTCTGAGTTTTGTGAGCCACTCTCACAAATTAACCAAACCCAAGGAGGGCATATGGTAAGAAGCATAGGTGATAACCTGGACTTACACGACCGGCTTCTGAAGTGGGAGGGGGAGTCTTGTAGGATGGACCGCTTAACCTGTAACCCAAAGAGGGGGTCGAGGGAACCTCTGATTTGTAGCTGGTTATCAGAAGCACAGGTAACAACGTGGGCTCACAAATTTCTTCTGAAGTAAACGGCAGTCTTGTGGGACTAAGTCCTTAACCTGTGGAATCTGATGCTCTCTCCAGACGTACAGTGTCAGAATTGAGTCAAATTGTAGGATATCCAGCTGGTGTCAGATAATTGCTTATTGATGTGGGGAATGCCCTCCCATACACATACACCACACACACAGGAAGTGGTGACCAGAATCTTTAGGTCCCCAAAATGGGATTCTTAATTATTTACCTACAGGGTTTATAAACCCTTTTATAAGGAAAAAACCCAAAACGTCGACCTATATCAACCACATAATTTTGAAAACTAAATACACATTACATTTGATACCCAAGTGCAAAACATAAATGGCCTTCCTCAGCTGTGGCTGACCTTTATAACGGGCACAGCCATTAGGCTGAAGACTACGGCAGATCTTTTACCTATACATGTGGTTTCCGTGAAGGGATCCTTACTTAGAAAGAAGTCCGAGCGTTAGCTACCCAGAAGATTCTGTTGCTCTGAAAAGGGCAGTTGTGGTTCTCCCAGCTTTCTGGCATGCTTGCTTAAAAAGAGCAATGGGCTGCAGCTGCCATCATCCAGCAGAGGTGGCAGGAACGTCAGTTGCGTAAGCCAGTAGATTCAGAGGGGTAGGAGACATAAAATGTGAGGCTTATGAGGAAAAGAGACTGTCAAGGGAAAAAGAAGCAAAATTATCCTAGTGCACAAAACCTACTCTCCTAAGAGTGCTATCAATGCAAAGATAATGTCTATAGCTATAGGAATTTCTTCCTTATTTATGAATCTTTAACATTTACTTATATCTCAGTATTTCTCAAACATGTAATAAAGTTAATATGTATGTACCCGTCTCTCCACTGGACTCTGAAAACCCAAACCCTCAGAATCTTGTACTTGGGTGGAATTGAATAAGAGGCACTTCCAGTATGTATGCCAACTCATAAAGTAGATAATAATAATGTGAATTTACATAAGTTTTGGTTTAACTTTTCAAAAGATCTTAACAACTGGGTGTGTTAGTGATCTCTCATTGAAATGGTGTTAATTTTTTTGTCTTTGCATATCTTACTTTCTCTGCTGAAAAAAACTGGGAAAAAAACAGAAGTAATAAAAATTTACTAAGAGAAAATGTGCCTCTCTGGATTAGCGTAGTCAAGGTAGAAAACTCTTATGTAACACTACATGTTAATCTGAATTAATATACATCAATAATTATAAATTGCAGTTGCAGTTGAGCTAATTTGAATTATTCGGACCAAGTCAGAAAACTATATGATTCAATTATCTCAAACAAAGTGATGGTTTTAAAGTTTATTAGTTTGAGAAGTCTATTTTTTACCTCCAACGAAGCTAACTGTTTGATATTAAACCTGTCCTAAAAAACACCTGTGTATAGTGTCATTGATTTAAAATACAATAAAATGTGCTTAAAATTCTACTGAAATACCGAACAGCTTTTAACTACAAAACCTGTTCTTACGGTACATCTAATATACATAAATGAGATAATTAACATTACTTAGTATTAAGAGTTACAGTTAACATTGTCAAGTGTTTGAATTTTAGGTATTGGAGTTGGAAACAGGGAAAAGACCCCATCATTTTGTGGGAAAATGACATAGGTCTTTTAATTAGACTGAAAGTAATATATATTATTATTATTCATATTTTGATAGGTAGCTACAGGTTTCAACAGCTAAATTAAGCTTAGAAACACAAATGTGGCACTGAAGTAAATGGACATGGAAAATTTTACGTGTATCTTCCTCATTCTTTTCCTCTCAATCTCCCCCATCTCAGTAAACAGTATCTCTTCCAGTAGTTTGGGACAAAAACTATGCAGTGATAGCTGATGCTTTTCCTTCTCTCACATCCAAACCTTGAGTAAATTCTGTTACATCTGTCTTCGGAATATAACCAGAATGTTCTTACCAGCTTCCTTGCTATCAGCTGTCATTTCTAGTTTGGATTATTACAATAATATTTAATCCTAAAGTGTTCATTGCTTCAACTGTTCATCCATCCACCCATCCAACAACTACTAATAAACAACCACTTATATCAGACACTGTTTGGGGTACTTAAGTACACAGAGAATTGCCCCTTTGGCCTTTACAAAAGGAATAACTCTTATCCATCCTAAATTTACTATGATGCATTGTCCCAGGACAAAACTACCAGGGGACTAAACAGTCAATAATGAGAAAATTAATGACTCAGTAAGGAATCATTTTCCAAGTCGAGATTCCAATGCTTTGCTTCTAAACCAGACTAAACTGGAGAATCTAATTGATATGTCATTAAGAATATTCTGATAGATCACTATCTGTAATGATTTTTGGCATACAACATTGAAGGAATAAAAAGAATTGAATGACATCACTTTATAACATTCTTTTTACTCCTCTCAACTTAAATGAACAAGACGTTTTGGCCTTTACATCTCTAAAACTGAAAAAGAGAAAAAGAATGTACGTTGAACTCTGTCAGATTACAGCAATAAATAATACTCATCCATGAAAATTTTACCTAAATGATAAAAAAACCCAATCTCTTAAGAAATGTATTTCAATAAAATATTACTTTTTATAATACTCAAAATTGTGACATTTATACTTTGATCAGCTGTATACTAATAACAGTTGTGATGATAAAAAATTTCTCTGAATTGACAACGTTCAGAACATTATGATCACAAGATATGCAATAAATGTAAATATACAAACTTTTTTTGCTGCAGAAAAGAATAACCAATAAAACTTTCATACCTAAAACCTACTACCTAACAGTGGCATTTTGTAGGTTAAGGGTTTCTCAATAGTATAGCACTATTGACATTTTGGGCTGGTTAATTCTTTGTTGTTGGGAATTGCCTTGTGCAATGTAGGATGTTTTGCAATATCCCTGGCCTCTCCCCACTAGATGCCAATAGCCCCTACTCCCTAGTTATGACACCAAAAATGTTTCCAGATATTGCCACATGTCCCCCCACCCCACTGAGAGGCAATATTCCCTAACTGAGTGCCACTGCTGTAGGGAATATAATAGCAATGTAATGTAAAACTTTATCAAAGAGCTAGTTCATTTTTTAAAAATATATGATGGGTATCAAAATACTATATTTAATCCCATTGCATACATTTAAAAGAGTGATTGTAAAATTACATTTTATGATGTACTGGAAATTACATTATTTGTCATTATTTGAACTTATGGGGAGGAACTCTGGATGTTAGCTCACAATCCATTAGCCAAAAGCATTCAGTAATTCATAGATAGCTGGGTAATGTACATTAACATTCATTTACAGATCTTTTCCCAAACCCTAATAGGTACCTTAGAACACTTTTGAGTTTATCTCATATAGCTCTAAGCCTTTTTTTTCCCCTTGAGGAATGTATTAAGTTCTTGAAGACTATCTTTCTTTGTAAAAGTCTAGAAAACTTAACTGAAAGAGTATCAAGGCTTTTAAACACATGTAATATATTTAGATACAAATATTTTTCAAAATTCAACTTACATAGGCTAGTAATCTCTTTTACTTCCATTCTTCAAATAATGCCTATACAATTACAAAGATTTGGAGACTGAAAATAGCTTAAGAACTCCAAAGATCTTTTCTATACATAGAAGCAGTACTTCCTTAATCCTGCTACAAGGCCCCTAAATAGTGTCTCACTGCGCCTCAATCCTCCCAGCTTAATCACTGGCAAAAGTGCCAATGGAATCATTCATTCTAAATAAAAATATAAAAATGTATGTAGTGCTTTTATTGTTTTAAAGCAATTCCACATAAATTATCTACTATTAACTGAACACATCTAAATGACAGGTAGAAAAGATGTTAGGGATAAGAAATTTGCATTTAGTAATAACTTGCCTAGTTTACAATTCAGCAGAGCTGACATCTCCAGACCAATCGCACCAAACTCTTTTCTTACGAAATCCTCATTTGAGCTATTGCTCATAATTTTACATTTTATGAAGTTTTGGGATGCTTTGAAGGTAAGTTAAATCCAATTACTGCCAAAGGCTTCAAAAAGTCCTTAGCTTTATCACATTTCTCAAACACTTTGCACAGGGTTTGTACAAATTGGAAGACTAAATTGTCCAACTTGTCTGTAGTCAATGTAACACCATTTAAAAGTCACTTCTGTGTTGAATACATTTATTAAATTGTACAAAGGTGTTTTTTTTTCCTTTTTCAAAGGTTGAATTCTTATATCATGAAGGTCAAAACACTGACTTCAACAGTACTTCTCAAGAGAATGGCTCTGCCTTTTACAATTAAACAGCTATTGAGAACAACACAGAAAAATGAATTTGATAATCCGGTATAGATGTTTCTCATTAAGCCTTCCAGAGTTGATGTATACAGGCCAGTTAATGGTTCTTCTAAAAATCACTGTCCAATCCCTATCATTAACTCAGTTAAAACCCAGATATTTAATATCACATCAGGAATCACTTGTCCATCAGAAAAACAACTAGTCCTCTTTTTAATTATTCTAGCGCTAAAACTGAAAAGCATTATAATTGCATATTCCAGCTACTGTAGAGTCTGGGTCCCCTAAAACTTCTACCAAAACAAGGCGCTGTAGTTCAGCATTTCCCAGTTATTTTTGCAGTTGTGGCGTGAATCTGAGCCAAGGTGCCCGTATGGCGCACCAGGCGGCCCCGGGTCCCCATGGCTACCGCCACAGCAACGCGTCGCGTCCCGCAAGGCAGGCCCCAGCTCATGGGGAGGGGGGAGGGCGACCGCCCGCGCTTCAGGGACGCTCAGGGGAGGCGCCGGGACACTGTCTTCCCCGACTTGAAGGAAACGGCTTCAGGGCCGGGCTGGGAAAGCTGGCGGGGAGCAAGCCAAATGCTCGTCCCTGCTTCTTCGCAATGGCTAGGACAGAACTCCCGGCGACACCAGGCCGCGTCAGTTCCCTCTACATCTTTCTTTCCCTTTTTTATCACGGTGCCTTGCAGACTTCGTTTTTTCCGTGCCCACGCAGAATAATTTAAGATGCCTCCACAAACGTGACAGACGCCAAAGGTGAAGCCCCCGAACAGTCCCGCCAAAACTCACGCCTTTTCCCTCGTTTTCTCCGCAGGGCCGCCCGCGAGTGAGAGGTGTGCGGGCCCAGGAGGGGACTCCAGCTCGCGCCGCGGCCTCGCTTCACCCCGCCCCCGGGCGCGCGCCCCACCCGTATAAGGCTCGTGGGGCACGCCGCTCCGCCCACCTTGCCTCCAGCCCGCGCGCGCGCGCGCGCGCCGGGCGGAGGCAAGGGGTTGCAATAGGTTTCCGCAGTTTCTATTTTTTTTTTTTTTTCCCCCTTAGAAGACTGTTTCCACAATGGCCAAAAACAGGCCCCAGTAAAAGTCAACAATCATAAAAGAATAACTGTTGCTAAAAGTAATTTCAGCACAGGAGCTCGCGAGTTTACCCCGCCTCCAAAAAAGCTCGAGCTCCGCCCCCATGGAGCCGCCCCCCCGAAAGCCGCCCCTGGGAGGCCGCGCTTACGCTTTCCGGGCGGTGCGCGACGCGCTCGCTCCGCCCTGCCAGCCCCGCCCTCCGGCCCCCCTCTCCCTCCCTCAGGAGAGCCAGCGCGCACGAACTGGGGCATGCGGCGTCAGGGACGCGGGGGCACCTCATCCTTCCCACCTTCCTACACTGTTGCTACTTTTCGATGTGAGACATTCCAGCTTCTCATCCCCTTCCGTGAGTCCCTCCTTTCCTCTTATTAGAGACCCCATTCGCTCGACGGGCGGCCACCGGCGCAACAGCTTTCGCGCCCCAAGCAAGAAGAGCGCGTGCGCGCACACGGGCGGACGCGGGCGCGCGGCCGTCGGGTCCCCGCGCTCCCTCCTCCTCCCGCTGCTGTATAACTTGACTGGCTTGGAGGAGGCGCCGCCGGAGTCGGAGGGCGGGGAGCTCGGAGGAGGGAGCTCGAGAGTTGTGGAGACTAGTGACTGGGAGAAGTCGCAGCCTGCTCCGGTCGGCTCCTTCCCGCTCCCCGTCTCTCTCTCTCTTAACACACCTACTCCACCTTCAGCCCCAGCCTGCGCCCTCGCTCCTTTTCTCGCCCGGGGGCCCCTGCCAGTCACTCTCCGGGTTTCGGCGCGGCGGGGGCGCCCCGGGGGTGCCCTCGCCCTCCGGGTGCGGGCGGACGGGCGGTGGGCGGGATGTGGCGCCTGGTGCCCCCAAAGCTGGGCCGCCTGTCCCGCTCGCTGAAGCTGGCGGCGCTGGGCAGCCTGTTGGTGCTCATGGTGCTGCACTCGCCGTCGCTGCTCGCCTCTTGGCAGCGCAACGAGCTGGCCGACCGGCGCTTCCTGCAGCTCAATAAGTGCCCGGCGTGCTTCGGCACGAGCTGGTGCCGCCGCTTCCTCAACGGGCAGGTGGTGTTCGAGGCGTGGGGCCGCCTGCGCCTGCTGGACTTCCTCAACGTGAAGAACGTCTACTTCGCGCAGTACGGCGAGCCCCGTGAGGGCGGCCGCCGCCGAGTGGTCCTCAAGCGCCTCGGCTCGCAGCGTGAGCTGGCGCAGCTCGACCAGAGCATCTGCAAGCGGGCCACCGGCCGGCCCCGCTGCGACCTGCTCCAGGCCATGCCCCGCACCGAGTTCGCGCGCCTCAACGGCGACGTGCGGCTGCTCACGCCGGAGGCGGTAGAGGGCTGGTCCGACCTGGTGCACTGCCCCTCGCAGCGTCTGCTCGACCGCCTGGTGCGCCGCTACGCCGAGACCAAGGACTCGGGCAGCTTCCTGCTCCGCAACCTCAAGGACTCGGAGCGCATGCAGCTGCTGCTGACCCTGGCCTTCAACCCCGAGCCTCTGGTGCTACAGGTAGGCGCGGAGCCCGGGCGGGGGGCGTCCTGCCGGGAGGGCCGCCGGGGGAACGGGAGTCCTGAGAAGCGGCCCCGCCCGCGCCCGTCGCCGGGTCAGGACCCTGTGCGGCGGGCGTGGGGAGGGGGCGGCGCTGGGGGGCCCCCTGGCACTGTGAGGGATCGCGGAGGGCGACTCGGCTGCTGGAGAGTCTGCTCTTGTCAGCTGGGCGCGGGCGCATCTCGGGTCTGACTGCGGATCTTTCAACGCCAGAGGGAGCGCGTCTTGTACGCTCGCAAAATGTCTCTCCGCCGAGTTTCTTTCGGCTCTCCTCCCTGCCTTTCTGCTTTGATCCGCCGGGGCTTGCGCTTCCGCGGCGCAGTGTGTTCACGAGCCCTTGGACCTTTGTTAGTTCTCCAGTGTTTGTGTACCGCGTCTGGTCTCGTCTTCAGCACCCCGCGCGGCTGGCCTCACTTCGGCCCCAAAGTCTGTCTTTGTTTTATTACTTAGCTCATTCACCTGGCACATCACTGGGGCCGCCAATCTGGGGACAGACTCGGGAGGATGAGGTCAGAGAATGGGGACCGGGGTCCGGGGTGGGGTCAGTCTGCGAGCCGTGCTTTGGGTGGGATTAGAAAGAGGAAAAAGTAAGGTCCGTTGGACTTGCGGCTGCGAGGCTTTAAGGCCAAGACGGACATTTTCATCCTGATCCTGTGACCTGCTCTGTTCATGCGGTAATTTGGCTGCAGGAAGGTGAAATGTTAGGCCAGGGCTAGAAAACTGGGAAAGGAGAGTCATCTCTCTTCTAGCTGACTTATTGGTTCTTTCGTGACTTTATTTTGAAACCAAACGAGCCTTTTAGGGGAGTAGGTTGGGATCTTTTTACCGGTGGTGACAGCCAAAAAGAAAACAAAAACCTCTCAAAGCCGTGTTTACCTTGGGAAAAGTTGCTGAGTTTATCCACATTCCCACTCGCCTTTAGTGCAGTGTCCTTGGATAGTGGTTGCAACTGTTGGGGTTTTGATCTAGCCTGATAACCGCAGGGAAGGTTACCTTGCTCATTTTCCATACCAGTTGTGCTGTATTTCAAATACAAAGGGGAAAAAAACATGACGTAAAATTAATCACAAGTAATTTTGAATACTTCACGCCCTTTCGGCGCTGCTAAGAATGTCGTTGATGGCTGGGGGCGTTTTACAGGGGTGCATTTTTTTTAATCTAAAGTGCATAAATAGGAATGTGCAGTATTCATTTATATTGCTGGCTTTTCTCAAGTTCTCCGCTGCCCAGCTTAACTAAGAGAAACCAGCATCGTTTGATTAGTTCAGCCAAATAATTTTAACACAAAATAAGTACTTTGCCTCCAACAAAACCGTAGTAAATTTTAAGTCGTCGTAGGATGTATGTAACGGGTCATTTAAAGTACCGATAGTATATTAAATGCTGCTCTCTTTAACAGTGAATGGTATATAAAACTGGTTCAACTTTCCTCGAAGAAATTACATTATTCGGTAGTTCCAAAACTAGTCAGCCTGTAAAGTTTAAGTCCATACTTATGATACGTACATTTGATTTGAAAGTTTTTTTCCATTTAAGCTGCTTTTTCTCTTTGAGAAATAGATGTTTATGTTAGCAAGGTTAGTCCCTGGAGAAAGCTCTAGCAGTATGGTTTGCTTAGCAGATAGTCTCTCAAATTCTCTGGGACCCAAAAATTTAGTAAAGAGCTATCTTAGTAATACACATTTTCTGCAACTATAATAGTGGCTGTATATTGAAAGGTTTTTATCAGTTAATTCTACTTATATTAGAACCAATATTTTAAGAACGTTGTATATCCAGTTCTATAAATGTATGGCATTTTAATATGAGAAACGTTGACATTTGATTTGCACTAAGGTAAATCTGCTTTATTTGGGAAACTTACATGTTTTTGAAGCTTGAGGTTGTCTTGGTATTTTCAGTTTACTTTATAGTTGAGACAGTCAAGTGTACGTATATCTTGTTTTCTGATGAACTCTTCACTTAAACTTTTTCTTTTTCTGTTTTCATCTTTAGTGATAAAAAAACGTTTAAAAATCAGTTATATTTTTGTAATTTAAGCTTACTTGACACAATTGCAGTGAGCAGGTGGCTAGGTGGGTTATAGGATAAGAGTTAGTTTTCAGTATGTGAAGAAATATATGTATCAACATTGTTGACTGTGATATTTGTAACTTGAAATTTTAATTTAGTTCTATAGCTGTTTACATGCTGTGTGAAATATAAATTTGGGGTCTTTAATACCAGTCAGTCATTGGTATTTTTTTTTAAACTCTTGAACAAACGAGTAGAATAAGAAGACTTATTTTTAAATAAAAGATCTTCATAGAGCTGCTACTTACTTTATAGAACCACTTAATCTTTGGTAAAAACTAATGAGTTAAGTATGAACAATATAATTAAAATTTGATGACAGTATAAAACCACTGAAGTGAAAGGAATCTCAAAATTCTTTGGTCAAGTACAAAGATTGTTATACACTAAGTCACATCATGATGTTCATTACTTTTTGTTAGCTAGACAGACATACACAATTTTAGTATTTATACAGTTTTCTGTGAAACTGTTAATAGCTGTTTATGGTAGTATTAGGATATTAATTGATAATGGTAGAAAAACTCACTCAGATTTGGCTCTCTATATATTTTGGGGTTCATGTATTTTTAAAAAATATTTTTAAGGGTACAAGTGTGTGTTTTACAGCTTGAAGAGGAACTTGCTTTTTTTTTTCTTTTCTGTTTTTTTTTTTTCCAGGAGAGGGAGCTACTTATTGAATTTTTGGACAGTTGATAACAAACTAGATTTTTCTTATATTGCCCCCAGATTAACTACTTGAGAGAAAAAGTCTTTTGGATTGAATTCATCACACGATTCTTAAGAAAAGTTCCAATGTAGGAAACATGCTTCCAAAAATAAACATTTAAAAATCTCTTTTGATAAGGTACTAAAGAAAAAACTGAAAAGTATATATTAATTTAACCCATTAAACATGCATCTTCTGATTTTAAGAAACAGTAACAAACTGAAGTTTCTGTTATGCCTTGAAAGGAGCCATGAATGGTCTTACATGTCTGCAAGATATGTTATGGACATACCTTACCTATGTAAGGCTATACAGATTTGTAGTATAGATTTCCCAATATGAAATGATACAGAAGTACAACTCTCTTCCCATTGTTAGATAGTTTTACTAGCCTTCAGCAGGTTATCTAATTCTAAGGAAAGTTGTTCTGCCATAGAATTATCTTCTAAAAAATTTTTATAAGCATCAAGCAACAAGATAATGCTAGGATCTTTATTTTCTACTTTTTCTCTTCACATTTTTACTTCACCCAGAGGTATATTTTAATTACAAGTATGCTAATCTTACCAGAAAAAAATGTGGAGAGGAACTATATAATATTCCTATGGAATTTTTGGAATAGTCAGAAATTGAGGTGTTGAAGTATTTGGCAAGATAGCAGGATATTTTCTGTTACTGATAAAATTTCTACCAGTATTTGTACTTACTTATCCTTGAATTTATAAAAATTGTGTGTATAAGGGAGAAAAATGCTGTCTGGATTTTCTGAGGCCCAAACTGTCTCTCTGACGTTATGACTTGGACATAGCGAAGATGGTCTTGTTTATAGAAATAAGCAAGCTCTTGGTTGTTTGGGGCAAGGAGGTGGGAATTTGCTTTATTATATTTGTAGAACTTTGTCTTAAATTTTCTGAATCATGGTTTTAATGGGATTTCCTTAATATTTACAGTGTGTAAGTATCATTGTTTAAGCTATAGATTTTAAACTTTTCATTTCTATTCTTGTAAATGACATAATACATTGAAAGCAAGCACTCAATAATTAGAGTGCTTAGATATTAAATAAGTGACTTAATTAGCCAATGCATTTGATTAGTGGTTTTGAAGCTTGTTTGGAATATGAATCACCTTAAAAATAGTTATGATTCTGAATATCAACCGTATCTTTAATTACACTGATTTATTCCATTCCTACATTACAAGATGGATTTTATAATTAAACTTTGAGTGAATGTTGTTGTTTTTGTCCTTAAAAATAATTTCTATAGGAAAAGAATGTACTTTTAAGATGCACTAAGATGCAGTTTTTGATGTAAACAGAAGATTATGGCCATTTATCTAATTGTCTTACTTTGGACCAGTTGATAAACTTTTTATGGGACTCCCTTTACTTAGCTATAAAGTGAGACTACTGGATTAAATTCTTTTCAGCCCCAACATCCTGTGACTCTCAAACTCTCGACTTGAGAAATTATTCTTCTTCTGAGCTTGATTTTAACTGGTGGGTTTAAGCTCATATAAAAGGGGGTTGGGGGTTTTTGTACTTGATCCCTGCTATGGTTTGGAGGCCAGGATAGATAGTCCTGTTTCAAGCTTGTCTTCCTAGCCTCAAATTTTTACACACATGAAATCAGATTAAAACAAATCAAAATTTGAGACTGCCTTTAAAGGAAACAAATCTGGAGCTAAAGGTAGCTAAGAGTCTTGTGGGGTATCGGCACCTAGAAAGGATGTTCCAGACTTTGTCACGGGAATTTCTTTTCAAGCCACAGTTTAAGGGGCTACCTCCTTCTCTCCTCCTGGCTGCTGCTGCAGTAACCGTACTCCTGCACTCCCCGATTTAGGTTTCAGAGATGGTTCTGACTAGGTAGTCCTGAGTAGAGCACTTTTTATCTAATAAATGAATGAGCTTAAACCTAGAGGTTTTTTTTTTTTTCCTGTTTTTCTTGCTTTTTATCTGAGGTTTCATTGACACTTGATTGTGCTTCTTGACAAAGCAAACAATAAAATCTGTGTAACTCAGGTCCAAAAAAGAAGGAGACTTTCATTTTGGAAAGATTATAGAAACAGTCACCCATAGGAAAGCACCACTTCCAGATCAGTGGAGCAAAATCATTTGACACCCTAGCCTATTTTCTGGATATGTTCATATCTTTTGACTATTATTAGTTCTGAGATCCTTTCTGTACTTTTGTCTAATCTTTGAACTATTTTCCCTCGTATTTCCATTGCTTGCATCAGCACATATTCCTCACATATGTTGGTGGGGGGTAGAAAGCTTACTTTTGGGGGATCTACTTTCTGGACATAGGTGGTCAGTTTCTCAGTGGCTCATCAGGCTGGTTTTTATTCTTATTTTCTGGCTTATGTCTCTGGTCTACTTCCTATATTGCAGTTATTGCTGCTGACTCTTCACAGAATGCTGACACGTTTTCTTTCTTTACTTTTCACTCATTTTGTATATATTAAACTAACATGGCCTTAGAATATAAGCCCTGCATTTTCCCTATACATGCAATGAACTTTAGTAAATGATCATAAACTGTCTTGAGACTGTAAATTATTGGTGTAAGATGAGGATAGTTATTCATCCTGGTCATAGACCTTGAAAGGTTTTAAATTATGTAATCAAATTTTTTATCCAATTTTTATGTCTTTTTGTAGATTATAGGAGGAAGTTATCTGTAAAATACCTGGAAGCTCTTTGGACTTACATAGCCCTGGACTTAGAGTCAGAAGAACTGAATTTTGTTTCCTCATTTGCTAAATAGTCTGTTATAAGGCGTTTGGATTGAAACCTTCTTTCTAGGCAGCTACTAAGTAGCTTAGCTGTGTAGGAGGTAGGTATATAAATGGCTGATTACCATTAATTATTATGCTATCATAATAAGCCCTACAAAAAAAAAAGGATATTGTGCACCCTGTCAGATGACTCATTTAGGGAGGGACATCTGGGTGTATCTTCATAAGAATGGATACCAGGGAATATTTCACAGAGGAATTGAATTCTGAGGATAAATGGGATTTTGCCCATAGATTTGGGAGGTAGGGGTTTGGGGGGGCCCAGGAGGTGTGGTGAGGACAGTATTGAGGTAGCGTTCTGTACTACCACAAAGTTGTTGGGTGGCAATGAACAAGTCACTTAATGTTTCAGAGCCTGAGTTTTTTATTCAGTAAAATGGGAATGTTAATACTGATCGAAAGGATTATTTTAACGGAGATAGGATTATTCAGATAATATACGCAAAATATCCTTATTTGTGAAGTTTTTTACAGTATATTATTACTTTGCAAATCAGCTTATTCCATTTTTAGACATCTATAGTAAACTTCCTTAGTACACTGTGTTGATATCTTAGAAATATGTAAATTTTACTCTTCCTGTGGCAAATGTTCAAATGTCACCACCCTTACGTACACATACACACATCATAAATACCTATGTAGCTACTGCTTCAGGCTATAGTTTTTTTGGAATAGTAATTAAAAGGGGGTTAGGGATTTGTCCCATATGATGAATAGAGTGAATATTGTATGAAACATGGTTTTTCGTAAGGATTCACTAATACAAAGCAAATAGTTTAATTTTTCTCTGTAAATCATTATTAAGCTTAATAATTTTGTTTAGTACATTGATGAATGATAATTTTAAAACTAGAGGTTAAGTCTGGGTTATTTCTAGACATTCTTAGACTCTGAGACAGAATGTTAAAAGATTTATTATTTGAAGTAAGTTTGATGTTTCAGGGTCTTCATAATTTGCCTTAGTGCTCATTTGGAATTTTAACTATGAACTGAAAAGATCTGACAGGAATTCTATAACATTGCTCCGTAGTACTGGGAACTGACCTATATGCCCTTAGGGTACAGTAAAGATGACACGCCAGGGCACAGTTTGTGCAGTCTTTGCTTTCTGGGGCATTAGATGTGGGCAGCAAATAGAGAACAAGGTGATCTTAGATTTTACATACTATGAAAAGAACAAAGCAGATTCCTATGATGGAGAATTGGATTAGGGATAGAATTTTAAATTTGGTGGTCAGAATTTAGTGACATTTTAGCTGAGGTGCGAATGATGAGAAAAGGCCAGTGGTGCAAAGTTCTGAGGGCAGAGTGTTTTTAAGCACGAGGTATGACAAATTCAGAGGCCCCAACAGGATCAAGCATGGAAGTAGCAAAGCATGGTAGAACACAAGATCATAGAAGTAGGCAACATCCATATCCTGTATGGCCTTGGAAACATGCTTAATGAGTTCAGAATTTTGTTTTCAGAGCACTGGGAAACAGTAGAAGTGTTTTTAGTCGGGCCTGATTTGTGGAGAATGGGTTATAAGAAATAAGACAGGAATCAATCAGAAAGGCTTTTGCACTGGTTTGTAGGAGAAAGCTTGGTGGTTTGTATTAAGGTGGTTGCAATTGAGGTTATGAAAAGCTGTTAGACCCAATATGTTTTGGAGAAATAGCTGACAGGACTTGATGGTTGGGATGGGTTACAGTATGAGGGAAAGAGAAAAATAAAATACCTCCAGGGTTTTTGGTCCGAGCAACTGTTGATGAGGAAGCCCAGAGAAGGAATGGCTGTTGGAGTAGGGGGAACCAAGAGTTTTGTTTTGGCTATGATAAAGTTAAGACAACAGGAATACAAATCTAAAACCAGGCACCAAGTATTTAATGCAGAGATAGTATGTTCCTAGCAGGTATTTTGCTTTACTTCTGAAGGGCTGTGTTAATTCACTTAAAGGGAAGGGGGGAAGTTAGTATTGTTCTGTTGGCAGACTTTTTAAAGAAATCAGGTCTTGACTAAAGAAAGTAATGTAGGTTATTGGGTCCAAAAGAAGCTGCTTATATCTTTTTATTTTTTTCTTTATTTGACATTTTGTTTTACTGAAAGTAAATATTTGGGTATAGTGTTTCTAGGTGTATCTTTCCACTTAGAAACATGGATCACAGTTGCTGGTTCTCATGAGGTAAGAAAGGGTCAGTTGAGATAGTTAAATATTTATATATTTAAAATTTTACATTTACAATTTGTGGCCAAGTGATTTTTTTTTTTTTTTTTTTTTGGTGTGGGAGAGCATTTCTTAAGCTACTCATTCTAAAAGATGAGTTATTTCTGTTAAACTTGGTAGATTTTTTGTTTTTGATGTGTTTTGACATTAGTTTCCAATTTTAGATACAGCTGTTGCACATGATATTCAGTGAAATAACACAACCATGCTATTTTCAAGGCATTGCTTAATATTGTTGGAATTCTAGGTGGGTGGAAATGGCATTCAGAAAATTATTTAATGAAATAAATGGAACATAGCCTGTGACTTGAAAATCTTGAGATTATTAAGATTCTACAGTATTTGCAATGGATTTTGGCCACTATTGGGCAGTATAAATTAAGAAGCTGAGGTCTTAGAGAAATTTTATCAAAAATTAGGTAACCATTAAATCATCCCAGTAATTTTACTATATTTTCCCTCCAGACAGTTCACAAAACTGTGAACACATTAGTCTGTCACCAGCGCATTTGACTAATCTCTATGAACAGCTGTTACAACATGCGTTACTACAATGGGATTTTGTTCAAATTTTGGCTTTTAAAAATAATTTTGAAGCTCAAATTGAACCTTTAAGCATTTTCTATGCTTTTAATAATTTACTTTCTAAAAATGTTCTCAAGTTTAAATTTGCGTGTACGTGTAGAAATGCCAATTCTTTAGAAAACCTATTAACTAGATTTTAGATTGCATGTTTTGACTATTAATGGATTTTTTTTTTCAAGTCAGTGTCTTTTTACTAGGAATTTTCTCCTTTAAAAAAAAAGAGCCAGTCTTGTAACACATTTCCTTCTTAGGCGAACTGCAAAGTTATATTCCTTTTAATGGAATGTTGTGAGATAATAAATGGCTATAAAATATTTTATGTTTTTTGTATGAAAGGAATTCGGATCTTTTAAACTTAGTATGCAAACTCTACTTTTGGTCATGTAAGGAGAGAAAAAGATAATAGAACACAAACTCTTTAGAGTTGACCTTACTTTGTTCTATCAGTTTTTCTTATACATCACATATCTCCTTTTTTGGGGACTGTGTTCTGACATAATAGAATAAAATGACCTAATTAATCTGGTAGGACAATGGCTATCGATTAAAGGATATTGTAATATTGTAAAAACTTGTTTTTCGGAATGATGTTATATACCACAGGATATTGACTAACTCCAGTAAGTAAGATGTTTCTGAATGTTAAGGCTTGGACACATACTTTGTTTTTTCATGGCATGTGGACCATGTTGAGGAGTTTGTGTTTTGTTCTGTAAGTCCCAACGTGATCTGATCCCTACCTCCCTCTCCAGATTCCATTACCTCAAGCAATTCCCTCCTCATTTCACTGCAGCTGCTTCGGACTTTTTTCAGTTCTGAGAGGACAGTTTCTGTCTCTAACATATGCCTCCAACATTCTAAACTGCCTCATCCCCAGTCTACGTAATATTATACTCATCCTTTAGATCTCTCCCTAAGTAGCACTTCCTTAGAGAGACTGCCCTTTACCACACCATCTAAAATAGGTCCCTACTCTTCTTTCTCAACATATTGTATACTTTTCTGTGATTTGCAACAAATTCCATAATTTATTACTTATACACGTTTAATAATCGTCTTCCTAACTCAGGCTAAAAAGCCTTCCTTAGAATAGGGACTATGTTTTATATACAGCTCTTTACTTGACATTTCATGATGGAGTTAGGCTAGATCTAGGATTTTTTAATTCAAGATTTGTATTTTTTCATTCCACAGTAACTGTCTCACTGCCTTTTACTCCAGCTGCTTGTAGTACTCAATGAAATGTGGGTTGACCTACAATCCCTTATCTGTAATTCCAAATTTAAAAATCTGAAGAAAAGTAGGTTTCGTCAAATTAAAAACAAACAAATGTGAAAACACGAGGTAATTTATGTGCTTTAGCCCTCTTAGGATGAATAAGCTTGTAGTATTTTTGCAGTGTAATATGTTTTCTTGTGAGGTGCTACCCCAGACTCTCCTTGAGGCATTGCATAATATGAGTATGAAATATACGTACTGTAACCTTTCCAAAATCTGAAAACTTCTGAAACAGAGGGATATTGGATTGAGGGGTTGTATTAGCCTGAGTTCACCTCTTAACTACCTGTGTGACTTGAGGCAAATCACTTAAACTGTGCTGATAAAGTTGAACTGTATTTACAACTCAGGTACCCTCCAAATCTAGAATTCTTAGATTTCACATGACCATTTATTGGTCACATAAAGTGTCGTGACATTTGGTTTTGATCAATAGATAGGTGATAGTTATATCAGCATTTAGAATTTACTTTGTGGTGCTTACCTATTATAAATGAAAATCAAATAACAATGCTGTGTTTATACATATTACCAAGTTTTAAATTTTTTATATTTTTAGTGCTTGTGGGTGCCCTATACATTTCTCATAGCATTGAGCCTTTTTAAAGTTTGGTAACTAATTTATACATTCCTTTGTAAATTAAAAACTACTAGAGGACAGTGAAGATAGATTTCTAGTTCAGTCGTTCTTGGCTACGTTTGGAAGGTGTTCATTATTTGTAGATGCCTTTCAGTAGGCGGTTTGCAAACAAGCATCTCTATTGATGAATGTCTGGACTTATATAAATAGGAAGATTTAAACAGGAAGTATAAAAATGTTTTGGTAAGCAATTCTTTATAAAGCAGTAGTAAATTGTACATTTCATACTTTTTTCTTTGATCTTACATTGCCCTGACGAATATGGGGCAAATATTATTCCAGTTTTACAGAGGAAGAGACTAAAGCTCTAAAAAGTTTTGGCTTTGCCACCATCACACAGCTAGTGAGATGCAGAGGTGAAGGTGGAACTCAAAAGCTAGACTTGTGATATCAAGTCCATTATTCTGCTCATATACTGTTTTACCCTTTAAATATAGAAATTTTATGAAATATTATATACCTTAAAGAGTATAAAATATTAAAATTTTTTCTTTATTGATTATATATGTTTTGTGTCACCTTCATTTTATTTTCTCATAAAATGAAGATGATCCTAGTGGTTTTGTTTGTTTCCGAAACCTTGGCTTTAAGCTAAAAGATACCTAGACATGATGATTTATCTTAGGTTTCATATTCACAGTACTTTTTATTATGTAAATTAACAGTGAAGGCATTTAATGTTGCTTTAAATCTTAGAGTTAAGCATGTTTGACGTGATACTTAAATTTCCATTTTTAATTTTTAAATTGGTAGTAATACTCTGTAGACTTTCTTTGGGTAGTCACCCACTCAATATAAAAAAAAACAGTAATAGAGTAGTAAATATATTGTTTTGTAACTATTATGTACCTTTGTGTAATCTTAAACTAATAGTTATAAAAACTTCATATACTACGCTTTATGACATATACATTCAAGCCTGATGAGAAGCCCTGAACAGTTAATTGGAGTGCCTCCAGTCCAATTAGAATTTTAACCATTCCAGGTTTAAAGACTCTTTCCTTCACATGAAAAGTGTTTGTAAACATTTTTTCAGTAGTAAATAATCCTGTAAAATACACACATTTTCTTACACAGCTCAATATCAGAAAAAACCAAACAACCCAATAAAAAATGGACAGAAGATCTAAGCAGACATTTCTCCAAAGAAATACAGATGGTCAAAAGACATATGAAAAGATGCTCAGCATCTCTAATTATTAGAGAAATGCAAATCAAAACTGTAATGAAGTACCACCTCACACCAGTCAGAATGACCATCATCAAAAAATCTGCAAACAAATGCTGGAGAAGGTGTGGAGAAAAGGGAACCCTCCTACACTGTTGGTGGGAATGTAAATTGGTGCAGCCACTATGGAGAACAGTATGGAGGTTCTTTAAAAAACTAAAAATAAGAGTTGCCATATGATCCTGCAATCCCACTCCTGGGCATATATCCAGAGAAAACCATAAATTCAAAAAGATACATGTACCCCAGTGTTCGTTGCAGCACTATTTACAATAGCCGAGATGTGGAAGCAACCTAAATGTCCACCAATAGACGAATGGATAAAGAAGATGTATATATACACCGTGGAATATTACTCAGCCATAAAAAAGAATGAAATAATGCCATTTGCAGCAACATGGATGGACCTAGAGATTATCATACTAAGTGAAGTAAGCCAGACAGAGAAAGACAAATGTCATATTGATATTGCTTGTGGAATCTTTAAAAAAGAAAAAAAAGATACAAATGAACTTATTTCCAAAACAAGAGGAGACTCACAGACTTCGAAAACAAACTTATGGTTACCAAAGGGGAAGGGGGGGAGGGATAAATTAGGAGGTTGGGATTAACATGTGCACGCTACTATATATAAAATAGATAACCAAGAAGGACCTACTGTATAGCATCAGGAAATATGCTCAATATTTTGTAATAACCTATAAGGGAAAAGAATCTGAAAAAGGATATACATGTATAACTGAATCACTGTGCTTTACAACTGAAACTAACACAATATTGTAAATCAACTATACTTCAATAAAAAAATTAAGTAAAAATAGAAGTAAAAATGAAATACATGCATTTTATTTCAGGTTACTTTAAATTGTGTGCCTGTTGTGCTACGTAGTTTGAAAATCTGATTTTAAGATTTTGTTTAAAGAAAAAAAATGTGGACCTCAGCAGTATACTTCTTATCCTAGCTACTGTGTTTTGTGCACTGTGGGAGTTGGGTAGTCAGGAAGTCAGAAGTTGTGTTTCTTATTGCTTGATATATTTAATAAATCCAAGCAGTAACCTCTTAAAAGTTTGTCTCTCAAACTCTCCTTCATCATGGTAATTTGATTCTAAGCCAGAATTGTTTTAAATACAAATTATAAATATTTTGGCTTCCTTGAAGCATTTTCAATAGAATGCTGAATAGAATTCTGTTCTCATTAATGAAGTCTGACTATTTTGACTACACAATGAACATTCTTCTCATGAGTAAGTGATGTGAATTCATTTGTTAAAGTTCTTCCAAAAGATTAGGTAGCAAACTGTATGAAAGAATTGTAGTGCTCTTCTTAAAATGAGGTATAACAGGATTTCAATTAAGGTTGTCAGAAATTACTGTATGAATGTAAAGTTGCTCAGTATGACATTTGTTCATATATTTTATCATCTTCCATGAGGGACTTGAGTAATGAAGTGTATATCTGACTGTCGTTTGCCAGTTGGAAAGCCTCCAAAAACAAGGAGGCATTTGTACGTGTGCAGAGGTTGGCAGGGTTCCCTTTTCTCCTGTTGTCAAAGACCATTTTATTTTCACAAAGATATGTTTGTATCTGTTCTACAATATGGCATGTGAATAATATACCAATAGTGTATGGAGGAGTTTTTTCGTTTACTTTTTGCACAACAAAACTATGTAATCTCACATATTTACTTATTTTCAGTGCTTTCATTTATATGTCAGGTTTTATACATGAATACTTCTGGGAAATAGTTAAATCTTTTGTAATCATTTTGTCTAAATAAACTTTCAAGGTTGTGGAGGTATTTTAAGTTGAGAGGAAAGGTTGAAAATAACATGTGGTTAGCAGTTTTTGCATGTCACATTGGACATGAGCAATCTGTCACTCTTCCCATTGCCCACAAGAAATTTTAAAATCTCAGGTAATAAGATTAAAAATGTACTTTCCTCTGATTATTAAAGAATCAGTAGATATTGTCTCTGAACAAAATTGAATCAATTAATTTACTATATTTAAAGATTCATACTATCATATCTAAATTTTAATTTACATAATTAGTATTTTATCACAAAACTCCAGATCTTAAAATTTAAAAGAAAAAAAGGTATATGTACCAAGAACAAATACAGTTATTGTACATTGATAGAGTTGAAAGGAAACACAAATGAACATAGGTAATTATGGATGAAGTTTGGTTCTAAAAATCTTTTTTGTTTTAAAGTTGATAAAAGTTTTAATGTAAGGGTATTATTGAGTTTTGTCAATTTTATAAAAACTCAGGGTAAAATTACTTACTTTTCTTGAGAGGCCCAAGAAGAGCCTCATCTCCAGCTCTTGTATGTAGATTGTTCAATTTTTAGCAATAGAAGTAGGCTACATTTATATTCTGTAGTGTTTTGCTTTGTTTCCCCTGAAGTTTGTGTAAACATCATCTTTATATAATTTCTTCCCCCAACTTAAGGAAAGGTACTAGACTGAAAAATGTCTCTTAAAAAACACCTCTGGTCATGTGATCTTCTAAAAAGTTGTTTAAAACAATACTTCTCACCCTTTTGCACTCCATTGCTCATCTTGTAGTTGGGTGTTTTAGCTTTGGAGAGTGAGTACCTTAGAATAAGCCTGCCATTTTACTTAGGTTGAAAATGACTTGTTCATGATCCTGGAAGATTTTTGTTTTAGGTTGTTAATCTTCCTAGTAGTTATAAAATCCATTAGAAAATCTTGCCAAGATTAGGAGAATAATTTTGAAGTTGGGTTTAAGGTGAATAGACAATGTGATGGCACTGGAAAGGGAAGCAAGACTAACTTGGGACCAGAGGTACTTCAGTAGAGATTGCATTGGTAGGTTATCAGATTGCTCTTTACCAACCTTTGGGTATAGATAGAAGATACTTCCCAAGAATCCTTCTAGAATTCCACGCCTGCTTTCCTCTGGACTAGATAAGGCCCCTATTAAAGACTTTCTTAGGACCTGCCCCACCTTTTAGTAACTAACACTTACCACACTCATAATTATTTGTTTGGTATATGTTTTTTCTTCTAAAATTTTTATTTTAGAGACTATGTAGTTCACTCTTATTTCCAGCATAACACAGTGCCTGGTGCCTGGTAAACACTTGCTGGCTAATAGGCCTACAGTCCTATTCATTCAGAAGACAGGATTGGTTGATTGTACTTACAGGAGTCAAAAAGATAAAGGAAAGCATACATACTTTTAGATCTGGTAATAAAGAAGGTGTCTTGTGTTTTGTTGATCAATTTGGTTCTGAGATTTTGATAAGAAAGACTTACTTTATTTTAGCTTTATGATGTAATCTATTAAAAAATTTTCACGTCCATGGTAACGGTATGAGTTAAAGAAGAAATAAAGTTACTCACAGACATTGAGAACAGACATGTGGTTGCCAAGGGGAAGGGAAGGAGTGGGGGAGAGATGGACTGGGAGTTTGGGGTTAGCAGATGCAAACTACTACAAATAGAATGGATAAACAACAAGATCCTACTGTATGGCACAGGGAACTATATTCAGTATCCTAAGATAAACCATAATGGAAAAGAATATTTAAAAAAAGAATGTGTATATATGTATAACTGAATGTAAATCAACTATACTTCAAGAAAGAAAGAAAAAAAAGTTGATCTCTATTGAACTGTTGAATATAAAAAGAAAATCCAAGCTCATGCCTAGTAGAAATCCCTACGGAGGATCTGGGGTAGACCTAGGATATCTTCATCAGAATCTCTTATAATAAGATAATTCTTTTGTAGAGTTTTCCATCTGATGAAGGTTGGCCATTTGCAAAATATCTTGGAGCTTGTGGAAGAATGGTGGCTGTAAATTATGTTGGAGAAGAACTGTGGAGTTACTTTAATGCACCATGGGAGAAACGAGTTGACCTCGCTTGGCAATTAATGGAAATAGCAGAGCAGCTGACAAACAATGACTTTGAATTTGCACTCTACCTCCTGGACGTCAGCTTTGACAATTTTGCAGTTGGTCCTAGAGATGGAAAGGTGATCATTGTGGATGCTGAAAATGTTTTGGTTGCTGACAAAAGGTTAATTAGACAAAGTAAGTATATAACTTTTAGATTTTCTCTGTGTCAAAATAATGTTTACATTTATGTGAAGCAAACTTTTAATTTCCTCCTTAGAGGGCAACCTTGCATCTTTCTTTGTTTTATTTGACCAGTATCAGTAAACAAATACTGATTTATTATACTTAAGCTTGTACTCTTAGTCACAGTTTGTCCTTATTTAGAAAATATCCTTCAGGTTCAAATGGATGCAGATATACTGTCTGTGTGTGTGTGTGTGTGTGTGTGTGTGTGTACACACATGTCTTTTTCATACTGTCTGCTTTATGCTGTGGTTTAGGATCTAATGCAGAATTAAGTTTTTATATAGTTAAAGGCTACCAGAGAGACTATACTGCTTTTGTGGAGTCCATATTTTTCTGTGGAATCTCTTACAGTGATATTCTGTGTTTCATTGTTCTGTGAGGTCCCTTCAGTGATTTTTTTTTTCTTTTTAACCATTTAGATGATTCCTAGCACTGCAGATCTCTAACTTTGGTTTGACATTATTACATCTCGTCCAAAACTTTGCTCTCCGTTTATTTATGAGCTCTTCAAAGGATAGGTGGGCAGAATGGCTCAAGTGTTTTGAAAGTTAAGTGTCATAGGAATTTTAAAGTTTCAGGGACAAAGCCTGTAGTTCTATAACTAACGTACTTAGTAAAAAAAAAAATCCCGAAGGGTTGTTATTCCATGGTGAAGGTCTTGTATTCTTAATCCCCTCGTGTCATATGGGGGTCTGTTGATGAAGAGACCAAAAATTTGTGGCACCTACGGAATGCAGTGAATGTAACAGCAGTCTATTAGGTTTATATTTTTTACATCAGCTTGATCTTGTTAAATACTTTATTTTTCTCAATGCCTTGATCTGATTCCATACTCACGAAACTACTTTCTGATTATTTCTTGACCTGCCATGTAGATCCTTTCATGGGGAGTGGATGCCATGCTCTGGAGTGCTTCATTTCCTACTTATCTCTTCCTACATTTGTGAATGTTGTAGCAGCTTACACCATGCTTTTCTTTTTCAAAGTATACAATTCAGTGGTTTTTATTATATTCAGAGTTGTGCAACTTGCCTAAACTTTAAAACACTTTTATTCCAGTATTCGTAAAAATAATATTTTTGTAATTTTTTTTTTCTTTTTAATGTGGGCATTCCTGGAATACATGTTACAGTTTTATACCAACTAATTCCTGACCTTGAATGAATACAATATAGCTTCTGTATTCTCACATTTCATACAGTGAGCATTGCTCCAGTGCTACTTTAGCTCTGGCTAATTCTTTTCAAATGTCTCATGGTAGGGCTGTCTAAATAGACACTTTGCAAAAGGCCATATTTAGTTATTCACCCTCTTTTCTGAACTCTTGTAAATGACCTTTACAGGGAAATTGTGATTTTGTTGTAGCAACTCCCTCAACGTCCTTCCTTTTATCATCTAAACTAGTAACAACAATACACATTCATTTTTTTCAAACAGAATAGATCCTTCCTTGAGAAATTGTTGCATCAGTTATCTTCTTCAACTTTCCACCCTCCTCCTTAAAATCCAATTTTTCTTACCTTCCCCAAAACAAGTATGCATAAGATTCTTTTCTGCTTTCCCAGCATTTTTAAAAGTACTGCTTACTGCCTGTCTCTGCTTCCTCAGCCTCCATTCATTTCTCAACCCATTAAACCTGACTTAGAAGACTGCATTACCATCTGCAAGCACCCAATTGGCAAATTCGTGAAGTGACTGATTAGTAACAACTTTCTGAACTTCTTTCCTCCTTTGGTTTCCTTCTATTCAGGTAGTTCGTTTTTTAAAACATAAATCTGATCTTAGCACTCCTTTGCTTAATGCTTTTAATGACTTCCCATGGTTCTTCGAGTAAAATTCGAACTCCTTACAAGAGAACAATCTGTGTGACTTGGAGCTGTTCTGCTTCATTTTTAACATCCCTCCACTGCCCTTAGTGCTTCAGCTACAGTGGCCTTTTAGTTTCTTGAATGAACCTTTCCACTGAATACCTCACAGCTACTTTATATTACTCTGTATTTATGTATAAAATATTAACATTATGTTAATAGTGTCTGTCTTGTCATCTAGTTAGAACCTCAGACTTTACTCATACACTTCCCTGTTAATTTTTGTCTCAAATGTTTCTACAGTCTGGCTTTTTTTCCTGGACCATCTTAGTCCCTCCAGTCTTCAGCCCAGATTTACATTTCTATTGGACAAATCATGGTCATGACCATCCAAGGTACAGACTATTTTCTAGCCTTATCTGTACCTCCTCCCCAGTTATCTGTCTCATGCTCTAACCACAGTGAATTTATTGTTTCCTGAGCCAGCTGGACCAATCCCTTAAATCCATGCCTTCGTACATACTGTACCCTGGGCCTAGCATGCTGTTTTCCCTCTTTGCTTTTCAGACTTGCTTATCTTTCAAGACCTAAATCAGTTGTTCTCCTCTGTGCAGCTTTCTGCAGCCCCAGGCACAGGTACTGCTTCCTCTGTACTCACGTCGCACTATGTCATACTTCTGTGTGGCACTTTCTCTGTATCATGGAGAGTTTCACTCTACGCTGAACCTTTTAGTATCAGGGACCTTGTCCGATCCTTCTGCCTGGCATTGGTGGACTCCTAATAAACGTTTGTGTATAAATTAATATATTTAAATGTTTAATGTTATACAATTTTAAGAACAAATACTGTGTTAATTAGTCAAATGTTACATTTTGGGAAACAGTGAAAACTCTCTTAAAATGTATTTTTTCTCTTTCTCCTTTTTCCCTTTTCACAGATAAACCTGAAAATTGGGATGTATGGTATGAAAGCAAATTTGATGACTGTGATAAGGAAGCTTGCTTATCATTTTCAAAAGAAATTCTTTGTGCTCGTGCCACTGTGGACCACAATTATTATGCTGTTTGTCAGAACCTCTTATCCAGACATGCCACCTGGCGTGGCACCTCTGGAGGACTGCTTCATGATCCACCAAGTGAAATTGCCAAAGATGGCCGACTAGAGGCCTTGCTGGATGAGTGCGCCAACCCAAAGAAGCGCTATGGCAGATTCCAGGCTGCAAAAGAACTGCGTGAATATCTAGCACAATTAAGTAACAATGTGAGGTAGTCTATGGTGAACTTTTCTTTGCTTTTCTTCATTTAAATAGCACTGGCTAAAACGAAACCACCAAAACTTATCTGGAAAAATGAAATTTGGAGGTAATACATTCAGAGGATGATAAACTTGCACTGATAGATCTCAATGTTAACATCCATCAAAGTAAGACATAATTTCAAAAAATCACATGATGCTTCTGCAAATAAGTTTGTTCTTACACTTTGGAGGCTTGAGCTATCGTTAACTGCTTTACCCCCTGAATGCCTGACTGGATTAATGAGTATGGTTAAGCTATTGGAAATGAGTCTGATAGTTATGTTGGCTTGTGTATCAAAGGGTACTTGGTACTTGACTTAGTTTGCATTATGATCATGATTTTGTGAATCTCTTGTATTTACTTTGAATGTCAAGTTAGATCGGCCTGTTTTATAGGCTACTTTTTCCTTCTGATGTGTAGGTTTGGTTTTTTTTTTCCCATTTTTATGTTTTTAATTAAATTTACACATTCAGGTTACTATAGGTATTCATTTACATCTGGGCTAGTTTTCATTCAGTGCTGTGTGGTACACATTTACCGTTAGGGCAGGATTCCCAGGTTTACTGTTTTTTCAGAAAGCTGAATATTTTATTATGTAAATACATTTCTTCCCACTTTCTGTGGTTTCACCATTGCATGAGATCATTTAAGGTTGTTTAACAGTTACATCCCTCTATGCCAATAAATTATAAGTGTACACTAAACATGAACTTTGGCATATGTTGCAAAATGTCATTTTTGTCCCTTAAAAGGCTTTAAGAGTATACTAGCAATCTATACCTTGATGTTAATTTGATTGAGGGAAAAAAAAAAAAAACAGTATTTTTTAAATGCTAACTATTCCAGGATAGTAATGCATATGCCAAAGAAATATTAGACCTAGTCCTATGGTTAGATTTTTAAATTGGTCACCTACCTATTTTTACTATCCTACTTCCAGTACTTCAGCTCTGTCATTATTAAATTCATATCTTCCTGATTATTCTCTTACATTGAAAAGTTAAGCTACTGCTTCCAAACATATGTAACTTAAAGATGTCGTACCTTTTATTCATTGGTAGTTTTGCAAAAGTCAACGTGGTAGTCATTGTTTGAGTTTAATATGGCATCATAACTTTTTATTTATTGATGGACTAATAATTCTTACCGTAAAGCAGACAAGTTTAGCCAGTCTGTCCAACTTGATCTTCATTACCCAATTGTTAACCATAAAAAAACATCAAATTTAAGTATATGGATAAAAGTTAAACGTGTAAGATTGCTGTGGGCTGTTTTTTAAAGTTACAATATGTTTATAAATTGGCTATCGCTAACGTAGGTGATATTTTTCTGTTTGAAATTACAACTTTTGTTTACCGCAAAGTTTGGTGTAGTGTGCAGTATTTAGTTCTAGACTGACCTTATTCTAATCAGAAAGTGATTAAAATATGCACAACCAAAGCCAAGTTTTTCTTTTCTTTTTCATTCATTCAGCAACTATTTATTGAGCATCAACTCTGTGCCAGGTACATTACTAGCTGCTACACACTGTCTGAACATGACATATGGTTAAGTAACTTTAAAATGATTATCAAAGACTTTAATGTGGGTATTTCTTAAGTTGAAAGAGCATTCATTAAATTGGGATGATGCTTTCACGTTATTTTACTGTTGTGATGGAAGTTCTACCTGTACCATCTACAACTGGGTTGCTACAAAAAGAGCAGGAGGAAATCAATAAAGTTAATCCCAGTTTAAAAACTAGAAGAAGGGTAAGGTCTCTTCGTTATAAAGTTAAGTTTTATACGTCAGTACATTACATATATCAACTAGCCCTCAAAGAAATATTTAAGTGCTGGAAATTTTACTAAGCTGACTTTTTACAAGTTTGGAAAACTTTTGAGGGGAGTAGGTAAAATTACTTGTCAAACATTCGCCTCTTATTCAAAACTTCAGATAAAATACACATTTTCAAAATGGAGCACCTTTTATATTTGATAAGTATTCATTACAAACCTTAGAATGCCAGTCATTAGCGGAGTTGTCTTTCTGTGGTTTAGCAGACACTTATCTTACTTTTTGGAAGAGTGATTGTGATTGCAGAACAGGAAGTGAGAAAACACTGCCAGCAGTGATTGCAACTTGAGGTAGTTTTTTATAACTACCATTTCCCCCATGAGATTATGTGTAATTTCTTTTACCTTTGGAAAAGTTGAGGAGAAGATAGTAAAAGAATTAGGAATTTAAAATTACAGGGAAAAATATGTATGTGAAAAGCAATAAATATTTTGTTCACTTTGCTATCAAGATGTTCACTATCAGATATTTATTATACAGCAGCAATTTATATTTTTAATCATTGCCCATTAATAGACGCAGTAAAATATTTTTGAATCAGACATTTGGGGTTTGTATGTGCATTAAAATTGTCTTTTGTACTGTAAGTTACTGCTTAATTTGAATATTTTATCAGAACTGTCTCCCTGTGCCTTTATTAATATAAAGTTGTTTCTACAACTTTTAATGATCTTAATAAAGAATACTTTAAGAATCACACTTTTCAGACTATCTCTTAACTTCAAATATACAGCTTTTTCTTGAATGGAAAGTGGGGTTATATAGATAAGTTTTTTTTTTTCTCTTGCATATATTTTGATATAATTTTCAGAAACTATCTGGTTGGATGTGATCTGAACTTAAGGTGTGTTTGTTTTCTTTTGTTTTTCTGTAGTAGTTGGTGACTTTTTAAACTTTTACTACTAAGATGGGATAGAGAACTGCATTATGGAATTTTTCAGATGTATACAAGAGAATAATATAATGAACAATAATAAACTGTGGTTATACTAATTTCAAAAGTTAGCAATGGGTGGCCAAACTTGTTTCATCTGTACCCCAGCCTACTTGCCCCAGCTTATTTTGCGAGAGATATCATTTGATTCAGCCATGCACATTAGGCATTTATTTTCTCTCCAACAAAAATTTCACATCTAAAACCTTAATACCTCAATATCGCCAAAGCAAGAGAGCTTTCAGAAACTCAAAGATGTTTTCTCAGAAGCTCAAGATCCAACTGCAGGAACTTTAAACCACTGGCGATATATACATGGAGTAATATGATGATAAATAAGGATAATAACTGAAATGCAATGAAATTCATTAAATATGTAACCTATGCATTCAAAGTGATAAACGTGAACAAAAACAAAACAAAACAACTCAGTTACCTTTGGAAAGATGTTGAGGAATTATTCTGAAAACTGGAAACCTGGAGAGAAAGAAGCATTTATCCTGCCTTACCCCAGGATAATCAAATAACTGAGGGGAAGAATTTTGTAGAATTATTCTAGTTAGTATGCAGAAGGAGTATTGTTAGAATATCACCGTTTTTAAATTCCTAATGAATTGGCAAGAGCTAGGCAATGCACATCAGTGGCAGCTGAAGCTATTAATTGAAAAGCTGATGAGGAACTTTGGATGAATGGATCTGAATGGCAGCACCTGATGAACTCATTGGTTAATCTTAATGTGTCTTCTAATACAACTCAATGAAAAAGTACCCAGCACCACCTATGAAGTGTCTTGACAGGGAAAAGAAAAAAAAAGCCTGAATCTGATCAAGCCCCTAGATCTACCCATTAATGGGAAAAACACAGCACAAAAGAACATGGTACAGAACACCATGGGAATACAATCAACAAAATCCAGAACACAGGGAATTCTACAGGATAAATGACTTGGCTTTAACAAATTGCAAGGAAAAGGAGGGGGACCCTATACGTTGAAAGAGACTTTAGTAACAGAAAGTAAATGCAAATGTCACCTTTGTATCCTGATTTGAACAAATCTACTTTAAAACCAAGTGGAAACAGAAATTTGAACAACTAAACAATAAGGTGGACGTCTTGAGTAACCTCATCTACTTTAATTTTGCACTTGCCTTAATATGTGGAAAAACCATAAAACTACCTATACTAAGTCTAAATTTTGTCTAAATTTGTCTATATGTCTAAATTCTGGATAAAGGCATTTTAGTTCTTTTTTTTGAGAAGTTATTTGCCCATGGTCACAAAAATAGGTAGTGGCAGACCTCGGGCTCAACATTGATGTTCTGGTTGACTTCAACACTCTCCTATACCATGTGGCAACTTTTAAGAACCAGAAGCATATAGTTGAGGACAAGAGCATATGAATATAATTGCATCAAACATTTACATCCATATCCTCAATTTTTAATAAATTAGTGGAGGAGAAGATTTGTGAGGCAAGAAGTAGAAAAATCCCAATTAAGATACAGGGTAGGGGAAGGGGAAGAGTAAGCTGGGACAAAGTGAGAGAGTGGCATTGACATATATACACTACCAAATGTAAAATAGATAGTGGGAAGCAGCTGCATCTCACAGGGAGATCAGCTCAGTGCTTTGTGACCACCTAGAGGGGTGGGATAGGGAGGGTGGGAGGGAGACGCAAGAGGGAGGAGATATGGGGATATATGTATATGTATAGCTGATTCACTTTGTTATAAAGCAGAAACTAACACACCATTGTAAAGCAATTATACTCCAATAAAGATGTTAAAAAAATTTAAAAAAAAATAAGGTAAAAAAAAAGGAGAGATGGGGGAGAAGAGTAGAGAGTGAGAGAAATAAAAGGGTAAGATCTTTTCTACTTTGACCTTGAAATGTTAGGCCTCATAGATCTATATAGATTAGATTACTCTTCCCAACATGAGTTTACTAATATATTCTGTCTCTAGGGATCTACCTCAGCCTTTCAAGTTTTTTTTTTTTCCCTTTCACCTTTCTTCACCCTACAGATAACTTGAAACTGTACCTCATGCCTTATACTCCCAAGTTCTAAGACTATATAGACCTATAAGAAAGTCTGCCTTGTAAGGTGACAGACCATTAAAATAAGCTCAACATTTATGCAGTCAGGCTTGGGATTTTGTTAATTTGTTTTCCTTTTAGTTGTATATCTCAGGTGTTTCGGTGACTCAATACTGAAAGAGGTCACCTGTAGGCTGTTAGATGAAGATAGCACAAGCAGAAGCAATGCTCTCTGTATTTTACTTTAATCCTGAAACAAAACCAGTGGCTCTCCAATGACACTGAGTGCTCTCACTATTTTTCCATTTTTTCTTTTTATACTTAAAGACATTGATTACTGGTTTTAGTTTCTTGTAATATGTATTCATTTTTTTCTTTTTTTAGCTACGCAAATTACTTAATTATACTTACAGTCTCCTAAGGACTTCTCATGTAGGTTATCTTTACGTTTTTTAAGTAATCACTTCGTAATAGGTTACCCAAATTATTTCCTGACACTTGCTTTGAAAGGTGTTTTCAGTTGTCTCGTTAACAATTCTGAAAGTCAACCTTCTAGAATTTTTTTTTTAATCAACGCCTGTATTTTTGAGTTTCTTTGATTTTTTTTTCCACTATTACTGGGACGCTATTTTTGTGGTCCTTTTATGTAATGATTTTCAGACACAGCTTGTTTTCAAATATTGTGGAAGTAGAATAAGGTAAGAATTAGAAGTTACAGGCAGATTTTGGTCTCATGAAACTAGTTAATGATACTGGTGTACTCAGAGGTCATGAAGTTTTGAGTATGGATCTTTTCTATCTTCCTCTGAAACTAATATTCTCTTATAAAAAGTCATTTTTTTGTTGTTAAAGCCACAAACAGAAATCTCAAACACTTAACACTCACAGGTCCCCCATGGAAAAATGTTTCTCTGATGTCATTTGAGAAAAGGCAGTGAAAAAGAGAAGGACATCTTTGAATTATTAAAAATGTATACTTAAATGTTTCTGAGAGTTTGAATCTCTTCTTTGACACTTGCCAGTTGTTCCCCTAGACAAATTATTTAACATCTGTAAGATAGTGTTCATATTAAAGAAACACAGAATTTCCTCTTTTGACTCTTAACTACAAGTTTACTGGCCAGATGCAGTAATGGATGGGAAAACACTTTGTAAGCTGTGAAGTGCTATACAAGTACATGGTAATAACAAATAAACATTGATGGTTTGCCCAGAGAGAAAGAAGAGGCTTCGTTCAAGGATTAAATAATTGGCTTCTTGCTAGCTGGAAGTGCACAGGCACCCATGACTTTTACCTCTTTATAACTTAAGGCTCTAAACTAGTTTTAGCAGGAGGAAAGGCAACAGATATTTTTAGAAAACTTCCTGTGGTTTAGATGAAATTGCCAAAGATATGATTCAGCATGAGAATTTTAAGTTTCCAGGTTCTTGTGCTTCATAGGCTAATAATTTATAATCCACCGGGGAAAAAGAAATCACAGACTTTTTTGGGGGAGGGGACTGTTCCAAGACTTCTGTCAAATTTATCACTTTTGAAGCTTAATTTTTGCATCTTTTGTTGAAATATCAAAAAGTAAAAAATATCGGTTACCGTGATACTTAAAGTATGGCTATTTATTTTCAGCTCATGGTTTTACTTAGAATCTCCTTTGATCAAAAATAATGAAACCAGTATAGTATATGTAACTTAAGTCTTAACAGTTCTGAAAAGAGGAAACATAATGGGGCTGACATGGCAAAATATGCAAACTTATTAATTATCAAATAATAAGCCACTTCTTCCGTACCCTCCTCGTTGGAAGGAAACAGTACCAGTAAAAATGCAGCAGATGAAGAGTTTTTCTTCTTGGCTTGGCAGAACATGAGTCTAGAGCAAGGATTTAGTGAAGGGCAAGGGAGGCTAGAAGGCAAAGAGAGAAATCCCTGGATGGATCCAGACATTTTCTTTGCCCTTTTTGACGCCTGTATAAGAATTCCAAAAGTAACACATGAATATATACCCATTAAAATCACCCCTCTTCCCCTACCCCAGCTCTTCTTCTTCAAATAAATAACTGCTGTTCATACTGTTTGTGTTGGATTGCATTTATGTAGCCATACATACAGATTTTTTACGTAATGGAGATCACATTAACTACATAATAGGCATCATACTAGTCTTCAACTGGATTTTTTTTTTTTTTTGGTAGAACTCAGAGCCTATCAGTCTAAATCTACTTCATTTTTCTAAATCAGGGGTTGGCAAACATTTTCTTTAAGACTTTGCAGGCCATGTGGTCTTTGTTGGAATTCCTGAACTCTGTCGTTGAATAGCACAAAAGCAGCCGTAGACAATACAAAAACTCAGGAGCATGGTTGTGTCCCAGTAAAGCTCTATTTGCAAAAATAGGCCAAGTTTGGCCCATGGGTCACAGTTTGCCAACCCCTGTTCTAAATTGTTACATAGTATTTCTGCATAAAAATAACCATACTTTATTTTTGTAATCACGTCCAATTTTTCACTATTAAACACAGTTGTTTTGACTATCCTTATACAAATAACACTGTACATATATGAGTACTTCTGTAGGAAGTGAATGCCAGGTCAAAGGTATGCATATTTAAATATGGAAATATAGCTTCCAATCTCTCCAAAGGCTTGCCAACTTATTCTCCCCAAAACTGTATGAGAATAGGCTTCTTACTGCCTGCCAACACTGACTATAACTTATTTATTTATATTTTTATATATATATATATATATATATATATATATATATATATATATATATATATATAGGCTGTGCTGTACACCTTGTGGGATCGTAGTTCCCCAACCAGGGATTGAACCCGGACCCTGGCAGTGAAAGCGCCGAGTCCTAACCACTGGACCACCAGGGAATTCCCTATTTATTTTTATTTTTACGAATATTATGTGCAAAATACTATTCCCCTTATTCCTAATAATTAGTTGATGAAGCTTGAGAGAACTAATAACACCCTCTTACCTTCCTGCCTGATTTAGAATAAATTGAGAGGCAGATGCAGGAATCAGGAAGATGGAGAATATCACCTATGCTATTTATCAATTTAAAGCTGTTGGACAGCATGGCCTATATCCATGATAACAATAGTCTTCTGAATACTATATCCTCGAATTAATCTTCCCCACTTTTATCACAGGCAGTGTTGAAAAACGACAGACCTTCTGCCATTGGTAGTCTCTCCTTGGAAAACATACATGGAGAAGCAGAGAGTTTGTGATTCAGAAGACAGTCATACCCCTTAAGGAAAGAGAAAGTGTCTGACCACACATGTCCAGTTCCCTTTCCCAACTCACCAGTTAGTTGAGTCACTGGGGAAGGGGAGAAGACAGATCAGGAGTGCCCCTCTCAGGCAGTCCTTCCACTTGGAAACATGAGTTGATGTCTTCCCCCAGCACTCCAGCTCCAGCCTTAGTGAGGTTAACCATCTTTCCAATAAGTTTGATGACCATTTAATTGTTTTGTGAACTGCTTGCTGTTATCCTTTGACCACTTTTAAAAGCTGGTTGATATTTTTCTGTTGATTTGTAGGAACACTTCATCTTATTAAGGATATTAATCTTTGGTTATTTACCACAATTACTGCATTTGTTAAATCTAAGGTGCCATTGCTTGTGAGATACCATTATTTTATATACTCCTAAGGGGAGTAAGCTTAAAAAACAAAATAAAATGCTGTTAGTGAAGCTATGTCACAGTGAGTCTTATCACTTAGAATTTTTATTTTATATGTACTGAAAGAGCTTGCTTAGACTTTTTGAGTGTATACTTAAGAGGGAAAATATAAGCAAAATAGATTGGCTAAGGTATTTGCAAAACATTTTATATTCAGAATTCATCCACTCTCTTGACCCACTTTTCAGAGCCCTTGCTGTACACATTTTTCCACACTATATGTCATCCTCTGTGTCACCAAGAACATTGGTGCAGCCATATTTCTCCAAAGAGTGCTTCGGTGCTGTCTCCAGAATTTTCTTCCAAGCCATAGCCACCAATTCTTTAAGTTTTGATGCTGGCACTTTCTTGAACTTACCAATAGAAGTAACAGGGCTTCAGACAATAAAAACTAGAAGTCTCATTCTTCTCCTTAAATGGTTCTTGAATAGTATGTCAACCCTAGTGTTTTAAGGTTGAACCTTTCCAATAATAATGGGAGTATCGACCACATTTGAACATGTGCAGGCAATGGCTTCATTTCACAACTACAGCCTGGTAGACAGCAAACGTAAGATGCAGAGATGGTAAAACAAATGTTGGTTTCAGATATATTAAAATTTGAAGAAATGTTTGTGTTCTAACTTATGAATTAGAGTGCTTTTTTTCCAATGTGTCATGCCTCTTCTTTTCTTTCTATGGTGAAATACATAAAACAAAATTTGTCATTTAACCATTTTTAAGTGTACAGTTCAGTGGTATCAATTACATTCACAATATTGTACAACCATCACCACTGTCTATTTCCAAACTGTTGCGTCACCTCACACAGAACTCCGTACACATTAATCAACAGCTCTGCATTACCCCTTTCCCCAGCCCCAGGCTTCTAATTTACTTTCTGTCTCTATGAATTTGCCTATTCTAAATATTTTATGTAAGTGGAGTCATACAACATTTGTCCTTTTGTGTCTGGCTTCCTTCACTTGTTTTCAAGGTTCGCTCATGTTGTAGCATGTACCAGAATTGTATTCCTTATTAAGAATATTGTATTTTATGTCTATACCACATCGTGTTCATCCATTCATTTCTTTTTCTTTCTTTCCTTTTTTTTTTTTTTTTTTTTTTTTGCCTCACTGCACGGCTTGTGAGATCTTAGTTCCCTGACCAGGGATCGAACCCGGGCCCTCAGCAGTGAAAGCGCAAAGTCCTAACCACTAGACCACCAGGGAATTCCCCATCCATTTATTTCTTGTTGGATGCTTGGATTATTTCCATTTCTTGATTATTGTGAATAATGCTGAAAGTAATGTTAGCATACAGGTGACTGTTTGTGTCCCTGATTTCAATTTTGGGGGTATATACATGAGTGGAATTGCTGGGTTACATGGGAATTTTATTTTTAACCTTTTCAGAAATTGCCAAACTATCGCATATCTTTTAACTTTAACATCTGATTGACACCATGGAGATGAACAGAAAGTTGTCCATTGTTGTCCCAGACTTGGTAAGGGTGCAGCAACGGCCCTGAGGGAACTGGGAGCGACAGTGTCCACACAGGTGTATGTCTTAGGAAGTACAAGAGCAGCCAGAGGTTCTTTAATTGTATCTTTGGAAACAAAGAGATTAGCCGTTGTAAATAAATCTATGGAGTAAGCCTATGCCCAGAGTTACTGAACAATTCATCTATTTAAATTTGGAAAAGCAGGTGGGAAGAGCTCAATGGCTCTGCCTAAGAAAGGAGAGAGACTGAGGAACCACAGAAATGACCTGGAGCTTGGGGAGAGAAGAAGCTACCAAAAGGAGACAGGGAGAGAGAAGGAACAAATGATTTAGGTCTATTAACATCATTTTCAATACCACTCCCCTTGAGCACATACTAAGTGACAGGCATTGTGCTTAACACTTTATATCTAATCTTTAAAGCAAGAGAGGTATGCTATTTCCATTTTACATACTGGAAACTATGGTCCTAGAGGTTAAGTGTCTGCCCAAGGCCACAGAACTAGTGAACTGCAAAGATGGGATGTGCCCCCTCCCCCAGCCCTCTTCACTGTGCCGCTCTGGCCCTTCAAGTTCCACATTTGAAATGCTTTCTTTAACTACCACCCTTTCCTGCCTACCGTTGTCAGAAAGAGCGAGGCCCCTCTTCCTTGCGGGCTTGCCTTGCCCTTCCTGGGACCGGCTGTTGTTCCGTTGTGATCCTGCCCGGAGCTGTGCGACTTTTTCACTGTGTCTGGTGTCTGGTTAGTGACGTACAAGGCTTCATTCCCAAACTTAAATCATCCCTCGTGCTGCTGGTATGAACTTGCTTTCTTATAACCTCCTCTGTCGACTTAGTGCATATTTCAACATCAAACTCCTGCCTCTTCCTGCATAATGGGGCCTCCTATTTTCACAGGAGGAAAAAAAAAAAGGTAGCTTATGGGGGTACCTTTCTAAAGTGTACCACCCACATATCTTATCCCTGCCCGCTCAGCAGACCCTCTATTTCCTATTTATTTATTTATTTATAGCTCAAAGATTGTGCCTCCTAAGAGCCATGTCAAGGGATCCTGTGCCCCTGGGGTTGCGACTGCTACTACAAGGGGTCTCAGATCTGTCACAGTTTCTCTTTTTCCTGTTACTCTGAGAGTTAACATTTGCAAAGCACACACACGCCATACTGATTTGTTGATAAAATGATTGTCATAATAACAGTCTCCAAACACAGCTTCCTCTCACTGACTTCCTTCTCAAGAACTCGCACTTATACTCTGTTGTCCCAAATTTACTCCCAGTTCTCCCCTCAAGACGTTTAGGGGCCAGGAGCACCAAGGACAGGAACGCTAGCTAGAAGCCTGGATTGAGTGCAGGGCTTCAGGGCTCAGAGGAAGCATTTTAGAGAGATGCTAACTCAACACCCAAGCGCAGATACTGAGTGATATTCCAAAGAATTAGAAAAGCTAGACATCTCTTTAAGGGATTAATTGAAAAAAGGTTGATCCATCCATGCAGTCAAATACTATGATGCTTTCTGGCACTTAAAATGATAATGCAGAGATATACTTATTCACATGGAAGTGAGTGAATCCAGGTATGTAGGGCCTGAAGTTTACACAATTTCTTTAAGAAGAAGATAGATTCTGTTACCTGGAAGGGGTCTATGCTTATGTGGGGCTTTAAAGCTTAAGCTTCATAAATGCACATTGTGAAGAAAGTAGTTTTCTCAATAGCATGTGAAACTTTGTTCTTATTTCAGAAAAGCCTAATGGGCTCTGCAGAGGGCTGCTAGCAGTGGTTATTTGTTGTATTTTTACTTTTGGTATATTTTTATTTTGTATCTCTGCAATGTGATTATATATGTGTGTATATGCGTATATGTATGTGTGTGTGCATTTCACATGTATATGTGTATGTATATATGTATATTTAAACATATATATATATTTATGTTTTTCATTTGAAAATCAATGGGTCATCCAGACTTCAACCCAAAGGGCTAGACAGATTAAGAGACTCCAGGTCCAAGATCGTCGGATGGAAAGTTGGGAAAGCAGATGTAAGTAAGGTTTAAACCAGAGAGTAGGAGCCAGGTTTGTTTTTTAATAAGGTTTTTATTAAGCCTTCTAGAGTTACAGAAAAGTTGCAAGGATAGTACAGAGAGTTCCTGTATAACCCTCACTCGGTTTCCCTATCATCAGCATCTTTCATTACAATGGTAAATTTGTCACAGCTAAGGACCTAACGCTGGTACATTATTAGTTCGACTCCATACTTTTTTGGATTTCACTAGTTTTTGCCTAATGTCCCTTTTCTGTTCCAGGATATCACATTACATTTAGTCCTAATGTCTCCCCAGCCTCCTCTAGTCTATGACAGTTTCTCCAACTTTCCTTGATTTTAAAGATCTTGGCAGTTTTGAGGGGTACTGTCTGATGTTTTTATCATGGTTATACAGGGATTATGGGATTTGGGGAAGTATGACCACACAGGTGAAGTGCCATTCTCATCTCATTAAGGTTCATGTTCATACCAAGGGTTCATGTTACTAGCATGACTTATCATTGTAGGTGTTAACCTTGATCACCTGCCTGAGGTAGTTTTTGCCAGGTTTTTCCACTGTAAAGTTACTTTTTTTCGCTTTCCTATTCTATTCTTTGGAAGCAAGTCACTAAGCACAGCCTATACTTGAGGGGTGGGGAGTTAAGCTGCGTCTTTCAGAGAAGTATCTACATAAATTATTTGGAATTCTCCTGTATGAGAGATTTGTGTCTTCTCCCCCATTTATTTATCTATTCAATCATTCATTTATATCAGCACAGACTCTTGAATATTTATTTTATATTTTGGGCTATAACCCAATACCATATTATTTGTTTTATTGCTTGAATTATTTCAGCTTTGGCCATTGGGAGCTCTTCAGATTGGCTCCTGTGTCCCTTTGACATGACCACATCGCTTATTTTTTCAGCGTTTCCTTACTTTCTGGCACTACAAAACACTCCAGGTTCATCTGGTATATTCCTGGCCCCAGCCCTAGAATCAGCTATTTCTCCAAAGATCACTGGTTCTTTAATTGGGGAATGGTACAGAAAGCAACATGTGGGCCCTTGCTGTGCCTGTCGCTATGGGAGTGTCATTGCTCCTATGCCTTTTCAGTGCAGAGAGCTAGGAAATATATGTATGTGTATTAACATACATGTACACATATGTATACACACATATCTATAGTTATTCATGTATCTATCCATCTGTATCTATATTAAGCTAAACATGAGTTCATGCTGATGTCGCCAAATTTAATCCAAGCCCACAGGGTTCATTCTAGACTGACCCTCTTGTTTAGCCTGTAACCTCCTTTTCCAACAGGGAGAGACCTGGCTCCCAGCACCTGTCCTGCCTTTATTTATTTGCTCAATCTCAGTATATATGTAGAGTACTTTCAGAAATGTTAACCTCCGCAGGAAACGACTTTATCAATCTAAGTACAGTATTTATGCACCTTTCCTTTTGTGTTTAGTCTTAACAGTTTCCAGACAAAACATATTCCAGAGTTACTAAGGTCAGCATCATTTATTTAAATGCCAGGTTCCCTTCCCTTCCTTTCTCTTCCCTTCCCTTCCCTTCCCTTCCCTTCCCTTCCCTTCCCTTCCCTTCCCTTCCCTTCCCTTTCCTATCCTTTCCTTTTCTTTCTATATTGGGAGCTGTCACTCCAGGTATGAGTGAAGAAAAATGCATTAAAGACATTGTGGAAGATAATCCATCCCACTTGTACACGAACTCCTTCGCAATGTGGCTTTTCTCCTCTTCCCATGAAGCGGTAGATTCTGTTCCCCCATTCCTTGACTCTGGGACTGGCTTTGTTACTTGCTTTGGCTGATAGATGATGGCAGAATGGTGTAATTTTGAACCTGGGCCTCAAGATGGCTTACAGTTTTTGCTCTTGCCCTCCTGGAGCACAGCTGCTGTTCTGTGAAGGAGCCTGAGAACATGGCCTGAAGACATGTGACTCAGCTGACAGGCAGTACCCACTGCCAGTTCTGTCTGTGAAATAAAATTCACATTTTATGTCAAGACAAGAAAAAGTTAAACATAAAAGATTTTCTCGACCCTTTGGCCTGCTGTCTACCACCTACTGTGCATTGCGGATCTGCATTATTGCATTGACCAAACCTCCCTCATCGTCAGAAATACCTGATCAACCATAAGGAGAAACATTCTCCTAGCGTCAAAAATACAACTCCTTAAAAGATAACATTCCTTCCTGATCTTGTAAGGGGCCCACATGACGCTTAGATCTGGATTATGTAAACTGCCCATAGTATGTCACTTAATGTACAACCCTTTGTCTCAAAAACACTTATATAACTGTACCTTGACTTCTAATGGACAGAAACAGTTCTCGGAGCCTTCTGAGATGCTGTTCCCAGGTTATAATCCTCAATTTGGCTTGAATAAAATTTCCCATTTCTTTCTTAGATCGACTGATTAATTTTTCATCAACATGTCCATGAGGTCATCATAGACCATCCTGTCTCAGTTGAGCCACCTAATACCTGCAGCCACATGAGTGACCTGGCAAAAGCAACAGAAAAACTGCTCAGCTGAGCCCAGCCTAAATTGCTGACTCACTGAATCATGAGCAAATAATCGATTTATGTGGTTGATTTATGCTTATTTTTTAAAGTCATTAAATGTTAGATACTTTTGTTTAGCAGCAATAGATAAATGATCCAGGCACTGATACAGCCTGAGCATTTTTCAACATTCAAGGAGGTTCTACATCTTACCCCACCTAAGTTTGTTTTTTTTTTTAACATCTTCATTGGAGTATAATTGCTTTACAATGGTGTGTTAGTTTCTGCTTTATAACAGTGAATCAGCTATACGTATACATATATACCCATATCTCCTCCCTCTTGCGTCTCCCTCCCTCCCACCCTCCCTATCCCACCCCTCTAGATGGTCACAAAGCACCGAGCTGATCTCCCTGTGCTATGTGGCTGCTTCCCACTAGCTATCTATTTTACATTTGGTAGCATATATATGTCCATACCACTCTCTCACTTCGTCCCAGCTTACCCTTCCCCCTCCCTGTGTCCTCAAGTCCATTCTCGACATCTGAGTCTTTATTTCTGTACTGCCCCTAGGTTCTTCAGAACCATTTTTTTTTTCTTTAGATTCCATATATATGTGTTAGCCTACAGTATTTGTTTTTCTCTTTCTGACTTACTTCACTCTGTATGACAGACTCTAGGTCCATCCACCTCACTACAAATAACTCAATTTCATTTCTTTTTATGGCTGAGTAATATTCCATTGTATATATGTGCCACATCTTCTTTAGCCATTCATCTGTCGATGGACACTTAGGTTGCTTCCATGTCCTGGCTATTGTAAATAGAGCTGCAATGAACATTGTGGTACATGACTCTTTTTGAATTATGGTTTTCTCAGGGTATATGCCCAGTAGTACCCCACCTAAGTTTTTAGACTGTTCCCAGTAGGCTGTGTAAACTGAAAGGAAAACACAGAACATAAAAGTTGTTAGTTAAGTTTTATTCAGGGACCTTACTGAGGACTATAGCCCAGGAGACAGCCTCTCAGACAGCTCTGAGGAACTGTTCTGAAGAGGTAAGTGAGGAGCCAGCATATATATACAATTTTGCTGGGAAAAAAATGTCGAACATCAAGAGCTTACTGCTAATCACAAAGAATGGACATCTCAAGTTAAAGATTTTAGTGCTTTTCTATGTATGGGAAGATGCAAGAATCTGGGGTCATTGAAATTTTTCCTTAAATATGTATCTTAACTATCTAGAGGCCCGTCAATCCAAAGCACAGAATACTTCCTGTTTTTCTCCATCCTGAATTCCCCTCAGCGTGCACTGTCAATGGGCGACTGCAGTGGCTAATAATTTGATCCTTGTAGAACTGTTATCGCAGGCAACACTTTTTCTTTACAGCTATATCATATCAGCCAAATTAAATCATTGCAGGTCACGTGATAAATAGCACTACTATTTCTATAAACAAATATTATGAAATCAAGCCATTGATTTCACATTTCTCCATCATGTTATGACTTTCATAAGGACTCCCAATGCTGGATCTTTAGAACATCAAAAGATTGCTAGAGGTTCCATTTGTGTACATACACGGCTAGGTAGAGCTTCGAACTCACAGCACCTCCTCAGCCATCATAACTTCTCTGCTGTCCCTTAGTAACTTTATTTTTAACTTCCGGATTCAGCTTTAAAATTGAAAGCTTTCCACACTTCCTGATTATTCCCATCTTTTCTGTTCTTTCTCACCTCAGTTTGTATGTAGATGATGATGATGATAATGATGACTGCACCTTTACATATAATGCTTATGCTACTTTTCTCCAGTATCAGCCTGGCCAGCTGGGACCTGCTAAGTCAGATCGGCTAGGACAGTGCTGACACAGAGCTTCCCAGGAAGGTCTGCTCTCCAGTCTTGGAGATTACCCCATCCTACTCAGAGCACATTCTCTAACACATGGACTGTCTCCCTCTGGGAAGGCACTTCAGAATGCGGGCAATACCTGGATTGTAGACAACACTTAAAAACATGACAAGGCAGCCACAGAAAGAAATGGATGTGCTACTCTTTAGCAGAGAGAATTGAATCAAGGGATCACAGCAGAGACCTTTAAATACCCATAACTAATTCTCACTTTTAAGAATTTAGGGCCAAAGGGACGTCAGTGGTTTAGTCCAGTAGTTTCTGAAAGTGTTACAAGCAGAGGTAAACTATTTGCAAACAAAATCCCCGAAGGATTCCCGATAGATAGTGAAGGCCCACTCTGACTGCTGTAGCCATCACCTATGTCAGCCTCAGGGTGACCTCAAAGGAGACACTTCCTCAAAACCCTATTACTTTGAAAAACACAGTTAAAAGAATCATTCATCAAATCTAGTTTCTTTTTTTTTTTTTTTTAATTTTATTTTTTGGCCGTGCCACACAGCGTGCGGGATCTTAGTTCCCCGACCAGGGATGGAACCCGTGCCCCCTGCAGTGGAAGCGTGGAGTCTTAACCACTGGACCACCAGGGAAATCCCCAAATCTAGTTTCTTCATGATACATGAAAAATTATACCAGGAGTGGTTAAGGTCATTACCAGGTAGTAGGAGGGGGCAGTTGGTGGCAATATTTAGCCTAGAAACTGGTCTCCTGCCCCAGTTTGGGTCTTCTTTCACTACATATCCTACTTCTCATTTGATCTGCTCCCACTCAATAATCTTTCATGATTTAAGTCCATATCACCAATATTTGAGGATCTCTTACTCATATTATTTTGTTAAGATTTATTTAAAATGGATGTGCTTTTTATGCGCATCATGGTAGGATGATAAATATTAAAAAGGAGTAGAAAATAAAGTAAAGGCATGAGGCAATACTTTTAAAAAAAGGATTCATTTCATTTTTAATGGTAACCACAATAAAAATTTAAGGTAAAAATGTATAGAAACGTCTTTAAATTTCTCACTTGATTCTAATTTTTTTCTTGAGATGCATACTTTTTCAAGTACAGGTATTTCAGTCTGATTTTGAGAAAATGATCTGTTCACCCTTACTGAATTCATAAAACTAAGTTCTGAATTATAAGTATGCTGTTACCGTTTCTAAAATCTAGATGAATCTTGGCAATCACGGGGAAAATTGTTAAGCTCTCTAGATCTTTAGCAATGCTTTTGTTATTCTGACAAGCTGTCCAGACTGTCAAAAACATATCTAGGTGATGCAGTCCCTGAGGAAAAATTTATTTATGTCATACCTCTGGATGAAGAACCCTCTTAAGAAAACAGTTTAGTCGTTTGGGTCCCATTTGAAATTCCCAGCAATTCTTTCCCCATAGTGTTTTTACTAATTAAGAAGCATTTACTTACTGTCTTTTTTGTGCATTCTATAGGCATAAAAAGAGTGATTAAAAAAACTGAATTCAAGCCATCAGTTTTTTATTTACTCTGCATGTCTGGTTTTAACAAAAATTCTGAGTTTTGACAACTGCTAAAAGTAATGTTCATATCTGTTTTGTGTTCCTTTTTAAAAGACTCTCAAGTCACATGTTAGGAGATGACCCATCAGATGAGATTAGCTTTTGAGTTTACATGCCACCTCAGGTTATATTTAGTGCTACTGGCAAAAGATTTTATGGGTCTGCAGATCTTTCAACTTTGTTCAAGTTTTTGGCAAGATTTTTTTCTGTGTGTGTGATATTTGTTTCCTCTTGGCAAGTTTCTGACAGCTTGATGCTTTTTAAAATATATGCCTGTGATGTGATCTTCAATACTTGCCTTGCACCATTTTATATTTTGACATGAAAAAGTTAGCTTGTACCAGGCCTTGAGCTCAACAAAATATATGCTCATACGTGTTCCCACATTTTAAAAGGTTGTCCTTTCTTTGGAGGGCATTTCTATTTGTGGATGTACCTAGAGTTACATATATGAGAAACTGGAAAAAGAAGAAGAGTTGTGGCCATGGGAACTCATCCTTCACCTACTCGCCACTGTCTTCAACAAGATCAAGAAGAAATGCCGGAACAATTTTCAGCCTGACTGTTTTCAAACAGGATACTGCTGAAAAATCATTCTTAAAGGAGGGAAAAGCTTAATCTGAAAAAGTAGGACACATTCATTAATTTTTTTTCTGTCTGTTTACATTTGAAGTCTTTAGGAGAGCAAGTTCATCTTTACCACTTTAAAGTGATAAAAAGGGACATTAGAATGGGCTGTCTCATCATAGTTAACCATTAGTCCCTTAGTTTACTGTAAGTTAACATTTTTGGAAACTGCTGAGGTTTCCTCCTTTTTCCTCTGAGCAGCTGCCTTGTAAATAAATGTGCATGTCTGGTCAGCACTGAGGTTGGCTGAAGAATGTTTAGGACATTTTCTTTGATCTCTACTGAGGGAAAAAAAAATCTAATTGTGTGCTTTACTCCGTAGGATGCAAGGAGGCAGTCCTAGACAAAAGCCTCCAATGTAATTTCCATATGGAAACCATGGCCCTAAAAGAACTCTTTCTGTCTTATAATGTTCCAGATTTGAATTCCATCTGTACCCACTTTTTAGTTCCTTTGCTGCCACTCCAGAGCTGAGTCACTGTGAATAATCTCTTCGTCTTTGAGGCTAGGTCAAACCTGAAGGATAACATAAGAAAATGCCTCATCCTTAAGGTTGAATTAGCTCTTTGGATTTGCGAGTAGATGCTCTTTGCTGAGAGCTACTACAATGTCTACCTAAATGTATTCATCTTAGATAATGGGGCACCAAAGTCAGGATGGCTGCAACCTCAAGGCAAAGGCTCTATATTTTTCCATTAAATATCATTTGGCAGAGAAGACTTAAATGCTGCTGTTTTGCTATGATGGAGCTAGTGGTGTCTATGGGTAAATTTAAGCATATACATTCTCAGAGCATATTTAAGCATTTTAAGGATATTTTACCCAATACTTTAAAAAATGCAGTTTGCTGAATTATAATTCAGAGTATTAACTTTTAAGTTTGAGGGCATTTGCCAAGTTTTAGAGAAAGAAGGTAAGATTTAGATGCCAGAGTATTTTTGACTGAGGCCTCTCCTTACCACTAGTGAGCTGAATAATCAGCTCACTAGTGGATGGGAAATGATGGGAAAGTATTTCTATCTAATGCGAGTTCTGAGCTATGCACCCAGTGATTTAATATAATGATGTGTGACCACACTTTCTCAGGCATTATGTAAACATGACAGAATCAGGAAAATGAACACATTATTATCAAAGTGCAGATGGGAAAATCACTTTTTTCTCTTTGATTTTCAACTTTTTCCTCCTAAAAAGAAATAGGATTAAATTATTCCTAAGGATAGTTTCAGCTGCAGTTTTCTATAATTTCAAGTTGATATAAATTGACTGTGGTCTTCATTATACACTTATACATCATATCTTGAGTTCTCAAAAAGTCCTGTCTAAAATAATAAGTACTCTGTGTTCTGAAATAATATCTACTATATCATTGGATAAGTCATATTGAACAAGTTACTAAAAAGTTGTTAAATAGTTAAAAATATTCTTTCAATAAATATTACACCATTAACGAACTGGAAGTCTGTCAGTATGATGGGAAGTGAACACGAATAACTAGAGTGTAAGGCAAAATGGATTGTATTAAAAGCTTGCTGGAGGATTAGATGTGTTTCGTAAACTGTAGTGGGTCTTAGCAGACTTTGCGTGAGAAACAGGTTGGTGCATAAAGTAATAAGACCAAGGGATAAAGTTTTTCTTAGACCTATTTTTCCATGCTTTCTTGTGAGTGATTTTAGTACCTTAATGAAATATATTTGCTTTCATAGACATTCACGTGTGTGTGGCGTGTTCTTTGTTGGGATGAGGTGTGTTGTTGATGGAGATGAATGTGGAGGATGATCTTGTTGCTAAGTAAGTGCTATTCTCTGGAATTTGGTAAAGCTTTTTTATTTATAGGAACTGTTTTTAAAGCATTATAAACTTGTGTTCCATTGACACATTTTTTTAAGTCTCTAAATAGCTATGTATTCTATTAGGTCCTAAATATTAAGAGTCTCATCAAATTTCTCTTAAATATCTATAAAACAAAATAATATTCACATTTGAAATAGAACATGAATGTGCCCCTGTGGAAAAGATGCATTGAATATGACTGAGCCCCTTCCTTGGTTTATTTTTCTCCATGGCACTTTTTATCATTTAAGTACTGTATATTTTAGTTGTTTATTTTCTTATTTCCACTTGCAAAAATGGCTGCCAGGGTTTCAGCCCAGTGTGTCAGGGGGCATTTCAAAGAGAATGGGGTAAATGGGCTGGTCTAATGTTTTGAAAATATATCTATTATATCTGAATGGGGTTGCCTATTTACTAGATTGTTCTATTACATACCCACTATGGGCTTCGAACACCAAAATACGAACACATCACATCTCCAATGTCTCTTTCTATACCCTTGAAATTAGAGTTTCCATTAGACATCACTTATCTAAGTGTGGTTTATCTTTTAATTAAAATATTTATTGGCATAATTAAATCAATTGTAGATGGATTACTAAAATCATCTTAGAAATAGTAGCTAAGGATCATTTGTTTATACTAAGAAAAAAAGTGACTTAAATGTCTGAATCTTTCCAATAATTGTTTCCAACAATTCTTTCTTCCATTGGAATTATTCCTTATAAGTATTCTAAAAATGGTGATGGCTACTAAAAAACAGAATTTGTGTTCTCAGGAAAACTTGTTCTTATTGGGAACAGATTCTAAGTTATTTTTTGTGAAATAGTTTCCAGTGCTTCTTTTCCTGTTTAGCATCTATTCCTGATTTTGCTTTTATTATGTATTTGTACATGAGAGTAAAATTGATATAGTCTATAATACCTAACAAATACACTGAACTAAGTTAACAACTGAGAAGACTTAGAGAACCAATTTATGGTTACCAGGGGGGAAGCATGGGGGGAAGGGATAGTTAGGGAGTTTGGGATCAACATGTCCACACTGCTGTGTTTAAAAATGGATAACCAATAAGGCCCTAATGTATAGCACAGGGAACTCTGTCCAATATTATGTGGCAGCCTGGATGGGAGGGGAGTCTGGGGGAGAATGGATACATCTATATGTATGGCTGAGTCCCTTTGCTGTGCAGCTGAAACTATCACAACATTGTTAATCGGCTATACTCCAATATAAAATAAGGAGTTAAAAAAATAAATTAACAAGTGACAAGGAAAATGTGACATTTCTTTTACACATAATTACTGATCAAAGAATAGAGCATGGGTGTTTTGCTACAATAGAACCCATTTTGAAACTTTCAATGATATCAAGGCAAATATTATAAGAAGATTTGTTAAAATATTTATAGGAAAAAATAAGACTAACGTCAAAGTGAATATTAAGAAAAATATGTAAACATGACAGAATCAGGAAAATGAACACATTATTATCAAAGTGCATAGCCATCATATGGAAGATATGAAATAAAGAGCAGCTGGGCAATTTGAAGGCTAGATGCATCCAGTATTATATTTGGAAAACAGCACAAGCCACTAGCATCTAAGAAATGACAGACTGTCTAGTGAAACTTCTCTACCATCAGGAAGAAAATGCCTGAGAAAGTGTGGTCACACATCATTATATTAAATCACTGGGTACATAGTTCAGAACTCGCGTTAGATAGAAATACTTGCATGGTAGAGGGAAAAGTGGAGAGAGCATTATGGTTAATATTCTTTGATTGTAAGTAACAGAGAGTAACTCAAGCTAGCTTGTGTTTTTAAAAATGTATTTATTATAAGTGTCTCATATGCTGACAGCATGACTGTGGTCAGGCTTCAGGAAGGGAGTGACTCCAGGAACTGGAAAACATCAATTTCTCCCCATTTCTTATCTCTGCTTCTTCCTGTAAGTGTGCTTTGAGCAACAGATCTAACACCTGGCTGGGAAGACACCCAAAGACTATGTCTACACAGACTTGTAGGGTAAAGCTAATGCAATTCTTGGAGTGTTGATCATGATCAGAAGGTTGGAACTGGGATGGTGACTCTTTTGATAGAGCTGGGAATCTTTAGGGCTTGTGCTCAACATGAAAGGAGTTTGGGGGTAAGACGGGTGTGTCATAGTAGGGCAGGTCAGAAAGTAAGTGTTTATGAGATATGATGTCTGCGAGGTAGGGGCTCCAGAAAAGGACCACAAGCTTGGCTAGGATCTTACAGGGCCTTACCTTGCCCTTCCTGCCCTTTCACTTGAGAGAAGGTTCTTCCCTGGGCTCTTGCTTGGCTTGCCTTCCGTCTCAACCCAAGTGTCACCTAATCAGAGACATCTTCCCTGACCACTCTATTTAATGAAACCCCTATACCACATTTAAAGTACTCTTTCATAATTACCCTGTTTTATCTCCTTAAGCATTTATTTTTCTGGAATTGTCTTGTTTGTTTACCCATCTATTATCTGTTCTCACCTTCTTACACTCTTTGTGACATCAGAGGCCTTTTCTGAGCTGTTCTCCTTTGTGTCTCTATCATCTAGCACAATGCCTAGCACATAACAGGTGCACAATAGATATCTGTTGGATAAATGACTAGGAGCATATATGGCTACTGTAGAATTGTAGCTAGGAGCAGTATGTAGTACTAGAGCTGGGGATTGTATGGTAGCTTGATTCTGTAGCAGAGTGAAGATTTTTCTTGTCCTATCAGAGGAGGATCTGCCCTCCCTCCTATTGGGGGCTTAAAGTACTTATTTATTATACCTATGCTTTAGTAAGATTAGGAAATCAAGACTTCTCAGCTGGTTTCGGGCTCAATCTTAGTATAGGAGAGGGGATTATGTGCTCAGAGTGTAAAGGGCCTTTGGGCACATCAGATACCTCTATGCCCTGTGAGGAAGGGCTCAGCCATCTCTTACATATTATTGTTTTAGAGCTATTGCCTATCTCCCAGATTCAAGGAAAGACAAATGGTGGTTTCGGGAAAGAAAGAAGTGGCTGCAGCTATTACACTGAATTTCTAATAGAGACCTTGTGGGGGGAGATGTTAATGAAGCAAGAATTTATTTTAAATCACCTCTATACATTTGAAAGATTTGAATTAGATTCTATGAAAAGGTAGGATATCTGCAGGGAAGCTTGAGTTTTGGTGTTAGGATACCATGGTTTTCATTGTAAAGTTTATCGATATCTTTAATATCATAGGACTCAAACAAGGTCCTATGCTCTTCCTTTTGGGCTGTCATTCTGAGGAATGAACTTCATGAAAGGATAAGATGTATGTCCATATAAGCAAGAGGAGTTTCTCCAAGAAGGAAGTTGGAGTGAAATTTGGAAGAAGGCAGGGAAGCTAGTCAGTCTTGAGGATTAACTTTTTCACTAGAACTTCAACTCAAATGGCAGGTTTTGGTAACATTACATTGAAAATATGTTGCAAGTTTGTCTATATTATATGCTGAAAATCATTTTTTATGTATTGGTCATTTCTTTAATTGCTTTTCTCTAAGAATAAACTTGTTTTTGCACAGCCAGGAAACTTTGCTCTCTGAATGTCAGTTTCAACAATCTCAAATGAGACTCTCAAATGAGTCTAACTTTAGTAACTTGTGGCTTTCACCACAGTCACTTCTCCCTATATTTATGAATCTATTATTTATATTCTTTCTTGGGGAAATTAAGTAATGCAATTAAGATTTGCTTATTCTAGAGAGTGTTAGAAAAGGGGAGATTTTAGCTTAGTCCCTCCTGAGTTCTCCCCTTAGAGGAATTTGCACCTTCGGATCATGTGTGCTTCTCAGGGCTGGTGTGAAAACACATTCAAAAAGTTCAGGCCTTCACAGGTTAAATGCCATGTGCTAATCTCAAGTTTGCATCCTCTGTTCCAAGTTCTGCTGAAACTGTGCTGGGTGAATCTCCACTGACTTTTCAGAAAAACTCAACTCCTATACAGAGGAGTAGGATCTAGGTCCAGTATATATCCCCCATTCCTAAGAGCACATTTCCCTAAGGCTGAAGTATTCTGAGAACTGGTGAAGGTGGGGTCTAGGGAGACAAGAAAATTTAGTTAATGGTGACTATCAGAACACCAAATCCCACTGAAGAGTAGAAGGGAGTAGGCAGATACAGGTTCCTTTCTCTTCTGACTGTACAATTCCCAAATCTAGTTTCTTTCAAGATCTTCTCACCAGACTTCTGCTTCTAGCTAAGAGAGAATACAAAGATTGAATTTAACCTCCTGCTTTAAACAAATAAGACAAAAATATATGAAAAAATAGTTTTCAAGGCACTGGACATAAACAATGAAAGATAGTGATCCTTGAAAGATGGGAAACACATGAAGTTAGCCCTACCATTGCCTCTGTTATTGCCTGAGAGATTTTTTAGGCCTTGGCACAGAAAAAAGAAATGGAGGCAGAGAAGGGTGGACTCCCTGAGTTAAGGAGATGCTGCTGGGAGTTCAGAGAGATTATGGTAGGTAATGTTCACAGGGCTGAGTGTTGAAAGAAGAGAGCTGCACAGAGAGAGAATCTTGGAAATCTGCAGAGGATCCTTCTCTAGTATTCAGTAGAGTACTAATCAACATCTACATGGGAGGAAACTACCTAAGGTCAAGGAAAGAACTATTCAAAAAAAAAAAAAGATTAGAGGTAATAGAACCTGGTATTCACATACTGCCAAGAAGAGTGCCTGATTTCACTGGCTGCACTGGAAAAATCTCACAATTCAGGGCATTGAGTAGAGTACTCAGAAAGGTCTCAACAGTGGAGAATAATTAATCAGCCCTAAACTAAATGTTACTCTAGTCCTACTTAACAAATCTTAAAAGCAAAATCTAAAAAGATCAAATTTTTCCGAAATAACTTGTGTTGAAGAAGAAAACTCTAGAATATTTATACAAAAACATGCAGCCATCAATAATATAAAAATCACAATGCCTGGTATCCAATCAAAGATTACCAGGAATTTAAAGAAGCAGAGACACATGACCCATAATGATGAGAAAAATCAATCAATTGAAGATGACCCAGAACTGGATTAATATAAGGACATTAAAACAGATTAAACTATATTCAAAAAGCTAAATAGAATATCTTTATTCTAAGACCCAAATCAAACTTCTGGAGATGAGAGTCACAGTGACTGAGATTTTAAAATATACTGAATAGGATAAACAATAGATAAGACATTACAGGAAAGAAAAAGATTAGTATACTGGAAGACATAACAATAAAATGTATCCAAAATCAATGGTTGAGAGACCAAAGAACATAAAAGAAAAGAGAAGGGCATCAGTGAGCTTTGGGACAACTTCAAGCAGCCTCATATGACTGTAATTGGAGCCTCTGAAGAAAGGGAGTGGGGTATAGAAAAATATTTGAACAAATAATGGCTGAAAATTTTTCAGAGTTGTTGAAATTTTAAACCCACAGATCCTGGAAGCTCAATGAATCCCATTTACAAGAAACATGAAGAAAACTACACCAAGTCACGTTATGATTAAATTACCTAGAAGGAGTGATGAAAGGAAAATCTTAAAAGCAACTAAAGGAGAAAAGAAAAAAAAACACACTACAGATGAATAAAGATAAGATTTGAGAGGAACCAAGATGGCAGAGTAGAAGGATGTGCTCTCACTCCCTCTTGCGAGAACACCAGAATCACAACTAGCTGCTGGACAATCATCGACAGGAAGACACTGGAACTCACCAAAAAAGACACCCCACATCCAAAGACAAAGGAGAAGCCACAATGAAATGGTAGGAGGGGCACAATCACAGTAAAATCAAATCCCATAACTGCTGGGTGGGTGACACAGAGTGGAGGACACTTATACCACAGACGTCCACCCACTGGAGTGAAGGTTCTGAGCCCCATGTCAGCTTCACAACCTGGGGGTCCGGAAATGGGAGGAGGAGTTCCTAGAGAATCAGAATTTGAAGGCTAGTGGGATTTGATTGCAGGCCTTCGACAGGACTGGGGGAAACAGAGATTCCACTCTTGGAGGGCACACACAAAGTAGTGTGCACATTGGGACCCAGGGGAAGGAGCAGTGACTCCAGGGGAGACTGAAGCAGACCTACCTGCTAGTGTTGGAGGGTCTTCTGCAGAGGGGGGCAGTGGCTGTGGCTCACTGTGGGGACAAGGACACTGGCAGCAGAAGTTCTGGGAAGTACCCGTTGGTGTGAGCCCTCCCAGAGTCCACCATTAGCCCCACAAAAGAGCCCAGGCTGCTCCAGTGTTGGGTTGCCTCAGGCCAAACAACCAATAGGGAGGGAACACAGCCCCACCCATCAGCAGTCAAGCGGATTAAAGTTTTACTGAGCTCTGCCCACCACAGCAACAGTCAGCTCTACCCACCACCAGTCCCTCCCATCAGGAAACATGCACAAGCCTCTTAGATAGCCTCATCCACCAGAGGGAAGACAGCAGAAGCAAGAAGAACTACAATCCTGCAGCCTGTGGAACAAAAACCACATTCACAGAAAGATAGACAAGATGAAAAGTCAGAGGGCTATATACCAGATGAAGGAACAAGATAAAACCCCAGAAAAACAACTAAATGAAGTGGAGATAGGCAACCTTCCAGGAAAAGAATTCAGAATAACGATAGTGAAGTTGATCCAGGACCTTGGAAAAAGAATGGAGGCAAAGATCGAGAAGATGCAAGAAATGTTTAACAAAGATCTACAAGAATTAAAGAACAAACAAACAAAGATGAACAATACAATAACTGAAAGGAAAACTACACTAGAAGGAATCAATAGCAGAATAACTGAGGCAGAAAAACGGATAAGTGACCTGGAAAACAGAATGGTGGAATTCACTGCTGCAGAACAGAATAAAGAAAAAAGAATGAAAAGATATGAAGACAGCCTAAGAGACCTCTGGGACAACATTAAATGCAAAAAAATTGCATTATAGGGGTCCCAGAAGGAGAAGAGAGAGAGAAAGGACCCGAGAAAATATTTGAAGAGATTATAGTCGAAAACTTCCTTAACATGGGAAAGGAAATAGCCACCCAAGTCCAGGAAGCACAGAGAGTCCCATACAGGATAAACCCTACTATGCCAAGGCACATAGTAATCAAACTGGCAAAAATTAAAGACAAAGAAAAATTATTGAAAGCAGTAAGGGAAAAACATCAAATAACATACAAGGGAACTCCCATAAGGTTAACAGCTGATTTCTCAGCAGAAACTCTACAAGCCAGAAGGGAGTGGAATGATATACTTAAAGTGATGAAAGGGAAGAACCTAAAACCAAGATTACTCTACCCGGCAAGGATCTCATTCAGATTTGATGGAGAAATGAAAAGCTTTACAGACAAGCAAAAGCTAAGAGAATTCAGCACCACCAAACCAGCTCTACAACAAATGCTAAAGGAACTTCTCTAAGTGGGAAACACAAGAGAAGAAAAAGACCTACAAAAACAAACACAAAACAATTAAGAAAATGGTCATAGGAACATACATATCGATAATTACCTTAAACGTGAATGGATTAAATGCTCCAACCAAAACACACAGGCTTGCTGAATGGATTCAAAAACAAGATCCGTATATATGCTATCTACAAGAGACCCACTTCAGATCTAGGGACACACACAGACTGAAAGTGAGGGGATGGAAAAAGATATTCCATGCAAATGGAAATCAAAAGAAAGCTGGAATAGCAATACTTATATCAGATAAAATAGACTTTAAAATAAAGAATGTTACAAGATACAAGGAAGGACACTACATAATGATCAAGGGATCAATCCAAGAAGAAGATATAACAGTTATAAATAAATATGCACCCAACATAGGAGCACCTCAATATATAAGGCAACTGCTAACAGCTATAAAAGAGGAAATCGACAGTAACACAATAATAGAGGGGGACTTTAACACCTCACTTACACCAATGGACAGATCATCCAAAATGAAATAAATAAGGAAACACAAGCTTTAAATGACACAATAGACCAGATAGATTTAATTGATATTTATAGGACATTCCATCCAAAAACAGCAGATTACACTTTCTTCTCAATTGCGCACGGAACATTCTCCAGGATAGATCACATCTTGGGTCACAAATCAAGCCACAGTAAATTTAAGAAAATTGAAGTCATATCAAATATCTTTTCTGACCACAACGCTATGAGATTAGAAATGAATTACAGGGGAAAAAACGTAAAAAACACAAACACATGGAGGGTAAACAATATGTTACTAAATAACCAAGAGATCACTGATGAAATCAAAGAGGAACCCAGAAAATACCTGGAGACAAATGACAATGAAAACACGACGATCCAAAACCTATGGGATGCAGCAAAAGCAGTTCTAAGAGGGAAGTTTATAGCTATACAAGCCTACCTCAAGAAACAAGAAAAATCTCAAATAAACAATCTAACCTTACACCTAAAGGAACTAGAGAAAGAAGAACAAAGAAAACCCAAAGTTAGCAGAAGGAAAGAATCATAAAGATCAGAGCAGAAATAAATGAAATAGAAACAAAGAAAACAATAGCAAAGATCAATAAAACTAAAAACTGGTTCTTTGAGAAGATAAACAAAATTGATAAACCATTAAGGCAACTCATCAAGAAAAAGAGGGAGAGGACTCAAATCAATAAAATTAGAAATGAAAAAGGAGAAGTTACAACAGACACAGCAGAAATACAAAGCATCCTAAGAGACTACTACAAGCAACTCTATGCCAATAAAATGGACAACCTGGAAGAAATGGACAAACTCTTAGAAAGGTATAACCTTCCAAGACTGAACCAGGAAGAAATAGAAAATATGAACAGACCAATCACAAGTAATGAAATTGAAACTGTGATTAAAAATCTTCCAACAAACAAAAGTCCAGAACCAGATGGCTTCACAGGTGAATTCTATCAAACATTTAGAGAAGAGCTAACACCCATCCTTCTCAAACTCTTCCAAAAAATTGCAGAGGAAGGAACACTCCCAAACTCATTCTATGAGGCCACCATCACCCTGTTACCAAAACCAGACAAAGAGGTCACCAAAAAAAGAAAACTACAGGCCAATATCACTGATGAGCATAGATGCAAAAATCCTCAACAAAATACTAGCAAACAGAATCCAACAGCACATTAAAAGGATCATACACCATGATCAAGTGGGATTTATCCCAGGGATGCAAGGATTCTTCAATATACATAAATCAGTCAATGTGATACACCATGTTAACAAATTGAAGAATAAAAACCATATGATCACCTCAACAGATGCAGAAAAATCTTTTGACAAAATTCAACACCCATTTATGATAAAAACTCACCAGAAAGTGGTCATAGAAGGAACTTACCTCAACATAATAAAGGCCATATACGACAAACCCACAGCAAACAACATTCTCAATGGTGAAAAACTGAAACCATTTCCTCTAAGGTCAGGAACAAGGCAAGGATGTCCACTCTCAGCACTATTATTCAACATAGTTTTGGAAGTCCTAGCCATGGCAATCAGAGAAGAAAAAGAACTAAAAGGAATACAACTTGGAAAAGAAGAAGTAAAACTGTCACTGTTTGCAGATGACATGATACTCTACATAGAAAATCCTAAAGATGCCACTCAAAAGCTACTAGAGCTAATCAATGAATTTGGTAAAGTAGCAGGATACAAAATTAATGCACAGAAATCTCTTGCATTACTATACACTAATGATGAAATATCTGAAAGAGAAATTAAGGAAACACACCCACTTACCATTGCAACAAAAAGAATAAAATACCTAGGAATAAACCTACCTAGGAAGACAAAAGACCTGTATGCAGAAAACTATAAGACACTGATAAAAGAAATTCAAGATAATACCAACAGATGGAGAGATATACCATGTCCTTGGATTGGAAGAATCAATATTGTGAAAATGACTATACTACCCAAAGCAATCTACAGATTCAATGCAATCCCTATCAAATTACCAATGGCATATTTTACGGAACTAGAACAAAAAATCTTAAAATTTGTATGGAGACAAAAAAGACCCCGAATAGCCAAAGCAGTCTTGAGGGAAAAAAACGGAGCTGGAGGAATTAGACTCCTTGACTTCAGACTATACTACAAAGCTACAGTAATCAAGACAATATGGTACTGGCACAAACACAGAAACATAGATCAATGGAACAAGATAGAAAGCCCAGAGATAAACCCACGTACCTATGGTCAACTAATCTATGACCAAGGAGGCAAGGATATACAATGGAGAAAAGACAGTCTCTTCAATAAGTGGTGCTGGGAAAACTGGACAGCTACATGTAAAATAATGAAATTAGAGCACTCCCTAACACCATACACAAAAATAAACTCAAAATGGATTAGAGACCTAAATGTAAGACCGTACACTATAAAACTCTTAGAGGAAAACATAGGAAGAACACTCTTTGACATAAATCACAGCAAGATCTTTTTTGATCCACCTCCTAGAGTATTGGAAATAAAAACAAAAATAAACATATGGGACCTAATGAAACTTCAAAGCTTTTGCACAGCAAAAGAAACCATAAACAAGACGAAAAGACAACCCTCATCATGGGAGAAAATATTTGCACATGAATCAACGGACAAAGCATTAATCTCCAAAATACATAAACAGCTCATGCAGCTCAATATTAAAGAAACAAACACCCCAATCCAAAAATGGGCAGAAGACCTAAATAGACATTTCTCCAAAGAAGGCATACAGATGACCAAGAAGCACATGAAAAGCTGCTCAACATCACTAATTTTTAGAGAAATGCAAATCAAAACTACAATGAGGTATCACCTGACACCAATTAGAATGGGCATCTTCAGAACATCTACAAACAACAAATGCTGGAGAGGGTGTGGAGAGAAGGGAACCCTCTTGCACTGTTGGTGGGAATGTAAATTGATACAGCCACTATGGAGAACAGTATGGAGGTTCCTTAAAAAACTAAAAATAGAATTACCATATGATCCAGCAATCCCACTACTGGGCATATATCCAGAGAAAACCATAATTCTAAAAGACACATGCAACCCAATGTTCATTGCACCACTATTTACAATAGCCAGGTCATGGAAGCAACCTAAATGCCCATCAACAGATGAATGGATAAAGAAGATGTGGTACATGTATACAATGGAATATTACTCAGCCATAAAAAGGAATGAAATTGGGTCATTTGTAGAGACGTGGATGGACCTAGAGAATGTCATACAGATTGAAGTAAGTCAGAAAGAGAAAAACAAATATCGTATATTATTGCATATATGTGGAACCTAGAAAAATGGTACAGATGAACCAGTTTGCAGGGCAGAAATAGAGACACAGATGTAGAGAACAAATGTATGGACACCAAAGGGGGAAAGCGGCGGGTGGTTGGGGTGGTGGTGGGATGCTTTGGGAGATTGGGATTGACATGTATACACCAATATGTATAAAATTGATGACTTATAAGGGCCTGCTGTATAAAAATAAATAAAATTAAATTAAAAAAATAAAGTGTTAGTATTTAGTCTATTAAGATTATATAGTACAGTTTTAACTTTGTCTTTTAGACATAACTGTCTTTGTACTGTTCACAGTTCGAATGTTTATTCAATATTTTATAACACCTCCCAGAAAATTTTAACTAACATCAAGGTGTTTTGTTTGTTTGATTTGTTTTATGCTTGGCAAATTAGTATTGAAAATATCACATTATTTCTGAAAATAAAATAAAATAAAAAGATTTGACAGCAGATTTGTCAGAAACGATTTAAGACAAGGATGTCCTCTGTGGTGTGGAGGTTTTTCCTTCCTACTTTACTTTCTTTAACACTACCACGGAGAGGGTTTGGGACACCTCGTTACAGCCTCACAAGTGTGGGTCCCTTGTCTAGCCTCTCCACTCTGCCTTTGAATGTTTGTGGCAAACCTATGTCACAAGCAAGTTTCTCTGCACCATTTTTCCAACAGCATTCTTTCCTTTTTTTTAAAAAATTTATTTATTTTATTTATTTTTGACTGCATTGGGTCTTTGTTGCTGCACGTGGGCTTTCTCTAGTGCGGCGAGTGGGGGCTACTCTTTGTTGCGGTGCGTGGGTTTCTCATTGCAGTGGCTTCTCTTGTTGCGGGGCACGGGCTGTAGGCGCACGGGTTTCAGTAGTTGTGGTGCCCAGGCTCAGTAGTTGTGGCTTGCGGGCTCTAGAGCGCAGTCTCAGTAGTTGTGGTGCACGGGCTTAGTTGCTCCGCGGCATGTGGGATCTTCCCGGACCAGGGCTCGAACCCTTGTCCCCTGCATTGGCAGGCAGATTCTTAACCACTGAGCCGCCAGGGAACCCCCAAACAACAGCATTATTTCTTAATTAAGTTATGTACATTGTTTTTTTAGACATAATGTTATTGGAAACTTACGAGACTAAAGTATAGTGTAAACACAACTTTTACATGCACTGGGAAACCAAAAAATTCGTGTAACTTGCTTTATTGCATTATTCACTTTATTGCAGCAGTCTGCAACCAAACCCACAATATCTTTGAGATCTGTCTGTATAATTAAAAAAAGATCTAAAATAACATGAACTCTACCAATAAAAATTTATATGTGTTAAACGTGATTCATCGGGTTCATATTAAACTCCTAAAATTGTCCTGAAAATGGAATTTATTTTATGTGTCCTTGTTTTAAAATGATTGTTTCAGCCCATATTGGACATTAGCCCTCAGTGAAATTTATGATTTGGAATTAATTATATTGCTCTCTAGCGCTGCAGATGTCACACCCTTCGCCTTTCCCATGGGAGCACAGGATCTAAGCCCTCTGAGGATAATACCATACCTAATCACCTAGTGATTAGGTAGGTTCTTGTGTTTGCTTCCACAGCCTTCTCTTTTTTCTTTATATGTTCACTCTAATATATGTGCCAAGAATGGATGGGATACAAATATGTGATTCCTGGAAAATAATTCCTCTTTATTATTTTCCTTTGGCATTGAGACTTTCATTTCTACCAACTGAAGAACAGTGAAAACTAATCTTTGTTAATAATATTCTTCAAATTACATTTTTACAATATTTCAGGAGTTCCATTTGTGTTGATAAGTCCATATTAAGCATTTGTATAATTTTGATATAAACTCTCTCATAAAATATTATTAACTACTAATCTATATTTCTAAAACATTTTCTTTTGGATTTAGAGAATTCTTTATGTCCCTGGGAAACTCCACTCAGAGGACAAGGCTGCAGGAAATCTTTGTGACAATTGGTATAGTTTAAATGGATTTGTTGGGGCTGGCAGTGACTGAAAATTGTTGGTGGGACTGAAAACATATCACATGAAAAGCTGCACACAGATGTTTATAGCGGCTTTATTCATATCTGCCAAAACTTGGAAGCAACTAAGATTGCTTCCTTCAGTAGGTGAATGGATAAATAAATGGTGGTACTACCAGACAATGGAATATTATTCAGTGCTAAAAAGGAATGAACTACCAAGCCATGAAAAGACACAGAGTAAACTTAAATGCATATTACTAAGTGAAAGAAGACAATCTGAAAGGCTACGTACTGTATGATTCCAACTATACAACACTTTGGAAAAGGCAAATCAGCATGGAGACAGTAAAAATAATAGTGGTTGCCAGGGTTAGGAGGGTGTCAGGGATGAATAGGTAGAGCACAGAGGACTTTTAGGGCAGTAAAGCTATTCTGTATGATACTACAGTTGTGTGTACTTGAATTGCATGTATATCAAAGCCCATTAAATGTATGACATCAAGAATGAGTCGACTGAAGAAATATACTGCTCCAGTGAGGGATATTGATAGTGGGGAAGCTCTGCATCTGAGGGGGTAGGGGGTATAAGGGAAGTCTGTACTTTTGGTTCAGTTTCTGTTCAGTTTTGCTGTGAATCTAAAATTGCTCTTAAAAAAAGAAAAGCCTTTGAATTAAAAAAATTGTTGGTGGGAATTTGGAATTAATCCATTTGATGCAATGAAAATAACATGATGGACGTTGAATCAGACAGACATTATTTGAATCTTGACTCTACCAATCATTAGTCTGAAAACTTTGTGAAATTTAACTTCTCTGGGCCTCAGTTTTCTTGGGAATAAATTAAGTGAAAAATTTTTACCATGCAGAATTGATATGAGGAGTAATTTAGATAACTTCCTACATGCTCAATAAGTAGCTATTATTTGTAATACATTTCAGATTTGGGACCAAAGGACTAATTCTTCATACCAGTGGGAGAACAAGGAAGGTAATAGATACAACTGCACCCTTTCAGAAGCAGTTTATGGGAGACAGAGAGAAGATTCAATCTGACCAGGCTCAAGCATATTGTGCTTAAAATTTTTACCTTTTACTCTAGCAGTGATAATGTGAGATCTCTTTTGATAAATTGTTGGTGCCTTTAAAATACCATGCATGCTCCCACCCCTGAAAAAGTATTCAAATGATGTAGTATTGGAAGTGATACACAGAAAATCTTTATTTCTTGATGAGTTTTCCCTCAAGTATTAGAAACTTGACTAATATTTCTAAAAATAGAAGAAAGAAAAATACATACGTGAAAAAAATTACTAGGAAGAAGTAGTCCCAGTATATTGGATCCTAGTCACTAATCTTATTGCGAAATTAAACTTGCAATTAGGCTAATAAATGGGGAGCAATGACAGGGCAAAGTATCTTGAAAACTCCAAAAGAAAAATTGAGGCAATTGGGAGGAGTGGGTAACCATGAGAACTGGCAAATAGCTTCTTGTCCATTTTCTTCTTTACCACACCAAAAATTCCCTACCTAAAAAAAAAAAATAATAATAATGTCCAGTGGCAGAGCTTTTGGTCTGTTAGAGCATCCATTCCTTCCTAACAATCCCCCTCCCCCGCCTTTTTTTTTTCTGTTTTTTTTGGCTGCGTTGGGTCTTCATTGCTGTGCGAAGGCTTTCTCTAGTTGCTGTGAGCAGGGTCTACTCTTTGTTGCAGTGCACAGGTTTCTCATTGCCTCTCTTGTAGTGGAGTATGGGCTCTAAGTGCACAGACTTCAGTAATTGCAACATGTGGGCTCAGTAGTTGTGGCATGTGGGCCCTAGAGAGCATGGGCTTCAGTAGTTGTGGCATGTGGGCTCAGTAGTTGTGGTGTGTGGGTTCAGTAGTTGTGGCTCATGGGCTCTAGAGCGCAGGCTCAGTAGTTGGGGCACATGGGCTTAGTTGCTCCACGGCATGTGGGATCTTCCCGGACCAGGGCTCGAACCCATGTCCCCTGCATTGGCAAGAGGATTCTTAACCACTGAGCCACCAGGGAAGTCCCTCCCCTGCCTTTTTTGTTAATATCTCCCCTTTGTCCCCCTGCAGCCCACGGGCTTCGGGTAAGAAGACCCTTTTGCTCAGTTCTAGGGATTGGTATCACTGACCAAAAATAATACCTCTTCTTTGCCAGTGATTGCTTCAGAAATGGGCATGTGATGTGACCCAGTTTGTGCCAGTGAGATGTAAAGAAAGGTTTGCTAAGTGTTTCAGGGAAAGAAATTTTCTTGCTCTTAAGAAAGAGCCACTTAAAAGGGATATTCTTGCTTTCTGTGGTCATCATGGAGGTGCAGATAAAAAGCTCAGAACTGCCACAGCTCTTTTTCCACCATGCAGAAGCTAATCTAAGGATGAAATTAATTCACAGTGGAGGATTTAGTGGAGTGAATTACAGAGAAATAGGACTGGAGCTTATTGGCTTGTTCCAAATCTTCACTATGCCTTCCTCTGGAATTCTAGGTATATGAGCCAATACATATCCTTATCCTAGACAGCTTAAATCATATTTTTATTTGCAGCTGAAAGCATTCCAGCTAATATCAGCTGACTAATGACCTATATTAGAAATGGTTATTTCTGACATATTGTTGTTGTTGTTGTTTTTTATTGATTGATTGCTATGTTGGGTCTTCGTTTCTGTGCGAGGGCTTTCTCTAGCTGCGGCAAGCAGGGGCCACTCTTCATCGCGGTGCGCGGGCCTCTCACTGTCGCGGCCTCTCTTGTTGCGGAGCACAGGTCCAGACACGCAGGCTCAGTAGTTGTGGCTCACGGGCCCAGTTGCTCCGCGGCATGTGGGATCTTCCCAGACCAGGGCTCGAACCCGTGTCCCCTGCATTAGCAGGCAGATTCTCAACCACTGCGCCACCAGGGAAGCCCCAGACATATTGGTTTTTTAATAACATTATACACAAAAATGTTAACAAAGATATGGTAAGACCTTTAGACCATGGCATAGGATAAAGAAAATCAGGAATTTGATACCCTGGGAAAGAGCTCTGAAAAGGTATTTGACTTGCTCATCTAGCTACCACCACTCATTTTTGAATGATTAAGCCCTTATGCTAATGTTCTTTTGATTCACTTTTTTTTTGACAGTTTTGTGAATTATATGACTTCATACCTATGTGGGTTAGAGACGTAGCAGAAACACCATGAATAACTATGTAAGAGAATTGGAATAGACTCAGTGAGACTTAATCATGTCGTGGATAATGGGAGCTGAGTAATATTGACAGTTATAGCAACGAAAATGGCAGGGAATTTTTTATAAGTGGGTTTAATATAACTTTGACTCCAGATGTAATAGCCTTTTAAGACTAAGTTTGCTAACAAGTATTTTTAAAAGGATGAATGTGTTATCAAATTGTGGAGATAGAGTCACACGGACAAATTCTATGATATGAAAACAACCCGTCTCGATTTTTCAATACACGAGTAATTGTCAACATAGAGGAGGACAGCACACATTCCCTAGTTATCCTGAATTGACTTTCATGTACTTTGAATTTTACTTGTAAACCTTCTTAATGGGAATGGGATTAGAATGTCACTGATGAAGAGTAAATGTAGTATGTCATTCATGATGAAAATAAGTGTGTATTTATTGAATGAATGAATGAATGAAGACTGTTTGTCACTTTTGTTTCAGTGACCACTTAAGTAACTGGCCTGTACAAGGAGTCCTATATAGTTAGTTAAGATGCTGGATTCTACAAACAACTCATGAAACTCTTCACATCACTTTATTGTCAGAGTTTTACTCTTCGCTCTAGGTCCAGGTTCATCTTTCCAGAGGCCTATAGAGCATTTTCACATGCATGTCCCACTATCAGCTCAAACTCTCATATCCTGAGTCAAGCCTCCCTCTTATCTGGCCCTTCTTCCCATCTCTCCACCCCTCTTTTCAATCGGTGGCATACCTCTCTCCCAGTCACCAAGGGATACGTCCATGAGTCATCGTTCACTTTTTCCTCTCCATTATCTCTCTTATTTAATTAGCCATGGAGTCTTGCTTACTCTTCCTTTGCAGTGTCCCTTCCTTCCTAGTGCCATGGCTACAGCCCTCCGCTGACTCATTGTTGTTACCAGCGTGTCACTCTTTCCCAGCTTTTATTTACCTCCGGGTCAAACCATACTGCACATTTTGGCCAGATTAATCTAACTAGAACATTGCTTTTATTGTGGCTCTCTTTGGCTTCAGAACTCACAGCAACTGTATATGACTTGAAGTTTGAAATCCAATTGAACTTGACTGTCATTCAAGGTCTTTTATCATCAGTCTAATAGTACTTATAGAAATTGTCTTTTAAATCTCCTCAAACTATACTCTCTGCTATAGCTTGGTTTCTGATACAAACTCAGCACATCCCCGCATCTTTGCTTATGTTGTCTTTGCCAGAGATGCCCATTTTCAAACCCTTCTCCAATTCAATCCCTTCTCTTGCTTTTTTACCTTCACTCTGACTCTCAGTCCAAATATCCACGCCATGCTTTCTTCCAGGTCCAGCTAAGTCTTACTTCTATAAATATTTCTGACTATCTCAGTTCAGTTATTCCGTTCTGAAGGAGCATATCCCCAAGGCTAAATTGCCTCAAGTTGTTTAAACTTATGAAATTGGATGTCAGTATTATGCAGCTTTGAATGGAATGAGCCTCTGCCCCCATCTCTGGCTGGATGTAGGCAGTGGGGAGCCCTGGGGCTGTGATCTAGTCATAATATAGCTTGGTGGTTGTCTGCTAACTGTGGTTTTCCTCTTTGTGACTTCTTTAATAGGACTTTCTCTAATGGAAAAGATAATTAAACGTTGACTTAAAAAATTCTTCCTTATGCATAGGTGCACTGTAGTTATAAAATCTACCCTGTGTTGGGAAATTGCTTTAAGAAAATTTAAAGTAATATTTAGAAAAAGACCAATACCTGGACTCTGTTACAATATATGTAAAAAGCAGAATAAAAATTTGGATATATTAATATCTTTAGTATATCAAAATATATGTACTCTAAAAAAAGACTGGAATATTAATATTAGCCATGGTCATTTTTGGATGATGGTATTGAGTGACATGCTATCTTTTAAAATACTTTATTTTTTTAACTTGTATTTTAGAAGAGTAGAATAAGATATGCTCTTAAGTGTTCTATAAAATTTACTGAATTAAGGCCCAGAAATCTGCTGCTTTTTTGAAAAGCATTAAAGAGTATGAATAAATAGAAGATCAAAAATTATTCATTAGGACTTATGGGACAGGGAGATAGTTAAATGCAATATAGTGACTATTTTGCTTTGAATTTCTAAAGTTAATAAAGTAACAGAAGTAACTTTAAAAAGATAAATAAATTTGTTTTGTTTCATTTATATTTATTATTATTAAAAATTTAAAACATACTGAAAAGTATAGAGAATACCACATATAAACACCCATACACCCCTTACTGGGATTTTACAATTGTTAAAACTTTTGCCATATTTGTATTTTTTCTGAAATCTTTTAAAATAGATTATAGGCATCATGACATTTTATCTGTAAATAGTTCAGAATGAATTTCTTAGAAAATGAAGGCAGTTTCCCACATAATTAACAATTCTACTATCACAGCTAAAGATATAATAATAATTGCCTTACACTATTTAGTACTGAGCCCATATTCAAATTTTCTGTCTTGTCCCTAACATGTCTTTTATAGCCAGTTACTGAAACCAGGATCCTAACGAAGGACGCACAGTGCTTTTGGTTGTGATGTCTTTTGTTTGTTTTTATCTACAACCCCCACTTTTTCCTCCCTCCCTCCCGTACTTCCTTCCCTCTCCATGATATTAACTTGTTGATGAGACTAGGCCAGTTGTCTTGTAAAACCACCTACTTTTTCAATTTGTTTAATTGCTTCCTGCTGATGCTGCTTTAGCTTGTTCTTCCAGCGCCTGTTTTTCTATAAACCAGAAGTTTGATCTTTAGGAGTGACTTGATTCAGGTTGTATTGATACATTTTTGACACAAATGCTTTATGAGTAATGTCACCTAGTTCCTAATGCATCCCACCACCCCTCCACCATCATGCCAAGACTGATTCCCTGAGTCCAAGAGGCCCCAGCCAGGTCCTTCCCTACAAACCTACATTCCTCCCCTCCAGCCAGCAGTCTCTACAGTGATGCCTCAGCACCACCAAGTAGCTGAACTTTAAGACGGATTACTTTTTTGAAAATAAAATCCTCTAATTAAATAGTTAATATTTAAATACACTTGATTTTTTAGAAATCCCTTGGAGGATGTGAAACATATATTTGACTTTGAAATATGGCCATCCAAAATCTACATCCTATAATAAGCGATATAAACACTGTATTAGACCAAATGACTTAACAGATGAATTCATTTTTCTTCAAGCATAAGCTCAGTTCTTTTAAAACTCTCACGTTCTGCTAAATAAAAATATTGATATGTTTCATGCATGCTGCAGAACTGATGGCTTCTGCTGTGTAAGCATCCTGGGGTCCTTACACTGCCTCTTTTCTGGGGCTCACAGGACCCAGAATACAAGTGCCCTTGTGTGTGCTTTGCGTGCCTCTTAAGGCATGCCTTCTGCCAGTCAAAACTGACTGTTCCCACTGTGCCAACCTTCCTGGGCTTTTGCCACTTCCTAAACTTGGCAAGAGAACTTGTGCTGCAAAAGTTTGTGTTGCTATATTTCCCGCTCACTTTAAATGCTGGGCAAAAATACAACTCTTTAATTTTTCTTTGGGAGGGTACTTAAATATTCCTTTAGAACTTTGGGCTCTCAGCAGATGCACTTTGTGAAAGGTGCTAAAATTTATGCAATTTAAATAAAAACTTAAATGAATGCCTATAACCATAATTGGTTGTGTATATTTGCTGTCATTATCATAGGGCATCATTTGCCTAATTAATGGAATATACACTTGATTCATTGACATTTTAGCAACATTTCAGAATTGCATCTAGGATGTGGCCATTGAGTTGCTCTTGAACTTTATAATATTCTTAGTGACATTATCATTGGAAGTTATGTGCTCAAAACAAGTCGGGGAATGGATTCATCACTTACTTGGTCTTTAATTTAGCAGATTTAAATCTCAGGATGCTTTGTCTTTGGGGTTTTTTTTTTTTGGCTGTGTTGGGTCTTCATTGCTGCGCACGGCTTTCTTTAGTTGCAGTGAGAGGGGGCTACTCTTCGTTGCAGTGAGTGGGCTTCTCATTGCGGTGGCTTCTCTTGTAGTGGAGCTTGGGCTCTAGGCACGCGGGCTCAGTAGTTGTGGCTCGCGGGCTTAGTTGCTCTGCGGCATGTGGAATCTTCCCGGACCAGGGCTCAAACCCATGTCCCCTGCATTGGCAGGCGGATTCTTAACCACTGTACCACCAGGGAAGTCCCCCTTGGGTTATTTTTGTATTACAGAAAATACACTTTTTTAAACATGGATGGTCAGAAAATGTGTAAGTTAGAAATACTAGTAAGGTAGACGATGACGTAGGTAGAAACATTTATTTTTCGCAATTATAAATAATCTGCTTTCCTTTTTAGAAATACCTTTGACTGGAAAGGATTATATAGTGTATGTTCTTCAAACTATTATGTAAAATTTTATTTCTCCATGAGTTCTTAAGCTAGAAGCCAAAACAATGTTTTTCCGGGCCTAAGTGCATTGCTTGATCTTGCAAAACCTATTTCATGGTCTGCTAGATTCTAATGGAGATGGTTGGTAATGAGATAATATTTATTTATATATAAAATAAATTTACAACAGAGTGCAAAAAGAATGTAACCAAGCAGTACCAGCTTTAAAGAATTCATAGTGAGACCACATGAATGTTTCTAGTTTTTCCAAGAGAACAGTTTCCCCACACACACAATATAGCTACCTCATGCACATACCTATAAATATATATATGTTCCTTTTACTCAGAGGTACGTGAATACCTTGGGGTATCATTGTGGGTGATTCTTGCTATCTAATTTAAGCTCTAGGATTCTTACTATCCCAAGAACTATTCATCAGCTTGCTGCTTTCCTTGAAATCGATTAATAGCAAATGTTGAATTTATTTGTTTAAAGCAAGTTCTGTGCACCAGTTAAGTGATTTATGTATTTCACCATCTAAAAACAGTTAAAGAAGCTTCTATACTGTCTTTTGGTGACCTTAGTAGCTGATGTGTTAATAACATTTCGGACTGACAATTTGAGGTAGGCTTCTTGCCCAAAGCTCTGTGGTGAATTATTGCTGCATTGCAGATTACAGTTTAAATCCTAAAAAAAAAAAAAATGCCTTGTTGATGTTCGGGCTGCAGAATCCAAAACCACACTCAGTCTGCTGCATCTTGGAAAAATCATCCTTATAGATGGAACTTAATGTGATTCATAAATACACTTCGTGCCAAAAAACATAATGTGATACCTTGATTAGTGAAAACTCTGGGAACTGGTCTCCTTTATCACGAAACTGGCAGTATTAAAACTGTGGGAAGTAAAACTTTGTATGTGGTTAACCGGCTTGACAGATGGCACTACACGGCTTCCACTTGTCCCATCTAAATACAGGTGGCCAGGGCTACAAGGAGCAAAATTGTGAGGCTGTCAAAATATGCCTCACCCCGTTAAACCAATGCCCTCCTGTGCTCCTTACTCTCAACTTTGCCAAAAGAGGAAGCTCTAATAACTCTCTTCCACTACTTTTCCTCATTGACTGAATGCCTCTTGATGAGCAAATTACAAAATGGCAATCTATATCCTGCTTTTGGCTGGCAAAACTTTTGTTTGCCCTCACAGAGTATTTTGTTTTGTTTGCTCGAATGAATTAGTTACCAGTGTTTTGAAAATACAAACGTTTTACATAAAAATAGGGGTCAGCATCTCTCTTGAAATATAAGAAGCTCTTGCAACATTTGTAACCATCCAGACTTTCCCTTGGCCACCCAAAGTTGAAGCTGGGAGATGTCTGTCCCCTGCAGACAAGATGTGCCCTCTCCAGCAACTCCATCTTTCTCCCTCCTCAGCTGCTTCACTCATTTATGTCACCTGCTGGCCCTTGTGGACATTTCTTTTGACTCCTGTATTTAATGATTATTTTACCCTCAATAGCACTTATGTTTTACGAACTTAAGTTTTATACTTATACATTCAAATTGTGAAGGGAGAGATTTGGTTTCCTCTTAAAAGAATATCAGACCTTGGGAAGCAGGTATGTAAGCAACTCAAATCATGTGGTCTCTAGATTGTGAAAATAGAGTTACTCCTATTAAAGATGGGGGGGAGATTGTGGGTGGAGGAAAGAAATAGATGAAGGAGATTAAAAGGTACAAACTTCCAGTTGCAAAATAAACAAGTTACAGGTATGAAGTGTACTCTGTGGGAACTAGAGTCAATAACTATGTAATATCTATGTGTAGTGACATATCAACTAGACATATCATGGTGATCATGTAGAAATGTATAGAAATATTGAATCACTATATTGTGTAACTAACATAGTGTTGTAGGTCAATTATACTTCAAAAACAAACCCATAGAAAAAGAGATAAGATCTGTTGTTACCAGAAGCGAAAGAGTGGGGAGTAGGAGAATTGGATGAAGGTGGTCAAAAGGTACAAACTTCCAGTTGTAGGATAGATAGGTACTAGGGATGTAATGTACAACATGATAAATATAACAGTGCTGTAAGTTATATGTGAAAGTTGTTAACTCTTAGTAAATCCTTACAGTTCTCATCACAGGAAATTTTTATTTTTCTATTTCTTTAATTTTGTATCTATATGCGATGATGGATGCTCACTAAACATTGTGACAATCCTTTCATGATTTATGTGACTCAAATCATTATGCTGTGCACCTTAAACTTATATAGTGCTGTGTGTCAATTATATCTGAATAAAATTGGGAAAAAATGAAAAAAAAAAAAATACAAATAGGAGGGGAGGAATGATACTTCAATGTTTTCCCTAGACTACTCCTCCCTGTCTCTCCCCCTCCCTCCACTGGGTCACCAATGGCACTTACTGGGGCGGCTGGAGCTGGATGAAATTGTGTCTTTTGCTACAGGGTCTTACTGAAACCAGGGCTGTCCTGCCCTTCAACAGGTCACCTGGTGAAACTTTTCCAATCAACTTTTCCCCAAACCTTCCACCTTTCTTAACTACAGGGTTAATACTGGGTTTCTTTCCTAAAATCCTTTAGCATGATTTCTCATCATTTATTTCAACACTGACTTATAGGAGGCCTGTTTTATGTTTTCCCACAGATCTGATGCTATTTTCTTTAGTATTTTGTCATATTCCCCTGTATTATATGTCATATTTTTACCCTCCTACATGAAGATCTGAAGCTAACACCTAGATCTTTTGTACTTTTTCTGTCTTGCTTATGAAATATCTGATGAATAAGTGTGTCATTGGAACACATCCTCTTCATTAATGGAGGTATTACTGCAAGCCTGTGTTAATGTCCCACTGGAAATAAGCCTGCAGGAACGCTCATATTTTCAACAGATTTTATTTGCTGAATTTCTCCCTGGTGCATTCTTTCCAAGTAAAGTAAGAAAAATGCATTTTTATGCCTGACATTTGGATTTTAATTTAAAACTGCCCATTGTTTTTATACACACTTGTATATATTGCTGCCTAAGGCTGCTTTGTAAAATTGCTTGTTCTTGAAACCTGTTGATCATAAAGTGCTCACTTTGGGGTTTTCTGTTCTGCCCCAAGCTGGGTCTGCTGGGGAGCAATGAATGTAGTCAGACCAGGCTGAGAGCGTTCCTTCAGTCTGCCCAGGATAGGATCATGTATGATGCTTTCCTTTCTATCCATTGGGATGTATGGTAATGGGATTTTACTAATCTAATATTCGTCAGGGGCATTGGTGGTATAAAAATAATGTCCTGAGAGGGGGAGTATTTCTTTCTCATATGAGCTTAGAGACAAAGGCTTAGTATTGAAGCATGTCAGAATATGGTGTGCTCAGAGTTAGGCCTGGCCTTCTGTGCCCAGTGACTATACAGATCCCAGTGTAGATGCAGGAATGTGAACTGGGAGGTCAAGGAAAAGCATGTGTAGGACCAGGGAGAAGACATGGGGTGGGAAAACAGGTTTTTTTTTAAAGCAAAAACCTCAAAGGAAATTTGACAGATATTCCTTTAAGTAATCCACTTTTTCTTCCCATTTGACCTACTTCCTAAATATGTAGACATTCCCAAGAGTTTTATCTACAGTCACAGTGTCAATGGAAAACTAAGTTGATCCAACCAGGGCGTTGGGTCCCAAAGGTTCTGAGAGGCCCACATTAGTAAAATTTTCAATCGTATTGATTGTGGTAACTAAGTAGACCATTACATTTAGAGAGCATTGTGATACCAACAAAATTGCATCTGAGTAAAATTTAATTTTTTGGCTTCATTTTCTTAAACTGCATAGAAGTCTCAGTATGGTATCCAAGGCCACCTATGGTTTGACCCTAATTTATTTCTCCAGACTCATTTCTCACTTAAGATTCTTGTATGCTGTGTGCCACTGGACTGCTTCTTTTTGTCCTTTCCCTTCACCAGGGAGTGTGAAATAATATAAAAAATATATGATAAAAATATAAATCTCTCTTTAAAAAACAAACAAACAAACAAAAAACTTTGGCCGTGATTCCTGGCCCAGAGCTCCTAAAACACTTGTAATTTCCTAAATGATAAGAGTGCTAGGAGCGTCTTTTGTTCTTATGTTTGGTCTTTGACCCCAGTTCCTGATACAAAACTCCTAAACACCTTGGAATTTCCTGGATGATAGGAGTATCTTTTGTTCTAATGAGGTAACTCTTGGTGAGCTCCTGCATGGGAGGCTGGTCACCAGAAAGACCAAGCTGTGATTGGCAGCTTGGAACTTTCAGCCCCACCCTCCATTCTCTGGCAAGGAGACAGGGGCTGGATATTGAGTTAATGTTCCATTATGCCTACGTCATGAAGCCTCCATAAAAATCCCAGTACTACAGGGTTTGAAGAGCTTTGGGTTTGGTGAACACAACTATGTGTCAGGAGGGTGGCACATCCCAACTCCACGGGGACAGAAACTCCTGCACTGCGGACCCTTCTGGACCTCACCCTGTATGTCTCTTCATCTGGCTATTCATCCTTATCCTTTATTATAACCTTTGTAATAAACCAGTAAATGTTAAGAAAGTGTTCCCCTGAGTTCCGTTAAGTTATTCTAACAAATTATGGAACCCAAGGTGGGGTGGTGGGAACCCCGACCTATAGACAGTGGGTCAGAAGTACAGGTGACAACCTGAGACTTGCAATGGATGTCTGAAGTGAGGGCAGTCTTGTGGGACTGAGCCCTTAACTTGTGGGATATGATGCTAACTTCAGGTAGACAGCGTCAGAATTGAATTGGATTATAGAGACTCAGCTGGTGTTGCAGGGAGTTGCTTGATGTGTGGAAAACCCACACATATAGTGTCAGAAGTGTGGTAAGTGTGAGAAAAAAGGAAAACACAGGAGTGTTTTTCCTAGAAATGGGAGAAATATCCTTCTATGCACGTTTGCTTGTTATATGCCACTTACTTTTGAAGACCCAGGTCAAATGTAACCAACTCTATGAGGATTCCAAGAGGATTCTGATGAGGATTACTCATCAGAAGTAATCTGTCCCTCCTTTATTTTCCCCATAGTATTTTAACATCTCTATTTTATCACATTCCATTTGCCTTATGTTTGTGGTTGCTTGTGTCACTGTCATAATTTTCACAAAAGAGAGATACATATATGTGTGTGTATATATATATATGAAGTCTCTCACAATGTATATTATGTATAATATCACAAAAGATTATATATATACATATATATTGGTTTGGCCAATATATATAAATATATAAAATGTTACAAAAGATTATATATATGTAGAGGCAGGACTGCCATGTCTTTCATCTTTTTTATTTCCTGTAGTACTCAGCACAGTATCTTAAACCCAATAGATGTTCAATAAATGTTTGTGAATTTGTAGATCTTTGGAATTTCAACTTGCCAAAAGAATTAATTTGATACCTGAAATACAAAGTAGAAGGAATAGATTTTATTTTGGGCAAAAACATTAGAATTTGACTTTTGAGAATGTGGTATTTTAGAGTAAATCATGAAGAAAGTATACATTTGAAAGCAGTTAGAACAATATCAATGTGATATTCAGGGAATAAGGGAGAACTGTGGCTGAAAGTATTAGTCCCTAGCAGGTTTCTGATTGGCCCAGTAATTCTCAACTTGTATGTGTTTCAGTTCAGGGATATCTACCAATTCGAGCAGTGTAATTTCAGCATGATGATTCAACTATTATCTCAGGCATTATGGATATCTGTGCAAAATGAAAGAAAAAATCTCTTACATCATATATACCCACTGTAGGAGGAAAGATATAGATATATATATATAGATATATATATATATATCTATATATATATAGATATAGATATATATATATATATACACAATACAGATAAGCAGAAAAGTTTTAAAGCGTTCTTTCAGAATCATGTACTCTTAGTCCATTCTGACTGCTGTAAGAAAAATACCATCAACTGGGTGACTTACAAACAATAAAAGTTTATTTTTTACAGTTGCAGAGGCTGGGAAATGTCAGATCAAGGTGCCAGCAGACTCAGTGTTGGTTGCTTCCTGGTATATAGACAACCATCTTCTTGCTATAACCTCACCTGACTGAAGGGGCAGGAGAGCTCTCTGGGTCCTCTTTTATAACAGCACTAATCACATTCATGAGGGCTCCACCTTCATGACCTAATCACCTCCCAAATGTCCCATCTCCAAACACCATCACATTGGGCATTAGGTTTTAATATATGACTTCTGGGGGGATACAAACACTCAGTCTAAAGCACATACCATATGCATACAGTCACTATTAATATTTTGGCATTTTATTTCCAATTATATCTTCATACATACATATCCATAAACACACATTTGGAAGAAGACAAAATTATCTCATTTTTGTTACATAATATCAAGGCTCAGAAAGAACAGATGCTCAAAATCTTTATTAATTTTTAAAAAGTTTTTTTTATGAAAAATTTCAAAATATATGTTAAAGGAGTCAGAATAGTATTATGAATCTCCATCCTCAGCTTCTACAGTTATCTCATGACCAATCTTGTTTCGTCTATGTCCTCACTCTTTTCCCCCTCCTGTATTATTTGAAGCAAATCCTAGATACTAGTTTGTGCATCTAAAAGATAAGGATTTTTTTTTTTATGTATAGCCACAAAACATTATCACAAACAAATATAATTAACAATATTCCTTCGTGCCATCAAAATCCAGTCAGTGTTCAAATTTCCAAGGGTCTCATAAATGCCAACTTTATAATATTTATTTATATTTTTACTTGAATTTGTTTAAATTATTTAAATCAAGCTCACACATTGTGATTAGTATGATTTTAAGCCTCTCTTATTCTATGGGTTTAAAACCATGCCATCTGTCCTGTACTTTCCTGCAGCAAGTTCTTTATTAATTTTGATTCAATTAAAACCTCAGAGCTTACAGCTACCTCTGATCTAACATGAGAAGAAAAGGAATTAGAATTTATGGGCAGATATATATGTACATGGGCAAACCATGTACAGTGTCTGAAGGATAACTTTTGTTTATTGAAGTTTCATTAGCATTAAAATGGTATCCTTATGATCATGAAATTCCGAACACAAATTTATGAGTTTCTTTTCAGAAATTAACTTCTAAGAAGGGTATAGTCCTTGAATGGTGTAATTATATTACTGTATCAAATCTCTAGAGGTACAATACTTGCTAAGATAATCCAATGCCATGGGTTTGAAGTCAATTAAAGCATAGTTCACTGTCTTTTTCTGTAATAAGCTTGCATAAGGACAAAACAAAGCAGTGTACAGCAAATAAACTCATGCTGATTCAGGTGACAGAGGTTATTTTTTCAGAATACATGGGGAAGAGTGGAGGACTAGAGGGCTCCCTGTGCAATCCTGGAAGACCAGGGACAGCTGAATGGTCAGGATTCATTGGGCAAAGCAGTGGTCCTGCAGTTGACCTCCAGCACTCTTGGAGATACAATGGCAGCTCTAGAAACTATGCATCCTTACTTTGGAGGAGCTTCACATGACAGCAACCCATCGAGCACCATCTCTGCCTTTATTGCTCCTGCCTTTATTAGTGGAATTCTTTCCACTCTCCTTCTCTTGGTGGCATGGTTTTTGACGCCCTGTGTCTTCTACCGCCTCATGACTTCTACAGACATACAGCTTCTTCTAAGTGCTTTCACTCTGGGTGTCTCTCTGCTTCTGATTCTGCTACCCACTCCTATCTTTCTGTGCTTTGCATTCAAACACCCACTTCAGAGACTCTGATTCAGTTACTCCCCATTGTCCTTTTCTGGCAGAGCATGAGTACCAGGTATGTTTTCAGTTTTTACTTTCTGATTAAATCTTTCTCTTTCTATACTCCCTACTTTAATGATCCAGACCACACACCTGTGTGTCATCCTTTTTCTCACCTCAACTAATCAAATGGTCACCAACTCCCACTGATTCTATTAATATGTCAGGCAAGTGCTTTTTTTTTTTTTTTTTTAGATTTTTTTGATGTGGACCACTTTTAAAGTCTTTATTGAATTTGTTACAATATTACTTCTGTTTTATGCTTTGGTTTTTTGGCCCCGAGGCATGTGGGATCTTAGCTCCCCAACCAGGGATCGAACCCACACCCCCTGCACTGGAAGGCGAAGTCTTAACCACTGGACCGCCAGGGAAGTCCCCTCATGAAGTGCTTTCAAATCATCTTTTTGATCTCCTTGGCTACTCTCTTATTCTCTTCCATTAGGATTATCCCAATACTCCTCTAGCAGTGTTCCCACCTCTAATTTCTTCCTTTTCTCTAACCTCCACATTACAACAAGAGTGATGTTTCAAAACCACGGGTTTTTTTTAGAAGTGTTACTTGGCTTACTTTTAAACTAAAAAAAAAAAAAAAAAAAAATTCTCCTATTTGTCTATGAGGTAAACTGTAAACTCCTTAAAATGCCCTCCAAGGTTCCTCACGAATCATCCCCATACTCCTCAGCAGCCTCATTTCTCACCAGCCTTCTCCCATGGGTGCTGTTCTCTAGCCACTAAGAATTATCATCAGTTCCACAAACAAATTATTGCCTTTGATCCCTCTAGCCCTTTCTCATACTGTTCCTCCTTCTTGAAATATGGACACCTTCTGCCTCCCTTCTCCACCTATTAAAATTCTGTTGCCCTTCAAGGCAAAACTAAAGGTCATCCCATCATTGCTTGCCTAGGATGATGGAGCTGTTCACCTGCAGTGTTTCCACAATATTTTATCTGCCTGTGTCAGACCACAGATCACATTACTCTGTCATTATTTACTCCTCTGACTGCTTCCACCACTGCTATGGGACCTCTTTTAGGACGTGTTCCATGACTTACATTGGTCTCCCTGATGAGTGCAGGACCTCACACATAGTAGGCATTTACCACCAGGAGTGTTTGTTGTATAAAAATAACTGTGAAATTATTCTTTCTGCTGCAGTGTTTAAAGCTCTTTGTTTCTATTAAGGATACAAGATACTGAGGCATCATTTCTGAAATATTACCTTGCTGAAATATGTATAAAACGGAATTGCAGCCAGTGGCAGCTCTAGCTGAAGAGGAAATCCATTGTTACTAAACTTCACTAAATACCTTACCCGCAGCAATCAGTAAAACTTCTGCTGGGGAAGAAGGGTCTCCTTTTATTTGTTTATGAGTAAAAGTTATGCTTTCTGATTAGAAAAGAAAAAAAGAGAACCCAGAAATTTATGTTATCATCTGAGAAGCATCTTTCTGTTTTCTGCCCCCCCTTTTTTTTCACATGTAGAACAGACAAAAGAGAGACTCTGGGGGTCCTGAATCTGTGGGAAATGATTCAGCAACAGGTCTTGAATGAGGAAAATCACAAATATTATTCTTTGACCCTTAAATACTCATGAACAGCAGTTACAAGATCCTTCAAGAATATCAGTGCTAAGCTGTTCTGAAGTCTTAACTCCAGAAACTTTCCTCTCTACCCCTATGCCATATGCCTCTCAAGTGATTGTCTGATTATTATTACCCAAGGTGGGGAGAGAAGAGTTGATTTTTAAAAATTGAGATTTTTAAAAAGATTCAGTTTATTTTTTTTAAATTTTATTTTTTCTGTAAAATTACAATTTGGGGTCTTCAAATAGCTGACTTTATTTTTCGTGTGACTTTGTATAACTACTAAAAACTTAAAAGCAAACAACGTGCAGAAACTGCATCATGATTCACTTTATTTTCATTAGAGACAGTTTCCTGTGGTAGGTAAGAAGTCGTAGTGTGGTAGGTTTATATTTTAATTCTTCAACTCATCTTCCTGTGTGATCTTGAGCAAGTTACATGACCTCTCTGTGCCTCAGTTTCCTCATCTGTAAAATAGACATTATAAGGACGCCTACTTCATAGGGAGTTGTGGATTCAATGAGTTGTTATTTCCAAATTGCTTAGAAGGGTGCCTGGAGCAGAGGAAGTGTTGTCTGAATGTTTGTAAAATATATAAATATTCCCATAGGAGTGGATAGTGTATGTGAACATCATCTATCATGTACTCTTTGTTAGTGTCCACAAAAATTAATCAGTCGATCTAAGAAAGAAATGGAAAATTTTATTTGAGTCATACTGAGGGTTATAACCCGGGAACAGCATCTCAGAAAGGTCTGAGAACTGTTCTGCCCTTTAGAAGTCAAGGCACAGTTATTTAAGTTTTTTGAGACAGAAGGCTGTACATTAAATGACAGTTTGCACAATCCAGAGCTAAGATCAAAAAAGGAATGTTATCTTTTAAGGAGTTGTCTTGTTGATGCTAGGAGAATAAGGCTAGAAGAATGCTTTTTATGGTTGAGCCAGTATTTCTGCTGTTGGGGGAGGTTTGGTGAATGCATAATGCAGATACACAATGCATAGTAGAGGGGAAAGAGGAGGCCAAAGGGCAGAGAAAATTTTTTATGTTTATATTTTTTGTTTTGCCATAAAATACAAATTTTATTTCACAGTAGAAAAATGGTTGACAACTGTAGCCTTATTTATTTGTTTTTAACTTTTTGAAGCATTGTCAAATATATTTTCTTCCTTGATCTTTACTACAATACTCTGAAGAAAAGGAACAATAGATAAAGGTATTAACATCTGAGTTACTTGCCCACAGATAATTAACAGCATGAAAAGAGGTAGAACTAGAGTCTTTTGACTTTCCAAAGGCATCTGCATTTTTAAGAAATTGGACTGCATGATTAGAAATCAATATGTGTTAAGTTTAAAAATATTTTATTGATAAAATGACAGGCTTTAGCCTGTTTATTTTTAAAATGCATACAAAGGTAGCTTGAAAAAATCACTGTGTCCAGCTTTATCTACAAAACACAAAGTCTGAGTTCTCATTATTAATTTTGATCTAGTAAGTAAGAATATTAATGTTTATAAAGAACAGACTTGTGGTTGCCAAGGGGGAAGTGGGTGGGGGAGGGATGAATTGGGAGTTTGGGGTTAGCAGATGCAAACTATTGTATATAGAATGGATAAACAACAAGGTACTACTGTATAGCACAGGGAACTATATTCAATATTCTGTGATAAACCATAATGGAAAAGAATTTTAAAAAGTATATATATGCATAACTGAATCACTTTGCTGTACAGCAGAAATTAACACAACATTGTAAATCAACTATATTTCAATAAAAAAGAATATTAATGTTTAATATAGTGAAATAGCCTTGTGCTATGACCAGAGCTGTTCAGCAGTTGCTAAGTTCTTTCGGTAAATATCAGGAGCTTCTGGTGATTCAGGATCTTTTAGGCCATATCTATCTCTCACCACCCTGTCTGAGGGGTATATTAGAATTAAAGTAAGTCTTAGGCCAAATTCTATGAAGCAAGGCATTACTTATTAGCAAAGAGATACCATAGAACCTATTCTTGAATCTTAATTAAACACCCTACTTCCTGTCATCAGACACTTGATCAATGAGATACTAGGTTTTATCCCCAGGCTCTGCCTTGGATAGGGGAAAAGAGTATAGAAGGCTTTTGGAAAAAGGACTTGTTATTTGTATAAAATTTACATGCAGGAAGAAACAAGGGAACATCTATCAGTCAGAAGTCAGACACTTCAATTCTTAGGACATTAGAAGTGACTCAGTATATATTTTGAAAATGGAAATATCAACAGTAAATTAGATCAAATGTGAATTTTTTAAAAATGAAATATACATTTGAAACAAGGGAGACATAATAAACAAAGTAAATACAGTTCTGAAAAGAAATTCAGATATCTATTGCAAAGAATTGGAGTGGGTCAAATTTTATTTTGGAAGAACAAAGAGCGATGTGATATTGAAGCGTTCATGAAGTTGCTTCCAGAGAGAAAAATCAAGAATTTTTAAAAATGAATTGAGATTTAAAATTTTAGAACATATATTAAACTTCTGTTGATTATGGAGGTTCTGATTCTGTCATCATTTTCTCTCTTTTCTGGGTATAAAAACCCACATAGTTATACCTACATAGTTTTTATTAACTCTGTTAACTCTGCCTTTCCAAGCACTATCATTGTTCACTGTGAGAGATACTTGGGGAAGGTGAAGTCTGAGAAATGGGTTAGAAGGAACGTCTTGTAGGGAGCAGCAAACTACAACTGTAAGTGAGGTAAAGAAGGAATGAATCCTATAGCCACTATTAGTGTAATGGCTTTTCAAATTCATAACACAGTCCTGAGGTTATTTGTCCTGTGTCTCCATGCAGTTCCTTCAGACTTCCTTGTTGTAGTGTGGTATTACTCAGGATACTCCAGAGAAACAGAGTCAATATAAAGAGACTTATTTTAAGGAATTGGCTCACACAGTTATGGAGGCTGCCAAGTCCCACAATCTGCCATGCATAAGCTGGAGACCCAGGAAAGCCAGTGGTGTGGTTCCAGTCTGACTCCAAAGCCCTGACAACCAGGAGGACCGATGGTGTAAGTTCTAGTCCAAATCTAAGACTTGAGAACCAGAGGGCCGATGGTGTAGATCCCAGTCTGAGGGCAGGAGAAGACTGATGTCTCTGCTCAAGCAATCAGACAGAAAATTCTCCCTTCCTCATCTTTTTGTTCTATTCAGGTCCTCAACCAATTGGATGATGCCTACCCACAATGAGGAGGAGCATCTGCTTAACTCAGTTCACCATTTCAAATGTTAATCTCTTCTGGAAGTACCACCCCCCTTCCCCAGCCACACACACATCCAGAAGTAATGTTTTAACCAGGTATCTGGGTACCTGTGACCCAGTCAAGCTGATGCATAAAATTAACCATCACTGTATACTGTGGTACACCAACCAGGTAGGCTTTTTAGGAATATGCTGAGTCCCACTTATGGTTTTCATGTCAATTATCCTCTATCTTCAAGAGGGTGGTGATCCTGTAGCCCGTTCTCCTGCATTCCAGTTCTTCCTATTGCCTGATTCTTCTATGTCACCATAGAACTCTGCAGCTCCCACTCATGTCAGTCTCCTCACTCTGGTATCCTGAGAAATGTCAAGTCTTGGGACCTGGTGAAATTGTGTATTCTTTTACATGTTTCAGATCATATAATTCTTAAAAATATTTAACATTATTTTAGTTGAATGTGTACATTTTATGTGGCTTTATCTGTCCCCAGGTCATACCTTATGGAGTCTTTCTATTGATATTTTCCATAATCAGAAAATGCCTTTTACCTATGTTTTTACATTTATTTGCTTCATTATAATTATAATGTATAATGAATCATTATAATTAATAATGATTAATTATTTATTAATCATTTGATATAATAAATGATTCAGTAAGACCATCTTGATTGAGTACAAAACGATAGAAATATTTTTTTTGGTTCTTCTCTCTCAGGTTATTTTACATTAGCCTTTTCCCCACTCATGTATCATTATGGATTTATGGCTCTTCAGATTTAAAGTATGAGTCAACTTCAGCCAGTTTTCTCCTTTTGATGCCCAGATGATTACAACTTTGGCCAATGGGAGCTCCGTTATGATTGGCCCTGGTGTAATTTTGACATGACCTCATAAGCTTCCTTACTTTTTGGCCTATAAGGTGATCTTCATTTGCATTGTAACTTCCTGCCACAGACACAACATCAGGCATTTTTCTAAGAAGCCCAGGAAAAGCAGTATTGGTGACCACAGAACCTGGTGCTAGGGCCCATTTCAGAAGTGACACTGCAGTTAGGAAAGTTTTTTTGGGGGAAGGCTTGTTTTTTAAATTTTGTGAAGAAATGAAGTAATCTTCCCTCGTGGGCATATTTTCCATGCCCAATCCCATTTTCCAAATTTCCAATCCCATTCTATCAGTAGAGTATTCCTACTTTAATTCTTGATTTTAAAATAGTTCTTCCTTTCTTTTATACTATACGATATATCGTATGCTTTGTATGTCTTATAGGATTCTAGATTCCTAACACAATCAACATAATTAATTACTTACTATACTAACAATACCATAGCTTCAAGGTAAAAATACAACATTAATACACACAGTGAAACTGCTAGAATAAAGTCCAAACATTTCTATGTATTTCCTTTTGTTTTTAAACTGCATTACTCTAAGGGTTTGCAGTTAAAGTGCTTTGTTCTAGAAATTATACAGCTTTTGTGTAGCTACATAATTATTATGTGATGGATAGTTTAGTTCAACTCTTTCCATTAGCTTTCATTTTGAGGGCCTTGTCATATTCTAGGCTGATTTTCTAAATTCTCAAAACAGGAGGCTTTTAGCTGCTAGTCTTTTCTTGGTGGCTATTGTGAACTAGGAGAGAGAAAGATCTGCTCTACTTGAGATAAAATGCGAATAGCTCAGTTTTCAAAATTCTGTACATTGTCTATAACATCATCATCCCTGATAAAAACTTAAAAGTAAATCAGATATTAAAATATTACTCAGTATTATTGAATTTCTAGAATATCAGAATCTATATATTTTATGTATTTAGTTATATATATTTTAAACTCTGCTAAATCATCTCCTGATCTTATTTTGCTTCCTTTTCTGAGCTACAAATCCCTATTTTATTTTACAATATATAACATCCCGTTAAGGACTGAGCATCTCATGACTTACGTTGTTATACCAAATTTATGGTATCCAAATCCAAATCTCCCAACTAGGATCATATTGACCCAATACTGTGAAAGTCTTCCATTTTGCTCCAGGGATATCAAGGCAACACCTCATATGTTACAACTCATGTGATTATCAAAGAACAAAACATGGATATATAGGCTTCTCAGGCTTTGTCTGGAATAAAATGTCAAAAATACTTACTACACATATATTATTGGTATCCTTAGTTTAATAATGATTCTAATAAACACAGCCATTTTTTCAGAAGCCTTTGGATAAACACAGATAGATATTATGTTAGGATTTATGAATTCAGACTTCTAAAACTCAACTAAGAATGTTAAAATCTATCAAGAGTATATCCAAATAAAATGAAATAGATTTAAAAATAATTGGAAAATGTGGAAGATTTTATACTCAAGAAATTCAAGTGGAAACTTTTCCATGGATTCATATAATTTTCAGATTCTCTCGGGGTCTTGTTAGAATGGTACTTGTAAAGAATACCCAGGTTTATAATTATAACGCATTTCAATTGCACTTTGTTCCAAATGAAAGAAATGTCATATTTTACATAAAATGTTAGCTCTTCAGATTTAGTGCAGAAATTCAAATTCTTGAATGGAAACAAATATGCTATGCCTGAGATTTCCAATTTCATATCTCATAGTAAATGCTCTTGTAACTAGAGTACAATATAAAATTATATTCCTTACGATTCATGTACACCAATAGAAATTTCATTTTTATTATTCAATGTTTTTAAAACTTATGGTTTGAGATTTAAAGATGTCAAAGTATAATAGGTAGATAGTTAAAAACATAATTCTCATAAAAATATAGAATGAGTCAAAGATATATTGAACTCATTAAAGAGGAAACCAGCAGGGTGGCAAAGCTGGATCAAAGGAGTATTCAAAAAAAGAATGCTGAAATAAGAACACTAAATTAGGTGCAAAACAAGACAATAAAGCTTTAATCTTTGGGGTTGTATTTTCTATAGGGCAGTCATTATTTACATCTCTACCAGATCAAAATCATTTGCAACTTATATATATTCTGCAAGTTAATAGCTAACTTTACACCGTCTGAACTTTAATCAACAGTAAATAGTAAGTCAAACAAAGGAATACTCCCCTAGTCCACTGACTCTTATTAGACAATGTTCCAGGATGACAATGAAAGGACACACACTCATACTTTTGCCTATTTCCATATATTAGATATATTTTTCCCAACAGGGATGTTTAAAACAGCAACAACAACAACAAAACCTCCACAAAATTGCAATGAATGTTTTGGAAAGAAAAGTGAGATAAAATATGAATATTTTATTAAAGAAAAGGATGTTATGAGGTCACCTCTTCCCCAGTTTTCTAGAACTGAAGTCTGGCATATGGGAGGATCTTAGTTCCTCAACCAAGCATGGAACCCATGCCCCCTGCAGTGGAAGCATGGAGTCTTAACCACTGAACCTCCAGGGAAGTCATCCTCCCTCTCTTTTTATTCACTTTCAAAGGTTGGCCTCAGGCTCAAGCCTAGTATCAGTTACTTGGCTTGTTGCTGGTCTTTATGAGACCACAGATAGCTTTTTCTTTTTGAGTGTTAGACTCTTCTTGTAAATAAATAAAAATTATTTAAGACTATTTTAAAATTTTCGTACACAAACTTTCAGTGTCATCCTGTCTTTCTGGTTAAAAAAATCAACTGTCATATTCAGTCAAAATATTCTGCTTTACATTCAATACATTCTATACTTTTTTAAAATAGACATTTTATATGGTAAATATATTTGGAGTGCTCCTTTTCAAACAGACAATTTTTAAGATTCTTAAAGAATTCTCAACATCATTTGTAATTCAACAAGTTTATGTTTGTAATTATCCAAACAGGTTTTTAGTTTTTTTTTTTTTAGGATAACATTTTTTTAGGATAATATTTTTTAGGATAATATTTCTCATCTATGGAAGAGAGATTACATTACAACCTAAAACAGAATTGCTTACAATTATACCTGTTTGAATTTCAACATCTACTCACTGCTTCCTGCTAGACTAATAATTTTTCTATTCCACTGTTCTTTGTAATTTATGCTTACTTGAGAGAGGTTATTTTGATCTACTTCCTACCATTTAAAAGTAAAGGAATGGACAGCAGAGGAAGGCTTTTTCTGGGGATTAGTTTTTGTTCCATTTACTCTAAGTGGAATGGCCACCACTGGCCATTATTTCTGAGGCGTGACCTCCTCAGGGTTTAGGAATTTCAATAATAATGCTTTGAATATTTACTCTTACACCGAAGTAATTGTTCAGAAACTTTCCTACCATCCTTGAGGAAGGAAATCTGGAAGATGGTAGGGGCTCACTGTATGGGTGGTTATAAGCTTAGGAGCAAAGTATGAAGGTTATTGAGGTTACTGGACACTGCTTTTGTTAACATGAGTTCGTGTGCCCAACTCACAGTGAGGCCAAACAAACACCAGAGTTTGGAGCAGAGAAAGGTTTATTGTAAGGCCATGCAAGGAGACGAGGTGGCTCATGCCCTAAAAAGCCCTGAGCTCGCTGAAGAGTTTCGACAAAGCACTTTTAAAAGTCAGGAGAGGGTGGGGGGCTCACAGGGTATGTGATCAGCTTGTGCACAGTTCTCTGATTGGCTGATGGTGAGGCAGCAGGGTGGTGTCACAGGGGTTAACATTATCAGTCCTTAGGCTCTAGGAGGCTTGGGGCTACGTGCTCATGGTTGTCAAGTAGTTAACATTGTCCATTTGTTGGAGAGGGGGGTTTTTTTGCATCTGCAAAACTCAGGAAATGTGCAACCAAGTACTATTATCTAGGTACTTCAGAGAGGAGCCACAGCAGAGGATCTGGGGGAAGGCCTGTCCCGGGAAGGCCCCCATGGGGTCCTGCTCAGTTACACTTTATCTGTGCCAGGAGTTTCACAGGGATCCAATCAAAATCTGGTGGAGGGACCTGAGCCTGTACCCCCTCTAAGGTAGGAGGATTAGAACATTTGCTCCTGGGGCTTTATAACAGATACATTTATAAGGTTTGTCCCCAAATTCTATCTCTGTACTTAGTAAGACAACTTACTAACTTAGTAGGACAACCTCTCCCGGGCATCTGAGAAGGAATCAATTAAAATATGGCTTTTTTTTTTTTTTTTTTGCATGCTTCTTCTTCCTGTAGATACCAGATTCCATCTGGCCAGGATGGAGTTTTTCTATTAGAAAAACATTTTCTATTTTTTCTGAGATGATTCAGGTCATGATGATCCTAGAAGTCATCAAGGGAATACCTTGGGTCATCGCTGGTACACCAAATTATGCAGAATGGAGTCCATTTAGTTGAAAATAACTGAGCAGGGTGGGGCTTTACTTCCCTGACTCTTGGACAAAGAGCATCCATAAAAAGTGGATCTTGCCTAAGGATGAAAATAGGCTACCTAGAAAAAGTGATTTATGGAACCTTTATAGAAAATATGTTACATGGTAGGGAGGGATGACAGGATAGACAGAACAAGCAAACACAGAAGTCGGGCTCAGTGTACTTGGAATAATGAGAGCCTTTTGAAGTGAAAACTGCTCAGGGAATGTTTTCTGGAGAATTTCATGAGACTTTTTCCTGTAGCCCATCTACTCTTTTTCAGGGTCTGTTCTGTTTCATGTCAGGCCAAAACTACACCAAAGTATGGTGGGAAAAGACCAGCATAACATTTGTCCCTTTGGAGGATGAAATGATGGGTCAGTCATTTCAGCTGGAGTCCAAGTACTAACACACAGTAGTTTTTTTTGTCGTTCTTTTTTTTTTTTTAATTGGGGTATAGTTGCTTTACAATGTTGTGTTAGTTTCTGCTGTACAAAGAAGTGAATCAGCTATGTATACATATATCCCCTCCCTCTTGGACATCCCTCTCACCGCACCCCCCATCCCACTGAGCTAGGTCACCGCAGAGCACAGAGCTGAGCTCCCTGCGCTATACCACAGGTTCCCACTAGGTATCTATTTTACACTTGGTAGTGTATATATGTCAATCCCAATCTCCCAATTCATCCCGCCACCCCCACCCTCAGCACATACTGTATATTAACCCATATATTGTGGAATCTAGAAAAATGGTACAGACGAACCGATTTGCAGGCAGGAATAGAGACGCAGACATAGAGGAAGGATGTATGCACACAATAGTTTTTGAACACACAAATTTAAAAGCAATTAAAGTATTTATTTTGCAAGTTTAGGAGATAGCAGTAAAAAAAAGGTCAAATACACATTTGAAAAGAAATTCAAATAAACATTTTAAGAAGAAGGGGCAACAGAGTAAACAAACATTTGAAATAAAAGGGAGCCAATTGGGAGTCAATTCAGAAGAACAAAGGAGAGCGTCCTGTCATGTAATATATTCAAGGCAGTGTATACCTTAAGGACATCTTTGTTATTGGAATTTCTACCTTTTAGAACAGGGGTCCCCAACCCCTGGGCCGCAGACTGCTACCGGTCCGCAGCCTGTTAGGACCCGGGCCGCACAGCAGGAGGTGAGCGGCGGGGCGAGCGAGTGCCGCTCCCCATCGCTCACATTACCGCCTGCACCATCCCCCCCCTCCTCCCCGCCCCGGTCCGTGAAAGAATTGTCTTCCACAAAACCGGTCCCTGGTGCCAAAAAGTAGGGGACAGGTGTTTTAAAATATAGGACATAATACACTTCCATGGGCTAGGAGGGCTTCTTTCATTACCATCACTGATTGGCAGTGAGACCTTCGGTGAGTTATGTAACCTCTCTGTGCCTCTGCTTCTTCATCTGTGCTACATAGCTCTGCGTATCTTAAGGGGGTTCAGAGAGACTGCATGAGTTTCTGTGTGTATGAAGCTTAGAACAATGCCCGACTCACAGTACGTGATTAATAAATCTTAGTTCTTCCTACTTTGAAGATGCACTCTGACATGGACGCAAACCACGTTCCACCGTTTTAGTGGCCCAACATTAACTCTGGAGTGGTCAGGCCACAGGTCACCTGGGAAGTGGGGAGAACCCAGAACCCCATGTGTTGCGGGAAGGGAGACCCCTTCCAGGGTCTGAGAGTGGGCTCTTGTCTAACACTCGGAAATGAATTGTCCGAGGGGACACACGTGCTGACAAAGCAAGAGACTTTATCGGGAAGGGGCATCTGGGCGGAGAGCAGCAGGGTGAGGGAACCCAGGAGAACTGCTCTACCACGTGGCTTACAGTCTCACATTTTATGGTAATGGGGTTAGTTTCCAGGTTGTCTCTGGCCAATCATTCTGACTCATGGTCCTTTCTGGTGGTGTGCATTGCTCAGCTAAGATGAATTCCAGCGAGAAGGATTCTGGGAAGTTGGTAGGACATATGGACTGGAATCTCCCCTCTCCTTTTGACCTTTCCTGAATTCTTTCAGTTGGTGGTAGCTTGTCAGTTCCGTGTTCCTTACCAGGACCTCCTGTTGTAAGATAACTCATGCAAGTGGTCACTATCATGCCTGGCCAGGGCGGGTGGTTTTTGTCAGTGGTTCCCCTAACAAACAGAGCAGTAGGTTTAGAGTGTGGGGCTTGCTGGCTTTTTGTGCTCACTTCATTCAAGGGTGGTAGAGTCTGTATAATCATTTTAGTCCAGGTAAACACCATGGAACACAATTTATTTCACGCATGAAAATTATTTTCTAAATACCCTCTATATTAATTAACAAATATCCTAGCGCATATTTCAATAAAGGCATTTGAAGGGCTTACTAGACACCTCTGTCCTGTAGATTTCTGACTGGGGTCTTCCAACCACTAATGAGCTACCTGGGAATATAAAGTTAATTTACACACGTGTATCATACTATTTATACTTAAAAATTACCACACAGATAACTTGACCTCTCAGTAAGTATGGAATAAAGTTTAAGACACAAATCAGTTCTGACCGCCAGATTACCTATTAGATTCCTCTGTCACCCTAGACTATACTGGAATGTTTATAAAGCAGGGCCCACATTTAATATTTTTACCATTTCTTTCCTTACCAATACAGCTGCATTGATTTAACTGAGGCATTAGGGTGGTATTCATAAAGTAAAATGTTATTACAGAAGATAGTTTATGTGATAGGAAATAAATCATGCGAGCCCTATGAAGAATTTTAAGTCTCATTATATCAAAGTTACAGTTTTTCAAATTTGTGCAGAGGATTCTCTTAAAGGAAATGATTAAGGAGATATTGGAGAAAATTGTGGTGTGATGCATATAGAAGTATTCTTTTTTTGAGAAAAGAGACTTTGAGACTCGAGATGGAAGCTTTGAAAATATAGAAGCATAAATTCACAAAATATTCCTTCCTCATTTAAAGTGAATATGCCTGGGCTTCCCTGGTGGCACAGTGGTTGAGAATCTGCCTGCCAATGCAGGGGACATGGGTTCGAGCCCTGGTCTGGGAAGATCCCACATGCCGCGGAGCAACTAGGTCCGTGAGCCACAATTACTGAGCCTGTGCATCTGGAGCCTGTGCTCCGCAACAAGAGAGGCCGCGATAATGAGAGGCCCACGCACCGCGATGAAGAGTGGCCCCCGCTTGCCGCAACTAGAGAAAGCCCTCGCACAGAAACAAAGACCCAACACAGCCATAAATAAAAATAAATAAATAAATAAATAAAGTGAATATGCCTTCACTTTATGAAGGGGAAACATGGATGAAAATTTTTGAAGAGACTGAAGTGAAAAACTAATGATACAAAAAATAGAGACTCATAAATCTCAAAAAAGTTTAATGTAATTTTTATTTTAAAACAGTTTTATCTTTACAGAAAAAATTGTGAAATAGTTCAGAGAGTTCCAATATGTCCAACATGCAAGTTTCCCCTATTACGAACATCTTACACTAATATGATACATTTATTAAGATTAATGAACCAATTTTGATAGACTACTATTAATGAAAGTCTGTTCTTCATTCAGATTTCCTCAGGTTTTTGTTTTTTGTTTTTTTGTTTTGGTTTTTTTTTCTTTTTTTTTGCACCACATAGCATGCAGGATCTTAGTTCCCCGACCAGGGATCAAACCCACACCCCCTGCAGTGGAGGCACGGAGTCTTAACCAGTGGACTGCCAGGGAAGTCCCCAGATTTCCTTAGTTTTTAACCTGATGTCCTTTTTTGTTCCAGGATATCATATTTAGTTGTCATGTCTTCTTTAGGCTCCTCTGGGCTGTGACAGTTTCTCAGACTTTCCTTCTTTTTGATGATCTCAACAATTTTGAGTAGTACAACTCCAGGATTTTGTAGAATGTCTCTCAATTTGGATTTCTCTGAAATTTTTCTCATGATTAGACTGGGGCGATGGGTTTTTGGGAGGAAGACCACAGAGGTAAAGTGACATTCATCACATCATATTAAGGGTATATAGTGTCAACCTGAATGAATGATCACTGTTGATACTGACCTTGATTACCTGGCTGAGGTAGTGTTTGTCAGGTGTCTTCACTGTAAAGTTATTTTTTCCTCCCTTTCCATACTGTACTCTTTGGAAAAACGTTATTATGTACAGACTACATTTAAGGAATACGGAGAGAACCTTAAACTTTAGAAGCTATAAAAGTAATGCAAAAAACCAGGAAAACACACACACAGAAAGAAGTGCCTATGCACATTGTTCAGCAGCTTAATTTTTTTCACCTGTGAATAAACTATGAAAATATTTTCATGCCAAAAAATGTTTCTCCAACATGATGGCAACAGCTGCAGTTATTCTATGGTGCTAATATCCCATCCTCCATTCAGCTGTCCATTGTTGGCCATGTGAATACAGACTCTGGGAACAGTAAAGCCCAAGGACACGGGTGTGCAGTCCTCACAACCAAGGGCTTAGTGCGGAACAACTTGGGAGAAGGCTGTTTGTTGTCATAATTTTTTTGAGTCTCCATCGTGCTATGATACAGAGAAGCTCACCTTTTTCCTAATCCTATCCTCTACTCTTATAGCAAAACAAAAAACGAGACAACAAGGTAATACGTAGAATTTATTTAATACATTTTAAGATATTTTATACATGCAGAGTAGATATAGGCTGATCTCCAGTATTGCCAGAAAAATCATTTGAAACTTGGAAATAGGTAAAAGAGATTACTGGGTATTCTTTCAGTGTAGTGCTGGGCTTCTTTTAACTTGGCTATTTATAATTCTGTGGGACAAAGGTTAACTTGTAAATTTATGTCAGGTAATATGCAAATAATTTCTGTCCAGTGGAATAGATAACCTCCGTTTTGGTCAATTAACCAGTTTTAAATCTAGCCCAGTAATCTTATCCTAATATTTTCTTCTTAAATTGCCGACGTATACCTTTTCAAATGTTCCTTGAACCAGTTCTCTCATTCAATAATGAGTTAAATAAAATCTTTAGCATGTGTTTATGTTTGCTTGAGAGACACAATTTGCTTTTTTGAAATTATATTTTAACAATGTTATATAATGAAGTTTGTTTGTACACACATTTCAACACTACTTTAAGACCCTGAAAGGTGCTTTGATTATGATGTTTTAGCAGAATACTATTTGCTTTTCATGCAATTTTCTATATAATCTAGCATTAGCACAATATTATGTGACACGTTCTAGTTTAATGAATACTTATGCATTGAAAAAAAGTTAGCCTAATTATATACTTAATCAGAATTTTTCATTTTCTGCATACTTGTGGAAATATGAGTTTAGTACAGTTAGAAAGTGCAGATGAAATAAATGCCAAATACTAGAAATATTAGGTAAAATTTGACAACATTGTTGGATCTGATTTTTATAGTGGGGTTTGGCTTTACTCAGGTGTTAACAAACTATGTTCTGTTGGTCAAATTGAGTCTGTTACTTGTTTTAGTTAATAAAGTTTTATTGGCTCACTGCCATGTTCATTCTTCAATGTATTGTCTATGGCTGCTTTTATGCTGTAGCTGCAGAGTTGGGTAATTGTAACAGAGACCAAGTGGCCTGCAAAGCCTAAAATATTTATTGTATGACTTCTTACAGAATAAGTTTGTCAACTCTTGGCTTTACCTGTTCTAGGATAGGACTTACCATCATACGTGGGTAATGTTTTACTTTACTAACAGAGAACGTTGAACAGCAAAACATATATGATAGCAAGAGCTACTTTTCTGTTTTGCAATGGAAATACTTAAAAAACAAAAATCTAATCTACCTCTAATATTTTATTGATCAACATACATATTTATTACATTTATTTTTTTTAATTTTATTTTTTAATTTATTTTATACAGCAGGTTCTTATTATCTATTTTATACATATTAGTGTATATATATCAATCCCTGTCTCGCAGTTCATCCCACCCCCACCTTCCCCCCCTTGGTGTCCATACGTTTTTTTCCCTACATCTGTGTCTCTACTTCTGCCTTGCAAACTGGTTCATCTGTACTGTTTTTCTAGATTCCACATATATGCGTTAATATACGACATTTGTTTTTCTCTTTCTGACTTACTTCACTCTGTATGACAGTCTCTAGGTCCATCCACATCTCTACATATGACCCAATTTCGTTCCTTTTTATGGCTGAGTAATATTCCATTGTATATATGTACCACATCTTCTTTATCCATTCCTCTGTCAATGGGCATTTAGGTTGCTAAAATGACCTGGCTATTGTAAATAGTGCTGCAATGAACATTGGGGTGCATGTGTCTTTTTGAATTATGGTTTTCTCTGGGTATATGCCCAGTAGTGGGATTGCTGGGTCATATGGTAATTCTATTTTTAGTTTCTTAAGGAACCTCCATACTGTTCTCCATACTGGCTGTATCAATTTACATTCCCACCAACAGTGCAAGAGCGTTCCCTTTTCTCCACACTCTCTCCAACATTTGTTGTTTGTAGATTTTCTGATGATGCCCATTCTAACTGGTGTCAGGTGATACCTCATTGTAGTTTTGATTTGCATTTCTCTAATAATTAGTGATGTTGAGCAGCTTTTCATGTGCCTCTTGGCCATCTGTATGCCTTCTTTGGAGAAATGTCTATTTAGGTCTTCTGCCCATTTTTGGATTGGGGTGTTTGTTTCTTTAATATTGAGCTGCATGAGCTGTTTATATATTTTGGAGATTAATGCTTTGTCCGTTGATTCATTTGCAAATATTTTCTCCCATTCTGAGGGTTGTCTTTTCGTCTTGTTTATGGTTTCCTTTGCTGTGCAAAAGCTTTGAAGTTTCGTTAGGTCCCATTTGTTTATTTTTGTTTTTATTTCCATTACTCTAGGAGGTGGATCAAAAAAGATCTTGCTGTGATTTATGTCAAAGAGTGTTCTTCCTATGTTTTCCTCTAAGAGTTTTGTAGCATCCTGTCTGACATTTAGGTCGCTAATCCATTTTGAGTTTATTTTTGTGTATGGTGTTAGGGAGTGCTCTAATTTCATTCTTTTACATGTAGCTGTCCAGTTTTCCCAGCACCACTTATTGAAGAGACTGTCTTTTCTCCATTGTATATCCTTACCTCTTTTGTCATAGATTAGTTGACCATAGGTGTGTGGGTTTGTCTCTGGGCTTTCTATCCTGTTCCATTGATCTATATTTCTGTTTTTGTGCCAGTACCATATTATCTTGCTTACTGTAGCTTTGTAGTATAGTGTGATTCCCCCAGCTCCGTTTTTTCCCCTCAAGATTGCTTTGGCTATTTGGGATCTTTTGTGTCTCCATACAAATTTTAAGAATTTTTGTTCTAGTTTTGTAAACAGTGCCATTGGTAATTTGATAGGGATTGCATTGAATCTGTAAGTTGCTTTGGGTAGTGTAGTCATTTTCACAATATTGTTTCGTCCAATCCAAGAACATGGTATATCTCTCCATCTGCTTATGTCATCTTTGATTTCTTTCATCAGTGTCTTATAGTTTTCTGCATACAGGTCTTTTACCTCCTTAGGTAGGTTTATTCCTAGGTATTTTATTCTTTTTGTTGCAATGGTGAATGGGATTATTTCCTTAATTTCTCTTTCTGATCTTTTGTTGTTAGTATATAGGAATGCAAGAGATTTCTGTGCATTAATTTTGTATCCTGTAACTTTACCAAATTCATTGATTAGCTCTAGTAGTTTTCTGGTGGCATCATTAGGATTCTCTATGTATAGTGTCATGTCATCTGCAAACAGTAACAGTTTTACTTCTGCTTTTCCGATTTGTATTCCTTTTATTTCTTTTTCTTCTCTGATTGCCGTGGCTAGAACTTCCAAAACAATGTTGAATAACAGTGGTGAGAGTGGACATCCTTGTCTTATTCCTGATCTTAGAGGAAGTGCTTTCAGTTTTTCACCATTGAGAATGATGTTGGCCGTGGGTTTGTTGTATATGGCCTTTATTATGTTGAGGTAGGTTCTCTCTATGCCCACTTTCTGGAGAGTTTTTATCATAAATGGGTGTTGAATTTTGTCAAAAGCCTTTTCTACATCTATGACGATGATCATATGGTTTTTATTCTTCAGTTTGTTCATATGGGGTATCACATTTTATTGATTTGCGTATATTGAAGAATCCTTGCATCCTGGGATAAATCCCACTTGATCATGGTGTATGATCCTTTTAATGTGTTGTTAGATTCTGTTTGCTAGTGTTTTGTTGAGGGTTTTTGCATCTATATTCATTAGTGATACTGGTGTGTAATTTTCTTTTTTTGTAGTATCTTTGTCTGGTCTTGGTATCAGGGTGACAGTGGCCTCGTAGAATGAGTTTGGGAGTGTTCCTTCCTCTGCAGTTTTTTTGGAAGAGTTTGAGAAGGATGGCTGTTAGCTGTTCTCTAAATGTTTGATAGAATTCACCTGTGGAGCCATCTGGTCCTGGACTTCTGTGTGTTGGAAGATTTTTAATCACAGTTTCAATTTCATTACTTGTGATTGGTCTGTTCATATTTTCTATTTCTTCCTGGTTCAATCTTGGATGGTTATACCTTTCTAAGAATTTGTCCATTTCTTCTAGGTTGCCCGTTTTATTGGCATAGAGTTGCTTGTAGTAGTCTCTTAGGATGCTTTGTATTTTTGTGGTGTCCGTTGTAACTTCTTTTTCTTTCCTAATTTTATTGTTTTGAGTCCTCTCCCTCTTTTTCTTGATGAGTCTTGCTAAAGTTTTATCAATTTTGTTTATCATCTCAAAGAACCAGCTTTTAGTTTTATTGATCTTTGCTATTGTTTTCTTTGTTTCTATTTCATTTATTTCTGCTCTGATCTTTATGATTTCTTCCTTTCTACTAACTTTGGGTTTTGTTTGTTCTCCTTTCTCTAGTTCCTTTAGGTGTAAGGTTAGATTGTTTATTTGAGATTTTTCTTGTTTCTTGAGGTAGGCTTGTATAGCTGTAAACTTCCCTCTTCGAACAGCTTTTGCTGCATCCCATAGGTTTTGGATCATCATGTTTTCAATGTCATTTGTCTCTAGGTAATTTTTGATTTCCTCTTTGATTTCTTCAGTGATCTCTTGGTTATTTAGTAACGTATTGTTTAGTCTCCATGTGTTTGTGTTTTTTACTTTTTTTCCCCTGTAATTTATTTCTAATCTCATAGTGTTGTGGTCAGAAAAGATGCTTGATATGATTTCAATTTTCTTAAATTAACAGGGTTTGATTTGTGACCCAAGATGTGATCTATCCTGGAGAATGTTCCATGTGCACTTGAGAAGAAAGTGTAATCTGCTGTTTTTGGATGGAATGTCCTATAAATATCAATTAAATCTATCTGGTCTATTGTGTCATTTAAAGCTTTTGTTTCCTTATTAATTTTCTGTCTGGATGATCAGTCTATTGGTGTAAGTGAGGTGTTAAAGTCCCCCACTATTATTGTGTTACTGTCGATTTCCTCTTTTATATCTGTTAACATTTGCCTTATGTATTGAGGTGCTCCTGTCTTAGGTGCATATATATTTATAATTGTTTTATCTTCTTCTTGGATTGATCCCTTTATCATTATGTAGTGTCCTTCCTTGTCTCTTATAACTTTCTTTATTTTAAAGTCTATTTTATCTGATATGAGTATTGCTACTCCTGCTTTCCTTTGATTTCCATTGCATGGAATATCTTTTTCCATCCCCTCACTTTCAGTCTGTGTGTGTCCCTAGATCTGAAGTGGGTCTCTTGTAGATAGCATATATACGGATCTTGTTTTTGAATCCATTCAGCAAGCCTGTGTGTTTTGGTTGGAGCATTTAATCCATTCACGTTTAAGGTAATTATCGATATGTATGTTCCTATTACCATTTTCTTAATTGTTTGGGGTTTGTTTTTGTAGGTCCTTTTCTTCTCTTGTTTTTCTCACTTAAAGAAGTTCCTTTAGCATTTGTTGTAGAGCTGGTTTGGTGGTGCTGAATTCTCTTAGCTTTTGCTTGTCTGTAAAGTTTTTGATTTCTGTGTTGAACCTGAATGAGATGCTTGCCAGGTAGAATAATCTTAGTTGTAGGTTCTTCCCTTTCATCACTTTAAATATATCATGCCACTCACTTCTGGCTTGTAGAGTTTCTGCTGTTAAATCAGCTGTTAACCTTATGGGAGTTCCCTTGTATGTTATTTGTCATTTTTCCCTTGTTGCTTTTAATAATTTTTGTCTTTAATTTTCATCAATTTGATTACTATGTGTCTTGGTGTGTTTCTCCTTGGGTTGATCCTGCCTGGAACTCTCTGTGCTTCCTGGACTTGGGTAGCTATTTCCTTTCCCATGTTAGGGAAGTTTTTGACTATAATCTCTTCAAATATCGTCTCAGGTCCTTTCTCTCTCTCTTCTCCTTCTCAGACCCCTATAATGTGAATGTTGGTGTGTTTAATGTTGTCCCAGAGGTCTCTTGGGCTGTCTTCATTTCTTTTCATTCTTTTTTCTTTATTCTATTCTGTGGCAGTGATTTCCACCATTCTGTCTTCCAGGTCACTTTTCTCCCTCAGTTATTCTGCTATTGATTCCTTCTAGTGTATTTCTCATTTTAGTTTTTGTATTGTTCATCTCTGTTTGTTTGTTCTTTAATTCTCCTAGGTCTTTGTTAAACAGTTCTTGCCTCTTTTGATCTTTGCCCCCATTCTTTTTCCGAGGTCCTGGATCATCTTCACTATCATTATTCTGAATTCTTTTTCTGGAATATTGCCTATTTCCACTTCATTTAGTTGTTTTATCTTGTTCCTTCATCTGGTACATAGTCGTCTGCCTTTTCATTTTGTATATCTTTCTGTGAATGTGGTTTTCATTCCACAAGCTAAAGGATTGTGATTCTTCTTGCTTCTGCTGTCTGCTCTGTGGTGGATGAGGCTATCTAAGAGGCTTGTGCAAGCTTCCTGATGGGAGGGACTGGTGAGGGGTAGAGCTTACTGTTGCTCTGGTGGGCAGAGCTCAATAAAACTTTAATCTGCTTGTCTGCTGATGGGTGGGACTGAGTTCCCTCCCTGTTGGTTGTTTGGCCTGAGGGCAACCCAGCACTGGAGCCTACAGGCTCTTTGGTGGGGCTAATGGCGGACTCCATGAGGGCTCATGCCAAGGAGTACTTCCCAGAACTTCTGTTACCAGTGTCCTCGTCCCTGCAGTGAGCCACAGCTGTTCCCCGCCTCTGCAGGGGACCCTCCAACACTAGCAGGTAGGTCTGGTTCAGTCTCCTATGGGGTCACTGCTCCTTTCCTGTGGGTCCTGATGCACACACTACTTTGTGTGTGCCCTCCAAGAGTGGAGTCTCTGTTTCCCTCAGTCCTATCAATGTCCTGCAATCAAATCCCACTAGCCTTCAAATCTGATTCTCTGGGAATTCCTCCTCTCATTGTCGGGCCCCCAGGTTGGGAAGCCTGGCGTCGGGCTCAGAACCTTCATTCCAGTGGGTGGACTTCTGTGGTATAATGTTCTCCTGCTTGTGAGTCACCCACCCTATGGTTATGGGATTTGATTTTATTGTGATTGTGCCCCTCCTACCATCTCATTGCAGCTTCTCCTTTGTCTTTGGATGTGGGGTATCTTTTATGGTGAGTTCCAGTGTCTTCCTGTCGATGATTGTTCAGCAGTTAGTTGTGATTCTGGTGTTCTCTCAAGAGCTTATTACATTTATTAAATAAATATACTTTGAACTTCTCATTCGTGAGCTAGTCTTATGTAGTCAGGCCTTCTAAAATATTTGCGTTATACTGTTGACAATTGATTGAGTCATAAAATAGTTTAATAGTTTACTCTGGCAAATAATTTCTTGGCTTGGGTATATAATGGCCTTTGCTGACTGAGAAATATAGAATATTTCTGTTATTTTACTCTATGCCCACTTTCTGATGAAGTGATATAAAGTAATACATTTTGGTAATATTTGTAAAGCTTCATTTTGGTAACTGTGTTTTCAAACAGAAGAAACCAGATTTCATGTTAGTGCAAGAGTAGAGGAGAAATATGTGTTTTCATTTATAACATTTAGAACATCTTTTGTTTCATGAATTGGTAATTTTCAGAAAGGAAAACTTGGGCATTATATAACAGATGACAAGTTCTGAAAATGCCAGGTCTTTAAAATCCAGATGATACTGATGGTAGTTTGATTAGTTTCCAAACTCACTAAGCCAACCTCTGTCTACAACTCTTTCTTCCCATTTTTTCTTTTAAATTTATAAGTGAATCTGTTAGTTCCTGTCCTTTAATCTATTGAAATGTTCCCATTCTCAGTTCTGGGCTATGTGCATTGTCAACAGATGCTCACTGAGGATTTCCTGTGGGCCAAGGGTTTGAGTGGTGTTTATGGATAAAGTAAACAAGGGCATAACAGGGAAAGGACCTTGCTGTACACATTTTTCTTTCTGTCTGACCAGACCGTGAACATGACAGACACCTCACAGGCACTTATTAAGGATGTTAAGTGGGCACCCGCAGACAACTCACACTTAGTAGAAGCTGCTGCTGACTCTGGGATTACATTTTCTAGCTGCTATGCAATCAGCTGCAGGCTGCAGGCTTCCAGAGCCTTCTACCATAGAGCTATCTCTCCAGCTTCAAGGTCACTGAGGAATCCATCACAATAGATTTACAACCTGCACTGGCTCCATTGTTCCTTTTTATCATACCCTACCAAGGCTGCTGGTGGGAGGCTAAGAGGCCCTCCCAGGATTATAGCTCTAATTCGGGGATTTAAGAGTTAGTTGGATTTATATAACTTCCCAGTACATGCTTGCTTTGTGTGCTTTGTAACTAATGATTTCCTGCTTATTTCTTGTAAGTCAGAGCCTAGAAGTTAGCTGGGGGTTTTCTTGATAAATCAAAGTCACATAGGTGATAGGGATTCTGTGAGATTGAACATACCAGCTTTTAAGGCTGTTCAGCTTTAGACACATTCAGAATTACAGGAGGACCCTCACATTGCTCTGCCTTGCCCAGTGTATGCCCTTTCAGACAGATTTTTAGTGTCAACATTTTTTGTACTCAAAGAGAAGGAAACAGTGAGTTCCAAAATAGGAAATGCTAGGAAGCACTACATGTACCTTTAGGAGTTCAGGAGAGGAAGCTCTTGGTCTGTGTTTGTCAATACTCTGCTCTGCTGACCCTGGGTTGTGGCTGAGTTCATTCTGTCAATACTGTAAAATCAGATCCTATTTTTGTTTGCCTAGTGCCTAATTGGGAAAGTAAGGCAGTGCTTTTCTAAGTAGTTGTTGAAAAAATCATTAGTATAATTAGGATAATCTTTGTTTAAAGAAGCAAATACAGGAGCTGTAATCAGAATCATGCTTGTGGGTTAAGGAGGAAATCCAAGACAAATATCTTCCTGTCTCTGATTCCCATTCTGGTAATCCTCTTTTTTTTTCATCACCTAATGATATGCTTCGCCTCTGTTGACTTGACCTCTCCTTTCTGTTTCTATTGATGGTTAATCTATAAAAGAGACAGGGCACATTCATCCAGCTTACAGACGACCCAACCTTCACCTCTGCTTAAAAACATTTCTGAGGGACAAATACACCTAAACTTGGGGGCTGGTGGTTCTTCTTTGTTGGTACAGGAGCAGTTGATCATGAATATTTTAAAATTTTCAACTTCAAAATCCCTTCTGTTTCTCACCCATGGGCATGTATACTTATGAAGGTTAAAATAATGGGCATAAAGAATCTTAATATTATGTTGTAAATGATACTTCAAGTTGACTATAACAAAACCTAAATTACACAAGAAGCAAAAATGGAATGACAGGTAATTTTCTAAAGTCAATGATATAGGCCAGCCCTAAATTGAAGGTTATTCAGATAAGGGGAACTTGGCAGGCTTGCAGACACTGTGTTTGAGTTTTGTTCCTGTCGGAGAACTCTCTGAAAGGTGCCAGGTTTAATGGAATTTAGATACAGACATTCTCATTTCAGCTGAAAGTTGAACATACCTCTGTGTCTGATTCATCCCTGTAATATTGCCAAGTCTGATAGGCTTGCAGAAGCACTTCAACAATTTTTACAGTCTCAGCTCTTGAGTAAGCTGTCACAGAATCTCCACTTGGGGGTTAGGAGAAAATAAGGAGAATCAGAGTCACTCTAGGCAGGTGAACTTGAGCCATACCAAATAATGGAGAATTCTAGTATAGTAATAACATTCAAGAGCAGAAGTGAGCCAGCTGACACAGGTGTGTTTAGGTAGCTTCAAAGGTTTGGGATTTAAGGAGTCTAGAGGAAGCCCCCACCCTTGCTCTAGAATCTTCCTCTCACTACTCTTAGATGAAGTAGAGATTCGTAAAATAAAGCATAGCTCAGAAAGCAACTATTAACATTTCACGTGAGTCAGTTGACTAGCTTTCTCTTGCAGTGTTGCAGCCTGCTTAGGGCAGGTCCCTATAGGAATCGCACAGAGAGTAATGAGGGACTGGGGTGGGCCAGTCAGTACATGAGAGGCAGGCTTGTGTGGGTTATTGCAGTGTGACCAAGAGTAGGTATAGAAACTGAGTGGGTGCTTTGGAGAAAAGGAAAACTGAAAAAGTGTCAGAGGAAGAGTTCAAAAGGCACCTTGTCTGGATCCTTGGTACTCAGAGTGTGGTCTGTGTGGACTGCAAGACCAGAATGGGCATTTAACCAGATCCCCAAGTAATTCATATGAGCACCAAAGTTTGAGAAGCACTGGTTTTCTTTTGTCAAGGGCCTGTTCAAGCAAGATAGGTTTGCGTTCTCCTGAGATCCCTGATAGACTTTCGGGACGCCCACTTGAGCGTGTGGATTCACCAGCCAAATGGAGAATCGAATCGCATTCACTTTTCAGCAATGCCATTTCTCTTGGCAGCTATTCTAGCAGAGGGAAAGGAAATTAAACCTTGTCTATTGCTATAAGGATGAAGGTGTCTTTGAACTGTCAAAAAGAAGAGTCAATACCGATTAAGGACCAAATCATGCCCTAAGAGAGAGTTAAATAATAGTTCTGAAGAGGCAGGAATTTGCAATACTAGGAACTTCAGAGGTAAATGTGACAGAGGTCAAGTCTTTATCATCATAAAGTCTTAGGAAGGTTTTTGACTACATTAAGATAGTTTTCAGGTTTTATAAGAGATTGGGGGAATTTTGTTATCAGGAATAATTTGTAAAATGTGAAGGAAAAGCTAGTTTTTGAAAGACCATTTTCAATACCAAGACACAAAGTTAGAGCCAGCATAAGGGTATTATGAAAAGCAAACTTTGTAAACAGTTTCTGGATGACAGATTCTGTTGGGAGAAGTGAGATCGTTCTTGATAAGGCTGGCAGCAGAGCCAGATAAGAAGGTAGAGCAGATGTTCGCTGGGGAATAGTTGAAGAAGAGGGAGCTACCAGGAAGCAATAGGGAAACACCATCATCTATTAGATTCACGTCAAAGTTTATGGAGCTGGTATTTTCTACCAGGGCCCCTGCTAGGTATGTTAGTGGTAATAAAATAAGCTTTTCCTGTTCTCCAGCTGTTCAAGTAAAGACAATTAACCACAGTATCAATACAAGCCAGCTTATGGTAAGTGCCATAATGAAGGAGCATGAGAATATTTTGCATCATCAGAAGAAACAAAAGAGTGAACATGGTCAGAATAGAGGTAATTGAAGTGTGAGGTGTTTTGGTCTCGTGGTACTTGGGATATGTAATTTAGAACCTGGCTGTGCACTTACCTCAATATTTGGCCCTCTTTTGAACCCTATGAGAACTTTCTAGTTTGCTACCCAGCACCTATAAACAAATTGGTTTGCAAAAAACACCAGCTGCTGTACTATTACTGTTCCTCTTTTGCTTTGATTTCTTGTTGTGTCTTGGTTGCCAGGGCTTGGTGGTGGTTTAATAATATGATTCTTTTGTTTTTTTTAAAAATTAATTAATTTATTTATATTTATTTTTGGCTGTGTTGGGTCTTTGTTTCTGTGCGAGGGCTTTCTCTAGTTGTGGCGAGTGGGGGCCACTCTTCATCGCGGTGCGTGGGCCTCTCTTGTTGTGGAGCACAGGTCCAGACGCGCAGGCTCAGTAGTTGTGGCTCACGGGCCCAGTTGCTCCGCGGCATGTGGGATCTTCCCAGACCAGGGCTCGAACCTGTGTCCCCTGCATTGGCAGGTGGATTCTCAACCATTGCACCACCAGGGAAGCCCTAATAATATGATTCTTAAATGTTTGAATGCTTTGCATAATGTTTAATTTTAACATGATGGATCAAAAAAGTTAGCAGCTCTTCCCCTGTACTGTACTTAGTTGATTGATTGATTCGGGGCTTATTACACTAAATTGCCAATAGAAATAGTTGTTTGAGAACAGAACTGGCCTCTTCCAACTTTTAGAGATCGCTGAAGCTTTTGCAGCCTCATCCCTATTCCTTGGGACTCTTGCAGAGCCTTTAGACCCTCAAAGCCTCCCAAGCTCATGTACTTCATTTGCATTAAAAAAATCCCTGACCATTGCTTCATCTACATCTAGGCTTTCTCATGCTACAACCCACTGCAGTTTTCTTTTTTAAAATTAATTAATTAATTAATTAATTTTGGCTGTGCCGGGTTTTAGTTGTGGCACATGGGATCTTCGTTGCGGCATGCATGCAAGGTCTAGTTCCCCGACCAGGGATCAAACCCCGGCCCCCTGCTTTGGGAGCGCGGAGTCTTACCCACTGGACCACCAGGGAAGTCCCTCATTTCTGGTAGTTTTAGATTAATTTTTTTCTGATTTTGTAAACTAAGACTATTATTAATATTTTTCCTTTCAGATAGTATAATTACATTTAAACAGTAAAATTTTTACCTTTAAAGGAGCAGGTACAGAGGGACTTGCACTTCTTGTAGGGATTTCCTACGCCAGAAGTAACAAAATAGTGGCTGGATATGGGCCACCAACATTTTTTATTTGTTTGATTTAATTCTCAGAGTTTTTTTTTTTTTTTTTTAAACATTAGTTGCTAATGGATATATAAATCCAAATTTCTGGCTTCCTTTGATGAATCAAAAGCTCTGTTTCATCTGGTCGATATTCTCTCCTAGCAAAAGTTGGCTAGTGCTGAGGGGCAGCTGTCTGCTCTGAATGGGTCATATCCTCTTACTGTGCAGGGCACTCCTGCTTTTCTCATATATTCTCAACGTTCTTGACACTGGTAGGCATTTGTGTTTGGAAATCCTGGTCTAGTTAGTCTGTGTATGGGAGCTAGTCTATATTTAGTGAGCAAGTAAAACGAAAAAATAAATATTCTCCCTCTTAGACATCAAACTAAAGTTTTAAATATCTATCAGCTCTTGAACGATACGAAAAAATTCTTTTGGATCTAATAAGTTGGCAAGGACTTCCAAAATTG